>NC_056429.1:45421225-46046225 GCF_018296145.1 Oncorhynchus tshawytscha | reverse complement strand
GACTGTGTGTGTGAGAAAGAGAGAGAGACTGTGTGTGTGAGAAAGAGAGAGAGACCGAGTGTGTGTGAGAGAGACCGAGTGTGTGTGTGTGAGAGAGAGACCGAGTGTGTGTGTGAGAGAGAGAGACCGAGTGTGTGTGTGAGAGAGAGACCGAGTGTGTGTGTGTGTGTGAGAGAGACCGAGTGTGTGAGAGAGAGAGTGACAGAGTGTGTGAAAGAGAGAGAGACCGAGTGTATGTGTGAGAGAGAGAGAGTGAGACGCCGGGTGTGAGAGAGAGAGACTGAGTGTGTGTGAGAGAGAGAGACTGAGTGTGTGTGAGAGAGAGAGAGTGAGACGCCGGGTGTGAGAGAGAGAGAGACTGAGTGTGTGTGAGAGAGAGAGACTGAGTGTGTGAGAGAGAGAGACTGAGTGTGTGTGAGAGAGAGAGAGTGAGACGTGGGTGTGAGAGAGAGAGAGCGAGACGCCGGGTGTGAGAGAGAGAGAGCGAGACGCCGGGTGTGAGAGAGAGAGAGAGAGAGCCGGGTGTGAGAGAGAGAGAGAGACGACGCCGGGTGTGAGAGAGAGAGAGCGAGACGCCGGGTGTGAGAGAGAGAGAGAGACGCCGGTGTGAGAGAGAGAGAGCGAGACGCCGGGTGTGAGAGAGAGAGCGAGACGCCGGGTGTGAGAGAGAGCGAGACGCCGGGTGTGAGAGAGAGAGAGCGAGACTGAGTGGGTGTGAGAGAGAGAGAGCGAGACGCCGGGTGAGAGAGAGAGAGAGCGAGAGACCGAGACGTGTGAGAGAGAGAGAGAGACGAGTGGGTGTGAGAGAGAGAGAGAGACGCCGGGTGTGAGAGAGAGAGAGCGAGACGCCGGGTGTGAGAGAGAGAGAGCGAGACGCCGGGTGTGAGAGAGAGAGAGCGAGACGCCGGGTGTGAGAGAGAGAGAGCGAGACGAGAGGGTGTGAGAGAGAGAGAGCGAGACGCCGGGTGTGAGAGAGAGAGAGCGAGACGCCGGGTGTGAGAGAGAGAGCGAGACGCCGGGTGTGAGAGAGAGAGAGACGCTGGGTGTGAGAGAGAGAGAGACGCTGGGTGTGAGAGAGAGAGAGACTGAGTGTGTGTGAGAGAGAGAGACTGAGTGTGTGTGAGAAAGAGAGAGAGACTGTGTGTGTGAGAAAGAGAGAGAGACCGAGTGTGTGTGAGAGAGACCGAGTGTGTGTGTGTGAGAGAGAGACCGAGTGTGTGTGTGAGAGAGAGAGACCGAGTGTGTGTGTGAGAGAGAGAGACGAGTGTGTGTGTGAGAGAGAGACCGAGTGTGTGTGTGTGAGAGAGACCGAGTGTGTGAGAGAGAGAGTGACAGAGTGTGTGAAAGAGAGAGAGACCGAGTGTATGTGTGAGAGAGAGAGTGAGACGCCGGGTGTGAGAGAGAGAGAGAGACGCCGGGTGTGAGAGAGAGAGAGAGACGCCGGGTGTGAGAGAGAGAGAGAGACGCCGGGTGTGAGAGAGAGAGAGAGACGCCGGGTGAGAGAGAGAGAGAGAGAGAGCTGGGTGTGAGAGAGAGAGACTGAGTGTGTGTGAGAGAGAGAGACTGAGTGTGTGTGAGAGAGAGACTGAGTGTGTGTGAGAGAGAGAGAGAGACTGAGAGTGTGTGAGAGAGAGAGAGACTGAGTGTGTGTGAGAGAGAGAGACTGAGTGTGTGAGAGAGAGAGAGAGAGACTGAGTGTGTGTGAGAGAGAGAGACTGAGTGTGTGTGAGAGAGAGAGACTGAGTGTGTGTGAGAGAGAGAGAGACTGAGTGTGTGTGAGAGAGAGAGAGACTGAGTGTGTGTGAGAGAGAGAGACTGAGTGTGTGTGAGAGAGAGAGACTGAGTGTGTGTGAGAGAGAGAGAGACTGAGTGTGTGTGAGAGAGAGAGACTGAGTGTGTGTGAGAGAGAGACTGAGTGTGTGTGAGAGAGAGAGACTGAGTGTGTGTGAGAGAGAGAGACTGAGTGTGTGTGAGAGAGAGAGACTGAGTGTGTGTGAGAGAGAGAGACTGAGTGTGTGTGAGAGAGAGACTGTGTGTGAGAGAGAGAGAAAGAGAGAGAGACCGAGTGTGTGTGAGAGAGACCGAGTGTGTGTGTGAGAGAGACCGAGTGTGTGTGTGTGAGAGACTGAGTGTGTGTGAGAGAGAGAGACTGAGTGTGTGTGAGAGAGAGAGAGTGAGTGTGTGTGAGAGAGAGAGACTGAGTGTGTGAGAGAGAGAGACTGAGTGTGTGTGAGAGAGAGAGACTGAGTGTGTGTGAGAGAGAGAGACTGAGTGTGTGTGAGAAAGAGAGAGAGACTGTGTGTGTGAGAAAGAGAGAGAGACTGTGTGTGTGAGAAAGAGAGAGAGACTGTGTGTGTGAGAAAGAGAGAGAGACCGAGTGTGTGTGAGAGAGACCGAGTGTGTGTGTGTGAGAGAGAGACCGAGTGTGTGTGTGAGAGAGAGAGACCGAGTGTGTGTGTGAGAGAGAGACCGAGTGTGTGTGTGTGTGTGTTAGAGAGACCGAGTGTGTGAGAGAGAGAGTGACAGAGTGTGTGAAAGAGAGAGAGACCGAGTGTATGTGTGAGAGAGAGAGAGTGAGACGCCGGGTGTGAGAGAGAGAGAGACTGAGTGTGTGTGAGAGAGAGAGAGAGAGACGTGGGTGTGAGAGAGAGAGAGACTGAGTGTGTGAGAGAGAGAGAGACTGAGTGTGTGTGAGAGAGAGAGACTGAGTGTGTGTGAGAGAGAGAGAGAGAGACGCCGGGTGTGAGAGAGAGAGAGTGAGACGCCGGGTGTGAGAGAGAGAGAGAGCGAGACGCCGGGTGTGAGAGAGAGAGAGAGAGACGCCGGGTGTGAGAGAGAGAGAGCGAGACGTGGGTGTGAGAGAGAGAGCGAGACGCCGGGTGTGAGAGAGAGAGAGCGAGACGCCGGGTGTGAGAGAGAGAGAGCGAGACGCCGGGTGTGAGAGAGAGAGAGCGAGACGCCGGGTGTGAGAGAGAGAGAGCGAGACGCCGGGTGTGAGAGAGAGAGCGAGACGCCGGGTGTGAGAGAGAGAGCGAGACGCCGGGTGTGAGAGAGAGAGAGAGCGAGACGCCGGGTGTGAGAGAGAGAGAGCGAGACGCCGGGTGTGAGAGAGAGAGAGCGAGACGCCGGGTGAGAGAGAGAGAGCGAGACGCTGGGTGTGAGAGAGAGAGAGCGAGACGCCGGGTGTGAGAGAGAGAGCGAGACGCTGGGTGTGAGAGAGAGAGAGAGACGCTGGGTGTGAGAGAGAGAGAGACGCTGGGTGTGAGAGAGAGAGAGACGCTGGGTGTGAGAGAGAGAGAGACTGGGGTGTGAGAGAGAGAGAGACGCCGGGTGTGTGAGAGAGAGAGCGAGACGCCGGGTGTGAGAGAGAGAGCGAGACGCCGGGTGTGAGAGAGAGAGCGAGACGCCGGGTGTGAGAGAGAGAGAGAGAGACGCCGGGTGTGAGAGAGAGAGAGAGACGAGACGGGTGAGAGAGAGAGAGAGAGAGACGCCGGGTGTGTGAGAGAGAGAGACGCTGGGTGTGAGAGAGAGAGACGCTGGGTGTGAGAGAGAGAGAGAGAGAGACGCCGGGTGTGTGAGAGAGAGAGAGAGACGCCGGGTGTGTGAGAGAGAGAGAGAGACGCTGGGTGTGAGAGAGAGGGAGACTTGGCGGTGCGCGAGAGAAAAGGAGACTTGGTGGAGCGAGAGAGAAGGACGGTCGGAGTGCGAGAGAGAGAGGGAGACGTGTCAGGGCGTGAGAGAAAGAGGGAGACGTGACAGGGCACGAGAGAGAAAGGGAGACGCGTCGGGCGTGAGAGAAAAGGAGACTTGGCGGAGCGCGAGAGATGGATGTGTCTGAGTGCGAGAGAGAGGGAGACGGAAGGGGCGCGAGAGATGGAGACGTGTTCGAGAGAGAGAGGGAGACGTGAAGGGGCGCGAGAGAGGGAGACGTGTTCGAGCGCCAGAGAGGGAGACGTGTTCGAGCGCCAGAGAGGGAGACGACTGTTCGAGAGAGAGAGGGAGACGTGTTCGAAGAGAGAGGGAGACGGTCGGGCTCGAGAGAAAAGGAGACTTGGCGGAGCGAGAGAGAGAGGGAGACGTGGCGGAGATCGAGAGAGAGAGGGAAACTTGGAGAAGCAAAGTGTGGCAGAGAGAGGGGGAGAAGTGGCAGAGCGAGAGAGGGAGAAGTGGCAGAGAGAGAGAGAGGGTGGAGCGCTGGAGGGGGAGACGTGCGGAGCGCGAGACAGGGAGACGGGCGGAGAGGGGGAGTCGTGGCAGAGAGAGGAGGAGAAGTGGCAGAGAGAGAGACGTGGTGGAGAGAGAGAGGAGACGTGGCAGAGCGCGAGAGAGAGGCGTGGAGGAGAGAGAGGCGTGGCGGAGAGAGAAAAGGAGATGGTGCGCTGAGGGAGAGACGTGGCGGAGCGCGAGACAGGGAGACGGGCGGAGAGGGAGTCGTGGCGGAGAGAGGGAGAGGTGGCAGAGAGAGAGGGAGAAGTGGCAGAGAGAGAGACGTGGTGGAGAGAGAGAGAGACGTGGCGGAGCTAGAGAGAGACGTGGCGGAGTGCTAGAGAGGGAGTTGTGGCAGAGCGAGAGAGAGCGTGGTGGAGAGGAGAGAGGCGGCAGAGAGGGAGAGGTGGCAGAGAGAGAGACGGGCGGAGAGAGAGACGTGGTGGAGAGAGAGAGAGACGTGGCGGAGTGCTAGAGAGAGACGTGGCGGAGTGCTAGAGAGGGAGTTGTGGCAGAGAGCGAGAGAGAGTGGAGGAGAGAGAGACATGGTGGAGGGAGAGAGAGGCGTGAAGGAGAGAGAGAGACGAGAGAGAGAGAGAGGCGAGGAGGAGAGAGAGAGAGAGGCGTGGAGAGGAGAGAGAGGCGTGGAGAGAGAGAGGCATGGAGAGAGACGGCGGAGAGGAGGAGAGGCGGGAGGAGAGAGAGAGACGTGGCGAGAGAGACGCTGGCAGAGAGAGGCGGGAGGAGAGAGAGAGGGGGAGAGCGTGGAGAGAGGGAGACGGGTGGAGCGCTGAGGGGAGATGGGCGGAGCGCGAGACGGAGAGGGGAAGTTGTGGCAGAGAGAGAGAGAGAGAGGGGCAGAGAGAGAGAGACGTGGCGGAGAGAGAGGGAGACATGGTTGAGAGAGAGAGAAGGAGACGGGCGGAGTGCTAGAGAGAGGGGCGGAGGAGAGACGTGGTGGAGCGCTAGAGAGAGAGGCGTGGCAGAGAGAGAGACGTGGCGGAGCGCGAGAGAGAGAGGCAAGGAGAGAGAGACGTGGCGGAGCGCGAGAGAGAGGAGACGTGGCGGAGAGAGAGAGAGACGTGGCGGAGAGCGCTAGAGAGAGGCGTGAAGGAGAGAGAGACGTGGCGGAGCGCGAGAGAGAGAGGCGTGAAGGAGAGAGAGAGACGTGGCGGAGCGCGAGAGAGAGGGCGTGAAGGAGAGAGAGAGAGACGTGGCGGAGCGCGAGAGAGAGAGGTGAAGGAGAGAGAGACGTGGCAGAGCGAGAGAGAGGGCATGGAGGAGAGAGAGACGGGCAGAGCGCGAGAGAGAGAGAGGCATGGAGGAGAGAGAGAGACGTGGCGGAGCGAGAGAGAGAGGCGGAAGGAGAGAGAGAGAGACGAGAGCGAGAGAGAGAGAGAGAAGGGCGGAGAGAGAGAGAGACGTGACGCGAGGAGAGAGAGAGAGAGAGACGCGGAGAGAGAGAGACGGGCAGAGCGCGAGTGAGAGCGCTGGAGGGGGAGATGTGGCGGAGCGAGAGACGAGAGAGGGGAGTTGTGAGAGGAGAGAGAGAGACGGGCGGAGCGCTAGAGAGAGAGACGGGCGGAGAGAGACGTGGAGAGGAGACATGGCGTGAGAGAGAGAGAGAGAGACGTGGCGGAGTGCGAGAGAGAGGCGTGGAGGAGAGAGACGTGGTGGAGCGCTAGAGAGAGAGGCGTGAAGGAGAGAGAGAGACGTGGCGGAGCGCGAGAGAGAGAGGCGTGAAGGAGAGAGAGAGAGGCGTGAAGGAGAGAGAGAGAGAGAGAGGACGTGAAGGAGAGAGAGAGACGTGAAGGAGAGAGAGAGACGTGGCGAGAGAGAGAGGCGTGAAGGAGAGAGAGAGAGACGGGCGGAGCGCGAGAGAGAGAGGTGTGAAGGAGAGAGAGAGACGTGGCAGAGCGCGAGAGAGAGAGGCGTGGAGGAGAGAGAGATACGTGGCGGAGAGAGAGATGCGTGAAGGAGAGAGAGAGGCGTGGAGGAGAGAGAGATACGTGGCGAAGCACAAGATGTGAAGGCGCGCGATAGAGAGGCGTGGAGGAGAGAGATGTGGCGGAGCGCGGGAGAGGGAGCGAGAGGTAGACGTGGTGGAGAGAGGGAGATGTGGTGGAGCGCGAGACGGAGAGGGGGAGTTGTGGCAGAGAGAGAGAGAGACGTGGTGGAGTGCTAGATAGAGAGACGTGGCGGAGTGTGAGAGAGACGTGGCGGAGCGAGAGAGAGAGGAGACGTGGCGGAGGGAGAGACGTGGCGGAGTGCTAGAGAGAGACGTGGCGGAGTGCTAGAGAGAGACGTGGCGGAGCGCGAGAGAGAGAGGCGTGGAGGAGAGAGAGACGTGGCGGAGCGCTAGAGAGAGAGGCGTGGAGGAGAGAGAGATGTGGCGGAGCGCTAGAGAGAGGCGTGAAGGAGAGAGAGAGAGAGAGAGAGGGAGACGTGGGAGAGCTGGAGAGAGAGAGGGAGACGTGGCAGAGCTGGAGAGAGAGAGGGAGATGTGGCAGAGCTGGAGAGAGAGAGGGAAATGTGGCAGAGCTGGAGAGAGAGAGGGAGACGTGGCAGAGCTGGAGAGAGAGGGGAGACGGGCGGAGCGGGAGAGAGAGGGGAGACGTGGCGGAGCGGGAGAGAGAGGGAGACGTGGCGGAGCGGGAGAGAGAGAGGGGAGACGGGCGGAGCGGGAGAGAGAGAGGGAGACGTGGCGGAGCGGGAGAGAGAGACAGGGAGACGTGGCGGAGCGGGAGAGAGACAGGGAGACGTGGCGGAGCGGGAGAGAGAGACAGGGAGACGTGGCGGAGCGGGAGAGAGACAGGAGACGTGGCGGAGCGGGAGAGAGAGACAGGGAGACGGGCGGAGCGGGAGAGAGAGAGAGAGAGACAGGGAGACGGGCGGAGCGGGAGAGAGAGACAGGGAGACGTGGCGGAGCGGGAGAGAGAGACAGGGAGACGGGCGGAGCGGGAGAGAGAGACAGGGAGACGTGGCGGAGCGGGAGAGAGAGACAGGGAGACGTGGCGGAGCGGGAGAGAGAGACAGGGAGACGTGGCGGAGCGGGAGAGAGAGACAGGGAGACGGGCGGAGCCGGGAGAGAGAGACAGGGAGACGTGGCGGAGCGGGAGAGAGAGACAGGAGACGGGCGGAGCGGGAGAGAGAGACAGGAGACGGGCGGAGAGAGAGAGGGAGATGTCATGGAGCCGGAGAGAGAGAGGGAGACGCTCCTCCCCCCTCTGCCACGCCTCCTCTCCTCTCTCCCCGCTCACGACATCTCCTCCTCACTCTCTGCCACGCCTCCCTGTCTCTCCCCGCTCCACCACGCCCCCGCCTGCCACGTGGTGGAGCGGGAGAGAGAGAAGGATACGTGGCGGAGAGATAGAGGGAGACGTGGCGGAGCGAGAGAGAGAGAGAGGGAGTCGTGGCGGAGAGAAAGAGAGGGAGACGAGAGAGAGAGGGAGACGTGGCAGAGCTGGAGAGAGAGAGGGAGATGTGGCAGAGCTGGAGAGAGAGAGGGAAATGTGGCAGAGCTGAGAGAGAGAGAGGGAGAGACGTGGCAGAGCTGGGAGAGAGAGGGGGAGACGTGGCGGAGCGGGAGAGAGAGAGGGAGACGGGAGCGGAGCGAGAGAGAGAGGGAGACGGGCGGAGCGGGAGAGAGGGGAGACGAGAGGAGCGGGAGAGAGAGAGGGAGACGGGCGGAGCGGAGAGAGAGAGAGACGTGGCGGAGCGAGAGAGAGGCGACGGAGGAGAGAGAGGCGGGAGGAGAGAGAGGCGTGGCGGAGAGAGACGTGGCGGAGCGCGAGAGAGGCGTGGAGGAGAGAGATACGTGGCGAAGCGCGAGACGGCGCGCGAGAGAGAGGCGTGGAGGAGAGAGAGAGGGGGAGACGCGTGAGAGAGAGGGAGACGTGGTGGAGCGCTGGAGGGGGAGATGTGGCGGAGCGCGAGACGGAGAGGGGGAGTTGTGGCAGAGAGAGAGAGAGACGTGGCGGAGTGCTAGATAGAGAGACGTGGCGGAGCGAGAGAGAGGGAGACATGGTTGAGAGAGAGAGAAGGAGACGTGGCGGAGTGCTAGAGAGAGGGGCGTGGAGGAGAGAGACGTGGTGGAGCGCTAGAGAGAGAGGCGTGAAGGAGAGAGAGAGACGTGGCGGAGCGCGAGAGAGAGAGGCGTGAAGGAGAGAGAGAGAGACGTGGCGGAGCGCGAGAGAGAGAGGTGTGAAGGAGAGAGAGAGACGTGGCAGAGCGCGAGAGAGAGAGGCATGGAGGAGAGAGAGACGTGGCGGAGAGAGAGATGCGTGAAGGAGAGAGAGAGGCGGGAGGAGAGAGAGATACGTGGCGAGCACGAGATGTGAAGGCGCGATAGAGAGGCGTGGAGGAGAGAGATGTGGCGGAGCGGGGAGAGGAGCGAGAGGTAGACGTGGTGGAGAGAGGGAGATGTGGTGGAGCGCGAGACGGAGGGGGAGTTGTGGCAGAGAGAGAGAGAGACGTGGTGGAGTGCTAGATAGAGACGTATGTTTTCTGTGAGAGAGACGTGGCGGAGCGAGAGAGAGAGGAGACGGGCGGAGAGAGAGACGGGCGGAGTGCTAGAGAGAGACGGGCGGAGTGCTAGAGAGAGACGTGGCGGAGCGAGAGAGAGAGGCGTGGAGGAGAGAGAGACGTGGCGGAGCGCTAGAGAGAGAGGCGGGAGGAGAGAGAGATGTGGCGGAGAGCTAGAGAGAGGCGTGGGGGAGAGAGAGAGAGAGAGGGGAGACGTGGCAGAGCTGGAGAGAGAGGGAGACGTGGCAGAGCTGGAGAGAGAGAGAGGGAGATGTGGCAGAGCTGGAGAGAGAGAGGGAAATGTGGCAGAGCTGGAGAGAGAGGGGAGACGTGGCAGAGCTGGAGAGAGAGAGGGAGACGTGGCAGAGCGGGAGAGAGAGAGGGAGACGTGGCGGAGCGGGAGAGAGAGGGGAGACGGGTTCAGGGGAGAGAGAGGGAGACGTGGCGGAGCGGAGAGAGCGAGAGAGGGAGACGTGGCGGAGCGGGAGAGAGAGAGAGGGAGACGTGGCGGAGCGGGAGAGAGAGGGAGACGTAGTGGAGCGGGAGAGAGGGAGACAGGGAGACGGAGACTGGCGGAGCGGGAGAGAGAGACAGGAGACGTGGCGGAGCGGGAGAGAGACAGGAGACGTGGCGGAGCGGGGAGAGACAGGAGACGTGGCGGAGCGGGAGAGAGAGACAGGGAGACGGGGAGCGGGAGAGAGAGACAGGGAGACGTGGTGGAGCGGGAGAGAGACAGGGAGACGTAGTGGAGCGGAGAGAGAGACAGGGAGACGTGGCGGAGCGTGAGAGAGAGACAGGGAGACGTGGCGGAGACGGGAGAGAGAGACAGGTGGAGACGGGCGGAGAGGGAGACATAGTGGACAGGGAGAGATGTGGCGGAGCGGGAGAGAGTGAGACATAGAGACGCGGGAGGAGAGGGAGACAGAGTGAGAGGGAGACGGGCGGAGCGGGAGAGAGAGACAGGGAGACGGGCGGAGCGGGAGAGAGAGACAGGAGACGGGCGGAGAGAGAGAGGGAGATGTCGCGGAGTGGGAGAGAGAGAGGGAGACGTCTCCCTCTCCCACTCTGCCACGTCTCCCTCTCTCTCTCCCGCTCCGCGACATCTCCCTCTCTCTCTCTGCCACGTCTCCCTGTCTCTCTCTCCCGCTCCACCACGTCTCCCTCTCCCGCTCTGCCACGTGGTGGAGCGGGAGAGAGAGAAGGATACATGGCGGAGAGATAGAGGGAGACGTGGCGGAGCGAGAGAGAGAGAGAGGGAGTCGTGGCGGAGAGAAAGAGAGGGAGACGAGAGAGAGAGGGAGACGTGGCAGAGCGGGAGAGAGAGGGGGAGACGTGGCGGAGCGCGCGAGAGAGAGAGGGAGTCGTGGCGGAGCGCGAGAGAGAGAGAGGAGTCGGGAGTCGAGAGAAAGAGAGGGAGACGAGAGAGAGAGGGAGACGTGGCAGAGCGGGAGAGAGAGGGGGAGACGTGGCGGAGCGCGCGAGAGAGAGAGAGGGAGTCGTGGTGGAGAGCGAGAGGGAGACGTGGCGGAGAGAGGGAGACGGGCGGAGAGAGAGCGAGGGAGACGTGGCGGAGAGAGAGAGAGGGAGACGTGGCGGAGAGAGAGCGAGGAGACGTGGCGGAGAGAGAGCGAGGGAGACGTGGCGGAGAGAGAGAGAGGGAGACGTGGCGGAGAGAGAGAGAGGGAGACATGGCGGAGCGGGAGAGGGAGGGAGACGCTGTGGAGCGGGAGAGAGGAGAGAGAGATGTGGCGGAGAGAGAGAGAGGGAGACATGGCGGAACGAGAGAGAGAAGTGGCGGAGCGCGAGAGAGGGAGACGTGGTGGAGTGCGAGAGGGAGACGGGCGGAGAGAGAGAGGGAGACGGGCGGAGAGAGAGAGAGTGGGAGACGGGCGAAGAGAGAGAGAGGGGGGAGATGTGGCAGAGCTGGAGAGAGAGAGGGAGACGTGGCGGAGCGGGAGAGAGAGAGGGAGACGGGCGGAGCTGGAGAGAGAGAGGGAGACGTGGCGGAGCGGGAGAGAGAGAGGGAGACGTGGCGGAGCGGGAGAGAGAGGGGAGACGTGGCGGAGCGGGAGAGAGAGGGTGATGTTGTGGAGAGAGAGAGGGAGACGTGGCGGAGAGAGAGGGAGACGTGGCGGAGCAGGAGAGAGAGGGTGATGTTGTGGAGTGGGAGAGAGAGGGAGACGTGGCTGAGGGAGAGGGAGACATTGCGGAGCGGGAGAGGAAGATGTGGCGGAGCAGGAGAGAGAGGGGGAGATGTGGCGGAAAGAGAGAGGGAGGCGTGGTGGAGAGAGAGGGAGATACAGGGAGATGTGGTGGAGAGAGAGGGAGAGACAGGGAGTTGTGGCGGAGAGAGAGAGGGAGACGTGGTGGAGCGGGAGAGAGAGACGGAGACGTGGTGGAGAGAGAAGGAGACGTGGCGGAGTAAGAGAGACAGGGAGACGTGGCGGAGAGAGAGGGAGATGTGGCGGAGCGGGAGAGAGAGGGAGATGTCGCGGAGTGGGAGAGAGAGAGAGGGAGACGTCTCTCCTCTCCGCTGCACACGCCCTCTCTCTCCCGCCTCCACGATCTCCTCCTCTCTGCCACGTCTCCCTGTCTCTCTCTCCCGCTCCACCACGTCTCCCTCTCCCGCTCTGCCACGTGGTGGAGCGGGAGAGAGAGAAGGATACGTGGCGGAGAGATAGAGGGAGACGTGGCGGAGCGAGCGAGAGAGAGAGAGAGGGAGTCGTGGCGGAGAGAGAGAGAGGGACGTTTCGGAGTGCGAGAGAGAGAGGGAGACGTGGCGGAGAGCGCGAGAGAAAGAGGGAGGCGGAGGGGAGAGAGAGAGAGAGAGGGAGACTTGGATGAGAGAGAGGGAGACGCGGCAGAGCTAAAGAGGGAGACGTGGGGGAGATGTGGAGAAGCGAATGAGGGGGAGATGTGTAGGAGCCCGAGAGAGAGGGAGACTTGGTGGAGTGTGAGAGAAAAGGATACTTGGCGGAGCGAGAGAGAGAGACAGACGTGGCAGAGCGCGAGAGAGGGAGACGTGGAGAAGCGATTGAGGGGAGACGTGGCAGAGCGGGAGAGAAAGAGCTAGACGTGGCGGAGCGGGAGAGAGAGGGGGAGACGTGGCGGAGTTCGTGTGAGAGAGAGGGGAGATGTGGTAGAGTGCGAGAGGGAGACTTGGCGGAGCGCGAGAGAGGGAAACGAGAGAGACGTAGTGGAGCGGGAGAGAGAGACGTGGTGGAGCGGGAGAGAGAGGGAGACATAGTGGAGCGGGAGAGAGAGGGAGACATAGTGGAGAGGGAGACTTGGCGGAGCGCGAGAGAAAGGAGACTTGACAGAGCGAGAGAGAGGGAAACGAGAGAGACGTAGTGGAGCGGGAGAGAGAGACGGGTGGAGCGGGAGAGAGACGGGTGGAGCGGGAGAGAGAGACGTAGTGGAGCGGGAGAGAGAGACGGGTGGAGCGGGAGAGAGAGGGAGACATAGTGGAGCGGGAGAGAGACGTGGTGGAGCGGGAGAGAGAGACGAGTGGAGCGGGAGAGAGAGACGAGTGGAGCGGGAGAGAGAGACGGGTGGAGCGGGAGAGAGAGGGAGACATAGTGGAGCGGGAGAGAGAGATGTGGTGGAGCGCGGGAGAGAGAGGGAGACATAGTGGAGCGGAGAGAGAGAGGGAGACATAGTGGAGAGGGAGACGTGGTGGAGCGGAGAGAGAGACATGAGTGAGCGGAGAGAGAAACGGGAGACAGTGGAGAGGGAGACGTGGTGGAGCGGGAGAGAGAGACATGGTGGAGCGGGAGAGAGGGAGACATAGTGGAGCCGGGAGAGAGAGACGGGTGGAGCGGGAGAGAGAGGGGAGACATAGTGGAGAGGAGACGTAGTGGAGCGGGAGAGAGAGACGTGGTGGAGCGGGAGAGAGGGAGACATAGTGGAGAGAGAGACGGAGGTGGAGCGGGAGAGAGAGGGAGACATAGTGGAGAGAGAGACGTAGTGAGAGAGAGACGAGTGGAGCGGGAGAGAGAGACGTGGTGGAGCGGGAGAGAGAGGGAGACATAGTGGAGAGAGACGTAGTGGAGCGGAGAGAGAGAGCGGAGACGTAGTGGAGAGGGAGAGGGGGACACGTAGTGGAGCGGGAGAGAGAGAGGGACATGTAGGGAGAGAGGGAGAGGGGGACACGAGGGAGCGGATAGAGAGAGAGGGACATGTAGGGGAGAGAGAGAGAGAGACACGTAGTGGAGCGGGAGAGAGAGAGAGACACGAGTGGAGAGAGAGAGAGACACACGTAGTGGAGAGAGAGAGAGACACGTAGTGAGAGAGAGAGAGAGAGACGTAGTGGAGCGGGAGAGAGAGAGAGACACGTAGTGGAGCGGGAGAGAGAGAGACACGTAGTGGAGCGGGAGAGAGAGAGACACGTAGTGGAGCGGGAGAGAGAGAGAGACACGTAGTGGAGCGGGAGAGAGAGAGAGACACGTAGTGGAGCGGAGAGAGAGAGACACGTAGTGGAGAGAGAGAGAGAGAGAGAGACACGTAGTAGAGAGAGAGAGAGAGAGACACGTAGTGGAGCGGAGCGGAGAGAGACACGAGTGGAGCCGGAGCGGAGAGAGAGAGAGAGACACGAGTGGAGCGGAGCGGGAGAGAGACACGGGAGAGAGAGAGAGAGACACGTAGTGGAGCGGAGCGGGAGAGAGAGAGAGACACGTAGTGGAGCGGAGCGGGAGAGAGAGAGAGACACGAGTGGAGCGGAGCGGGAGAGAGAGAGAGAGAGACACGTAGTGGAGCGGAGCGGGAGAGAGAGAGAGAGAGACACGTAGTGGAGCGGAGCGGGAGAGAGAGAGAGAGACACGTAGTGGAGCGGAGCGGGAGAGAGAGAGAGAGACACGTAGTGAGCGGAGCTTAGAGAGAGAGAGAGACACGTAGTGAGCTTTTGCGGGAGAGAGAGAGAGAGACACGTAGTGGAGCGGAGCGGAGAGAGAGACACGTAGGAGCGGAGCGGAGAGAGAGAGACGTAGTGGAGCGGAGCGGGAGAGAGAGAGAGAGGAGCACGGGAGAGGAGCGGAGCGGAGAGAGAGAGAGAGACACGTAGTGGAGCGGGAGAGAGAGAGAGAGACACGAGTGAGAGGAGACGTGGTGGAGCGGGAGAGAGAGAGACATAGTGGAGCGGGAGAGAGAGAGACATAGTGGAGAGGGAGACGTGGTGGAGCGGGAGAGAGAGACATAGTGGAGCCGGGAGAGAGAGGAGACATAGTGGAGCGGAGAGAGACGACGAGACACGTAGAGCGGGAGAGAGAGGGAGACATAGTGGAGAGGGAGACGTAGTGGAGCGGAGAGAGAGACGTGGTGGAGCGGGAGAGAGAGGAGACATAGTGGAGAGAGAGACGGGTGGAGCGGGAGAGAGAGGGAGACATAGTGGAGAGAGAGACGTAGGGAGCGGAGAGAGAGACGTGGTGGAGCGGGAGAGAGAGGGAGACATAGTGGAGAGGGAGACGTAGTGGAGCGGGAGAGAGAGAGCGGGAGACGTAGTGGAGAGGGAGAGGGGGACACGTAGTGGAGCGGGAGAGAGAGAGAGGGACATGTAGGGGAGAGAGGGAGAGGGGGACACGTAGTGGAGCGGGAGAGAGAGAGAGGGACATGTAGGGGAGAGAGAGAGAGAGACACGTAGTGGAGCGGGAGAGAGAGAGAGACACGTAGTGGAGAGAGAGAGAGAGAGAGAGACACGTAGTGGAGAGAGAGAGAGACACGTAGTGGAGAGAGAGAGAGAGAGACACGTAGTGGAGCGGGAGAGAGAGAGAGACACGTAGTGGAGCGGGAGAGAGAGAGACACGTAGTGGAGCGGGAGAGAGAGAGACACGTAGTGGAGCGGGAGAGAGAGAGACACGTAGTGGAGCGGGAGAGAGAGAGAGAGACACGTAGTGGAGCGGGAGAGAGAGAGAGAGACACGTAGTGGAGCGGGAGAGAGAGAGACACGAGTGGAGAGAGAGAGAGAGAGAGACACGTAGTAGAGAGAGAGAGAGAGAGACACGTAGTGGAGCGGAGAGAGAGAGAGACACGTAGTGGAGCGGAGCGGGAGAGAGAGACACGTAGTGGAGCGGAGCGGAGAGAGACACGAGTGGAGCGGAGAGAGACACGAGTGGAGCGGAGCGGAGAGAGAGAGAGACACGTAGTGGAGCGGGAGAGAGAGAGAGAGACACGTAGGGAGAGAGAGAGAGAGACACGACGTGGAGCGGAGCGGAGAGAGAGAGAGAGAGACACGTAGTGGAGCGGGAGCGGAGAGAGACACGAGTGGAGCCGGAGAGAGACACGTAGTGGAGCGGAGAGGAGAGAGAGAGAGAGACACACGTAGTGGAGCGGGAGAGAGAGAGAGAGACACGTAGTGGAGCGGAGCGGGAGAGAGAGAGAGAGAGAGACACGTAGTGGAGCGGAGCGGGAGAGAGAGAGAGAGACACGTAGTGGAGCGGAGCGGAGAGAGAGAGAGAGAGAGACACGTAGTGGAGCGGAGCGGGAGAGAGAGACACGTAGTGGAGCGGAGCGGGAGAGAGAGACACGACACGTGGAGCGGAGCGGGAGAGAGAGACACGAGAGAGCGGAGAGACGAGACACGAGCCGGAGCGGGAGAGAGAGAGACACGTAGTGGAGCGGAGCGGGAGAGAGAGAGAGAGACACGTAGTGGAGCGGAGAGAGAGAGAGACACGTAGTGGAGCGGAGAGAGAGAGAGAGACGAGAGGAGCGGGGAGAGAGAGAGACACGTAGTGGAGCGGGAGAGAGAGAGAGAGACGTAGTGGAGCGGGAGAGAGAGAGAGACACGTAGTGGAGCGGGAGAGAGAGAGGGAGACGTAGGGAGCGGGAGAGAGAGAGAGACACGAGAGCGGGAGAGAGAGAGACACGGTGGAGAGGGAGAGAGAGAGAGACGTAGTGGAGCGGAGAGAGAGAGGAGACACGTAGTGGAGCGGAGAGAGACAGTGGAGACGGGAGGAGCGGGAGAGAGAGAGAGACACGTAGTGGAGCGGGAGAGAGAGAGAGAGAGAGAGAGAGACACGTAGTGGAGCGGGAGAGAGAGAGAGAGAGAGAGACACGTAGTGGAGCGGGAGAGAGAGAGAGAGAGAGACGTAGTGGAGCGGAGAGAGAGAGAGAGAGACACGGAGGGAGCGGGAGAGAGAGAGAGACACGAGTGGAGCGGGAGAGAGAGAGAGAGAGACACGTAGTGGAGCGGGAGCGAGAGAGAGAGAGAGACACGTAGTGGAGCGGGAGAGAGAGAGAGAGAGAGAGACACGTAGTGGAGCGGGAGAGAGAGAGAGAGACACGTAGTGGAGCGGGAGAGAGAGAGAGAGACACGTAGTGGAGCGGGGAGAGAGAGAGAGAGAGACACGTAGTGGAGCGGGAGAGACACGAGAGGGAGAGAGACACGTAGTGGAGCGGGAGAGAGAGAGACGAGTGGAGCACGAGAGGAGCGGGGAGAGAGAGAGAGAGACACGTAGTGGAGCGGGAGAGAGAGAGAGAGAGACACGTAGTGGAGCGGGAGAGAGAGAGAGAGAGAGACACGTAGTGGAGCGGAGAGAGAGAGAGAGACACGTAGTGGAGCGGAGAGAGAGAAAGGGGACACGTAGTGGAGCGGGAGAGAGAGAGAGGGAGAGACGTAGTGGAGCGGAGAGAGAGAGAGATGTGGTAGACGAGAGGGAGACTGGAGCGAGAGAGAGGGAAACGAGAGAGAGAGAGAGAGACGTAGTGGAGCCGGGAGAGAGAGAGAGAGACACGTAGTGGAGCGGGAGAGAGAGAGACACGCAGGGAGCGGGAGAGAGAGAGGAGACATAGTGGAGCGGGAGAGAGAGAGAGACACGTAGTGGAGCGGGAGAGAGAGAGCTGGAGAGACAGACGTAGTGGAGCGGGAGAGAGAGAGACATAGAGAGACACGTAGTGGAGCGGAGAGAGAGAGAGACACGGGAGAGAGGAGCGGGAGAGAGGGAGAGAGAGAGACACGTAGTGGAGCGAGAGAGAGAGAGAGACATAGTGGAGCGGGAGAGAGAGACACGTGGAGTGGAGACGGGAGGAGAGAGAGAGAGACATAGTGGAGCGGAGAGAGAGGGAGACATAGTGGAGAGAGAGAGTGGAGCGGGAGAGAGAGGGAGACACGTAGTGGAGAGGGAGAGAGAGAGAGAGACGCGTAGTGGAGCGGGAGAGAGAGAGAGAGAGACACGTAGTGGAGCGGGAGAGAGAGGGAGACATAGTGGAGAGACACGTAGTGGAGCGGGAGCGGGAGAGAGAGAGGGAGACATAGTGGAGAGGGAGACGTAGTGGAGCGGGAGAGAGAGAGAGACGTAGTGGAGCGGGAGAGAGAGAGACGTAGTGGAGCGGGAGAGAGAGAGAGAGAGACACGTAGTGGAGCGGGAGAGAGAGAGAGAGACACGTAGTGGAGCGGGAGAGAGAGAGACACGTAGTGGAGCGGGAGAGAGAGAGAGACACGTAGTGGAGCGGGAGAGAGAGAGAGACACGTAGTGGAGCGGAGAGAGAGAGACACGTAGTGGAGCGGGAGAGAGAGAGAGACACGTAGTGGAGCGGGAGAGAGAGAGAGACACGTAGTGGAGCGGGAGAGAGAGACGTGGTGGAGCGGGGAGAGAGAGAGACATAGTGGAGCGGGAGAGAGAGATGTGGTGGAGCGGGAGAGAGAGGGAGACATAGTGGAGCGGGAGAGAGAGAGGGAGACATAGTGGAGAGGGAGAGAGAGGTGGAGCGGGAGAGAGAGACATAGTGGGGAGCGGGAGAGAGAGACATAGTGGAGCGGGAGAGAGAGGAGACATAGTGGAGAGGAGACGTGGTGGAGCGGGAGAGAGAGACATAGTGGAGCGGGCACGAGAGAGAGAGACATAGTGGAGCGGGAGAGAGAGAGAGACACGTGGTGGAGCGGGAGAGAGAGGGAGACATAGTGGAGAGGGAGACGTAGTGGAGCGGGAGAGAGAGACGTGGTGGAGCGGGAGAGAGAGGGGAGACATAGTGGAGAGGGAGACACGTGGTGGAGCGGGAGAGAGAGAAAGGAGACATAGTGGAGAGAGAGACGTGGACACGGAGGAGGGAGAGAGAGAAAGTGGTGGAGCGGGAGAGAGAGAGGGGGAGACATAGTGGAGAGGAGAGGGGGACGTAGTGGAGCGGGAGAGAGAGAAAGGGGGACACGAGTGGAGTGGAGAGGGAGAAAGGGGACACGTAGTGGAGCGGGAGAGAGAGAAAGAGGGACATGTAGGGGAGAGAGAGAGAGAGAGACACGTAGTGGAGCGGAGCGGGAGAGAGAGAGAGAGACACGTAGTGGAGCGGGAGAGAGAAAGACACGTAGTGGAGCGGAGCGGGAGAGAGAGAAAGAGGGACACGTAGTGGAGCGGGAGAGAGAGAGAGAGACACGTAGTGGAGCGGGGAGAGAGACACGTAGTGGAGCGGGAGAGAGACACGTAGTGGATCGGGAGAGAGAGAGAGAGAGACACATAGTGGAGCGGAGAGAGAGAGAGACACGTAGTGGAGCGGAGAGAGAGAGAGACACGTAGTGGAGCGGGAGAGAGAGAGACACGTAGTGGAGCGGGAGAGAGAGAAAGGGGGACACGTAGTGGAGCGGGAGAGAGAGAAAGGGGGACACGTAGTGGAGCGAGAGAGAGAGAAAGGGGGACACGTAGTGGAGCGAGAGAGAGAGAAAGGGGGACACGTAGTGGAGCGGGAGAGAGAAAGGGGGACACGTAGTGGAGCGGGAGAGAGAGAGAGGGACACGTAGTGGAGCGAGAGAGAGAGAAAGGGGGACACGTAGTGGAGCGGGAGAGAGAGAGAGAGCGACACGTAGTGGAGCGGGAGAGAGAGGGGGACATGTAGGGGAGAGAGAGAGAGGGAGACGTAGTGGAGCGGGAGAGAGAGAGAGAGACCTAGTCTGCACTAACCTTATCTAGAACTGGACCCACCACAGAGTATTTTTGAGGACACAGCTCACTCCTGGAGCAATGACTTGAGAGACCACCTCTGCAATAGAATGTTGTATCTCCTAAAAAGTTTAGGGTCATGTTGAATCTTCATTATAACATTTTCAGATGATGCGTTGTTTTGTGCTTTATATATGATATGTATTTAATAGACGGGAACAAGGTGTGTGTGTATGTGCATGCACAGTTTGTTTGTCCCGACTGATTCCATGACTCACATGGACCTGTCACACAGACGTTGTGGACTTGACACTCACTCTGTCTCTCCCCCTCTTCCTCCTCTTCTCACCGCTCACTCTCTGGAAATTTCACTTTCATCTTGTCCCCCGCCCTGCCCACCCCTCCTTTATTTACACCTTTTTCCACTCTTTCTTTCTCTGTTTTTCTCTCTCGGCTGTTCTTTCCAACAGACTTGACCAGCAAACCCCGTAGCCCTCCCCAGCCTCCTCCTCCACCACCCCTTCCCCCCGGCCGGCCGCCACCCCCAACCCCACCCCAGGAACGAGGGAACGAGACAGAGCTGGGAGGTGGAGGAGGAACTACAGGAGGTGCAGGAGAAGGAGTGGAGGACTGGGAGGAGAGAGAAGCTCCTCTCCGCCAAATGGAGGGGGTGGAGGGTGAAGAGCGGGAAGGAGGGAGGGCAAGAGCCATTGACAACCAGTACTCCTTCTTCTGAGGAGGCAGGGGGGTTTGTGCGAAAGGGAGAGTGGAGGAGGTGGGAGTCATAGCCATTCATAACCAGTATTTGTATTTTATTACGGGACTGTGAGGGGAGGGGGTTAGAAGGACGTACTAACACTATTAAAACACAAGCATTCTGGGAGATTCAGCCAGATGGAGAGAAAGAGAAAACAGGTGAAAGAGAAGAGAGAGGGATGGGAGCACCTTACAACACTAAGTAAAGGTACACTAAGTAAAGGTACACTAAGTAAAGGTACACTAAGTAAAGGTACACTAATGTTTAGCGAGATAAGCTTTTTGCCGGTACACCTCTTGGTACGCTTTTTGTAGACTTTTGAATCCATTCATGGATGTAGGTAGTGAGAGAGATATCCTCTGAACCCAGCAGTACCATACCTCAATATCCTGCAGACGTTCTACTGGCCAACAGTACACTCTCACAGAGGTGGAGATGGAGGACAACCATATACTTACAAGGTGGCAAAGAGACTAGGCTAGAACCGGCAGGCAGGATACATATACCTCAGTCACTTTTTCAACCTCTCTCTTTTTCGCTCCTCATTTTCTGGTTTTCTTTAATGGTAGAGAAGTGGCCAGAGGTAGAAAGAGAGCGAATATATATTAAGATAAAATACTTTATTATTGATAATAATAATGATACGATTAAACAATAATGATAATGGAAATAATGATGGTCGGAATTAATAGTATTCATTTTATTTTGTTTTTAAAATGCCTTTTATTGTATGTTGTTTACTCCATGTAAAGCGTAACACTTGTTCCTGCCCCCATCCGATTATTTCAGTTGAAATTTGTTTGTGCCTTTTTTTATATTGCTAAGCCTCATACTCAGTCTTTCCCTCATGCTCATACAGTCCTCTCCTCCTGGACCTCATCCTAATTTAATTTTAACGTGCAGAAATAGAATATAAGAAAAATATAAGGGGGAGGGAGGCATTTTTCTACTCGTGCCTTTTTGTGTTATCACCTCTGTCATACTCCTTCAACCTGTGCCTGGGTTGTGTGGCCATGTCCGTCTGTTTGCCATTCAGTTCAGTGCCTCTATCTTTCTTTCTCTTTGGATCTCCCTCCTCCCTCTCTTTGTTTATACCTTTACTTCTTGTTTGTCCTCTCCTCTACTCAGAGCCTTGTAATCATCTTTTACACATCTTACCCCATCCCCCTGTTCATCCTTTTCAAATGTTGAACTCTATTTGTGCCTTTCTGTCTCTGTCTGTCTCTTGCTCTCTCTTTTGCTGGGGACCTTGTGTTGACGGTGGGCAGGGTTTTGTCCAACCTTTGTGGTTAGTTTCAGGTACTACATTGAATTTAATGATATGATATAATATAATTATACTGAAACATTATGGTCTAGTGTGTTGTTGCTTTGGCTCACTGTTATTGTTTCTTACTGAATAAAGGGGAAGGATGTAAAGGAATGTTACAGTAATTCTTGCAGCTTTGGGTTGTCGCTAGTTGCCACAAAGTCAAATGAATGTCATAAAATTAATCAAAACAAAAATTCGCGTTTTGGTCATAATTTATGGTTAGACATAAGGTTAGCGTTGTGGTTAAGGTTAAAATCAGATTTTAAGAAGATAACATTTTAGAAATAGGCGGGGTTTGGCTTGAAATTAGTGACGACCGCGGTTTTGGGGTCTAAAGTGTTTAGCGCGTGCACGTTAAATTGTGAATGCGCACATGCACACTCGTACACGCCCCCATCAACCCAGTCAGTCAGCCACGCGCAGACGAGAACATCTTTGTGGTGCCAAACCGGCGAATTTGTTTTCCCCGAGTTTTACAATTTGTTCAAGTTACAAATGACATGCAATCGGAGTAAGCCACAAGCAAGAGTAAATCTACGGAAAGGAAACGAAAGACGACGTCCTAAAAGTTTTAGCTACAGAAGGGACATTACTGCTTGCTCGTCTAGCTAGCCATCGAGCTAGCTATAACGTGCAAGGCTGTACCACAGTAGCCAGCTTAACTATCGATTAAGTTCCGAAGAGGCAATGTCCTTTCGTCGACAGAACGTGAGTTGTAGTTGTATCAAGTTGCTAAGGGTAGCTTGCTGCTACATGTATTGGTTTCTATGTGTATGAATTCGAGCTAGCTTGTGTGATATTTGTTAGCAGCTAGCTTTAAGTTGGCTAGCTAACGTGAGCTTTGTCGATGGTGTCCTCATTGACTTACGTGATAACCAGTCTGGTAAAGTCAAATACTATTTAGTAGACTAAAGGCAAATTGAATCCTTATAACTGTTACTTGAGGTGTAATTATTGGCACGTGTCACACCAGCAACAACCCGGTTCAGGCGGACGAAAAACCTCCAATGGAACGGCAGGGCCTGCCGCTTTGCCCTCTCATATCAGCGGGAGCAATGCCAACAGAGCTGTGCCTGGAAGGTAAGCACATGTTCGGCTACTGTCGTCAAGCAAGTCCGGGGATCTGCCACATATCCATAGAGGTTTACCGGTCAATAGGAGGATTACAGTGGGCGTGTCCATGTCAAACTGAGGCTTTAACTCGCTATTTTAAGCCAATTGGAACAAAGTAAATATAATATATGTAGGTTACGGCCAATGGGCAAAGAGGGTCTGTTAAATCGACATTGGTATGATTGACTGGTGTCCGAACCAATGGGATAGACGATACTTTTGATTGACGCCAGTATACCCATTCACATTCTGTGGGGAGGTGATTGTCCGTGTTTTCTTTATTTTCTTTTTATTAAACGTTTGTTTTAGATTTTGTTTGGCCTGTCAAATCGTGCGACTTTAAACAGAATCAGCAAGACTGCGGAGTAAAAGGGATGCACATGACTAAAAAGTAGTAATACTACTTTATTATTTATTGTATTCAGCGTGTCTCTCGATATCTAGAAATGCTAATAGCTGTCTTGTTTAGCTTGCTAGCTAACGTTAGCTAGACAACACATAGCTAGCTATTGTTTAGATTTGATCTTTTCACAATTTCGCCAAATTGTTAACTAGTTACCAGATTAATTTAGCTAAAATAGCTGCACGTTAGCAGGCTACCCCTAGGGAACGTTAGCTAAATTGTTAGCCACATCGCTATAACGTTACCTTCTGTTTTAGTTGACCCTAGTTAGCCAGCTTGTATCAACACAATTGTTTTCGTTAAGCCTCGCAAACAATGTCAAACGACACAGTAATAGAGAACAGAATGTTATATACCTAATGTTATCGCTAGCTAACGTAGACCACCGGCGCCCGGCACGCATCGGTGACCGTGATCAGTCTTTTGCCAAACGGCTGCATAGACATATCTTCTAGATCATCTAGCTAGCTTCATGCATTCATATGACAGGTCGAGGACCACCAGGCTCAAAAGTCCGCATTTGATCAACGCAATGTCCCATGCCCATAATTCTTTGCACGTTTGCTTATTAGTTCGCTACATTGAAAATGGTGCAGCTGCCGGCATATTTCTTGCGTTGCAGAATTTTTCCCCTGAGCCACCTACACCCATTTGTCTTGTCTGTTGTTAATGTTCTCTCCTCACATTCAGGACAAGAAATACAATGAAGCCTCCATCTCAGTCCTCTCCCGTAAGTCACATAT
This sequence comes from Oncorhynchus tshawytscha, assembly GCF_018296145.1. Classification (NCBI taxonomy): domain Eukaryota; kingdom Metazoa; phylum Chordata; class Actinopteri; order Salmoniformes; family Salmonidae; genus Oncorhynchus; species Oncorhynchus tshawytscha. The sequence goes on along the minus strand of NC_056429.1, from coordinate 46,023,310 downwards.
CATGAAATGTAGGCTATCCAGCTTGTACTACAGACGTTTTATGCAACCGTGCATAGCCTAGTTACCTCTTTGATAACATAATGTAGTTTTTCTTTCGCTTTGTTTGCTTCCATGCTAGTGCACTATTGTACAATGTGTAAACTCTAAAATGCTGAAAGGATATTGCAAGTAGAGTAAGGTCACATTTTTTATAGCTTTAAAATAGGTCCATGCCGTACTGAAGTCAAACATGTTTGTTTACAACTCACAGGTATTTGAAGGTGTCTACAACAACACCAGGATGCTTCACTATCTCACAGCTGTAGTGGTGAGTTCATTTGGTTAATTAGGCCCTGGTCCACCATGGTGCCTTTGATGTAACAGATGCACTATTTCCACTATTTAAGTTGTTGACAACTGTCTACAACTGTATATCTTAATGAAATGACCAATAACCTTATTATTATTACCCTTCAAGGGCTCCACCTGTGACGTCCGAGTGAAGAGTGGAAATGTGTATGAAGGCATCTTCAAGACCCTCAGCTCAAGGGTAATTGTATACTACCTTGTATTAGACCATACATGGGTTTTCTGCATACCGACACACTATAGACCCCTCATAAAAACATGGTTGTGGTCAATGTTCAACTTAATCTGGGGTGTATTCATTAGTCGGATTCCGTTACAAAACCTAGTCCGTTGCACATCTGAATGCATTCAACTGAAATGTGCCTTACCCATTTAACCCAACCTCTCTGAATCAGAGAGCCGTAATCAACGTTCACGTCATTGGCTCCCCAGGAGCAGTTGTTCAAGGCTCTGGGATTTGAACCAGCGATCTTTCGGTTACTTGCCGCCACTTTTACCGTTTACTCTAGGGACTAGTGTTCTCACAATACCAGATTTTTTCCCCCTTCGATACCAGGTTTACTCAATACGTCACGAAAGTAACCGAATGGTATTTGATCCAGGCAAGATAAACTCAGCTACTGTTCTGTTTGATTGTTGGGCATCTTTTGAGTTAAATATCATTACATTTGAATTTGTTCACATTGTTTTTTAATTTCTTTTTTAGACACAGCCATGTGTATGCAGTAATAAATCAATTTCACAACCATACAATCAATTTGCCTTTGGTAAGAACAATCTAACAACATAATGGTCATTTATTTGAATGGTAAATCTCTATTGATAAACCGTGTAAATTAAGATGTGGCCTTGGCATATCCAAAAACAAGGTCAATGCATATTCAATAGGAGTGTGTGCATGCATTGAGTTATTGAGCTTGTTTTGGCCCCATGAAAATCTGTTTCTCTTATATTTTGACTTATGTCATTGTACTCCTCAACATTTGTTGAAGTAGCTTATTTTATAAAACTGTGAGCTGTCTACCAGGTATGACATCATTCACGAGGCAAGAGGGGGGCGTAGAAGCACAGTCAGTTTGCTGAGGCAATAGATCATCTTTGTGAGAGAGACCGAAATAAGAAAACGTTTTTTGTGGCTATCAACTTTGAAATCAGCGTATTTTGCATTATGGTTTGCTTTCTAGTTCACAAAGTCCTAGGGTGGTGAATTGATGTTAGCTGTCAACTAGCAAGGAAAGTTGACCTACAATAGCTGGTAGCTACCGGCGTCATCTTGCATTGTAAAGTGTTCTAGCCTAGTTTCAACATTTCTACATTCCGCCGTGTCGCATTATTAAACTGTTAAATTGTGTGTAGCATGTGTGATGAGCTAACACGATTCATCCCAGACTCCCAGTGCAGGCTAGCAATGAGTAAGTGGAGCAGGCACAGTGCTCACTATAATAGAGGTCGGCTGTGCTGATAGATGTGCTTGGTCCGTTGAACACATTTGACAGAAATACCGAAAGTAACAATAAATCTAGTACCGAACAGCTTATCTTCTACTTTCGAAAAACTACTGACGTTTCGGTATACCATGCAACACCAGGAGGTACCTACCTAAAATTGTCCAATAGAAACTTGTTTTTGTTGCAAAACGTTCTACGTTTTGGGGTAAATGGTTTCCTTTGCAAAATGTTTTGCAACAGACAGTGTTTTGCAATGGAATCAGCGTAATGAATACACCACAGGTCACATTGACCACTGCCTGTAGTCGCTCTTCGGTTAACCTCTGTGGTTTATCCGTGGTCCTAATGTGTTTTTACTCCAGTGTGAGCTGGTGGTTGACGCTGTCCACAAGCGGAGCGAAGGAGATGCGGATGGAGATGGAGGGGGAGGCTTGCCTCCCTCCCTGCCCAGGATCGAGGAGATCACAGACACCATGATTTTCAGCCCCGGCGACCTGGTCACAATGACTTGCCGAGATGTGGACCTCAACTACGCCATCAGAGGTAAGTGTGAGAGTGCGTTGTCAGTGTGACTGAAACTGATTCAAGATAAGGATGTGTGTTTTAAGTAGTAGTCAAACTGAATGAGACCGATGGCAGGGTGAACCAAGTGTGTGTGTGCATTATTATGTACCCCTAGTAGATGACGCATACCTTCAAATCTAGGCTTTGTGCGTGTAGATGCTTTCACAGATACAGCAATCAGCTCATCGCGGGTGAACGGGGAACACCGGGAGAAGGTGCTGCAGAGGTGGGACGGAGGGGACAGCAATGGAGAAGGCTTCGACCTGGAGACTGACACGGTGAGGCGCTCACAGTGAGAACAGTGAGATGAATAGACACAGTAGCTAGGTTTCCATCCAATTTGCGACAGTTTCTACAATCTGCATAAATACATTTGGAATGTTCCTGCCGCAGGTGGGTTTCTATCAAACTGACTTGTTACTGATGTAAAAAAGACTGCGTGATAACCTAGTGCACATAAAAAATATTTGTTTCATTTACAATTTACCAAATAAAAAACACAAGTTCAGTGTGTTTCAATCATGTTTTTCTTACTCTACTGTTGGTTCTGTCACCAACTTTTGTGGTAAATAGCAAGCTTAAACGCTATTAACTCTTTATGCTTTCATACGTTGTGATGGTAGTAGGTTACAACAATGCTAACAGCGTTTCCTCCGCAATTATGTATAATCAATTTCACAGACCAAAAAATAGTCTTGTTGACAATGGGATATTTTGACTACAAATTTGCTGTTTCTACCAGGTCTGTTGAGTTTTTTTTATGTGTCAAGTAATTCATCAGCATGAAATGGTTGGATGGAAACCTGGTTACTGACACGCACACATTTGGTGAGACACAAGCACACACTTACTGGATGGTTCTTCTGTCTCTGTTAGTCTAATGGCTGGGATGCCAGCGAAATGTTCAAGTTTAACGAGGAGACGTATGGCGTCACGTCCACCTACGATTCCAGCCTCTCCATGTACACGTGAGTATTCTCCCCTCAGCTCCTTATTCTGATTGTGGAATATGCTCTTGTCGATCTGTCTATATAAACTCAGCAAAAAAAGAAATGTCCTCACTGTCAACTGCGTTTATTTTCAGCAATCTTAACATTTGTATGAAAATAGTGAGATTCAACAACTAAGACATGAACTGAACAAGTTCCACAGACATGTGACTAACAGAAATGGTTTAATGTGTCCCTGAACAAATGGGGGGTCAAAAGTAATGGTCAGTATCTGGTGTGGCCACCAGCTGCATTAAGTACTGCAGTGCATCTCCTCACTGCACCAGATTTGCCAGTTCTTGCTGTGAGATGTTACCCCACTCTTCCACCAAGGCACCTGCAAGTTCCCGGACATTTCTGGGGGGAATGGCCCCTAGCCCTCACCCTCCGATCCAACAGGTCCCATACTTGCTCAATGGGATGGAGATCCGGGCTCTTCGCTGGCCATGGCAGAACACTGACATTCCTGTCTTGCATGAAATCACGCACAGAATGAGCAGTATGGCTGGTGGCATTGTCATGCTGGAGGGTCATGTCAGGATGACCCTGCAGGAAGGGTACCACATGCGGGAGGAGGATGTCTTCCCTGTAACACACAGCGTTGAGATTGCCTGCAATGGCAACAAGCTCATTCCAATGATGCTGTGACACACCGCCCCAGACCATGACCCTCCACCTCCAAATCGATCCCGCTCAAGAGCACAGGCCTCAGTGTAAAGCTCATTCCTTCGACGATAAACGTGAGTCGGACGATCACCCCTGGTGAGACAACCGCGACTTGTCAGTAAAGAGCAGTTTTTGCCAGTCCTGTTTGGTCCAGCGACCGTGGGTTCGTGCCAATAGGTGATGTCGTGCCTTACAACAGACCTAAAGGACCTCAGTCCAGCCTCTCTCAGCCTATTGTGGACAGTCTGAGCACTAATGGCGGGATTGTGCGTTCCTGGTGTAACTCCGGAGGTTGTTGCCATCCTGTACCTGTCCCGCATGTGTGACATAGATAGACCCGTCTTCAATTTGATCGATTATTAACGTTTAAAAATACCTAAAGTTGTATTACAAAAGTAGTTTGAAATATTTTGGCAAAGTTTATAGGCACCTTTTGAAATATTTTGTAGTGACGTTGCGCATTTTGGAAACTTTTTTTTCTGGATCAAACGCTCTTTATAAATTGACATTTGGATATATATGAATGGAATTAATCAAACAAAAGGACCAATTGTGATGTTTATGGGACATATTGGAGTGCTAACAAAAGAAGCTCGTCAAAGGTAATGCATGTTTTATATTTTATTTCTGCGTTTTGTGTAGCGCCTGCAGGGTTGAAATATACTAACCACTTTGTTTACTATTGTGCTATCACTGACACGCACATTATCATCAGATAATAGCTTCTTATGCTTTCGCCGAAAAGCCTTTTTAAAATCTGACATGTTGGCTGGATTCACAACGAGTGTAGCTTTAATTGAGGATCTTACATGTGTGATTTAATGAAAGTTAGATTTTGATATAATTTTTTTGAATTTGCCGCGCTGCATTTTCCCTGTTTTTTTTTTTTTTTTTTTTTAATCCAAGTGGGACGCAAGGTAATGACCTAAGGCTCGTATTTCTGTGTGTTATCATGCTATAACTAAGTCTATGATTTGATAGAGCAGTCTGACTGAGCAATGGTAGGCAGCAGCAGGCTCGTAAGCATTAATTCAAACAGCACTTTCATGCGTTTGCCAGCAGCTGTTTATGACTTCAAGCCTGTCAACTCCTGAGATTAGGCTGGTGTAACTGATGTGAAATAGCCAGCTAGTTAGCGGGGTGCGCGCTAATAGCGTTTCAAACGGCACTCGCTCTGAGACTTGGAGTAGTTGTTCCCCTTGCTCTGCAAGGGCCGCGGCTTTTGTGGAGCGATGAGTAACCGCTGCTTCGAGGGTGGCTGTTGTGTTCCTGGTTCGAGCCCAGAGAGGAGAGGGACGGAAGCTATACTGTTACACTGGCAATACTAAAGTGCCTATAAGAACATCCAATAGTCAAAGGTTAATGAAATACAAATGGTATAGAGAGAAATAGTCCTATAATTCCTATAATAACTACAACCTAAAACTTCTTACCTGGGAATATTGAAGACTCCTGTTAAAAGGAACCACCAGCTTTCATATGTTCTCATGTTCTGAGCAAGGAACTTAAACGTTAGCTTTCTTACATGGCACATATTGCACTTTTACTTCTCCAACACTTTGTTTTTGCATTATTTAAACCAAATTGAACATGTTTCATTATTTACTTGAGGCTAAATTGATTTCATTCATGTATTATATTAAGTTAAAATAAGTGTTCATTCAGTATTGTTGTAATTGTCATTATTACAAATAAATAAAAAACGTCCGATTAATCGGTATCAGCTTTTTTTTGGTCCTCCAATAATCTGTATCGGTGTTGAAAAATCATAATCGGTCGACCTCTAGTCTTAACGGCCGTTCCACGGGTGCATGTTCATTAATGGTTTATGGTTCATTGAACAAGCATGGGAAACGGTGTTTAAACCCTTTACAATGAAGATCGGTGAAGTTATTTGGATTTTTATGAGATATCTTTGAAAGACCCTCATCCCTTTTTCAGGACCCTGAGTTTAGCTCTGTCATTCTGTTTTTTTTCCCACTAATTGGTATTTTGACCTATCACAGATCTTTTTCAGAGCTGATCGGTCAAAAGACCAATTGGTGAGGAAAAAAAACATCAGAATTGCGCTGCCTGTGTGAACACAGCCTTATTCACTCGCATCTCCCGTTCTCACACGTGTTTCTGAATGACCTTGGAAGTCTTATCTCTCTTTCTCCCCATACAGTGTTCCACTGGAAAGGGGCAGCTCGGATGGCTTCCGACAGAGGGAGGCACGTGCGGCCCGCCTAGCGAATGAGATTGAGGGCAGTCCCCAGTACCGTCACCGCACCAACCTGGAGAACGACGATAAGAGTGAGGAGGACAAGTACAGTGCCGTGGTCCGAGAGAGAGACGAGGGGAGGGAGAGGGGCAGCCCTGGATTCCAGAGCAGTGCCGGGAGCAGGTGAGTCCGTAGGAGAATCGCAGACATACACACGCTTAACTCTAAACTCAATACATGGAGGCATAAACACAGTTGACAAAACTGCATCTGTGCAAGGATGTAGGCTACTCAATCAGTTGTATAGACAGACATAACACTCTAACATGCACTGAACAAAAATATAATTGCAACATGTAAAGTGTTGGACCCATCTTTCATGAGCTTTCTTTCCCATGTCACCAGAAACTTATTCTTCTCAAATTTTTTGCACTTTTGTTTACATCCCTGTTAGTGAGCATTTCTCCTTTGTGAAGGTAATCCATCCACCTGACAGGTGGGGCAAATCAAGAAGCTGGTTAAGTAGCATGATAATTATTCAGATGCACAATGTGCTGGGGACAATAAAAAGCCACTCTAAAATGTGCAGTTTTGTCATACAACACAATGCCACAGATGTCTCAAGTTGAGGGCGTGCAGGGATGTCCACCAGAACGCTGGAGAAGTGTGTTCTTCGCCGATGAATCCCGGTTTCAGCTAAACTGCGCAGATGGTAGACTGCATTTATGGCTTTGTGTGGGTGAGGGGTTTGCTGATGTCAACATGGTGCCCAGTAGTGGGGTTATGGTTTTGGCAGGTATAAGCTACGGACAATGAACACGATTGCATTTTATTGATGGAAATTTGAATGCACAGAGATACCGTGATGAGATCCTGAGGCCCATTGTCGTGCCCATCACCTCATGTTTCTACATGATAATGCAAGGCCCCATGCGGCAAGGATCTGAACACAATTCCTGGAAGTTGAAAATGTCCCAGTTCTTTCTCGGCCTGCATACTCACCAGACATGTCACCCATTGAGCATGTTTGTGATGCTCTGGATCGACGTGTACGACAGCGTTTTCCCACCAATATCCAACAACTTCGCACGGCCATTGAAGAGGAGTGGGAAAACATTCCACAGGCCACAATCAACAGCCTGATCAACTCTGCGAAGGATATGTAGCACTGCACTCCCCTACCTTTTTATTTATGGTATCTGTGACCAACAGATGCCTGTCTCTATTCCCAGTCATGTAAAATCCATAGATTTGGCCTTAATGAATTGATTTAAATGGACTGATTTCCTTACATGAACTGTTATTCAGTAAAATCTTAGAAATTGTTGCATTTATACTTTTGTTCAGTTTATCTCTCTCTCTCTCTAGGGACGGTAAATATATTCCGCTTCCCCAGAGGGCCAGGGAGATGGGCGTCCCCCCCAGCAGCCTGAGGGGAGGAGCCTCTGGTCCAATTCCCAATCGAACAGGAGTCCCTGGCTCCTCTAGACCATCCCAGGGTTCTGATAGGTGCAGCCCGCTGTCCATCAGGGGCGCCTACTCTCCCCACCAGTCCCAAGCCAGCCCCCCGGGCCAGCCCAGTAGCCCTACTCCCTCTTCTTCCTCTCACCCGATCCCTCACTCCATCTCTCACCCACAAGCTCTGGCTGATACCTCGCGCTCTTCTGTCAACGGAGGTAAGGCCTCTGTCTGTTTGGGTATTGAGGGAGGAAGTGTGTGGGAGTTTTGGGGTATATTGAGTGTTAATTGGGCTCTTTCTATGGATCAGTGTCGTCCAGAACTTCCCCCAAAGCCCAGAGATCCGTACAGACCAATCGAACTCTGCGCAACCCAACCTCCCAGTCCTCACCTGCAGGTACACACACACACACACCTCATCTGTAAGTGCACACAACCGCACATTTCTGACACTCATATTCTAGACGATTCACAACCCTCACCTCTCCTTTTCCCTTCTCTCTTCTTCTCTTTCTCTCCCCGCAGTCTCTCGCTCTCCAAAACCAGACGACCCCGCTCTTGCTGGCCCTTCCTACCTGGACACTTCCTCCTCCTCGATCGCCTCGGCAACACCTAAGTCCTCTGGCCCCACCCCTCTGTTCACTGTGGATGGTGAGGAGGATGATTATTTTTGTTCATTTTATGATTTCTGTTCCTTTCTCTACCTCTTAATCTCTCCATCTGTCTCTTGCTTTCTTTTTCTCTCGCTTTCAGTGAATGAGATCCTAAGCTCAGCGGCTAAGGAGAGGACAGAAGGCCCAGCCAGCCCTCAAGACGGCAAGAGCGGCAAAGGTCAGCGCTCTCCCTTCCTCTCTCCATTTGACTGGTCCGTGTCCTTTCCGTTATCTCAGGTCTTTTGAAAAAAATATTTTCTCTCTCCCTCTCAGTTCCCTCAGTCCTGCAGAGAACACAGTTGGAGGAGCTACGGAAATTTGGCAAAGAGTTCAGGGTAAGTGTGTCATGTCCATGCATGCCTGTGTGTGACCCATGTATCTTATCTGATTCTGACACTCTCTCTCTTCCACAGCTCCAGCCCAGCCCCTCTTCTGCTGGCCCCACCTCCTCAGACTCCGCCCAGCCCTCCCCATCAGACTCCGCCACCACAGCCGAGTCCGTACCCGCCCCTGGCCACACCCCCTCCCAGGACCCCCAATCTGGAGAGGGGTCCTCCTTCACCCTGACCCCCACCACCCCTACCCCCTCTCCAGCCCCCAACACCGCCTCTCAGTCATCAGGACCAGACAGACAGACACCCCAGCCAGCCAGGTCCCCTGGCAGCGAGGAGGAGGAGGAGGAGGGCAGCGAGCGAGCAGAGGGTGTGGCTGAGTAAGTGTGACCCGAGAACAGTGCAATACAGTACTTTATTCCACAGTGTAGTGCAATAGTCTACTCCTACGTCGTTCGGTACGTATTACAGTTGTGGGGTCACAGGAAAGATGTAATGTCATTCACAATGTTCCTGGCATTGTCTGTTGTGACCAGCTTGTTAGATTGGGCCTCAAGTTTCTACTCCAATGCTGTATTTGTAACTATGTGGGAGGTGGGAATTTACCAGTTGTGAAGTCATAAATACTAGTTGGATGCATTCATGCGATTTGAACTCATTGCAAAATGCCAATGAGCTTTGTCAACTGAAAGTACAGCTTTCGTGCTTGTAAAGAAATTGTAGTGCTTTTTATAAATAATGTTCTGTTGCATTTAACTGCCGAAAATACTGTTTTTGAGGCCATTTCCTTAATAGGTGATGTGGGAGAAGTTGGTGCGCAGGATGCCAGACAAGTTTCCCACTAGTAATTACAAGCTTGAGGGCCGTTCAAGTGAGTTTTTCCCAGTCGTTTATGGTAAATACCCACTTCCCTCTTGATTACAAACGCGTCTGTACCAAGGTACATCTCCCACTCCGGGGTAAATGTGATAGGCTCACTGTTAAGTAAGTGCAACACATGGTGCATAGGGCAAATCACTGGAAACTTCTGCTTTGGTTTGCGTATATAGAGCAAGTAACCTGTTTGCTGAAATGGGTGCAAGAGGGAAGTGGTAACGTAGCTCGAGCACTTTTACGAGGTGCTTAAACCCCCTTTTCTCAACCACTGAGAATGGGTGCATATCCGCAGCTATAACCCAGACTGTAAAAAATATTAACATAGCCTACATTTTGCTCTTGTAATGTCTTTGGCCTGGTCATACTCAGCTGTTTGAATGCATAGAGGAGACAATGTGTTGCTGTTTTTCTTGTTCCGGTATTCTGTGGTGTTGTTAATGTGTCAACATGTTTATTAGGGTATTCTCATTTAGCAGTGGCGGCATACTGTTAGTGTTTTATCCACATCTCTCTGTCCATTGCCGTTGTAGTCTACTGTGAAGCCAAAATGTTGGGAAATTTGAGATTTTAAATGATAATTGAGGATCCTCCAATTCTGCCAATGAGAACGTACAGAACTATTTCCAGACTTTTTAAAAACATTTTTGAAACTTTTTTTCCTTAGGGGGGTGTATCCGCTTTAATATTGCAGACAGATTGTTGCTTCCATTAATGTTCCGACATTTAATCCTAGTTAAAATTCCCTGTCTTAGGTCAGTTAGGATCACCACTTTATTTTAAGAATGTGAAATGTCTGAATAATCGTTTAGAGAATTATTTAGTTCAGCTTTATTTCTTTCATCACATTCCCAGTGGGTCTGAATTTTACATGCATACACTCAATAAGTATTTGGTAGCATTGCCTTTAAATGGTTTAACTTGGGTCAAACGTTCCGGGTAGCCTTCCAAAAGCTTTCCACAATAAATTAGGTGAATTTTAGCCGGTTCTTCCTGACAGAGCTGGTGTAACTGAGTGAGGTTTCTAGGCCTCCTTGCTCACACAGGCTTTTTTAGTTCTGCCCACAAATGTTCTATTGGATTGAGGGCTTTGTGATGGCCACTCCAATACCTAGACTTTGTTGTCCTTAGAAAGATACACTTCTTCTTAATGCAACCGCTGTGTTACTTTTATTTTTAACGTTACAGAATTCGTTCACTAGGCTATAATATGAGACGGCGCTCAGAAATTAGCATTATGTCTCTATCTCGGAGTCCACAGAAACCCATAATTAACACATAAATATTCCCTTACCTTTGATGTTCTTCGATCAGAAGACGTGGAAGGAGTTATACTTACCAAAAACTGCGTTTGGTTTTCAAGTCTGTGTCTTTAGGTTATCAAACACGACAAATTGCGGATGCGCATCAACTTCAAAATTACATATTATATGTCGACTAAACTGGTCAAACTAAGTGCAGAATCGAGCTTTAGCATGTTCTAAACATGCAAAACAATCCTTAGCGTGAACAGACAAACCTACATCGTTTGGTGAATCTTGGAACAAAGAGAGCTCCGGACCCGATGCGCACATGAAAGTACATGTATTTTTGCGTGACCCGGAGGTTTCAGCCCGCCAAAACTCGAGGGAGCGCGCGATTCTCACAATGACAGGCCCCACTGAAAGGGGACATCGCGCTGAAGAGATAGAAACTGTTCCCAGATCTGTAGCTGGTTGGGAAGGGTGGGGGCGATGACGTCAAAGTTGTCCCAACTTTTCTGTTGCCAAGAGAGAGTTTGGGAGAATGGCTGCCCTGAGAGTTCTGCTTTACATACAGACATATTTTGAACGGTTTTAGAAGCTTTAGAGTGTTTTCTATTCAATAATAATTATTATATGCATATATTAGCAATTTTTGACAATTTTTTTTCTGTTTACTATGGGCACGCAATTCCTCCAAAGGGGGCAGTCCTATCTTTAACAGGTTTTAAGCCATTTTGCAACAACTTTGGATGTATGCTTGGGGTCATTGTTAATTTGGAAGACCCATTTGCCACCAAGCTTTAACTGAAGACTGATGTCTTGAGATGTTGCTTCAATATATCCACAAAATTCTCCGTCCTCATGATGTCTATTTTGTGAAGCACACCAGTTCCTCCTGCAGCAAAGCACCCCCACAACATGATGCTGCCACCCCTGTGCTTCACGGTTGGAATGGTGTTCTTTGGCTTGCAAGCCTCCCCCATTTAACTCCAAACATAACGATGGTCATTATGGTGAACAGTTCTATTTTTGTTTCATCAGACCGGAGGACATTTCTCCAAAAAGTATGATCTTTGTCCCCATGTGCAGTTGCAAACCGTAGTCTGGCTTTTTAGCGGGCTTTCAGGTTATGTTGATATTGGGCTCGTTTTACTGTGGATAAAGACACTTGTGCCTTTTTCCTCCAGCATCTTCACAAGGTGCTTTGCTGTTCTAGGATTGATTTGCACTTTTCGCACCAAAGTACGTTCGTCTCTAGGAGACAGGACGCGTCTCCTTCCTGAGTGGGGTGATGGCTGCGTGGTCCCATGGTGTTTATACTTGCGTACAATTGTTTGTGCAAATGAACAGGGTACCTTCAGGCGTTTGGAAATTGCTCCCATGGATGAACCAGACTTGTGGAGGTCCACAATTTTTTTTTCTGAGAGGCACTGAGTTTGAAGGTAGGCCTTGAAATACACCCACAGGTACACCTTCAATTGACTCAGGCTAATTGACATAATTTATCAGAAGCTTCTAAAGCCATGACATAATTTTCTGGAATTTTCCAAGCTGTTTTACTACTTCGATATAGGGGGTGCTCTTTTAATTGTTTGATAAAAACAAGATATTTTGTCACGAAAAGATGCTCGACTATGCATATAATTGACAGCTTTGGAAAGAAAACACTGATGTTTCCAAATCTGCAAAGATATTATCTGTGAGTGCCACAGGACTGATGCTACAGGCGAAACCAAGATTTCAAACAGGAAATGCCCCAGATTTTGAAGGCGCTGTGTTCCAATGTCTCCTTATATGGCTGTGAATGCGCCAGGAATGAGCTTACACTTTCTGTCGTTTCCCCAAGGTGTCTGTAGCATTGTGACGTATTTGTAGGCATATCATTGGAAGATTGACCATAAGAGACTACATTTACCAGGTGCTCGCTTGGTGTCCTCCGTTGCAATTATTGCGTAATCTCCATCTGCGTGTATTTTTCCATTTGCTGCAGAGGAGAAACCCAACTGCCACGAATGACTTATCATCGAATAGATATGTGAAAAACACCTTGAGGATTGATTCTAAACCACGTTTGCCATGTTTCTGTCGATATTATGGAGTTAATTTGGGAAAAAGTTTGGTGTTGTAAATGACTAAATTTTCGGGGGGTTTTCTTAGCCAAACGTGATGAACAAAACGGAGCGATTTCTCCTACACAAATAATCTTTTTGGAAAAACTGAACATTTGCTATCTGAGTCTCCTCATTGAAAACATCTGAAGTTCTTCAAAGGTAAATTATTTTATTTGAATGCTTTTCTTGTTTTGTGAGAATGTTGCCTGCTGAATGCTAGGCTTAATGCAATGCTAGCTATCAATACTCTTACACAAATGCTTGTGTAGCTATGGTTGAAAAGCATATTTTGAAAATGTGAGATGACAGTGTTGTTAACAAAAGGCTAAGCTTGTGAGCCAATATATTTATTTCATTTCATTTGCGATTTTCATGAATAGTTAACTTTGCGTTATGGTGATGAGCTTGAGGCTATGATTACGCTCCCGGATACGGGATTGCTCGACGCAAGAAGTTAAAGGCACAGTCATCTTAGTGTATGTAAACTTCTGACCCACTGGAATTGTGATACAGTGAAATAATTTGTCTCTAAACAATTGTTGGGAAAATTATTATGTACAGATTAGATGTCCTAACCAACTTGCCACAACTATAGTTTGTTAACAAGAAATTTGTGGAGTGGTTGAAAAATGAGTTTTAATGACTCCAACTGTATGTAACATTCTATTGGTTTCAAGAAATTTGTAAAAATTAAATTGAAAAATTTGAAGTTTTGAATTCGGCGTCGTTTTGCGTGTCAATTCATGTGCCCTGGAATCGGTACATCGAATATTTTTATTTATCTGTTATTTTACCAGGTAGGTTGACTGAGAAGACGTTCTCATTTGCAGCAACGACCTGGGGAATAGTTACAGGGGAGAGGAGGGGGCCAATTGTAAACTGGGGATTATTAGGTGACTGTGATGGTTTGAGGGCCAGATTTGGATTTTAGCCAGGACACCAGGGTTAACACCCCTACTCTTACAATAAGTGCCATGGGATCTTTAATGACTTCAGAGAGTCGGGACACCCGTTTAACGTCCCATCCGAAAGACTGCACCCTGCACAGGGCAGTGTCCCCAATCACTGCCCTGGGGCATTGGGATATCTTTTTAGACCAGAGGAAAGAGTGCCTCCTACTGGCCCTCCAACACCACTTCCAGCAGCATCTGGTCTCCCATCCAGGAACTGACCAGGACCAACCCTGCTTAGCATCAGAAGCAAGCCAGCAGTGGTATGCAGGGTGGTATGCAGCTGACTGTCCGTACCCAACTAAACTTTTCAGGACACTAAAGAGGCCTTTCTACTGACTCTGGGGAAAAACACCAAAGGAAAGATGCCCAGGGTCCCTGCTCATCTGCGTGAACGTGCCTTAAGCATGCTGCAAGGAGGCATGAGGACTGGCGTGCCCAGGGCAATAAATTGCCATGTCTGTACTGTGAGACGCCTAAGACAGCGCTACAGGGAGAGAGGACGGACAGCTGATCGTCCTTGCAGTGGCAGACCACGTGTAACAACACCTGCACAGGATCGGTACATCCGAACGTCACACCTGCGGGACAGGTACAGGATGGCAACAACAACTGCCGGAGTTACACCAGGAACTCACAATCCCTCCATCAGTGCTCAGACTGTCCGCAATAGGCTAAGAAAGGCTGGACTGAGGGCTTGTAGATCAGTGTGGCAGACATGTTGTTGATTACCCTTACCACCTGGGGGCAGTCCGTCAGGGTGTTTAGTCCCAGAGTCCTTAGCTTAGTGGGCACTATGGTGTTGAACGCTGAGCTGTAGTCATTGAGCAGCATTCTAACATAGGTGTTCCTTTTGTCCAAGTGGGAAAGGGCAGTGTGGAGTGTAATAGAGATTCCATCATCATGGGTCTAGGGTGTCTGGGAGGATGCTGTTGATGTGAGCCATGACCAGCCTTTCAAAGCACTTCATGGCTACTGACGTGAGTGCCACGGAGCGGTAATCATTTAGGCAGGTTACCTTCGCTTCCTTGGGCACAGGGACTATGGTGGCCTGCTTTAACCTCTTGAAGCTAGGGGGCACTATTTTTATGTTTGGAAAAATAACGTTCCCAAAGTAAACGGCCTATTTCTCAGGACCAGATGCTAGAATATGCATATAATTGTCAGATTAGGATAGAAAACACTAAAGTTTCCAAAACGGTCAAAATATTGTCTGAGTATAACAACTGATATTGCAGGTGAAAATCCAATCAGGAAGTGCCTCTTATTTTGAAACCCTTCTGTTCCTATGCATGCCTATCCTCCATTTAAAGGGATATCAACCAGATTCCTTTTTCTCTGGCTTCCCTAAGGTGCCAACAGTCTTTAGACATAGTTTCAGGCTTTTATTTTAAAAAATGAGCGTGAAAGATCACATTGTGTAAGTGGATAGGTGGGGGCTCGCTGAGTTTTTGCCCTACAGAGTAAAGCCGCCATTGTTCCTCCCGCTGTTATTGGAAAAACCTACACTCGGTTGATATTATTGAATATATATATATATATATTTTAAACTACCTGAGGAATGATTATAAAAAACGTTTGACATGTTTTCTTTGGACATTGAAGACTATTTGGAATTTCTGTCTGCTTTGTCGTGACTGCTCTTTCCTGTGGATTTCTGAACATAACGCGACAAACAAACTGAGGTATTTTGAGTATAAAAATCTTTATGGAACAAAAGGAACAATTGTTGTGTAACTGGGAGTCTCGTGAGTGAAAACATCCGAACATCATCAAAGGTAAACGGTTAATTTGATTGCTTTTCTGATTTTCGTGACCAAGCTTCCTGATGCTAAGTGTACATAATGCTATGCTAGGCTATCGATGAACTTACACAAATGCTTGGATTGCTTTCGCTGTAAAGCATAATTTCAAAATCTCAGACGACAGGTGGATTAACAAAAGGCTAAGCTGGGTTTTGCAATATTGCACTTATGATTTCATGAATATGAATATTTTTTGTAATATTATTTGATCTATGCTATTCAGCGGTTGCTGACAAATGATCCGGTGACGGGGATGGGTAGCATCAAGAAGTTAAACATGTAGGTATTACAGACTTGGTCAGGGAGAGGATAAAAATGTCAGTGAAGACACTTGACAGTTGGTCAGAGCATGCTTTGAGTACACGTCCTGGTAATCTGTCTGGCCCCGCGGCTTTGAATGTTGACCTGTTTAAAGGTTTTGTTCACATCGGCTACCAAGAGCGTTATCGCACAGTCATCCAGAACTGCTGGTGCTCTTGTGCATACTTCTGTGTTACTTGCCTCGACGCGAACATAAGGCATTTAACTCATCCGGGAAGCTCGCGGCACTGGGAAGCTCGCGTCTGGGTTTCCCTCTGTATTCCGTAATAGTTTCCAAGCCCTGCCGACGAGCGTCAGATCCGTTGTAGTAGGATTCAATATTAATCCTGTATTGACTCTTGTTTGATGGTTCGTCTGCGGCCATAGTGGGATTTCTTATAACCGTCCGGATTAGTCTCCCGCTCCTTGAAAGCGGCAGCTCTTGCCTTTAGCTCAATGCAGATGTTGCCTGTAATCCATGGCTTCTGGTTGGGATCTGTACGTACAGTCACTGCAGGGACGACGTTGTCGATGCACTTATTGATGAAGCCGATGACTGAGGTGGTATACTCCTCAGTGCCATTGGATGAACCCTGGAACATATTCCAGTCTGTGCTAGCAAAACAGTGCTGTAGCATCTGCGTCATCTGACCGCTTCTGTATTGAGCGACTCACTGATACTTCCTGCTTTTGTTTTTGCTTGTAAGCAGCAATCAGGAGGATGGAATTATGGTCAGATTTGCCAGGTGGTCAGGGGTGTGTGTGTGTGTGGAGTAAAGGTGGTCTAGAGTTTAAAATATAAAAAATCCCCTCTGGTTGCACATGACAAAACATTTGGTAAAACTGATTTAAGTTTTCCAGCATCAAAGTCCTTGGCCACTAGGAGCGCCGCTTCTGGGTGAGCATTTTCTTTACTTATAGTTGGTTGAGAGCTGTCTTAGTGCCAGCTTTGTTCTGTGACGGTAAATAGATGGCTACGAATAATATAGATGAGAACTCCCTTGGTAGATAGTGTGGTCTTGTCATATGGTACTCTACCTCAGGCAATTTCCTTTGTTATTATGGACTCTTTTGACCTAAATTGCTTTTGTTTTATAGATGAGTACTGAATTTCATGGCCTCTAAAGGCACTATTAAAAGTGTCCCATACAATAAGGGGATCTGCTGTACCTATGTTCTGTCAGGAAAAAGTCAGTTATAACTTGTTTTCAACTAGGACAGAATCATTTATCATCCAGTAGGCTTTGATTAAATTTCCAATATCCTCTCCCATGTGGAAATTCTGTAAGAGTAATGTATATGTCAATACCAGGCTGTTTAACAAAAGGAAAGTTTGAAATGCGTCAATTTAAGATAGAAATTTTGATTACAACGTGCACATTGGTGCTAGTTGTTTTAACGGAATAGCCTACAATGTTTTTTTCAGGTCAGATTTACTCGAGGCATAGGCTACAACGCTGTGTATCCATACAGGGTCACAGTGCAGACTGAACTGAGGTAGTGTACCGTTACACCCCTACTACCGTTACAACCCTAGTATTAATACGATGTTGGTACATCTGTAGGTATTATGCTAGGTCTGGGTGAAATATCATGAATACTGTTATGAATACATATACAATGTTGATGCAGTGCTAAATTAAGTCAAGTGAGCCCCATGCTCAGGTGGGCAAGGTAGTTGCCATGTTGCGGATGGATGTATGAAAAAGGGATTTGAAAGGTGATTTGGAGTTCTCATCTCGCTCTTCTGTTTTTTTTTTTTAGTCAGGTGAAGAAGTCTACGCTGAACCCCAACGCCAAAGAGTTCGTCTTCAAGGCACCCATGACCCTGGTCTGTCTCACACACACACACACACACACACACACACACACACAGAGGAAAGTAGTTGAGAACAAGTTTTCTCACAGCAACCTGTTTGGCCAGAAGTTCAAATCAAATGTTATTGGTCACATACACATGGTTAGCAGATGTTAATGCGAGTGTAGTGCATTGCTTGTGCTTCTGGTTCCGACAGTGCAGTAATATCTAACAATTACCTAATACACACATCTAAAGGGGTGAATGAGAATATGTACAAATAAATATATGGATGAGCAATGGCCGAGTGACAGGAATGGTGCAATAGATGGTATAAAATACAGTATATACATATATGAGTAATGTAAACATTATTTAAAGTGACTAGTGATCCGTTAGTTAATGTGGCCAGGCGATTGGGTCTCAATGTAGGCAGCAGCCTCTGAGTTAGTAATTGCCGTTTAGCAGTCTGATGGCCTTGAGATTGAAGCAGTTCTTCAGTCTCTCGTTCACAGTTTTGATGCACCTGCACTGACCTCGCCTTCTGGATGGTAGTCGTGTGAACAGGCAGTGGCTCGGGTGGTTGTTGTCCTTGATCTTTTTGGCCTTCCTTTGACATCGGGTGCTATAGGTGTCATGGAGTGCAGGTAGTATTCCCCCAGTGATGCGTTGTGCAGACTGCACCAACATCTGGAGAGCCTTGTGGTTGTGGGCAGAGCAGTTGCCGTACCAGGCTGTGATACAGCCCAATAGGATGCTCTCGATTGTAAATCTGTAAAAGTTAGTCAAGGTTTTGGGCAACAAGCAACATTTTCTTCAGCCTCCTGAGGTTGAAGAGACACTGTTGCACCTTCTTCACCACACTGTCTGTGTGGGTGGACCATTTCAGTTTGTCAGTGATGTGTACACCAAGGAACTTAACTTTCCACCTTCTCCACTGCTGTCCCTTTGTGGATAGGGGGGGTGCTCCCTCTTGCTCTTTCCTGAATTCCATGTCATCTTTGTTGACTTTGAGTGAGAGGTTGTTTTCCAGACACCACACTCCGAGTGCCCTCACCACCTCCCTGTAGGCTCTCATTGTTGGTAATCAAGCCCACTGCTGTTGTCGTCTGCAAATATGATTTGAGTTGGAGGCGTGCGTGGCTGAGCAAGGAGTACAGGAGGGGAATGAGCACGCACCCTTGTGGGGCCCCAGTGTTGAGGGTCAGCAAAGTGGAGATCTTGTTTCCTACCTTCACCACCTGGGGCCGTCAAAGACCAGGACCCAACTGCACAGGGTGGAGTTGAGGCTCAGGGCCTCCATCTTGATGATGAGCTTGGAGGGTACTGCAGTGTTGAATGCTGAGCTGTAGTCAATGAACAGCATTCTTACATAGGTATTCCTCTTGTCCAGATGGGATAGTGTGATGGCGATTGCATCGTCTGTGGACCTGTTGGGGCACTATGCATACTGAAGTGGGTCTAGGGTGGCCGGTAAGGTGGAGGTGATATGATCCTTGAATAGTCTCTCAAAGCAGTTCATGATAACCGATGGTGGCCATCAGACCGGTATAGGGAGCGATTTGAATATGTCCGTAAACATACCAGCCAGCTGGTCTGTGCATGCTCTGAGGATGCGGCTAGGGATGCCATCTGGGGCACCTGCCTTGTGAGGGTTAACACGTTTTAAATGTTTTACTCACGTTAGCCATGGAGAGGGGTGACGCAGGTCTTGTTAGCGGTCCGCAACGCTGGCACTGTATTATCCTCAAAGCGGGCAAAGAAGGCGTTTTAATTTGTCTGGAAGCGTGACGTCGGTGTCCGTGATGTGGCTGGTTTCCTTTTTGTGTTCTGTGATTTCCTGTAGACCCTGCCACATTTGTCTTGTGTCTGAGCTGTTGAATTGCGACTCCACTTTGTCCCTGTTCTGGCATTTTGCTTGTTTGATTGCCTTGCGGAGGGAATAATTACATTTATATTCAGCCATATGCCCAGACCTCTTTCCATGGTTAAATGAGGTGGTTAGTCCTTTGTTTTGCACAAATGCCATCATCCATCCATAATTTCTGTTTAGGGTAAGTTTAAATAGTCAGTGGGTACATATCCAATGCACTTCTTTATAAACTCACTCACCGATGTTCTGAGGCTCACCGGAACATCCCAGTCAGTGTGATCAAAACAATCTTGAAGCGTGGATTCAGATTGGTCAGACCAGCGTTGAATGGTTCTAGTCACTGGTACATCCTGTTTGAGTTTCTGCCTATGAGACGGTAGGAGCAAGATGGTATCGTGTTCAGATTTTGCGGGAGAGGGAGTATGCATCGCGGAAGTTAAAGTAGCAGTGGTCTATTGTGTTACCCCCGCGGATAGTGCAATCAATATGCTGATAGAATTTTTGGTAGCCTTGTTCTCAAATTTGCTTTATTAAAATCCCCAGCTACAATAAATGCAGCCTCAGGATATCTGGTTTCCAGTTTACATAGAGTCCAGTGAAGTTCCTTGAGGGCCATATTGGTGTCTGCTTGAGGGGAAACAGCTGTGACTATAACTGATGAGAATTCTATTGGAAAGTAATATAGCCAGTATTTGATTGATTGAAGAATTCTAGGTTGGGTGAGCAGAGGGACTTGAGTTCCTGTATGACGTTATTAATCATGAAGCATACACCCCCGCTCTTCCCAGAGGTGTTTCTGAGGTGTCTCTGTAGGCGCGATGCATGGAGAAACCCAGTGGCTGGAGAGAGCCATGAAACATTCTCTGCGGTCTCTCTGGAAGGCAACCCTTGCTCGAATTTTGTCTACCTTGTTATTAAGAGACTGGACATTGGCGAGTAGTATACTCTGGAGCGGTGGGCGATGTGCACGTCTAAGGAGTCTGACCAGGAGGTCGGTCCATCTTGCCCCTTCTGCGGCGCCGTTGTTTTGGGTCGGCTTCTGGGATTAGATCCAATGTCCTGGGTGGTGGTCCAAACTATATGTTCAGACACATACACCAAATGTAACTGTGATTTGTTCAGCTAAACACACGCTTACTTACCTCACAACCAACCTGAAGTGTGCGACTTCTCTCCTCCCCAGGTGAAGCCGTCCCCAGCCCCCACCCCCCCGCGGCCCACTCCTCCCAGCCCCTCTGTGGTGCTCCAGCCTCCCCCGGGACAACAGGCCATCTACAGCACCCCCTATCTGTCCTACCTCTCCCCCGTACAGATACAGGGACACTCTGTACAGGTATGACTAGGACTGAGGCTGTGCGTGTGACTCTGTGAAAAATAAGCATTGGTGTGTCTGGGGTGTTGAAAAACAAATGGTGTGTATACATTTGAGGTTGGGGTCTAACTGTCCTTTGTTTCCCAGGCTCCTCAAATGTATCAGTACACCATGTCTTCAGTCCAGCAGGGGAAGTATCCCAGATCTAAAGGTACTCAAACACCATTCTGTTGCCTAATCAATAGGTTGGTCACAACACTGTCATAATCTCTATTCAATGTTACGCTCTTTTAATTTAGCAACTCTGGAACATTTGAAATCAACAAGTAAAGAACTATAGACTAAAGTTATGATCCGTATGTTGTTAACCCCCCCAGGCCAGGTGGTAGGCCCTCGTCCGGACCACCACGGCTCTTCCCAGCCCCAGATGCTCCAGGCTGCAGCGTCTGCAGCAGGCCCTCCCCTGGTGGCCTCCCCCTACCCCCAGGCCTACCTACAGTACAGTCAGGTCATCCAGGGCATGCCCCACTACCCCGGACAGGTAGTTTACTACCATGCTAATGTTGCTAATGCTAACCAGTCCACAATGTGTGTTGTGGATGGAGGCTTTGTTTCAATAGATGCCTGACTTGCACAGGAAATAAATGGTTTATTTTGTTCATGTCATTAAATGTTCTTATATTCCCTTTTCTCACTCTTTTTCTTTCTCCCCTTTCGTTCTTTATCTGCTCTCTCCCCCCTGTGCTAGCCGGTGTACTCCATGCTGCAGGGTGGGGCCAGGATGCTGACCCAGGCGGGCCACCCCCAGGCTATGGGCCCTCAGTACCCCGGACAGACAGAGGGTCCCCCGGGACCACAACAGGCCATGTATGGTAAGATAACGCACAGTTTCAGTTTAAAAGTACACTCGGCAAGACTTCGTCATTTTAGACATGGTCCTGCTTAGACAGTCGCATCAATACGTTTAATTTCTTCTAAGATTGCCATTGTTCATGCTTCTTTGGTTTGTAAATGATGTTTGAATCCACATACTTGAGGTTCAAGTTAGTCTTCCATCTGTCTCTTAGCCTCCCAGCAGTTCTCCCACCATTCTAGCTCCATGCACCCTCCCCAGCCCTCCAGCACCCCTACTGGGAGCCAGCCCCCTCCCCAGCACACTGCCCCCAGCCCTGGGCACGGACAGGTAAACCAACCAGCCCATGTGTGTGTGTGTGTGTGTGTGCATGTTTGTTTTGTCACAAACACTGGACAGGTGCAGTAAAATGTGTTGTTTTTTTACTGGTTCAGCCATAGTAGTACGGCCGCTTTGCTCAGGGCCACATGGACAGATTTATCACTCTATCGGCTCCGGTATTCAAACCAGCGATCTTTCGCTTACTTTATGTGGTGGAGCGATTCATGTACTGGTGTAGGATCGATTCTGTCTTGTCAGTGATTTTGCTTCATGTTTTATGTGAGGAGCCTGTAATTAAAGTGACACTCCAGCATTGTTGGGAGTTGTGCGTTAAAGTAACTTGTTATATAATCAGATTACTTTTATGAGTATTCTGTTTACGTTACTTTTTCAAATGACGTAATATTATTGAAGTTACTTTGTAAAAAAAAGTGTTACTTGCCGAATCGGGCACCATGATCCGAGCTTGACTTGATCCCTCATTGAGTTCTTGAGCAAGCAGTGAAAAGCTGTTTTAGAAAAATGTCATGGCTGCTGCTGTCCATAGAAATGTGTAGAGGGCGCACCTCTGATCTTTGCTATTGATCGCTTCTGTGATAGCAAAGCCCATAGAGGGGTTTTCCATCTAGTGGAAAGTGTGCCCTTAATCTTTATGGGTCATGGAGGTGCGGTCTGTCTTGTTTTTATTTGTCGGCTTTAGGCCTATGTATTTTACTTAGTTGACGATGGACGTTGTAGTCTACAGGCCAACCTGAATTTCTTTTTCTTTAGCCGCCAATGGATCACGGTTTATCTGTCTGTGTCCATATGGCAGAGGCTGGTGCTCTTGCATTAGTTGAATTGTAACTTTTAGATTAAACATGTGACTGTTATTTTGAGAATGTTATTATTGAAATTAATTAGTTGCTTCTATTTTTGGTAGAGAGCTCCTTGCTCCCTCAGACAGTCAAACAAATGCTGATAAAAAAATGTTTTATCATAAAGTAATATGGCTTTCCACACAAAGTAATGTGTCACTTGTGTTAAATGCAATGGATATGAATGGATAACAAACACTCCAGTCTCCTTTTCACCTCAACATCTGATTTACTTAACACAAGGCACATCTCAATAGGTGATCCAGCTCATGACATGCCCCAAGTGGCAGGGTGTGCTTTTCTCTTTTGTTCTCTATTGCTCCACAAACAATCAAAGTAGGAGGCCGATGAATTCACAAATTCCTATCAGACCAACTCCTTCAATGCCCTACTCCTTGAAGTTCGCCATTTAAAAAACACTATTTTGCTCAATATATGTGTGTACTTTATGTGTATTTATACTTGGAATATTAATTATTTTTAAATCACTGGAAGCCTTTTTACATTGACCAGCTTGAGCCCCTAATTCAGTGTTTTACCATTAGCACCGTCTGTCGGTCCGACTCCCTTTCAACCCTCTACTTTTTCCACTTCGTTAATTAACTAGGCTACTTGTCATGTAAAAGATTATATTCGCTAGTCCGTCGAACCCTGTACTGCTAGAATGAACCATATGAATGTTCTAGCGGTCTATTGATAGGATAGGTTCCTGTCAATCACAAAGCGAGCGCTGATGGGTAAACAGTCTGTGGTCCAGTGATGCCAATGAAGCAATTTTGTTGCTAGATTTAGCAACTTTTCAGACTACCCTGGCAACTTATTTTGTGGCTAAAATGCATGCATTTTCCCTCTAAATGACACAAAAATAATTCTGTCACACACTCGCAACACACGTGCCTGGCTGTAAAAGTGCATTGTGAGTGATGTCAGCAGCAGGCGCTCAACCCGTGCACAGGCAGCAGCAGGTCAGCAGCAATTTCAGCAAATTGCAACTCATTGTTGGCTGGCTGGCAGCAGTACGGGTTCGACGAGCCAAACCCAATGAATATAGTTGGTCACGAATGTTTGATCTTGAACAGAACTTACAACATCAATCAAAAATGTACAGAAAAGAGTGGTCTACCTGAACAACCTGAACAAATGTCAGATCATATTTTTTACCGAGATGGCCAGTCAATTTGAGTAACGTTATTGTGTATTCTACGTTATCACGCAATGATATGACAATGTCTTTTAGCAACTAATCAACCTGCCTCTAGCAACTTACCCTGACAATTAGTTGGCAACACTGCTGCGGTCTGTCCCGCCTGGGGTTGGTTGCATTTAAATGTCTTTACACGGAGGAGGGAGAGCGCCAGATTAATGTGGATTTGCTTGTCCCATGTAATGTAAGTGGTAACGATGGGTCGAAATCCACTTAAACTAATTGTTTTCTTGCACATTTAATTTATTTTCGTTAGCGTTTCACATAGCCAGCCACGCAGCGTCATGTCGCATGGGCTATTTAGCCTACTGTGCTTTGATTGACAACTGACAAGCAAGTGTTGACTAGTTCATAAAAGGTGTCGAACTGACTGTATGAAGTCAATATTTATCGCTTTGCCATTCATAAATCATGCAACGTGGTTATATGTACATGGTGTCGCATCTGGACAAGTACAGTGCCTTGCAAAAGTATTCGGCCCCCTTGAACTTTGCGACCTTTTGCCACATTTCAGGCTTCAAACATAAAGATATAAAACTGTATTTTTTTTTGTGAAGAATCAACAACAAGTGGGACACAATCATGAAGTGGAACGACATTTATTGGATATTTCAAACTTTTTTAACAAATCAAAAACTGAAAAATTGGGCGTGCAAAATTATTCAGCCCCTTTACTTTCAGTGCAGCAAACTCTCTCCAGAAGTTCAGTGAGGATCTCTGAATGATCCAATGTTGACCTAAATGACTAATGATGATAAATACAATCCACCTGTGTGTAATCAAGTCTCCGTATAAATGCACCTGCACTGTGATAGTCTCAGAGGTCCGTTAAAAGCGCAGAGAGCATCATGAAGAACAAGGAACACACCAGGCAGGTCCGAGATACTGTTGAGAAGAAGTTTAAAGCCGGATTTGGATACAAAAAGATTTCCCAAGCTTTTAAACATCCCAAGGAGCACTGTGCAAGCGATAATATTGAAATGGAATGAGTATCAGACCACTGCAAATCTACCAAGACCTGGCCGTCCCTCTAAACTTTCAGCTCATACAAGGAGAAGACTGATCAGAGATGCAGCCAAGAGGCCCATGATCACTCTGGATGAACTGCAGAGATCTACAGCTGAGGTGGGAGACTCTGTCCATAGGACAACAATCAGTCGTATATTGCACAAATCTGGCCTTTATGGAAGAGTGGCAAGAAGAAAGCCATTTCTTAAAGATATCCGTAAAAAGTGTCGTTTAAAGTTTGCCACAAGCCACCTGGGAGACACACCAAACATGTGGAAGAAGGTGCTCTGGTCAGATGAAACCAAAATTGAACTTTTTGGCAACAATGCAAAACGTTATGTTTGGCGTAAAAGCAACACAGCTCATCACCCTGAACACACCATCCCCACTGTCAAACATGGTGGTGGCAGCATCATGGTTTGGGCCTGCTTTTCTTCAGCAGGGACAGGGAAGATGGTTAAAATTGATGGGAAGATGGATGGAGCCAAATACAGGACCATTCTGGAAGAACCTGATGGAGTCTGCAAAAGACCTGAGACTGGGACGGAGATTTGTCTTCCAACAAGACAATGATCCAAAACATAAAGCAAAATCTACAATGGAATGGTTCAAAAATAAACATATCCAGGTGTTAGAATGGCCAAGTCAAAGTCCAGACCTGAATCCAATCGAGAATCTGTGGAAAGAACTGAAAACTGCTGTTCACAAATGCTCTCCATCCAACCTCACTGAGCTCGAGCTGTTTTGCAAGGAGGAATGGGAAAAATTTTCCGTCTCTCGATGTGCAAAACTGATAGACACCCCAAGCGACTTACAGCTGTAATCGCAGCAAAAGGTGGCGCTACAAAGTATTAACTTAAGGGGGCTGAATAATTTTGCACGCCCAATTTTTCACTTTTTGATTTGTTAAAGTTTGAAATATCCAATAAATGTCGTTCCACTTCATGATTGTGTCCCACTTGTTGATTCTTCACAAAAAAATACAGTTTTATATCTTTATGTTTGAAGCCTGAAATGTGGCAAAAGGTCGCAAAGTTCAAGGGGGCCGAATACTTTCGCAAGGCACTGTAAAACACAATATTTCGTAGGATGTCGGATTGCCCGACAGTGACGGTAAAGTGAGTGACTTGTCAGTTAGTGTATACTACCGAATCGCATCAGTTCATTTGGCTTCTTAATTTGCCTGGGATCTTTGGCGATTATCTGCAGATACGTTATGAAAACATTAGATGAAGATAGTGAATCATCGCTGCAGCAATAGGTAGTGGAGAGCCTCATTCTGGTCCAAATATGATCATTAGGGCCCTCGTAGAATCCAGGCATTAAAACGGAATTCAATAATATTAAAATGTATTGACCTTAGTAAGGAATCAGCTAAAAGTATTGCTTCAAATCATCAAAGATAACGATTAGTCGATCATTTGAATCAGCGGTCTTGTGCTAGGGCAAAAATGTGCACCCCTTTGATTAGGAAACACTGATTTGACCTTTAATTCATTTACAATAATGTGGGCTATTTACTTTTGTAATTTAAATAAAGATCGTTATGGCAATTCATATCTTGCAGTAAAACCGCTAATACGACAATCTCAAGATGCAAAATGTTTCAAGTTGAATGTTCTCTTACTTGGAAAATAGTACTGATCATATAGATATCAAACTAAAACTGAATTTATACATTTTCTGTCATTTAAGTTGTGAAGTCTTAATACACAATTACTACACTTTTCCAATCTGGGAGGTAATAATTTTGCTGTGTATTTTGGATGGAATCAAGGCATTAGAATGTACTAGAGGTCGACCGATTTATGATTTTTCAACGCCGATACCGATTTATTGGAGGACCAAAAAAAGCTGATAGCGATTAATCTGACTTTTTTTTTTTTATAATGAAAATTACAACAATACTGAATTAACATTTATTATAACTTAATATAATACATCAATAAAATCAATTTAGCCTCAAATAATGAAACATGTTCAATTTGGTTTCAATAATGCAAAAACAAAGTGTTGGAGAAGAAAGTAAAAGTGCAATATGTGCCATGTAAGAAAGCTAAGGTTTATGTTCCTTGCTCAGATCATGAGAACATATGAAAGCTGGTGGTTCTTTTAACATGAGTCTTCAATATTCCCAGGTAAGAAGTTTTAGGTTGTAGTTATTATAGGAATTATAGGACTATTTCTCTCTCTACCATTTTTTTATTTTATTTACCTTTTGACTATTGGATGTTCTTACACTGGCAATACTAAAGTGCCTGTAACAGTATAGCTTCCGTCCCTCTCCTCGCTCCTCCCTGGGCTCCAACCAAGAACACAACGACAACAGCCACCCTCGACGCAGCGTTACCCATGCAGAGCAAGGGGAACAACCACTCCAAGACTCAGAGCGAGTGAAGTTTGAAACGCTATTAACGCGCACCCCGCTAACTAGCTAGCCATTTCACATCGGTTACACCAGCCTAATCTCAGAAGTTGATAGACTTGAAGCACCGCGACGAGCAGCTGGCAAAAAGCACAAAAGTGCTGTTTGAATGAATGCTTACGAGCCTGCTACTGCCTACCATCGCTCAATCAGACTGTTCTATCATACTTAGTTGTAACATAACACACAGAAATACGAGCCTTGGGTCATTAATTTGGCCGAATACGGAAACCAGACGTTTATTCTTTCAGTGAAATACGGAACCGTAAGTCTAAATATTCCTGTTACATTGCACAACCTTCAATGTTATGTCATAATTATGTACAATTCTGGTAAATTATGCGGCCCCAACTGTTACATATACACTGACTCTGCGTGCAATGAACGCAAGAGAAGTGACACAATTTCACCTGATTAATATTGCCTGCTAACCTGGATTTCTTTTAGTTAAATATGCAGGTTTAAAAATGTATACTTGGAGCAACAATACGCAACGCATCGATTATATGCAACGCAGGACATGCTAGATAAACTAGTAATATCATCAACCGTGTGTAGTTAACTAGTGATTTATGATTGTTTTTTATAAGATAAGTTTAATGCTAGCTAGCAACTTACCTTGGCTTACTGTATTCGCGTAACAGGTAGTCTCCTCGTGGAGTGCAATGTAATCAGGTGGTTAGAGCGTTGGACTAGTTAACTGTAAGGTTGAATCCCCCGGGCTGACAAGGTGAAAATCTGTCGTTCTGCACCTGAACGAGGCAGTTAACCCACCGTTCCTAGGCAGTCACTGAAAATAAGAATGTGTTTGTAACTGACTTGCCTAGTTACATAAAGATTGAAAAAAATAATATATATATTTAAGTGTCCAATAATACCGATTTCCGATTGTTATGAAATCGGCCCTAATTAATCGGTCGACCTCTAGAATGTACCAGAGGCCACCACAATGGAGCTTCTTCGAGAGGCACCTAGCTGGCTACTTTTTCTATTTGGCTGGCTAAAACACAGCCTATTTATCCTGAACAGCCTGTTTTTAGTCTGTGTGAATATAGTGTTCGTCTCATTGTTGTGTATCACGAGTATATAATTTCCTAACATACTTCCCTTCCTCTCTTCAGTCGGGCCAGGGAGGCCCCCAGCCCCAGTCCATGTACCACTCTGGGCCCCTGCCAGCGCCCACACCCCCTAACATGCCCCCTGGCCACAGCTCTCCCCAGGCCTCTTACCCCATGCAGGGCTACAGCCTGCCCACCCACCAGCCCATGGCCCAACACTACCCCGGCCTGGGACAGCTCACACAGGTAAACACCAGACTACTCTTGACCCACAGCCCACATACATTCAACTCTCCAGAAAGAAAGGACTAACAGATCTAAGCAAACAGTGATACTAAGTCAAACATTGCGATAATATAAGGATGTAGCACAAGTCAGTATTTTTTGTTTCAATTGCATAAGGCCGATACGAGCTTCATGCTGTTGATCTACATGCGTGGGTATTTTTATTTTTTTTGAAGCAGTGGACACCGGCTGGTAACATTATGCCCTCGCCAGTCCGTGTTTCCAAGACTCCCATTTACAAGTCTTCTCATTTGTGGTGAAAAGAGTTGCGTTAATCTTCCCTTGCTAGTAGTAACTAGCTGGCTTTAACCTGGCTAGAAACATAGCAAACTAGCTAGCCTTTTAGCTTACCACATCTCCTTGTGAAATCATCATATTTAAATATAGTATTCCCTGGCAAATATTGTTATACTTGCCAGTAACCTACATCTCAATTTGATATTCAGGAGAAAAGGCTCATGGCTACTAGCTGTTTTTACTGTTTCAAAATAGCCTGGAATCAGTTATTACTTCTCAACAAAATACACTTTTGTGGGGATTCTAATAAGGCAACAATGTTTTGTTTAAACAGTCGCTGAGATTAGTTGGTTATCAATGCAAAATACTACTTTGCATAGCCTATGTAGATCAGATCAATGAACAGTCATTGTAAATAAGATTTTGTTAACTGACTTGCCTAGTTAAATAAAATGTTTTATCAAGGAACCAAGCAACAACGTCATTGCCTACACAACACTGTAGAGCCCTGCACTGGCATGAACTTTAAGCCTGAGCCCTTACCCATGCCTACGATGTTCAGGCCCTACCCTACCCAGGCCTGATTGGCTTTTGCCAAATTTAACACCCCGGCCCTTTACGAACTAACTTCCTCCATTAGCTGCTCCGGTCACTCGCTCCCTGCGCACAGCTAGTTCTGTGTATGGTGGCTCTAAGTCTGGGTAACGATAACTACGGTTCAGCTGGTGCTGCTCTGCTTGATGACGACATGAGAACTGATTTTGCTTCTTTTGGTCACTCTAAACTGACAGCTCAAGGAACATTCTGTGAAATTCTTATATTTCATGTTGAAGCACTTCTGACATGTCACAATTTTAGTCAGGCCTGTCAGTTAGCAGAGCTCTATTAACACTGCCCCCACAATGAACTCTTCGTAGTCCGATTGAGCTGCGCCAAAAAGTCGCTAGTAACGAAGGTAGGACTACGTTCTACAAAGAGCCACCCATTTTGCGCTCTGAATCTTTCCATCTCCATGAGTCTGTAGACCACTAGTCTTGAATTTTAAATATGGTTGACATCATCTTGCCCCCTCTCGCTCCAGGCCCATGTTGCCCAAGGTATGTCTGGCCCTCACCACCCAGGAGGCCACGGCCCGCCCCAGATGATGCTGCACTATGCTCCACCCCCACAGCAAGGCCCAGGCTCAGCCCAGCAGCACGGCCCTCCCCCCCAGCAGGGGGCGCACCAACACTACTACATCCAACATCCACAGGGTAAGTAACTTCAAGTCAGAGCTAAACCTCCCCAATAGAAATTAGCTTTACATTTCCAGATCTTCTTCAGTGACTGTTGTTCTGTGTTCTAGCTGTACAGGTGCAGGCTCACCCCACTCAGCAGCTCTCCTTCCACCCCCCTGGAAACTGACACCCCTACCTACACCTAGAGGACCACAGAAGAAGCAGGAGACAGAGGAGCTGAGGACAGGGAGCTGATGCCCCCAGTCCCTCCCTGAGTCTTATGACTGACGCAATCCCATTGAGGGACACAATCAAGTTGTTCGCTGATCGGCTAAACTAGTCTGAACTGAAGCCCCCCCCACTTCTCTCCTCTCGCCCTCAAAATAAGCAACTTTTTTTTTCTCTCCTGTTTTTTAAGCTAGAGTTCTTAATCAAAGAGAGCTCGTCAAAGGCTTCTTGGTTAAGGACAGAGAAGAAAAAAGGTTTTGTTTTTATGAAAGCCTAGAAAGACTGAGTCCTCACTAGCTGGTTCCATTTTTAAGTTGAGAGGATTGACATGGCCTCAGACTGAAGAGATCATAGGACTTATCACAATGAAACTTGCTCCCTTTTAACCCCAACCTACTTCCCTTTCTCCTTTTACAGGTAACCATTAATAAATAAACTAAAAATACAAAAAATGAAAAATCATAAAAATAAAGTTTACTCAACCTCAAATGCTACCAGAACTCTTATTTTCTGTGCAAGGGTGAAATTATTGAAAAGGAATCTTGTTAATTTAGGTGTGTGTGTGTATATATATAATTTATTGAAATGTATATACTGCTCAAAAAAATAAAGGGAACACTAAAATAACACATCCTAGATATGAATGAAATATTCTTATTAAATACTTCTTATACTTATTCTTTACATAGTTGAATGTGCTGACAAAATCACATGGAAAACAAATTTATCAACCCATGGAGGTCTGGATTTGGAGTCACATTCAAAATTAAAGTGGAAAACCACACTACATCAAAGTTGGATCAGCCTCTAATGTCCTTAAAACAAGTCAAAATGAGGCTCGGTAGTGTGTGTGGCCTCCACGTGACTGTATGACCTCCCTACAACGCCTGGGCATGCTCCTGATGAGGTGGCGGATGGTCTCCTGAGGGATCTCCTCCCAGACCTGGACTAAAGCATCCGCCAACTCCTGGACAGTCTGTGGTGCAACACGGGTGGATGGAGCGAGACATGATGTCCCAGATGTGCTCAATTGGATTCAGGTCTGGGGAACGGGCGGGCCAGTCCATAGCATCAATGCCTTCCTCTTGCAGGAACTGCTGACACACTCCAGCCACATGAGGTCTAGCATTGTCTTGCATTAGGAGGAACCCAGGGCCAACCGCACCAGCATATGGTCTCACAAGGGGTCTGAGGATCTCATCTCGGTACCTAATGGCAGTCAGGCTACGTCTGGCGAGCACATGGAGGGCTGTGCGGCCCCCCAAAGAAATGCCACCCCACGACTGACCCACCGCCAAACCGCTCATGCTGGAGGATGTTGCAGGCAGCAGAACGTTCTCCATGGCGTCTCGTCTGTCACGTGCTCAGTGTGAACCTGCTTTCATCTGTGAAGCGCACAGGGCGCATTTGCCAATCTTGGTGTTCTCTGGCAAATGCCAAACGTCCTGCACGGTGTTGGGCTGTAAAAGCACAACACCCACCTGTGGACGTCGGGCCCTCATGGAGTCTGTTTCTGACTGTTTGAGCAGACACGTGCTCATTTGTGGCCTTCTGGAGGTCATTTTGCAGGGCTCTGGCAGTGCTCCTCCTGCTTCTCCTTACACAAAGGCAGAGGTAGCGGTCCTGCTGCTGGGTTGTTGCCCTCCTACGGCCTCCTCCACGTCCCCTGATGTACTGGCCTGTCTCCTGGTAGCGCCTACATGCTCTGGACACTACGCTGACACACACAGCAAACCTTCTTGCCACAGCTCGCATTGATGTTTCATCCTGGATGAGCTGCACTACCTGAGCCACTTGTGTGGGTTGTAGACTCCGTCTCATGCTACCACTAAAGTGAAAGCACCGCCAGGAAGCATAGGAACTGAAAAGTGGTCTGGTCACCACCTGCAGAACCACTCCTTTATTGGGGGTGTCTTGAATTTCCACCTGTTGTCTATTCCATTTGCACAACAGCATGTGAAATTTATCAGTGTTGGACAGTTTAATTTCATAGAAGTCTGACTTGGAGTTACATTGTGTTTAAGTGTTCCCTTTTTTTTTGAGCAGTGTATGTAACAAACAAGCATTTGTGAATGATCATTACTGATTTGAACCACATCTTTAATAGTGAACTATGCCATCCATATCAGCTTCAATTCATTCAGAAAACATCACAATGGTTCATAAGCCCTATCCGCACAGGACTAGTATTACTATAGAACGTTGGCTATGTAATTCATATCCAGCTTGTCCATTTTTCCAAACTGCCCCTAATTCTTTTTTTTCCTTCCTCATGATGGTTGCCTGGAGGCTCTCCCAATATTGACCTAATGGCTTTCAGTGTATAGAAAGTCAATAAAAACCATGATCTGTAACATTTATCAATTCATTGGCACAATATTTTCCACTTCATCTTTTAAAAGTATGGCACTAAGACAGTTGATGTGACACAAGTTCATTCATCTGTAGGTTACATCCAAAGTGTATTTTTAAGCATTTGTTCATGTTCTTTCCCAAACTGGGTGCAGCACCTGTTACTCTAATATCCCTCAACACAGGGATGACAGGATAAGTATAAGAGGACCTGGGATGGGATAATTTTAAAAATGACTGGATGGGAAAAACTATGGATGTGGTGATTTGTGCACATTACATTAACTGAGCTCCCCCAGTAAAACTTATTCGGACAGGATAGGGCTATAGATTATGGCAAAGCATTTCTTATATTGACAAAAAAAAAAATCCAAACCAGATTTGAATCCACAGTAATAAGAAATATAGCTTAGAAAAAGAGTAAACTAGAACGAACATTCTCAGGAGTTGTCAGCAAATCCATACATTGAAAACAATAATGCCGCGGTGTCAACATGGGTTCAAATCTGCCCTACGACACCACTTTTCCCCACTGTCATCCTCTCTCTTCAATAGTCAGGAAAGAGCTTAATTTAACATTATGGTTGCAGCTGGGGCACCAAGAGATGTGTTCGAAGACATTTGCCCTACACCATACAATAAAACTTAGAACATGTTCTCCCTAGGCCTTAATTATTACCGCATAGTTCAGAGACAGCTGGTGGATGAGGTTAAGGTCTTTTGAAATGTTTCATCAGCCACAGCAGTGAGTTGCACAGTGCTCTTGTCCATATTGCAGAACCCCTATGAAGATGTTAGTTACGCTGTGTAGGTTTCCCTTTGAAACTTGGTTGCACTCATGATAAATCCAGTCGATCGACTCAATTCCCTCCCCGTCAGAATCTGCTACGTGATGGGGAGGCTTCACATGTCTAAGAGAAAAAAAATACAAGTTAGTACCAACTTTTATGTAGAGCTGAGTTTCAGAATATCACCCACCTGCTAGGTTAGATGTTTTAGCAAAACCAAATCTGTTTGTATACACCCCCAGGAATTACATTTGTTGGGAAAATTCATAGAATGTTTGAATGACAGTAAGGCATGTGAAAATTGTAAAGCAATATAGAGTGGGAAAGCAGCCTTGTTTGGACAATTTAATAAAACTGCTAGCTGTCCTGTCTAGGACCAGAGTCTATGCAGACCGGTGCACCAAAGCCAATCAGCGCTATAGTAGGCCTATATGCAAATAATTAATTTGCCAGACAGACCTGCCATCATTCACTTTAAAACAACTGTGACTACAGTCCATAGCAACAGTGTGCCTGCCTTTAGATAATTAGAACGCATTTGCCAAGCACCACCCGAATGGATTTCTGCAAATATGTAAATACTACGGGAGTCCTCTTACATTTTGGGAACTTTAGAGCCCTATTGATGAAACAACCATGAAAAGGTAGGCTCTCTCCCTCAGTTGCCTATGCACATCAACAACTAATGCTAGCCAGAGTCCTAATGAAAGAACAGATAAACCCTCAAACTTTTTCAGATAGTTTGCCGCCAAAATCGTATTGATAAACGATGGGGGAAAAGTATCCTGCTTGGCCAAACCCACA
Source organism: Oncorhynchus tshawytscha (assembly GCF_018296145.1). Taxonomy (NCBI): domain Eukaryota; kingdom Metazoa; phylum Chordata; class Actinopteri; order Salmoniformes; family Salmonidae; genus Oncorhynchus; species Oncorhynchus tshawytscha. Next base: position 45,988,746 of record NC_056429.1, on the reverse strand, counting down.
TTGACAATGGGCCTTTTATAATGCCCACTTACATATGTTAAAATGCTATATGCATCCTATTAAAACAAGAGGGAAATATGTGTCCAGCCTTTGCTGCTATGCAGAACACGCTGCGACCCTAATGAAAAAGTATTTAAGGTCAAAAATGTTTTTGTTTTTTAAACAGCATGGTGCACTCAATGTATTGTAGTATACTCCATTTATAAATATGTTAATTTGACAATCATTAAAAAAGTTGATCCTCATTCTCTGTCCCGTTGTCGTATAGAGATCGCAGCGTTGTATCCGTCTCATTATGGTATGGGCAGCGCCATTCAAATTTTGGTGGTTGTAGCGAAATGCTTGTATCATTGCAAATAGGGCATTATTGGTCAAGGATTTCTTAAACTGAATCTGAACAGCTTTATACAAAGTAAAAAATATTTTAAAATGTAATTTAATGACACCAACCCCTAACTATGTTCTATGTGCTCTTTATCTTATGTTGCTATCATGAAGCACTTCCCACGTGAAACAAAAAGGACACGTGGGGAACGGTTTAACGGTAAAATGGCTGAATTGAGAAGCGATTAAGTTTAATGTTTTGTGTTTGTTCGTTTCGTTTTATTACCATGACAGGTATCACTGAAATAATGCTCCCATAACATGTATTGTGACAAAGAACATATGTAATGAAAATGTGAATACTTTGTGTCACAAATGAGCATTTAAGGTAACATATGACATAAGGGACATTTGAATACTACTGGTCACATAGGAGCATACTTATTATACATACTGTATATAAGTCAAAATGTCACATGAAAACAATTGTATTTTTCAACATAAGTGATGTGTGGATATATCTCATTTATTGCAGGTTTTGTTTTTCGGTTAACCATGAAGCTTTAAATACCGAAGCCAGACTGCAACATTTTAGTAGCTTAGCTTGTGGCATGTGTCTGTACACTCTCTCCACTGTAAACAGGGCACATGAAAGCAGAGCAATTGAAGTTGAATTCACTGATGTGAGTGCATCAAGCTGTAATTTCATGAAGTAAATGACTAAATTGTTGACTCATTTATACTTGCTTGTGAGTCCTATTTAGCCTACGGGCCCATGTGTTTGACACATGCGCAAACCTATTAACCACATTACGACTGACTTGTGATCATTGCTAGCTTGGTTGTATTAACATTCCAAGCCTTAGTTACAGTCGTCCGTTTTCGTTCCAAATATTTAGTAATTGAAGATGAATCCTGAATGGGTGGAGGCAGCAAACAATGTACCTGGCCAGCAGTGATATTTTGGACTACCAAGAAATGTATTGGTGAATATTATTCTGTTTGTGTGTCTGTTTTTTGCTTCACAGGCCCTGCTGTTCCAAAAAGTAATATATATAAGTTTTTTTTAAATGTAATTTTACTGTGGAATAGAGTTTCATGTAGTACTGTGCGCCTCCCATAGTCTGTTCTGGACTTGGACTGTGAAAAGACCTGGTGGCATATCTTGTGGGGTATGCATGGGTGTCTGAGCTGTGTGCCAGTAGTTCAAACAGCCCAGTGTATTCTACATGTCAACACCTCTCACAAATAGTAGCGATGACGTCAATCTCTCCTCCACCTTGAGCCAGGAGAGATTGACATGCATATTTTGGTTAGCTCTTTGTTATACATCCAATGGCCAGCTGTGCTGCCTTGTTCTGAGCCAATTGCAATTTTGCTAAGGCCCTCTGTGGCACCTGACCACATGACCGAACAGTAGTCCAGGTGCGACAAAACTAAGGCCTGTAGAACCTGCCTTGTTGATGGTGCTGTTAAGAATGCAGAGCAGCGCTTTATTAGAGACAGACTTCTCCCCATCCTAGCTACTGTTGTATGAATATGCTTTGACCATGACAGTTTACAATTTAGGGTTACTCCAAGCAGTTTATTCTCCTCAACTTGCTCAATTACCACATTCATTACAAGATTTAGTTGAGGTTTAGTGAATGATTTGTCCCAAATACAATGTTTTTAGTTTTTAGGACAAACGTTTTCCTTGCCACCCATTCTGAAACTAACTGCAGCTCTTTGTTAAGTGTTGCAGTCATTTAAGTCACTGTGGTAGCTGACGTGTATATGGTTGAGTCTTCCTCATACATAGACACACTGGCTTTACACATGCCGTTAGTAAAGTAAGGGGCCTAGCCAGCTGCCCTGGGGAATTCCTGATTCTACCTGGATTTTGTTGATGAGGCTTCTATTAAAGAACACCCTCTGTTCTGTTACCTGTCTAACTCTTTATCCACAATATAGCAGGGGGTGTGTAAAGCCATAACATGTTTTTCCAGCAGATTATGATCAATAATGTCAAAAGCCACCTTAAAGTCTAACACAGCCCCCAATCTTTTTATCATACATTTCTCTCAGCCAATCAGTAATTTGTGTAAGTGCTGTGCTTGTTGAATGTCATTCCTATAAGCATGCTGAAAGTCTGTTGTCAATTTGTTTACTGTGAAATACAATGCCATCTGGTCAAAAAAAAAAATCCCAAAGTTTACAAAGGGTTGGTAACGGGCTGATTGGGTCAGCTGTTTGAGCCAGCAAATGGGGCTTTACTATCCTTTGGTAGGGGGATAACTGTTGCTTCCCTCCAGGCGCACACTCTCTAATAGGCTTAAATTGAAAATATAGCAAATAGGAGTGGCAATAACATCCGCTATTATCCGCAGTCATTTTCCATCCAAGTTTTCAGACCCCAGTGGCTTGTCATTGTTGATAGACAATAGATGGATACATTGAACTGCATCCATCTACTCTGCCAACAATGCCTTACTGTATTTTTATTTATTTAACCAGGTAGGCCAGTTGAGAACAAGTTCTCATTTACAACTGCGACCTGGCCAAGATAAAGCAAAGCAGTGCGACACAAAACACCACAGAGTTACACATGGAATAAACAAACGTACAGTCATTATACAGTGTGTGCAAATGAAGTAAGATTTGCGAGGTAAGGAAATAAATAGGCCGTAGTGGTGAAATAATTACAATTTAGCAATTAAACACTGGAGTGATAGATGTGCAAGTGGAAATACTGGGGTGCAAAGAAGCAAAAAATATATAACAATATGGGGGATGAGGTAGTTGGGTGGGCTATTTACAGATGGGCTATGTACAGCTGCAATGATCTATAAGCTGCTCTGATAGCTGATGCTTAAAATTAGTGAGGGAGATGAGTCCAGCTTCAGTGATTTTTGTAATTCGTTCCAGTCATTGGCAGCAGAGAACTGGAAGGAAAGGCGGCCAAAGGAAGTGTTGGCTTTGGGGGTGACCAGTGAAATATACCTGCTGGAGCGCATGCTACGGGTGGGTGCTGCTATGGTGACCAGTGAGCTGAGAAGGCTGGGCTTTACCGAGCAAAGACTTTTATAGATGACCTGGAGCCAGTGGGTTTGGCGAAGAATATGAAGCGAGGGCCAGCAAACGAAAGTAATACAGGCCGCAGTGGTGGGTAGTATATAGGGCTTTGGTGACAAAATGAATGGCACTGTGATAGACAACATCCAATTTGCTGAAGAGTGTTGGAGGCTATTTTGTAAGTGACATCGCACAAGTCAAGGAGCGGTAGAATAGTCAGTTTTACGAGGGTATGTTTGGCAGCATGAGTGAAGGATGCTTTGTTAAGAAATAGGAAGCCAATTCTAGATTTACATTTTGGATTGGAGATGCTTAATGTGAGTCCGGAAGGAGAGTTTCCAGTCTAACCAGACACCTAGGTATTTGTAGTTGTCCACATATTTTTAGTCCGAACCGTCCAGAGTAGTGATGCTGGACGGGCGGGCAGTGATCGGTTGAAGAGCATGCATTTAGTTTTACTTGCATTTAAGAGCAGTTGGAGGCCACTGCATTGAAGCTTGTCTGGAGGTTTGTCAACACAGTGTCCAAAGAAGGGCCAGAAGTATACGGAATAGTGTCATCTGCGTAGAAGTGGATCAGAGAATCACCCGCAGCAAGAGCAACATCATTGATATATACAGAGAAAAGAGTCAGCCCGAGAATTGAACCCTGTGGCACCCCCATAGACACTGCCAGAGGTCCGGACAACAGGCCCTCCGATTTGACACACTGAACTCTATCTGAGAAAATTAGTAATGTGATCAGGACAACATGGCTATGGGGAGGATAGGTCAGTTTCTATCAAATATGAGCAGAGAATAAGGTTGTGTCACAAATGGCACCCTAACTACTTTTGACTAAGGTCCATAGGGCTCTTGTCAAAAGTAGTGCACTATATAGGGAATAAGGTGTCATTGGGACTTAACCTATAGACCTATGTGACGCCACTTGGGGGTGGAAGAGGGATATTACTACTTCACAGGAGAGGCGGCATTTGAAAGAATATGGTGTAATTGCAGACCACAACTCAGGGTGGCTCTTGATGTGGGTGTTCCCTGATATCAGGAAACGGCAATTGGTCAGTTCCGGTGTTATAAAACTGATGGTTTCTGGACACAGATGATTTGTTAAATAGCAGGTTAGGATAATTAATGTGGCAGGTTAGGAGACTAAGGTTAGGAAAAGGGTTAGCTTTAGCTACAGTGAGGGTGTTCGATTAATCTCTCCCGTGCGCTTGTGTAGGCGTGTTTTGCACCAGTTGATTGCATTCGTTTTGGAACCGGGTTGCCTCCCGGCATGAGCCAGGTGCCTCAAAACAAATTGACATAGGAGCATTTGGAATAATGAGTAGGATTCTGTGTTTTTACATGCAAAAGTGATTGCTTTTGAGCTTTATTAGGAAAGTACCATGGGAATGCAGATGCCTTGAGCAGTCTTACACGCCCACCATAACAGCTTAAGAGGACAGTGCTGAATTCACAGCAAACAGTGTCAGGAAAACAGAGTTGAGTGTACAGGATGGTTGTATTTTGTGGAGAGCACAAGTTATTTTTCCAAAGCCAGGCCATCCTACAGCAGCTACATCAGAGTCACACATATGAAAGCGTTGGCTAGGAGTTACTTGTGGTGGTCAAAACTAGATTAGGTGATAGCCAATCTAGTCAAGACATGTAACATGTCAGGAACACAAAGGCACCAGCTCCACCCTTGGGAGTTTCCAGAGAAACCTTGGAGAAGATTGCACATAGATTACACAGGGCCATTCATGGGGAAAATATTCCTGATAATCATTGATGCACATTAAAAATGGATGGATGTGTATCCTGTTAGTTCTGCTTCATTCACGACTACTATATTTGGCCTACGACAGAGCTTTACTAACCAAGGGATACCGGAGATGGTAGTGAGCAACAATATTGTGCCTGTGACATTTGCTCCTTTATCATCAGTCTTCAAATGTACTGGTGGAACGCGCAGTACAGACACTCAAAAAAAAATAGCAACAAGTGTGTCGCGTGTTCTGTTCAGCTACAGAACAACATCTCCATCCACAACATCTCAATCCACAACGCTTCACACTGAACCTAGTCTATCCAGACCTGAAAAGGAAAGTTGAACGCAAACAAAAGACAGAAAAAGAACCATGACAAACATACCAAGGGCTGACATTTTGGAGAGTGGGACCTTGCCCTTATCTGAAATTTCAGTCATGGGACAAGGGATTCCTGGATTCATAGCCCGGCTAAGAAACAGCTGGTGGCTTTTCCACCGTTGAGAATGAATACTACCCCTAGTGTACGTTATGCACAGAGGCACGCAAAGCTTCTAAGCTGCTTTAAGGACTTTTGAAAATGTATTGAATTGTTTTTAAAAGACAAGAGACTCACAGTGAAAAACTCAAGAGTTAAATACTTAGTTACACAAGCATGTGAAAAAAAATTGTGAATGTGAAATGTCATGTTTATTGTTTACACTGACAGACTTGTTTAGATAAGTAGAGTACATACACTACCATTCAAAAGTTGTGCTCACTTATAAATGTCCTTGTTTTTGAAAGAAAAGCTAATTTATTTGTCCATTACAATAACAAATTAATCAGAAATGCAGTGTAGACATTGCTAATGTTGTAAATGACTATTGTACCTGGAAATGGCAGTTTTTGTTATGGAATATCTACAAAGGCGTACTGAGGCCCATTATCAGCAACCATCACTACTGTGTTCCAATAGCACGTTGTGTTAGCTAATCCAAGTTCATAATTTTAAAAGGCTAATTGATCATTAGAAAACCCTTTTGCTATTATGTTAGCACAGCTGAAAACTGTTGTCCTGATTGAAGAATCAATAAAACTGGCCTTCTTTAGACTAGTTGAGTATCTGGAGCATCAGCATTTGTGGGTTCGATTAGAGGCTCAAAAGGGAAACAAATAACTTTCTTCCTAAACTTGTCAGTCTAGTCTTGTTCTGAGAAATGAATGCTATTCCATGCAATAAATTGGCAAGAAACTGAAGATCTCGTACAACGCTGTGTACTACTCCCTTCACAGAACAGCGCAAACTGGCTCTAACCAGAATAGAAAGAGGAGTGGGAGGCCCTGGTGTACAACTGAGCAAGAGGACAAGTACATTAGTGTTTAGTTTGAGAAACAAGTGCCCAACTTGCAGCTTCAATAAATTGCACCTGCAAAACACCAGTTTCAACATCAACAGGTGACTCCGGGATGCTGGCCTTTATTTCCTTAGGCAATGTCTTATGTTCGATATCGTTAAAAAAGGGTTTATTTGTGAAGATGAAATATTGAAATCTTAAGAGGGGAGGAATGTGGTATTAACGTCATTACACATTACCAGGTTGTTTAGCACTTGAGTACCTTTTGGTATCATTATTAGAGTATTGGAATGCACCCCAATACACAAGTTGAGTGCAGCTGCCGGCCTGTTACACCATGCTCCCGGTTAGTAATAAAGTAATCAGTTTATAATGAGCTACTACCTTAGTCCTCTCCCAAGGCATAAAGAGTTCCAAGGGTTATCACAACTGTTGAAAAAGCAGGGATTCCTGATTAATCAGGAAAAATCACATCCCTGATAAGTTATATTCTATTCATTGTGGGCCATACCTTTAGTATTGACATAGTCGTTGCCTTCGTCATCACTGTCATCGCTCTTTTCCACAACGACATTCATATTGCCCTCTGCGCCACTATTTTCTGTGAACACACAAAACACAGGCTTGAGGTATATACAGTGCATTCAGAAGAATTCAGAACCCTTCCCTTGTTCCACATTGTTACGTTACGGCTAGAGGTCGGCCGATTAATTAGGGCCGATTTCAAGTTCTCATAACAATCGGAAATCTGTATTTTTGGACGCCGATTTTGCAGATTGAAAAAAAAAAATTTTTGTACAACTTTATTTACTGGCTAAAACAAAGTCCTATGCATGTAGCCCACAGGTGAATGATCCGTTTGGTCACATATCAACTTTCCTAGTGCCAAACTTCACTTTTAAAAGATGAGGTAGACTATATTGTGCCAATGAATTGAAAAATTGCCAAATAAGTCTGGTAATTAAATGTCTGCCTGCATAGGTTACAGTTCATGGTTCTTATTGATATGCATGATTATTTTGACTTTCTCCGAACTGAAGGCCATTAGGTCATTGTTAGGCTATCCCTAGACATTTGAGATATCTTCACGCCTAGCAGAGCCTCCAGACTTCTGTCATAAAGGGATCGATTGAATGAGGGGAAAAAAATATTACAGGGGCAGTTTGTTAAAACTTGCGAATAGGGCTTAGGGCTTTTGAATAGGGCTTTTGTGACATCTTGTGGTTAAAATATTTTGACATTTTTATTGATATTTAAATAAATGGATATTAGAATATAAACAATAAAGAGAAATGCATGACAATACAGCGCCTTTGGAATGTATTCAGACCATGACTTTTTCCCCATTTTGTTACAATACAGCCTTATTCTAAAATGGATTCAATTGTGTTTTTTCCTCAATCTAAACACAATACCACATAATGACAAAGCAAAAACAGGCTAGACATTTTTGCAAATTAAAACAAAAACAACTGATATTGCATTTGAAGTATTCAGAGGCTTTACTCAGTACTTTGTTGAAGCACCTTTGGAAGCTATTATAGCATCAAGTCTTCTTGGGTATGACGCTACAAGCTTGGCACACATGTATTTGGGGACTTTCTCCCATTGTTCTCTGCAGATCCTCTCAAGTTCTGTCAGGTTGGATGGGGAATGTTGCTGCACAGCTATTTTCAGTCTCCAGAGACGTTAGATCGGGTTGAAGTCCGGGCTATGGTTGGGCCAATCAAGGACATTCAAAGACTTGTGCCAAAGCCACTCCTGTGTTGACTGTGTGCTGAGGGTTGTTGTCCTTTTGGAAGGTGAATCTTCGCCCCAGTCTGAGGTCTTGAGTGCTCTGGAGCAGGTCTTCATCAAGGGTCTCTGTACTTTGTTCCATTAATTTTTCCCTAGATCCTGACCAGTCTCCTAGTCCCTACTGCTGAAAAACATCCCCATAGCATGATGCTTCACCGTAGGGATGTTGCCAGGTTTCCTCCAGATGTGATGCTTGTCATTCAAGTCAAAGAGTTTAATCTTAGTTTCATCAGACCAGAGAATATTGTTTATCATGGTCTGAGAGTCCTTTAGATGCCTTTTGGCAAACTCCAAGCAGGCTGTCGTGCCTTTTACTGAGTAGTGGCTTCCGCCTGGCCACTCTACCGTAAAGGCCTGATTGGTGGAGTGCTGCAGAGATGGTTGTCCTTCTGGAAGGTACTCCCATCTCCACAGAGGAACTCTGCAGCTCTGTTAGAATGACCATCGGGTTCTTGGTTACCTCCCTGACCAAGGTCCTTCCTTCCCCGATTGCTCAGTTTGGCCGGGCAGGTCTAGGAAGAGTGGTGGTGGTTCCAAACTTCTTCCATTTTAAGAATGATGGAGGTCACGGGGTTCCTGGAGACCTTCAATGCTGCAGAATTTCTTTGGTACCCTTCCCTAGATCTGTGCCTCGACACTTTCCTGTCTCGGAGCTCTACGGACATTTTCTTCGAGCTCATAGCTTAGATTTTGCTCTGACATGCACTGTCAACTGTGGGACCTTATATAAACAGGTGTGCCTTTCCAAATCATGTCCAAGCAATTGAATTTACCACAGGTGGACTCCAGTCAAGTTGTAGAAGCATCTCAAGGATGGAAACAGGATGCACCTGACCTCCAATTTTGAGTCTCATAGCAAAGGGTTTGAATACTTATATAAATAAGGTATTTTATTTTTTATATATAAAAAAATTGCTAACATTTCTACAAACCTGTTTTCGCTTTGTCATTATGGGGTATTGTTTAGATTGATGAGGAATTTCTATTTCATTTCATCCATTTTAGAATAAGGCTGTAACTAGAGGTTGACCGATTATGATTTTTTCAACGCCGATACCAATTATTGGAGGACCAAAAAAGCCGATACCGATTAATTGGCAGATTATTATTATTATTTTTTTCATTGTTTGTAATAATGACAATTACAACAATACTGAATGTACGTGTATTTTAACTTAATATAATACATCAATAAAATCAATTTAGCCTCAAATAATGAAACATGTTCAATTTGGTTTAAATAATGCAAAAACAAAAAGTGTTGGAGAAGAAAGTAAAAGTGCAATATGTGCTATGTAAGAAAGCTAACGTTTCAATTCCTTGCTCAGAACATGAGAACATATGAAAGCTGGTGGTTCCTTTTAACACAAGTCCTCAATATTCCCAGGTAAGAAGTTTTAGGTTGTAGTTATTATAGGAATTATAGGACTATTTCTCTCTATACCATTTGTATTTCATTAACCTTTGACTATTGGATGTTCTTATAGGCACTTTAGTATTGCCAGTGTAACAGTATAGCTTCCGTCCCTCTCCTAGCTCCTCCCTGGGCTCGAACCAGGAACACATCGACAACAGCCACCCTCGAAGCATCGCTCCACAAAAGCCGCGGCACAAAAGCCTTCGGCCCAAGGGGAACAACTACCCCAAGTCTCAGAGCGAGTGACGTTTTAAATGCTATTAGCACACCCCGCTAACTAGCTAGCCATTTCACATCGGTTACACCAGCCTAATCTCAGGAGTTGATAGGCTTGAAGTCATAAACAGCGCAATGCTTGAAGTACAGCGGCGAGCTACTGGCAAAACGCACAAAAGTGCTGTTTGAATCGAAGCTTACGAGCCTGCTGCTGCCTACCACCGCTCAGTCAGACTGCTCTATCAAATGTCAAATCATCGACTTAATTATAATATAATAAACACACAGAAATACGAGCCATAGGTCATTAATATGGTTGAATCTGGAAACTATCATTTTGAAAACAAAACGTTTATTCTTTCAGTGAAATACGGAACCGTTACGTATTTTATCTAACGGGTGGCATCCCTAAGTCTAAATATTGCTGTTACATTGCACAACCTTTAATGTTATGTCATAATTACATATGATTCTGGCAAATTAGTTTGCAACAAGCCAGAGGGCCCAAAACTGTTGCATATACCCTGACTGCGTGCAATGAACGCAAGAGAAGTGACACAATTTCACCTGGTTAATATTGCCTGCTAACCTTTCTTTTAGCTAAATATGCAGGTTTAAAAATATATACTACTGTGTATTGATTTGGACACATTGGAGCAACGACCGTCCTTATTCGCAATGCGCACCACATCGATTATATGCAACGCAGGACAAGCTAGATAAACTAGTAACATCATCAACCATGTGTAGTTATAACTAGTGATTATGATTGATTGTTTTTTATAAGATAAGTTTAATGCTAGCTAGCAATTTACCTTGGCTTCTTACTGCATTTGCGTAACAGGCAGGCGGTTAGAGCGTTGGACTAGTGAACCGTAAGGTTGCAAGATTGAATCCCTGAGCTGACAAGGTAAAAATCTGTCGTTCTGCCCCTGAACAAGGCCGTTAACACACCGTTCCTAGGCCGTCATTGAAAATAAGAATGTGTTCTTAACCGACTTGCCTTGTTAACTTGTTCCCATGTTTATACCCAAACTAGGTGCAGCATCTGTTAAAATTAATATCCCCTCAAAACACAGGGATGACGATCCGGGATAGTAATAAAGTAAACTGTTTATAAAGAGCTACTCCCTCACTCCTTCCAAGGGATAAAGAGTTACATGGGTTGTTACAACTGTCAAAAAAGCAGGGATTCCTGATTACATCAGGAACATCCCTAAAAAGTTATATTCTATTCAATGTGCCAACGTGGGCCATACCTTTAGTATTGACATAGTCGTTGCTGCCTTCATCACTGTCATCACTCTTTCCCAAGTCGACATTGACCTCCGCGTCATTGCTTTCTGTGAACACAAAACACACACAGGATTGAGGTTTACAGTCGTGGCCAAAAATTGAGAATGACACAAATGTTAATTTACAAAGTTCGCTGCTTCGTCTTTAGATATTTTTGTCAGATGTTACTATGGAATACTGAAGTATAATTACAAGCATTTCATAACTGTCAAAGGCTTTTATTGACAATTACATGAAGTTGATGCAAAGAGTCAATATTTGCAGTGTTGACCCTTCTTTTTCAAGACCTCTGCAATCGGCCCTGGCATGTTGTCAATTAACTTCCTGACTGATGGCAGCCCAGTCGTGCAAAATCAATGCCTGGAGTTTCTCAGAATTTGTGGGTTTTTGTTTGTCTACCCGCCTCTTGAGGATTGACCACAAGTTCTCAATGGGATTAAGGTCTGGGGAGTTTCCTGGCCATGGACCCATTTTGTTCCGAGCCACTTAGTTATCACTTTTGCCTTATGGCAAGGTGCTCCATCATGCTGTTCTTGGATGGTTGGGAGAAGTTGCTCTCGGAGGGTGTGTTGGTACCATTCTTTATTAATGGCTGTGTTGTTAGGCAAAATTGTGAGGGAGCCCACTCCCTTGGCTGAGAAGCAACCCCACACATGAATGGTCTCAGGATGCTTTACTGTTGGCATGACACAGGACTGATGGTAGCGCTCACCTTGTCTTCTCCGGACAAGCTTTTTTCCAGATGCCCCAAACAATCGGAAAGGGGATTCAGAGAAAATGACTTTACCCAAGTTCTCAGCAGTCCAATCCCTGTACCTTTTGCTGAATATCAGTCTGTCCCTGATGTTTTTCCTGGAGAGAAGTGGCTTCTTTGCTGCCCTTCTTGACACCAGGCCATCCTCAAAGTCTTCGCCTCACTGTGCGTGCAGATGCACTCACACCTGCCTGCTGCCATTCCTGAGCAAGCTCTATACTGGTGGTGCCCCATTCCCGCAGCTGAATCAACTTTAGGAGATGGTCCTGGCGCATGCTGGACTTTCTTGGGCGCCCTGAAGCCTTCTTCACAACAATTGAACCGCTCTCCTTGAAGTTCTTGATGATCCGATAAATGGTTGATTTAGGTGCAATCTTACTGGCAGCAATATCCTTGACTGTGCCTTGCCCTTTTTGTGCAAAGCAATGATGACAGCACGTGCTTCCTTGCAGGTAACCATGTTTGACAGAGGAAGAACAATGATTCCAAGCACCACCCTCCTTTTGAAGCTTCCAGTCTGTAATTTGAACTCAATCAGCCCGACAGAGTGATCTCCAGCCTTGTCCTTGTCAACACTCACACCTGTGTTAACAAGAGAATCACTGACATGATGTCAGCTGGTCCTTTTGTGGCAGGGCTGAAATGCAGTGGAAATGTTTTTGGGGGACTCATTTGCATGGCAAATAGGGACTTTGCAATTCATCTGATAACTCTTCGGGAGTATATGCAACTAATACATTTTGTTACGTTACAGCCGTATTCTAAAATGGATGAAAGTCCCAACCTACACACAATAGCCCATAATGACAGAGCAAAAAGTAGTTTAGAACATTTTATTAAAAAAACATTTATTAAAAACAAAAACAAAATCACATTTACACCCTTTGCCCAGTATTTTGTTGAAGCTCCTTTGGCAGCGTAATCCTCTCAAGCTCTGTCAGGTTGGATGGGGAGCGTCGCTGTACTGCTATTTTCAGGTCTCTCCAGAGATGTTCGGGTTCAAGTCCGGGCTTTTGCTGGGCCACTCAAGGAGATTCAGAGACTTATCCTGAAGCCACTCCTGCATTGTCTTGGCTGTGTGCTTAGGGTCATTATCCTGTTGGAAGGGTGAAGGTGAACCTTCACCCCAGTCTGAGGTCCTGAGTGCCTGTGGAGCAGGTTTTCATTAAAGATCTCTGTACTTTTCTCTGTTCATATTTGCCTCGATCCTGACTAGTCTCCCAAATGCAGGTGTTTCAGCCTAGCTCATGCTTTCTGTGGTGGTGGCAAGCCAGAAGAAAATTGGAGCATTGTGCTGTGATTGGCTTAGTGTTCTGTCACTCATGGGGACAGTACGTCATCGCCAAATTTAAGTCCTTAGTAAGGGTAGACACCCAAAATTTCAGCCCTTTGGATCCTGCCAGAGTTACATTAGAAGTGCCCATCTAAGAAGACTCAAGGTTATTGGCCACAGATAAAATGACATCAAATCACATTGTATGTACAGTAGTTTTGATTGGACTGATCATGTCAACATCTTACTTTCAAAGTCTTAGCTAGCAGTCATCATCATGTATCAAGTCGACTACTGGCAAACCCTTTTTATATGTAGAGAAATTATAGATAAAACAAAAATACACGTACAAAAATGTATTGTACGCTGCTGCATAAATTATGTATTATTCAAGGGAGATATGTATACTGTAGCTAAGAAAGTCATACAAAGTATATGTTGCATAGTAAGCCGTTAGTAGCCCATGACCCTCAACCTAATAATTTGGTCTATTGTATTGTAAACACATCATTCATGGTCGGTGTGTGCTTGTTTGCCAACTTTTTTTGTACAGTTTTGACAGTGCTACTGATAGTAGTGGTGGCGCTTGGCTTGCACGTGCAAATTCAGCACACACAACATTATCTAATAGAACTGTGTTATTTGACATGTCAATAGCTTATTTAGCACATCATATATATGACGTGTATCTTTTTTGACACACAAAGACCCAAACGGCATTTAATGTGCCTCACCCTAATCATTTGGTCTATTTTCACCTCTTAATTTCGCCTACTGTTCGAACTTGGTGGTGCATATAACCTGTTTTAGAGAAATGTAATCATTGAATATTGTAAGAGCTTTCACTGTCTGTTCATATGCCCCTTTATTTATCCTAGGGTTCTGACTTGTTGTACAGGGAGTACACTAAGAACGACCCATGTTCTGAATTCTGTCGCTGTACATTTCAAAAATGCTGAACAAATAGTTGACTACGTCCATCGTCGCTCGCTCATTAATGTCTTAATCGAAATTACGGATTGCCTCTTATCCGCTCATCGTTCCCTAATGCCATGTTTTGTATATCTCAATTGTTAGTAGAAACCACATTTGTTTAAGCAAGTCGCCATATCAGCTATGTTTTTTAAGGCAGTTAATGAGGCTGAATGAACTGTTTTGCTGCAAGACAACGCTCCGCTGATAGCCAGGTGTAGCACCAAGAATTCACTCGATTCACTCAAAAGAAAGCTCTGCTGTTGGCTCTAACATGCATCTAAAAAATGTAATGTTGAGTTTGCCCCACTAAGATTTACATGCTAAAATCGCCACCGGACCTAATGGCCTTCAATTCGGAGAAAGTCTAAATAATAATGCATATCTAGACCCCTTTCTGTGTTTACAAACATGAGGGTGGTGCGCACAAGGAGCATTTCTTATTTTATTTAACTAGGCAAGTCAGTTAAGAACAAAATATTTTTTTACAAAGACAGCCTAACCAGGACAATGCTGGGCCAATTGTGCGCCGCCCTTATGGAACTCCCAATCATGGCTGGTTGTGATACAGCCTGGAATCGAACCAGGTTCTGTAGCGACGCCTTTAGCACTAAGATGCAGTGCTTTAGACTGCTGCGCCACTTGGGAGCCCCAGCAAAAAATATCTCTATTTACATGTTGCTTATGAGTGCAATTCACAATACTTTTGGATTATAATAGGATTTTAAAGCTCCTATGATTGTCCTGTTTAATATAATGTTTGTGTCATCGTCACAAATCAACTGCATTCAACTAAAAAACAGCTTTTATCTCAAGGCCATCAGACTGTTAAACAGCCATTACTAGCACAGAAAGGATGCTGCCTACATACAGACTTGAAATCATTGGCCACTTTAATAAAATGGAACACTAGTCACTTTAAAAATGTTTACATATCTCATATGTATAATACTGTATTCTATACTATCTATTGCATCTTAGCCTATGTCGCTCTGTCATTGCTCATCCATTATTTATATATTCTTATTCCATTCCTTTACTTAGATTGTGTATTAGATAACTGTTGTGGAATTGTTAGATATTACTGCACTGTCGGAACAAAGCACAAGCATTTCACTACACTCGCATTAACATCTGCTAACCATGTGTATGTGAACAAAATTTGATTTGGATGACAATCCAGGTTAGTAATAAAGCCATACATTTTAAAGAGCAACTCCCCTCCCTCCTTCCAAGGCATAAAGAGTTCCATAGGTTATTCAGCTTTTTTGACAGTTGTAGATTCCTGATTAATCAGGAACACCCCTAAAAAGTTATATTCTATTCAACGTGCCAACATGGGCCATACCTTTAGTATTGACATAGTCGTTGCTGCCATCATCACTGTCATCACTCTTTTCCACGTCGACGTTCATATTGCCAACCGCGCCACTGTTTTCTGTGAACACACACACACACACACACACACACACACAGGATTGAGGTATATACACTCCAGTCTAAAACCATTGTGATGTCTATACTAATAAACCTACAGGCCGGATTTCTACTGCAGCACTCACCCTGCTCTTCGTCCTCCTCTGCTTCCACATTGACATATCATATGAACATGTGAACACTCCAGACAGCATTTGATCAAATAATATTTTAATGGCCCATCGAGACACGTTTTCTAAACCTCCGTCTAACGTTCTGCACATGTGCTTCACAAAAACATGAATAAGGAAATAAATCTGCTGCTGGCAACATACGTATGCAAATTAGCACACTATTCAAGCTGTATCGCTGAAGCTTTACAGACTGTGCACTAGAGATGTTAAGGTAATTTGAAGCTTTTACCTTGAACGCAGTCTTTGCCAAAGCGGGGGCATTAGCCTTCACATTTCAATCACGCTATAAAGCGGAACTTCTGTGAGGTTTGAATACAGCCCTTAAAAATCAACAGAAAACTTGAGTCTCCTAAATCTACATATTGTCATGCATTGCACTTGTGATTTCAACTTAAAATGTCTTATTGTGTAATATCCATGTATTCAAGTGTCTTTAAAGCCCTATTCAAATGGCGCCGGAGAAGAAGGCTGACGTTTTATGTGTCCCTAACCGATTGTTTTGTTTGTTTGTTTGTTTGTTTGTTTGTTTGTTTGTTTGTTTGTTTGTTTGTTTGTTTATTTGCGTTGTTTAGAACTTATTTTGTACATAATGTTGCTGCTACTGTCTCTTATGACCGAAAATAACTTCTGGAAATCAGGACTCCAATTACTCACCACGGACTGTCAGAATCTTTTTCCTTTAACAAGTCTGACGAGCCCGACGTGAATGATATACTGCTTTCTTGGGAACGGGCCCAGGTCCCAGTGATTTGCGTGAAGAGGATGCAGAGAAAAAGGGGCCAGAGGGCAAGCTGCCTTCTAAGAATTTGTAGGCAATCGAATAATCCCCCACTTCCTTCCATTCTGCTAGCAAACGTGCAGTCTTTGGAGAATAAAAAAATTTATGACCTACGCGGAAGATTAAACTACCAACGGGACATTCAAAACTGTAATATCTTATGCTTCACGGAGTCGTGGCTGAACGACGACACTATCAACATACAGCTGGCTGGTTATACACTGTACCGGCAGGATAGGACAGCGGCGTCTGGTAAGACAAGGTGCGGCAGACTGTAGACTGTATTTCTGTAAATAACAGCTGGTGCACAATATCTAAGGAAGTCTCGACATATTGCCTGCCTGAGGTAGAGTATCTCATGATAATCTGTAGGCCACACTATCTACCTAGAGTTTTCATATGTATTTTTCGTAGCCGTTTACATACCACCACAGACTGAGGCTGGCACTAAGACAGCATTGAATGAGCAGTATTCCACCATAAGCAAACAAGAAAACGCACACGTAGACAAGGTGCTCCTAGTAGCCAGGGACTTTAATGCAGAGAAACTTAAATCTGTTTTACCTAAGTTCAAATAAGCATGTTAATGTGCAACCAGAAGGGGAAAATAAATAAATGAAACTCTAGACCTCCTTTATTCCACACACAGAGATGCATACAAAGCTCTCCATCGCCCGACATTTGGCAGATCTGACCATAATTCTATCTTCCTGATTCCTGCTTACAAGCAAACATTAAAAGCAGGAAGCACCAGTGACTAGATCAATAAAAAAAGTGGTCAGATGAAGCAGATGCTAAGCTACAGGACTGTTTTGCTAGCAGACTGGAATATGTTCCGGGATTCATCTGATGGCATTGAGGAGTACACCACATCAGTCATTGGCTTCATCAATAAGTGTATCGATGACGTTTCCACAGTGACCGTACGTACATACCGCTACTAGAAGCCATGGATTACAGGTAACAGCCGCACTGAGCTAAAGGGTAGAGCTGCCGCTTTCAAGGAGCGGGACTCTAACCCGGAAGCTTATAAGAAATCCTCTGACGCACCATCAAACAGGCAAAGCGTCAATTCAGGACTATATTCGACTCATACTACACCGGCTCTGATGCTGAGGTGGCAGGTCTCGCAAACTATTACAGACTGCAAAAGGGAGGCATAGCCGGTAAGCTGCCTAGTGACACGAGCCTACCAGACGAGCTAAACTATTTCTATGCTAGCTTCAAGGAAAATAACATTGAAACATGCATGAGACCAGCTGTTCCAGAACACTGATCACGCTCTCCACAGCCGACGTGAGTAAGAACTTTAAACAGGTCAACATTCACAAGACCACAGGGCCAGACGAATGACCAACTGGCAAGTATCTTCACTGACATTTTCAACCTCTACCTGTCCGAGTCTGTAATACCAACATATTTTAAGCAGACCACCAGTGTCTGTGCCCAAGAACACTAAGATAACCTGCCTAAATGACTACAGCACTGTCTGAAGCTATGAAGTGCTTTGAACGGCTGTTCATGGCTCACATCAGCACCATTATCCCACTCCAATTGGCATACCATCCCAACAGATCCACAGATGATGCAATCTCAATTGCACGCAACACTGCCCTTTCCCACCTGGACAAAAGGAACACCTATGTGAGAAAGCTATTCATTGACTACAGCTCAGCATTCTACACCATAGTGCTCTCAAAGCTCATCATTAAGCTAAGGACCCTGGGACTCAACACCTTCCTCTGTAACAAGATCCTGTACTTCCTGACGGGCCGCCCCCAGGTGGTAAGGGTAGGTAACAACACATCCGCCACACTGATCCTCAACACAGGAGCCCCTCAGGGGTGCGTGCTCAGTTCCCTCCTGTACTCCCTGTTCACTCATGACTGCATGGCCAGGCACGACTCCAACACCATCATTAAGTTTGCCATGACAACAGCCTGATCACCGACATAGACGAGACAGACAATATGGAGAAGGTCAGACATGATTGTGGACTACAGGAAAAAGAGGACCGGGCATGCCCCCATTGAAGGGGCTGCAGTGGAGCAGGTTGAGAGCAGGTTGAGAGCCAGGGACACACTCCAACACAAGACAATTTACAAATGAAGCAATGTGTGTTTAATGAGTCCGCCAGATCAGAGGCAGTAGGGATGACCAGGGATGTTCTCTTGATAAGTGTGTGAATCTTCCTGTCACGCTAAGCATTCAAAATGTAATGAGTACTTTTGGGTGTCAGGGAAAATGTATGGAGTAAAAGTTGTCAAAAATATAGAGTACAGATACCCCAAAAAACAATTTAAGTAGTACTTTCAAGTAATTTTACACAACTAGTTACACTAACTATTACCACAGCATGTTTTCCCAGTGGAAGATTCGAACTTTAACTGCCCCTGTAATTCTTTTTTTTTTCCTTATTCAAAATGAACCGTTATGACGAAAGTCTGGAGGCTCTTCTAGACATGAAGCTATTTCACATCTAGGGTTAGCCTAATATTGACCTAATGGCCTTCAGTTCAGAGAAAGTCTAAATAGTAATGCATATCAATAAGAACCATGGAATGTAACCTATGCAGACATTTAATTACCAGACTTATTTGGCAATTTATCAATTCATTGGCACAATATAGTCCAGGTCATCTTTTAAAATGTGACAAAATGGTTCATTCATCTGTAGGCTGTGCGCATAGCACTTTGTTTTAAATCATCAATTTGTTCCCATGTTCTTACCCAAACTGAGTGCAGTACCTGTACCTGTTAAACTCGAAAAACAGTCGGTTCTTAGGGCTGGGATAATAACCTTCCTGCCAAGTAAAAATTACTGACATGGCAGATTCGGACGGGAATAAAATTACGGATGTGGTGATATGTGCTCGTGCACATAATTATATTACCTGAGCTTCCCCATTCAAATGTATCCCATCTGAAAAGGGCTAAAGTAATGTGTCATATTCAGTCACCTCTCCACCCTTACGTTACCTACCTGTGCTTTGGGAGCTTTTGGAGATGAGACATTGGTTGGAATGACGCAGAGACCCAGTCCCAGGAAGATCTGATGGTAACACTATTCTATAAGGAGGAGCGAGAGGTTACACAAAACCCAAGAGACCCCAGTACTCTATAGCCAGAGAAGTAACATTATTTTAAATTTAGCCAATACAGCAACAAATGGCACTTTTTTTCCCCAGGAAGTCCTAGAAATGCAAAGTGTAACATTCACAGTGAGGCACTGACATGTAGTATACAAAACATTAAGAGCACCTGCTCTTTCCATGACACAGACTGACCAGATGAATGCAAATCTGTGTAGATGAAGGAGAGACCAGTTAAAGAAGGACTTTTAAGCCTTGAGACAATTGTGACATGGATTGTGTAGGTGTGCCATTCAAAGGGTGAATGGGCAAAACAAAAGATTTAAGTGACTTTGAACAGGGTATGGTAGTAGGTGCCAGGCACACCTGTTTGTGTCAAGAACTGCAACGTTGCTGGGTTTTTCACACTCAACAGTTTCCCGTGTGTATCAAGAACAGTCCCCTACCCAAAGGACATCCAGCGAACTTGATACAATCTGTTGGAATCAAAATGGGCCAGTATCCCTGTGGAACACTTTCAACACCTTGTACAATCCATGCCCCAACGAATTGAGAATCTTCTGAAGGAAAAGGGGGGAGTGCAACTCAATATTATGAAGGTGTTCCTAATGTTTGGTATACTCTGTGTATTTTGTTAAAATTAAATGAACACTCACAGGTAG
Source organism: Oncorhynchus tshawytscha (assembly GCF_018296145.1). Taxonomy (NCBI): domain Eukaryota; kingdom Metazoa; phylum Chordata; class Actinopteri; order Salmoniformes; family Salmonidae; genus Oncorhynchus; species Oncorhynchus tshawytscha. The sequence goes on along the minus strand of NC_056429.1, from coordinate 45,968,414 downwards.
CCTGATCCTGGTTCATAGTCATCCATCACCTCGTTGACATACTCTACAGAACAAAGATAGCACATCCGCAGAGACACGGGCACACACAGCTGTCAATCAATCATGTCAGATTACAGTGCCTTCGGAAAGTATTCAGACCCCTTCACTTTTTCCACATTTTGTTACGTTACAGCCTTATTATAAAATAGATTAAATAGAAAAAAAATCCTCAGCAATCTACACATAATACCCCAGAGAGACACAGCGAAGACATGTTTGGACATTTTTGCACATTTAAAAATATAAAACAGAAATACCTGATTTACATAAGTATTCAGTCCCTTTGCTATTAGCCTCGAAATTGAGCTCAAGGGCATCCTGTTTCCATTGATAATCCTTGAGATGTTTCTGTGTCTTGGAGTCCACCTGTGGTAAATTCAATTAATTGGACATGATTTGGAAAGACACACACCTGTCTATATAAGGTCCCAGAGTTGACAGTGCATGTCAGAGCAAAAACCAAGCCATGAGGTTGAAGGAATTGTCCTTAGAGCTTCGAGACAGGATTGTGTAAAGGGACTGATCTGGGGAAGGGTAACAAAACATTTCAGTAACATTGAAAGGCCCTAAGAACGCAGTGGCTTTCATCATTCCTAAATGGAAGAAGTTTGGAACCACCACGACTCTTCCTAGACCTGTCTACCCGGCCAAACTGAGCTATCGGGGAAGAAGGGCCTTGGTCAGGGAGGTGACCAAGAACCTGATGGTCATTCTGGCTCAGCTCCAGAGTTCCTCTGTGGCGATGGGAGAACCTTCCAGAAGGACAACCATCTCTGCAGCACTCCACCAATCAGGCCTTTATGGTAGATTGACCAGACGGAAGCCACTCCTCAGTAAGCAGATGACAGTCCGCTTGGAGTTAGCCAAATGGCACCTAAGAATTACAGACCATGAGAAACAAGATTCTCTGGTCTGATGAAACCAATATTGAACTCTTTGGCCTGAATGTAAAGCGTCAATTCTGTAGGATGCCTGGCACCATCCCTACGGTGAAGCATGGTGGTGGCAGCATCATGCTGTGGGGATGTTTTCAGCGGCAGGGAGACTAGTAGGATCGAGGTAAAGAAAAGTACAGACAGATACTTGATGAAAACCTGCTCCAGAGAGCTTAGGACAGACAGGGGCGAAAGTTCACCTTCTAACAGGACAACGACCCTAAGCACACAGCCAAGGTAAAAAACGCAGAAGTGGCTTCGGAACAAGTCTCTGAATGTCCTTGAGTGGCCCGGACTTGAACACGATCAAACATCTCTGGAGAGACCTGAAAATAGCTGTGCAGCAACGCTCCCCATCCAACCTGACAAAGCTTTAGAGGATCTGTAGAGAAGAATGTGAGAAGCTCCCAAAATACAGGTGTGCCAAGCATGTAGTGTCATACCCAAGACGACTCGAGGCAGTAATCACTGCAAAAGGTGCTTCAACAAAGTACTGAGTAAAAGGGTCTGAATACCTATGTAAATCTGATATTTCAATTTCTAAAAAACATTTTTTTGCTTTGTCATTATGGGGTATTGTGTATAGATTGATGAGGGAAAAAAACGATTTAATCAATTTTAGAATAAGGCTGTAAACTAACAAAATGTGGAAAAAGTCAAGGGGTCTGAATACTTTCCAAAGGCACTGCATGAATGGTTTAATGTCCAAATGTCTGAATGAATGTGAGTAAGTCACAAGTAGGCAGGTACAGTAGCCTAGCGGTTAGAGCGTTGCTGGTTCAAACATCCAAGCCAACGAGGTGAAAAATGTGTTGTTGTGCCCTTGAGCAAGGCACTTTAACCCTGGCTCCAGGGGCCCCATATGGTTGACCATGTAAAATAATACATTTCACTGCACCTAATTGGTGTGTGACAATAAAAACATTATGTTTCACCTAAGGAGCCATGTGCACATTGTCTAAACTTCTTCAGCAGTTACTGTGTACACATGTTTGAGGGGATCAGTGTTATTGAACATGGTAGGATATAACGCTCACATTACCTTCTCCTGGACTCTCATAGCCGTCATTACTCTCTGCAAGAAAAAGCTAACCATTAAGAAGGAACTGAACTGTGACATTATAGAGATAGTGGCGAAAGAAGGAAAACAAGTGGAGAAAATAGACATTTGATGTAGAGGAAGAGCGAGACATCACCATTTTCAGTTGGGGTGACAGAGTTCGGTCTCAGAACGATCTGTGGTGAACTGTGGGATAGAAAGACAGGTACATTTCGCTTGACGGTAATATGAGTCATTGTCTGTGTGTGTGTGTGTGTGTGTGTGTGTGTGCAGTAACTCACATGGGTGAAAGGAGGCTAGAAGGGGGAGCACCCCAGCTTGTGGCTGAAGAGGGGTTGTCTGAGGAGGAAGGTTCATCATAAACACATTTTTCTTAAGTATCGAAAAGATTTGGATACAACTTCAGTCAGTCATCACACACACTCACATGGTGGGTGGGCCAAGCCGAATCCTGGGGTGCTGAGTGGGGAAGAAATCAGAGCGTTGGTAGAGGTTGATACCTCGCACGGATATCAATTGGAGATTTGTGCAAACATTCAAGCCCACTTCCCGTCATCTCGTCTGGTACACTTACACAGTGTACTGGACATATATTACAAGTGCCACACAAACGTTTGAATATTTGGTTTCATTTTAATTAACAGGCACTGAATAGTTTTATGAAAAAGTGCTTACTGCTGAGTGTAATCCTCACTGTAACGCTGCTGAATGGACGCTGAGGAGTAAGAAAATTATGTTCTGTAAATGCGTTTTATTTTTTCTCATCATTTGCATTTAACCCTTATTTTACCAGTTTAAGCTGACTGAGAAGAACATTCTCATTTACAGCGACAACATCTACATAGAGACCAATTGAATTCAAAACAACTTTATTGGTTACAGTAACGAAGCTTTGGTATTACTAGGCAGGTTGTGTCTTCTGCAGCGAAGACACAGGCCAGTCAACAGGATGAGTGACAGGAGGACCGCTCCACTCAGCAGCAACGCATACAGCTGCATAGACACCTCCATCGCTGTCTGCAGGTATAAACACAATACAAAGAGTCATCCGGTCAGGTTACACTTTTGACATGGCAATATTAAAAGCATTATTATGCCGTCTTCTCTGACCCCGATTAAGACTAGTCTTGGACTAAGAAGCTAATTAAAAATGGGGATTTGTTTAAGTATTAAGTATATTAAGTATATTAAGTATATTTTTTGTATCACCTCTGAATAGAAATGTGGTTGTCAGTGTTAAATTCTCATCATGTAATTTTCCTTCCTTATCATGTAATTTTCCTTCCTTGTGGTTTTTGATTCTCCATTTCACACATGCTGTCTCTAACCTTTTTGTTAACTATCACTTTGAGGTTGAGTTCACCTTTCTAATTCCAGTAAACGGATTTCCTGTATTTTCAAGTTAAAGAAAATACCAGCACACTCGTCTCACACTGTATGTGTAATCACACACACACAAACTTTCTGTATTTCACATAATATCTAGTTCTGTGGCACATAAAACAAACTCCCTGCAAAACTAACGACACACAAAATAAGACAACCTCAAGAATAGACACGACTACAATGACACTACAGTGTGGTACCATAGGGCTGGTATTTACTTTTTTGCAGAACCTTGCTCCCTCTAAACCTTTTAATTGGTAGTGAGTTGAACACAAAAGGCTCCATAATTGTGACAAATGGTGGCGATTGTGTGTCACGACACTCCTCCTGGAGAGCCATGAGGAGGGTGACTTTTCGGCCAAACTCAGATGGATCTAGATTTGGTAGCGAGAGAGGAAGCGAGGGACGGCTGATCTGAAGGGCTAGCTTAGACCAAGTTAGGTGGTAATAGTACAGAGCTGCTGGACCGGAGGCCTTCAGAAAACCCGGGCCCTGTACCGGTGGCCATGATGTTGAAGAGCATTCAGATACAGTCAGTCATTTCTAACATTGTGAACATGTCTCTATACTGAATTCATCTTGGGTTAAATCAAGACTGTTGTGAGTACCAGGGATGGAGTCAATTCAGGAAGTACACTGTACAATACTCTTCAATGCTTTTCACTGGGGAAAATGTGGAATTAGGTTTACTTTCTGAATTGAAACAGGATTGACCCCAACTCAGGTGAATACGTCAACAAGTTACTTCTTCAGTTCTAGCTTATTCTCTACTAACCTAGAGGTTAAGAAACTAGGCATAAAGTAGGAGTGGAGGGAGTTCTCTTACCGGCACGATTTGTGTAGATTCCCAACAGAGCGTTAGGTCGTAAGTCGCTGATGATCTGCCAGGTGGTCAATGAGACTGGTTCTAAACCGGAGGTCGAGTTCAGGCCGAGTTGATCCCAATCCAATCCCCAGACCAGCTCAGTCGTCAGCTACACTGAGATGCGTCATTTTGGAACCATTTGATCTACAGTATACCATACCTCTGTTGCTCAAATCTCTGTCATACCACTCTCCCTATTTAACACTGTTTTCCACTCTGTCAGTTAACTGTAAGGAACCTTGACTATTGCAGCTTGACATAGGTGTCTTCCTCGATGCGCCTTTCTGTCTGTACGGCCTGTTCAGCCGCCTCCTACTTCCCTTCCTCCCTCTTCTCATCAACTCTCCTACCCTGCCGTCATCTCAACCTCCCCCAATGTGCCTTTTTTCTATCCTTCTCACAATGTTGTTTCAGATCACCTCTCCCCACCACCGTACCTCTGATCTCATCGCCTCCTCTCTCAGAGACCTGAAACGCACATTCAAATACAGGGAATGACAAGTGTTCAGTTCATGGTTCAAAAGATGTACCATTCTATAGTTCTAAATGCTATGCCGGTGTACCCCAAAGGTCTGTATTTGAACCAATGCATATGCTGTAGAGGGAACAGCATAATAATTGGCCAACATTCAGACCCTTGGCTATCATTTGGTCCATACAAGTCAATAATCAGTTATTGTCAACTGCTAATTGAGCTGTCAGTAATAATGCTTTATTTTTTAGTCAGTATGTAGAATCTGAAAGTCAACTCAGAAATGTAGCGAAAGTATACAACAGACATGGAATGGCAAATCACGACATGTGCCTCCTGTAGCTGTGTGTTCCCATCATCAGTGCACTCATTATTACTCTCTCCAGACAATCATTTTAGGGGAAATGTTTCCACCACTATAGATGCTCCTCTAGCAGACCGCCATCAGAAAAGCTGGTTGGCATGGCACCCACACATGTAAAATGGCTGCCGGGTGCCTATGTGGTAGCGTTGGGTACGGTGTTGCATTTAGTGTTATCATCCTGGTTTAACTGCCAGAGCCTCTGAGAAGACACTAGTTCTCAGAAGAACACAAAATGTCAAACTGCTCTGGACATACACACACCGTCTCGCAGCAGCATTAAAATTGAATAGTGTGAACTTTGCACAAGCAACCTGCTTTACCTCGCTCACCCCCCTCCTCCCCCACAAACAGGAAACCACACCAACGGAAGGAAGCCGTGAGCTCCTCTCTCACTCCCCATCAAAGAGAGAGACTGTGTAGACAACTGAAAAAAAATCAAGGTGGAATTCCTGAATAGAGAGAGGGGCAAAGGAGAGGGAGATGTCATAGGAGAGGGACGAGAGAGGGAAAGGTATAGAAAGGCTAAATGAGAGAGGCTGCAGCTGCACTTGGTATATTTGTGCAGCAGAGTATACAACCCTTCATTAAAGCGTGGTTATGGGCTTACAGGATCCAAGCTTCAAAGACACATTTATCACCTCTGCAACTGCAAAGCACTAAGTGACATATGCGCGGATACATAGAGAAATCATTCCATGAGTCATCGCGTCAACGGTCCATTCTCATCGTTTAATATTTCAACGAAAGTTTACATCAAATCAAATTCAAGTTAAAAACAGAACTAATTATTTTAAGGCTTCACTTTCCAAAATAACCAATACATTCTTTAAAAAAAAAATTAAATATTGTAACAATCGCCTTCATTAAAAAGGGATATCCATTTTCCTTAGACAATTAAACTGTAATAGACCCGATTTGATCTCCTGGTCGTTGTGACATCAGTGACTCTGGATTTTGTGACCTCATAAAGTACGCCTGACCGCCAGGATCATTCCATAAAAACACCAGTAATTGCAACAAAAAAAAACACAAAAAAAGAAGGGTCTTAATAAAGAAAACATAGATTATCTTCTGTACCTGTCTGGAACAGACGTCTGTCCCTCCACCACGTTCTAGGTAGCTGATGGACAAATCTAGTGTTAATATTATAATATACCAAACGGGTCTAAAAACAACAAGCATGATTAGGCTTAATCTGTTAAAAATGCAACATCCCACAACCGATCGGTGGGTTTGGAGTACAATGCGGCCTGTGCCTGCCAACTCCCTTTTTTTCCGGTTGGATACTGTATGTAGTAAGTAGTTTGTGGTTACATTGAACAAACAAGCATAATATTTACAGTCTTAAGTTTGTTGACGGGAGGACGACAGCACTGGTTGGAATGGCTTCGAAATGGACCGGTCGTAGTTATTCCGTGGCCAATCAGATCTCTGCGTTTCAGACCCAAGCAAGAAGCACAGCAGCAGTAGTTGGGATGTAGTGGTTAGAAATCAATCAGAGCACTGGGGTGAAAAATATCCTGCCAGTTCTCCGCAGAGGTCTCTACCGTCGACATATAGTCCCTGTGGGGTAACGGATGAGTGTCTGTCTAAGAGTGACACCCCCATCTGTGACCCTGTGATACATTGGCTGTAACAGGAGAGAACTGGGGTGCACACATCGGAACGCAAAAAGGCTTTCTGCTTCTTTCTCTCCCTCGGGTAAAGTAGCTGCCTCTTCTGAAATTCTCTCTTTTGCTTTCTTCTATCCGGTCACCTCTTCCAGCCACAGAGGTTAGGCTTCCACTGATGTGGCTCTGACTTCCTGTTTACTACTCTGCATACATTTCTCATAAGCCACTTTGTCTCATGTTGTCATGCCAACACGTGAAGCCAATCAGTAGTGGAATATCTGATTGGTCACTACAAAAACACCAGGAAATGATGAGTGGAACGGTTTGGCAGCTCTGACTCTGCAATGTTCCTCAGCAGATAAAGGTATTAAAAACCATATCACCTCAAATGTTACAAATAATAAATAAAAGTCTCTGTATAGGGCATTGTCCAATTAAAGACCCTAAATGTAAAAACACTGCTGCGCGATTGAAACAGGGACCAATCAGGGTGCAGCATATTCCATAGAAGCCTTCAATGTCCCTTTAATCTCAAATCAAAACGCTGGACACTGGCACCCTCGTGGACCTGCCGCTCTTCGGTACAACAATTGGTTCATCATCTGTTAGGGAAAGAAAATACAGGACAGTAAAATTAAAGCATTGTATATTGATTATCAAGATAAGCAGAAAGTGACCTGGTAGTTTCTTCTAACTGTTGCAAGCCTCTCTCTGCTAACATCACCTGTGGTCTGTAAACTCGTCTCTACCGGTCTCATCTGTGCTTGCTCTCAACACTTTCTTTCACATATCTGTAGTTAGCAGGAGTAAGTGTTGGGCCAGCAGCATAGCACCCTGCATCCCACTGCAGGCTTGCCTCTGAAGCTAAGCAGGGTTGGTCCTGGTCAGTCCCTTGATGAGAGACCAGATGATGCTGGAAGTAGTGTTGGAGGGCCAGTAGGAGGCACATTTTCCTTTGGTCTATTTTTTAAATTTATCCCAATGCCCCAGGGCAGTGATTGGGGACATTGCCCTGTGTAGGGTTCAGTCTTTAGGATGGGACATTAAATGCATGTCCTGACCCTCTGTGGTCAGTAAAATCCCATGGTACTTACTGTAAGAGTAAGGGTGTAAACCCTGGTATACTGGCTAAATTCCCAAATCTGGCCCGCATACAATCATGGCCACCAAATCATCCCCAGCTTCCAATTGGCTCATTCATCCCCTGTAACTATTCCCCAGGCCATTGCTGTAAATGAAAATGTGTTCCCAGTCAACCTACCTGGTAAAGTATGAGATTTTTATTTTTATTTTGAATTTCACCACTTCACCTGCATTCATAGTTAGCTTCACCTGTTGCTAATCTGGGGCCCAGGCGCATAAACGTAGCTCCAAGTTTAGCCTCTCACCTGAGGGTGTGTAGTTTGCAGCACGTTGACGGTCCTTCTCGATGAAGAGGGCGGTGGCCAGGAAGAAAGCCCCGCCCCCCACAGCCACAAAAGTGCACGTGAGGAGGGAGAGCTGCAGGGAGCGGAACTGCCACAGGTACGAGTCAGTCTGCTTCAGAGAGTCTGACACCTGATGGGGAGGGGTGTCAGACAGTAAATGAGGATCATACTCTTTCTTTAGACAGGTGTGTGTATCAAATGTGTAGTTAGTTATGCATGCATGCATAACAATCACGAGACATACCAGGCCTATGAGATAAGGACTCCCAGCATCTCCTAGCAGGTGAGAGAGAACGATCTGGAAGGCCTCAGCTGTGGCGCGACGCGTGGGGACCACCACGTACTGGGAAAGACAGAGGGAGAGTGGGGGGGAAGAGAGATGGAGGAAATAATTAGCAAATGGTTTTTCCATATCTTATAAATCAGCACAATTTAAAAGTAACCTTGAGGTTGGAAGATCAAAAATGTGCACTGAAGAGTCACATTACTTTAAAAATGTGGCTATTCATATATGCCACTGACTTGGCAAATTCCTCAACAGAAACCGAATCCATATTATCCAGTTAGTACACATTTTTGTTGTCGCCCCGGACGAGCACACCAGGTGAGTTTGACAAATTTGACCAGAAACATCTGCATATGGACATTGATTGGATAGGGCACAACCACCTTGCGTTTAGATAGGGGATTGTTATGCATCTGAACTCACTAGCAGGATGTCCGCTACAATGGCCCAGTTCATAGACAGGAAGGTCTCGCCCAGGAAGATAAACACCTGATCACAAAAAAAAAAAAAAAAAAAAAAAAAAAAAAAAAAACACTGGTTAGACTACCATCACCATACACTGGGGATACAAAGCCAACAGAGAGGAAAGCGTGTGTGTGAAAGACAGGCTGATCGGTCTTACCTACTACTTACTAAAACTGCATACTGTGTACTAATCATACTACACACTATTTATGTACGGTTCAGTAAAATCTAATGCAGATAGCAACACATGCTCCCGAGTGGCGCAGTGGTCTAAGGTACTGCATCTCAGTTCTAGAGGCATCACTACAGACCCTGGTTCGATCCTGGGCTGTATCACAACTAGCTGTGATCGGGAGTCCCATAGGGCGGCACACAATTGGCCCAGCGTTATCCGGGTTAGGGAGGGTTTGGTTGGGGTAGGCATTCATTGTAAAATAAGAATTTGTTCTTAAACGGCTAGCCTAGTTAAATTTCAAAAACATAACATACTAGACTCAGCAATATTGAGAATGAGTCATCTAATGTGCAATTGCGTTGACGCCTGCCATTTGTTTATTTTGGTACAGCGTGTTACTATATCTGAGTATCAGCTGTTGTCAAACAAGCATTTCTCTTCCTCAATATTGTGCAAAATTTCACGTACATTCACACACGATCAATTCCATGTAAAAGGAGCATATCAAATTGGGTGTTAAAATGAAAGCTAGTCTGAGAAAGTAAGGCATATATACACTGAACGTAAATATAAACGCAACATGTAGTGCCAAGTTTCATAAGCTGAAATAAAAGATCCCAGAAATATTCCACACACACAAAATGCTTATTTCGCTCAAATTTGGCACATAAGTGTTTACACACCTGTTAATGAGCATTTCTCCTTTGCCAAGATAATCAATCTACCTGACAGGTGTGGCATATGAATATGCTGATTAAACAGCATGATCGTTACAGGTGCATCTTGTACTGGGGACAATAAAATGCAACTAAAATGTGCAGTTGTCACACAATGCCACATATGTCTCAAGTTGAGGGTGCATGCAATTGGTATGCTGTCTGCAGGACTGTCCACCAGAGGTGTTGCCAGAGAAATAAAATGTTCATTTCTCTACTATAAGCCGCCTCCAACATCGTTTTAAAGAATTTGGCAGAAAGTCCAACCGGCCTCACAACCACAGACCATGTGTAACCATGCCAGCCCAGGACCTCGATGTTAAGCTTCTTCACCTGCGGGATCATCTGACCAGCCACCCGGACAGTTGATGAAACTGTGGGTTTGCACAAATGAAGAATTTCTTCACAAACTGTCAGAAACCGCCTCAGGGAAGCTCATCTGCGTGCTCGTTGTCCTGACCAAGGTCTTGATCTGACTGAAGTTCGGCGCCGTAACAAACTTCAGTGGGCAAATGCTCACCTTCAAATGGCCACTGGCACCCTGCTATAGTGTGCTCTTCACAGATTAATCCCAGTTTCAACTGTACCGGGCAGATGGCAGACCGTGTGTATCAGTGGTGGTCAGCGCCATGAGGATTTATTATTATTATTTTTTTAATTAGCATGGCCTTATTTCTATTATTATCCTCTCACCTTCTCCCTTCTCTTGGGGACTTCAGTGCACAGCACTTCAGCTAACATAGCATCCCTCTCTGAATAGGCTGAGCTAGCTGCATTCACAGAAGTAACAAGTAAAAAGGTAGACCTAACAATTAGAGTTTTTACATTTTCTTTCATACCAAATTGGTAGCAGAATATCTGCAATTGAGATGGCTACAATGGGAAATAGTAGTCACAAACTACAGTTGGTTTCACAAGTTTGGACAGGACAGTAGAGTAAGTAGTAGAGTATAGTTCAATACTGTAGAGTTCAGTATAGTATACAGTAGAGCACACAAGTTGAGTACACGATAATGTACTGAACTATCTGCACTCTACTGAGCTCTACTGTGCTGTACTCTCCAAACATAGACGTCTATGATTGGTTCAGATTTGGTGTGGTCTGGACCAACCAAATTTGGTATGGTTCAGGGGCAGAGCTCATTAAAATAATATCCAGTGTGTAGAATAATACCCAAATATGCAAGAGAGAACATTGCATATTTTAACCTTTGTGTACCCATTTAGGATAAATCACCATGAAGAGAATTTCTGTAGTACAGATCAGGGAACCATGATGAAATTCCGTTACCGGGTGTAAATCCACTTCACTTACTGTAGTTGAATAACCAAAATACATTTATGTCATAGCTGACACCCCATTCTTTCTGCAGACATCGTTGAATCTTAATTCGGAGCATATATGTAAACAGAGTTTTTGGGAAAACGTGAATTCATAAAAATAAAAAAAAGAGGCAAGGGCCTCCCGGGTGGCACAGTGGTTAAGGGAGCTGTACTGCAGCGCCAGCTGTGCCACCTGAGACCCTGGGTTTGCGCCCAGGCTCTGTCGTAACCGGGAGGTCCGTGGGGCGACGCACAATTGGCCTAGCGTCATCCGGGTTAGGGAGGGCTTGGCCGGTAGGGATATCCTTGTCTCATCGCGCACCAGCGACTCCTGTGGCGGGCCGGGCGCAGTGCGCACTAACCAAGGTTGCCAGGTGCATGGTGTTTCCTCCGACACATTGGTGCGGCTGGCTTCCGGGTTGGATGTGCGCTGTGTTAAGAAGCAGTGCGGCTTGGTTGGGTTGTGTATCGGAGGACGCATGACTTTGAGCCTTCGTCTCTCCCGAGCCCGTACGGGAGTTGTAGCGATGAGACAAGATAGTAGCTACTAAAAAAACAATTGGATACCACAAAATTGGGGAGAAAAAGGGGTAACATTTTTTAAATTTTATTTAAAAAGGTTTTGTAAAAATGTTAGTGTTAATTGTTTAAAATAGTCCTTGTGCATAGATTTGTATGGTTTGTTAAACTTTGAAATCCATGGTTTTTGTTTGGTATACATTTTAAGTGAAAAATGTAAGTCTCAGTTCAGCTCCAGCACCGTGGAATTGTCCATACCCAAAATGCCTACTATTTAGAATGCAAGTATTCGGACACGGCCACACAGAGCGAGAGATGGGTGTTGGCTTACGTAGGTGGCAGTGGGGCTGGCCTGAGCGAAGACGATGGCGAGGTAGAGGAAGGGCGCTGAGAGCAGGAGTCCTAAAGCACACACCAGGGGGTCAGCCTTTGGGGTCCTCAACCTCAGCCTCCTACTGACCTCTGCACCACTGGCCACACCCAGGATCCCCGACACAACTGTGATGATGCCAAAGTACAGGCTGCGGAGGGAGAGAGTGAGAAGGGTTTATAACATTTAATTAAATTGGAAACATTTGTTTACCCTTGCTGACTCATCTGTGTGGTTTTTGATTGACAATTGACTATTTGCTGATAAACGGAATTCCTTTTGACAGCGAAAGTTTGATGTCTATTCTCTACTGCTGCTCTTTATTCACTGACTTGTACTGTCATCCCAAACCGTTGCAGTCATCAGGAGTCGAGTGTAGTAGTGGCAACAACGTTGTGATGATTCATGTCCTGTGTGATGATCTTATCCTGTGATTACAGAGGAGTCTGATGATCCCTTAACATTCTGACTGATTATAAAGTGTCTTTGTTCAGCACCTAGTTCCTGTGTGTGCTACCTGTCGGACGTTTGTGCGTCACCTGTTGGTGTGAGTTTGAGGTGTGAGCCTGTGTGTTACCTGTCAGAGGTGTCGCAGGGCCCCTTAACGCAGGGGGGCCTTTCTCCAGTGAAGACAGCAGCTCTGAAGAGGAAGGCCGGGGCCCAGAGTGCCAAGGAGCCAGTCACAAAGGCCACTGCTGTGAAGCCAAACGTAGACAACACAAAGCTGGGGCTGCACACAGACACAAACAAATATATTGGTTTGATAACTCTTCTGTAAGACCAACGATACACTATAATTGTGCAATGAATACAGAGCTATAGAGATATGGGCAAAACATAGTGGACTATTATAGGGAACATGGGTGTCAAGTAGTGCACAATATAGAAAAGAGGATATGATACTCAGCTCTGGTCAAACGTAGTTCTCTACACAGGGATATCATTTGACACTGGGCTTGTGATGGTGGACATACTTTCTGCAAAGGGCCTTCATGTCACCCAGCCAGCTGGTCCTTTGGAGGGTGTGCTCCGGTCGGGCCTCGATAGCACCCCTCTTCGGCTCTTTCACCACGAACAGAAGCAACACCACCGCTACCAGTCCTAACGCAGGAGTCACCTAAGGGGAAAAAAAAACAATTTTAATGGCACAATTGATGTTTCTGATACGGACAGATAGAACTAAAACATGGACACATTGAATTGAAGTCAGATGACCAGCTGGCTGGGTGACGTGTTTTTATGCATTTTTGTGTTATTCCCTTTATGGTTGAGAGTGCATGTATTTTGAGAAACGTGTGTTGAGATGTATGTATAATATCCAACAGCTCAGGGGATTTGATAACTCACCCGCAGGGCCCAATGCCAGTCCCCTGCCATGTCATCAACCTTTGACCCCACGATGTAGCCCAGACCACTGAGGAAGGAAGGACAATGGAACAAACATTCACCACAGGGTCAATCGGCTTCTACTCTTAACACATAATCCAAGACAGATAACAAAGATGGACAGATGTATACATTAGTGGGTGTGTATGTTCTATGACCCCACCTGCCCACTGGAATGGCGAAATAGAAGACAGAGAGCATCTGAGTCCTCCTCTCCTTGACGTACAGGTCAGCGATGATGGTTGGGGCGATAGTGGAATAACTGGCCTCCCCAACCCCCACGAGGCCACGCGTCAACAACAGGAGCCAGAAATACTGACAGGATGAATGGTGGAGAGAGGGGGAAGAAAATAACATTCCTTCAGGTTAAGATTTTACTTTAATTTAAAATCAGGGGAGCCCATTGAGGCCAGGTTCTCATTTTCAATGGTGCCCTGAGGACAACAAATTCAACACAAACACAAACATAAAATATCTATATAAACAGCATCATTGGAATGAGCTTGTCGTCATTGCAGGCGATCGCAACGCTGTGCGTTACAGGGAAGACATCCTCCTCCCTCATGTGGTACCCTTCCTGCAGGCTCATCCTGACATGACCATCTAGCATGACAATGGCACTAGCCATACTGCTCATTCTGTAGGTGACTTCCAAGACAGGAATGTCAAGTGTTCTGCCATGGCCAGCGAAGAGCCTGGATCTCAATCCCCTTGAGCATGTCTGGGACCTGTTGAATCGGAGGGTGAGGGCTAGGGCCATTCCCCCCCAGAAATGTCTGGGAACTTGCAGGTGCCTTGGCGGAATAGTGGGGTAACATCTCATAGCAAAAACTGGCAAATCTGGTGCAGTCCATGAGGAGGAGATGCACTGGAGTATTTAATGTTGCTGATTTTGACCCCCCCCTTTGTTCAGGGACACATTATTCCATTTCTGTTAGTCACATGTCTGTGGAACTTGTTCAGTTTATGTCAGTTGTTGAATCTTGTTATGTTCATACAAATATTTTCGAACCCGGGTCTGTAGTGACGCCTTAACCACTGCAGTGTCTTAGACCGCTGCGCCACTCAGGAGGCCCAGCTATTCACAGTTAATAAAAAAACAAAAAAATACTCTGACTTAACAAATTCAACACAGACTTCTAAACTGCCACCAGGGAATCAAGATGCAGGGAGTTCTGCAGGTTATAAAAAAAAAAAAATGGGCGGCATTAAAACTGAAGGCAAATTTACCTAATTCAGTGGAGACCCGCAGCTCACGTCTCTTCACACACGGAGACGGACAGACAAGCAGGCAGGCAGACACAGAAAGTTTAAGAGTTGTCACACACAGATTTACAGTCCATTGTCAAGTCATTTTCACTGTCTGAGAACCAGGGCATGAACCTAGAGGTCTTCACATGTCCAAAAAGTTGGATCCGTTCCGAAATGGATCCGTGGCTCTCCCACCAGACTCGATAAGCACACAATTATTTTCCAAAAAACGGAGACCATTCCGAATTAACCCAAGGTCAGTGGGACCAATTCTGAAAAGTACTGTGGAAAGCAGACTCAAAAAGACCTGTGCTGGTTCAGATCCAAAGACCCGTTCAGATCCAAGAGAAAGAAACCAACTGGGCGCTGCCAGCACCATCAATAAACAAGCGATATTGGCCAAATTATCCACAGTTACGTGTCCTTAAAAACTGCCTATAACAAACAGATTTTTAATTATAGAAGAATGGAGTAACCTTTTCAATGCTAGTTAAGGATACTATAGTTATCACGTTTCACATTGGATTTATTAACTACAAAAAAGATGCGTTCTAATTTTAAATTCTGGAGCTGCTCTGCAGAAAAAAAAAGAAAAAAAAAAGCAACAGTAAAGGAACGATATAAACCGTAACTTTTTGGGGATTCAAAACAGTTTTTTTTGCTGGTCAGAACAGTGTAACTCACTTCTCTGGGCATGTAGGAGCTGGCAAGCGTCACCACGGACCAGAAGCCGATGCCCACACTCATGATCACCTTCCTGTTGTACCGGTCACCCAGGTAACCAAAGACAGGAGCCAGGAACATGTAGCTGCAGATGAAGACTGTTTGTAGCAGCCCCGACTTCCCATCATTGATCCCAAAGTACTGCTCAATGTCAGGCAGAACACCTAAACAAGACAGACAGACCTGTTATATGGAATATGGGAAATTACTTATTGGGGTTATGATAGTCTAATCCAACATGCTTTTTAGGAGTTGCCTATGCTTCTGTAGCAAACAGATCGATGATTGTGTGAAATCAAAATATATAACTCTTAAAAAGGTCCTGTCAAAATCATGTTTTTCATCAAATTTGATGATATTTGGATGAAACCAGAACAAAGTAGGATGACCAAATTATAAAAAGATTGCTGTTGCTTTTACAATGATAAAGTTTGATCAGAAAGTTAATCACATAAAGCCTCATTTTAATAAACCATGGTAACATCTTATTATCTTACCCATCTTAAATACGTACAGCCTTGTAACTGTCATCGCAGAAGGCGTGTTGGCAGAGTTGCGTGGTTTAGATTGGTACAAGTAAACTAACACCAAAATTTGACTTCCGTGTGTCAGCAAATATAATTAGAGGCTAGCTAAGTCTTCAGCCAGCATGGAACAAAAGAGGGGGAAGGGCTGCCCAAAACTGACAGATGTCATGTCATTATATTGAGACATTCCAATTGGAAGATCCATACAAATTTCTGGACATCATTGATGTCATGATATATTAACATTGTTTGATAGTCAATATACATGTATTTAATTAAATGTATTCAGACCTCACCTTGTAAAGTTTCAACTGTAATTGTCCAAGATGAATTGGCTAGCTACAGTTGAAGTCGGAAGTTTACATACACCTTAGCCAAATACATTTAAACTCATTTTCACAATTCCTGACATTTAATCCTAGTAAAAATGCCCCGTCTTAGGTCAGTTAGGATCACCACTTTATTTAAAGAATGTGACATGTCAGAAGAATAGTAGTGATTTATTTCAGCTTTTATTTCTTTCATCACATTCCCAGTGGGTCAGAAGTTTACATATACTCAATTAGTATGTGGTAGCATTGCCTTTAAATTGTTTAACTTGGGTCAAACGTTTCAGGTAGCCTTCCACAATAAGTTGGGTGAATTTTGGCCCATTCTTCCAGACAGAACTCGTGTAACTGAGTCAGGTTTGTAGGCCTCCTTGCCCGCACATGCTTTTTCAGTTCTGCTCACAAATGTTCTATAGGATTGAGGTCAGGGCTTTGTGATGGCCACTCCAATACCTTGACTGTTTTGTCCTTAAGCCATTTTGCCACAACTTTGGAAGTATGCTTGGGGTCATTGTCAAGTTTTAACTTCCTGACTGATGTCTTGAGATGTTGCTTCAATATATCCACATAATGTTCCTGCCTCATGATGCCATCTATTTTGTGAAGTGCACCATTCCCTCCTGCAGCAAAGCACCAACACAACATGACGCTGCCACCCCCGTGCTTCACGGTTGGGATGGTGCTCCACGGCTTGTAAGCTTCCCCCTTTTCCCTCCAAATATAACGATAGTCATTATGGCTAAACAGCTCTATTTTTGTTCCATCAGACCAGAGGACATTTCTCCAAAAAGTACAATCTTTGTCCCCAAGTGCAGTTGCAACCCGTAGTTTGGCTTTTTTTTAATGCCGGTTTTGGAGCAGTGGCTTCTTCCTTGCTGAGCGGCCTTTCAGGTTATGTCGACATAGGACTCGTTTTACTGTGGATATAGATGCTTGAGGAAGCAGGTATAAAAGCATCTTCACAAGGTCCTTTGCTGTTGTTCTGGGATTGATTTGAACTTTTCGCACCAAAGTACGTTCATCTCTTGGAGACAGAATGCATCTCCTTCCTGAGCGGTACGACAGCTGCATGGTCCCATGGTGTTTATACTTGCGTACTATTGTTTGTACAGATGAACGTGGTACCTTCAGGCGTTTGAAAATTGCTCCTAAGGATGAACCAGACTCATGGAGGTCTACAATTTTTTTTCTGAGGTCTTGGCTGATTTCTTTTGATTTTCCCATGATGTCAAGCAAAGAGGCACTGAGTTTGACAGTAGGCATAGAAATACATCCACAGGTACACCTCCAATTGACTCAAATGATTAGCCTATCAGAAGATTCTAAAGCCATTACATAATTTTCTGGAATTTTCCAAGCTGTTTAAAGGCAGTCAACCATTTACAGATGAGCTGTGTAAAGGTGCAGTGATCAGAAAGCTGCTCTGACAGCTAATGCTTAAAGCTAGTGAGGGAGATATAAGTCTCCAGCTTCAGTGATTTTTGCAATTCGTTCCAGTCATTGGTAGCAAGAGAACTGGAAGGAAAGGAGGCCAAAGCAGGTGTTGGCTTTGGGGATGACCAGTGAAATATACCTGATGGAGCGCGTGCTACGGGTGAGTGTTGCTATGGTGACCAGTGAGTTGAGATAAGGCGGGGCTTTACCGAGCAAAGACTTATAGATGACCTGGAGCCAGTGGGTTTGGTGTTTTCAAAAGAACCTCCAGTCAAGGTGAGCTCCCTGCCCACTCAATCTTTTCAGACTTCCTGGTAGTTTGACATGAGAGAAAAACATGCAACATAAAAAAAATTGAAGTATCTAAATCTGGAAAAAATATAATGGGTGATGTTTAAGTCACGCATAAGGCTATTTTACATGGGAATCAGAATGACTGTTCGGGACCTTTAAAAAGGTGAGGACCAATATCTAAACACTTATGATATGTAGTTCCCCGTTAAAGAAATGTTAGGTGAGCATTGGGTTTGGTCAATTTTGGTGTAACGCTAGATCGTCCATACCAGCTACGGTGAACCTGTCCATGTAGTTGAGCAGGTTGATGAAACACAGGACAATAACAGTGAACACCGATCTCATGCTGGACACGCCGCTGGCTGGCTCTTCCACTTCCCGGTGGTGGCTGGGCCCCGCACCAGGCTCTTCTGAGCCTTCCGCCTCGCTGTCATCAGAGAAGAAGGGCGTGGTGTCAGAGGTGGGGTCAGCTAGAGACATCACAGCTGCTGGAGTGAACAAGGAAAGAAAACTGAATGATGAGAAGGCCATTTTTGGGTCAACACAGTATGCACCTGGAGTTAAATGGAACTCACGTGCAAAGAGTTCTCTGGCAGAAACAAAGGAGGGAAAATAAAAAAGGAAAAAGTCAAAAGGAAAAATACCTAAATGAATGGCAGAGACACAAAGGTCCAAATGCATTTCAAAAGTGTGTCATTGTAAAACCAAAGCAAATTTGAGTGGTTTGGTTGTGTTATTCAGCTGAAGGGAAAGCAATGTAATTTAGAGCCAGGGGAACAAGACAGTCAGAGACAATGTGGGAGAAGGGGGCAGTATAGCAATGCAGTCTTGTGATGTATGCTAACGAAACTAACTTACTGTCATGTGAGCATGGAGAGCACATGTCTGAATGTGTGTGTGCGCAGAGTGTTAAGACAGTGTGTGTGCATTTGTATCAGCAAGAATGGAGGCTGTTTAGAAAGAGTATGTGAGGAAACTCAGGTAATGAAAAATACCAGAGAGAACGACGAGTTAGGGCTTGAGTATGGTTTCCAATTTCCTGAAGTGTTTTTCAACGTCACACAAAGGCTAACTCTAGGTGGTCACCAGACAAGGGTCAATTTGTGCTGACAGGCAGGCGAATACACGAACATCCTCTTCAAACAAAAATCTAAACTGTTCATAATTAACCACAAAACTATGTCTAGAGTAGAGGGTTAAAATGCTTCATCTGTTTACAGATTGCTACATAAAATACCAATGCGATTCTAATCGATACTTGAACTTTAGCAAGTTATCTAGTTTGAGCAAGGTTCCATTGACGTCTTTGTAAGCTTGCAGAAGTAGACATGTAGTTACCAGTTAGCTGGCTACTGTTACGTGATTGCTGGACACCGAGGTAAAGACAGTTATAAGTTGGATATTCAACGGATATTTGCGTTGTCAAACCTCAATTGCTTTCAAACCACTTGAGCCACAGACTCCAAATAAGTGTCATGATGTTGGAAAAATTGCACACTATATTGCACAGGTCTTATTTTAGCAATTTGGAGATTAATTCGCTTTCCAAAGCTAATAAACATGTGGAAATGTGAGCCGCATTTTGTATTCCTAGTTTAATTAGGGAGCGTAATCAAAATACAAACTTTTACATTCAAATTTCAATAGCTCCTTGGTAATGTGACCTACTGACCTCAAACTCATTTCAGAATGTCCACGGTACAAGGGCACAAGGCGAGACCCAAATGCAGGCACAGGAGGCAGATGGTTGAGCTCCGATATTTATTAGAACAAAGGGAGTAGGTAAAGGCAGGTCGGGGACAGGCGAGAGTTCATAAACCAGGTCAGAGTCCAAACAGTACCAGGCGATAGGCAGGCTTGGTAGTCAGAACCGTCAAGCAGGTGGGTGGGGGGTGGGGTCCGGTGGTTGGCGGCGGCAACTCTGGACGCATGCCAGGCCCTTTTCGCAGATCTCCCCAGCTACGGCGCTCGCTGGCCCCACACATTGTAGGTGGGGAGGTCTCCTCTACGCTCACTAGACTTGAGTCGGAGACTAAACCCATTGGCCCCGCAGTGATAGGGTATTGCATGGATCTGGCTCATGCCCTATGAAGTGGGGAGCAGTATCTCAAGCTTGTCTGGGGAGGGGGGCCTACATCTGGTAGTACCATCCATGGCCATTGATTTGCTGCAGAACCATAAAACGGACAGAGGAAGCCTAGGTTCCCACTAGGCACAGATCACTGAATGTCAAGTTGATGAAATTCAAAGGTTGCTTCTTCCAACACCCAGTTGGTGCCGCCGCTAGGTACTGCGAGGGGTATTTGGTTGTCAACCCTATAAGTATTGCACTGGCACTTGATGTCGATTGGGTGTAAAGAAACCGTTGAAGTCCACAGAAGGTTAGTAGCGGCAAATGATGTCCAGTTTGTAAGACAGAAAAGCCTGTGATGATACCACCGGGCGTTACTCAGGGGCAGCACTCAGGCTGTGGAGGTTGGAGACTTTGTCTCTTAGCTGATAAAAGCAGGCAGGTCACCAGGTGCACAGAGCTCGTTTCAGGTTACCAGGTGCACAAGGAGGCCTCCATCAAGGTAGGGGACACTCCGAGTCCAAGCAGGGGCGGCCAGGCTCGGGGGCAGCACTCGGGCCATTGGAGGTTGGAGTGGGGACTTAGTCTGTGAGCAGAAAAAAGTGGGCGGGTCACCAGCAGCACACAGCCTTTTATGGGTTACCAGGTGCACATGGTTCCTGACAGCGGGACTATAGATGTTTTAGTATTCCAGGGAGTAAGCGATACTCTAAGGCCAAGGGAGAGGGATGTTGAACGAGTAGGGAGAGTAGGTGTGGAGGCCTGTAGTTCCAGGGAGTAAGCTATTCACTCTCAGGCCCAGGGAGAAGGCAGGCAGGGAGTGTAGACCTAGAAGCCAGGAGGTCAGGAAGGCCCCAGAGAGAAGGCCGAAGTGAATAGGTGTGTGAGTGACACTGTCCTTCAGGGGGGCAGAGCAGGGAAATTAATGTAAAATTGTGTGAGTTGAAATTGGACCAACCTAAAGGGTGTGCAATGTGTAGGCTCACTGACTGTACATTCCAAACCTTGTTTGAAGTCAGTAGGTCACATGACCAAGGAGCACATTTTTTATTTATTTTATTTCACTTCTATTTAACCAGGTAGGCTCATTGAGAAGTTGTTCTCATTTACAACTGTGACCTGGCCAAGATAAAGCAAAGCAGTGCGACACAAACAACAGAGTTACACATGGAATAAACAAACATACAGTAAAATATTGAAGTTACAACAATTAAAAATGGTAATGTAAAAACATGTGAGATGAAAATGGACAAACTAAAGGGTGTGCAATATAGAAGTGTAGTCAGTGGACATTATGAACCTTGTTTGAGGTCAGTAGGTCACATGATCAAGGAGCTATTGAAATTAGAAACATTGAAAAACATTGAATGTATAAATGCATGAGATGAAAATGGGCAAACTAAAGGGTGTGCAATGTTTAGGCCCACTGAGTGTACATTCTGAACTTTGTTTGAAGTCAGGTCACATGACCAAAGAGCTATTGAAATTTAAAAAATGTAAATAAATCATTGAAAATTGTGAAAGACAACTAAAGAGACAACAAAAAGAGTGTGAGCAATGTGTGTCTATGCCATCGGGTTAGCTAGAACCAGTTTTAAACGTTTTAGGAGTAATTGAAATTTTGATTTGTCACTATGTTGACGGTCCCTAACTGCTGTTGGTGGTGAAAACTACAGGCGAATATCCAACCTGAAACTGTCTTTACCTTGGGTTGCTGGACAGCAAATTATGTAGCTAACTAGCAAATCCTATCCTATCATTATGGGACCTTGGTTGGTTAGCTTGTTGCTAGCAACCAGTGTGACACCATATACAATTACCAAACACCTTGTTAGCTGGCTAACAAAACTAAAGCTACCTAACAGATTGTCATTCGATGTCAGTACGTTGCTAATACTCTGTAACAAATGTATCCCATACCTAGCAGCCCAGCAGTATAATCTTGCCAACTCTCGTATACTTTGAAAACAGATGTCCATAATACCTGTGAGTCTCAAAGCTACTTTTTGTTATTGTTTAACGGTCGTTACCTGGTAGCTGGTCAACTCAGTGATGAGACGAGGTTATCTGTCTCGGGTCCTGTGTTGATGTCAGATCTGCTCTTGGACGTTATGCCATTAGCTTAAACACTAGCGTCAACATGTCTTGATGCTCTCTGAAAAACTGGTCGGACGAAGGTAAACCGTTATGTTTTTGTAAAGGCGCAGCTAGGTTCTTCTTTCCTTATCGCGGCGCAGCCATGTTGAAATTGTATCCAACTTCCGCACCTTACTCACATGACTTATTACAACACCACCTCCTTTGGAAATCGACCAACAATGAAACTGATACCAGTGACTGAATAGATACGAGAAAAACAAGTCCTTTCATTTGCAAATAGTCAAAGTACATAGTTGCATTTTTCCTAGCCTCAACCAATGATGTTAAAAATCATTGGCTTCAACCGACCCTGGTGTGGTGAGATAACAGTCATTGTGCAGACGTTAATTCCAGAGGCAGTTTGGAACTCCGTAGTGAGTGTTGCAACCGAGGACAGAAGATTTTTCTGCGATTCAGCACTCGGCGGTCCGGTTCTGTGAGCTTGTGCGGCCTACCACTTCGCGACTGAGCTGTTGTTGCTCCTATAAATTACCACCCCACAATAACAGCACTTACAGTTGACCGGGGAGGTTCTAGTAGGGCAGAAATGTGATGAACTGACTTGTTGGAAAGGTTGCATCCTATGACGGTGCCACGTTGAAAGTCATTGAGCTCTTCAGTAAGGCCCCAATGTTTGTCTATGGAGATTGCATGGCTGTATGCTCAATTTTATACACCAGTCAGCAACGGGTGTGGCTGAAATATGGGGCGGCAAGTAGCCTAGTGGTTATACCGTTGGATTAGTAACCTAAAGGTTTCAAGATTGAATACGTGAGCAGACAAGGTAAACATCTGTCGTTCTAACCATGAACAAGGCAGGTAACCCACTGTTACTAGGCCGTTATTGAAATTAAGAATTTGTTCTTAACTGAGTTAAATAAAGGTTTAAAAAAATAGCCAAAGGGGTGTCCACATACTTTGGTGTATATACAGTGGGGCTAAAAAGTATTTAGTCAGCCACCAATTGTGCAAGTTCTCCCACTTAAAAAGATGAGAGGCCTGTCATTTTCATCATAGGTACACTTCAACTATGACAGACAAAATGAGAAAAAAAATCCAGAAAATCACATGGTAGGATTTTTTATTAATTGATTTGCAAATTATGGTGGAAAATAAGCATTTGGTCACCTACAAACAAGCAAGATTTCTGGCTCTCACAGACGTGTAATTCTTTAAGAGGCTCCTCTGTCCTCCACTCGTTACCTGTATTAATGGCACCTGTTTGAACTTGTTATCAGTATAAAAGACACCTGTCCACAACCTCAAACAGTCACACTCCAAACTCCACTATGGCCAAGACCAAATAGCTGTCAAAAGACACCAGAAACAAAATTGTAGACCTGCACCAGGCAGGGAAGACTGAATCTGCAATAGGTAAGCAGCTTGGTTTGAAGAAATCAACTGTGGGAGCAATTATTAGGAAATGGAAGACATACAAGTTTGCTAGAGAGCATTTGGATGATCCAGAAGAAGATTGGGAGAATGTCATATGGTCAGATGAAACCAACATAACTTTTTGGTAAAAACTCAACTCGTTGTGTTTGGAGGACAAAGAATGCTGAGTTGCATCCAAAGAACACCATACCTACTGTGAAGCATGGGGGTGGAAACATCATGCTTTGGGGCTGTTTTTCTGCAAAGGGACCAGGACGACTGATTAGTGTAAAGGAAAGAATGAATGGGGCCATGCATCGTGAGATTGAGTGAAAACCTCCTTCCATCAGCAAGGGCATTGAAGATTAAACGTGGCTGGGTCTTTCAGCATGACAATGATCCCAAACACACTGTCCGGGCAACGAAGGAGTGGTTTCGTAAGAAGCATTAAGGTCCTGGAGTGGCCTAGCCAGTCTCCAGATCTCAACCCCATAGAAAATCTTTGGAGGGAGTTGAAAGTCTGTGTTGCCCAGCAACAGCCCCAAAACATCACTGCTCTAGAGGAGATCTGCATGGAGGAATGGGCCAAAATACCAGCAACAGTGTGTGAAAACCTTGTGAAGACTTACAGAAAACGTTTGACCTCTGTCATTGCCAACAAAGGGTATATAACAAAGTATTGAGAAACTTTTGTTATTGACCAAATACTTATTTTCCACTATAATTTGCAAATAAATTCATAACAAATCCTACAATGTGATTTTCTGGATTCTGTTTTCTCATTTTGTCTGTCATAGTTGAAGTGTACCTATGATGAAAATTACAGGTCTCTCATCTTTTTAAGTGGAAGAACTTGCACAATTGGTGGCTGACTAAATACTTTTTTGCCCCACTGTAATTGATGCGGTGCGTATCGTTGCTCCAATGTGTACCTAACCATGAACATCAATTCCTTTCTTAAAATCAATACAAAGAAGTATATATTTTTAAACCTGCATATTTAGCTAAAATAAATCCAGGTTAGCAGGTAATATTAACCAGGTGAAATTGTGTCACTTCTCTTGATTTCATTGCACGCAGTCAGTGTAAATGCAACAGTTTGGGCCGCCTAATTTGCCAGAATTTTACGTAATCATGACATAACATTGAAGGTTGTGCAATGTAACAGGAATATTTGGACTAATGGATGCAGCCCCTTAGATACGTAACGGTTCCGTATTTCACTGAAAGAATAAACGTCTTGTTTTCGAGATGATAGTTTCCGGATTCGACCATATTAATGACCTACGGCTCGTATTTCTGTGTGTTATGTTATAATTAAGTATAGGATTTGATAGAGCAGTCTGACTGAGCGATGCTAGGCAGCAGAAGGCTCATAAGCATTGATTCAAACAGCACTTTCGCGCGTTTTGCCAGCAGCTCTTCGTTGTGCGTCAAGCATTGCGCTGTTTATGACTTCAAGCCTATCAACTCCCGAGATTAGGCTGGTGTAACCGATGTGAAACGTCTAGCTAGTTAGCGGGGTGCGCACTGATAGGGTTTCAAACGTCACTCGTTCTTGGAGTAGTTGTTCCCCTTGCTCTGCATGGGTAACGCTGCATCGAGGGTGGCTGTTGTCGTTGTGTTCCTGGTTCGAGCCCAGCGAGGAGAGGGACGGAAGCTATACTGTTACACTGGCAATACTAAAGTGCCTATAAGAACATACAATAGTCAAAGGTTAATGAAATGCAAATGGTATAGAGATAAATAGTCCTATAATAACTACAACCTAAAACTTCTTACCTGGGAATATTGAAGACTCATGTTAAAAGGAACCACCAGCTTTCATATGTTCTCATGTTCTGAGCAAGGAACTTAAACGTTAGCTTTCTTACATGGCACATAATTGCACTTTTACTTTCTTCTCCAACACTTTGTTTTTGCATTATTTAAACCAAATTGAACACGTTTCATTATTTATTTGAGGCTAAATAGATTTTTTTGATGTATAATATTAAGTTAAAATAAGTGTTCATTCAGTATTGTTGTAATTGTCATTATTACAAATAAATAAAATACATTTTAAAAACGTCCGATTAATCGGTATCGGCTTTTTTTCGTCCTCCAATAATTGGTATCAGCGCTGAAAATTCATAGTCGGTCGACCTCTAGTCCAAACACACCAAGAGAGTCATGAAGAGGGCACGACAAAACCTTTTCCCCCTCGGGAGACTGAAAAGATTTGGCATTGATCCCCAGATCCTCAAGAGTTCTACAGCTGCACCATAGAGAGCATCCTGACCGGTCGCATCACCGCCTGGTATGGCAACTGCTCGGCATCTGACCTTAAGGCGCCACAGAGGGTAGTGCGTATGGCCCAGTACATCACTGGGGCCAAGCTTCTGGAATCCAGAACCTATATAATAGGCGGTGTCAGAGGAAAGCCCATATAATTCAGAGACTCCAGTCACCCAAGTCATAGACTATTTTGTCCTCTACCGCACGGCAAGCGGTACCTGACGCCAAGTCTAGGACCAAAAGGTTCCTTAACAGCTTCTACTCCCAAGCCATAAGACTGCTGAGCAATTAATCAAATTGCCAACAGACTATTACATTGACCCCCCCCTCCATTTGTTTTGTACACTGCTGCTACTCGCGGTTTATTATCTATGCATAGTCACTTCACCCCTACCTAAATGTACAAATGACCTCTAACCTGTACCCCCGCACACTGACTCGGTATCGGTACCCTCTGTATTTAGCCTCGTTATTGTTATGTTATTGTGTTATTTTTTATTATTTTTTACTTTAGTTTATTTGGTAAATATTTTATTAATTCTCCTTGAATTGCACCTTTGGTTAAGGGCTTGTAAATAAGCATTTCACAGTAAGGTCTACACTTGTATTCGGCGCATGTGACAAGTAAAGTTTCATTTGATGTTATTTTATTTGAAACGCGCCCTCAGTGTGTCCATACGTGTGGTTAAGGTATGGAATCCATTGTTATTCTGGAGAGGGGGGTAGTTGGAAACACTTGTCTAGGAACACTTGTCTACACAGTGTACTTGTCAAGTCTGACAAAAATACAGTATCTTCAGTCACAGTCCCCTTGATTTCTCCTGACTCCTCTCTTTCTTCATCAGTCTCTTCTTTACTTCTTTTTGTTCTCTTTGCAGGCCACCACGTATCTCTGAGCTACGTTGAGGGGCGGGGAGTAGCCGTCTGCGTACGACGTGTCCTCAAACAGCACTGAGTAGTCGTCCTGGGGCTGAGAGAGCAGAAAGAGCGTGGTGGTTAGTGGAGAGAACAGAGTTCACTGATTTGGGGTCAGTTTAGCATTTTCCCCAATAATGGTTAAGGTTAGGATTGATGGAGGGGAAGCTGCCAAGCGAGGGGCCTGCTTGGATGCAGGGTTTGGTGTACAGTAACATTATCTCTGAACCAGCTTTATGTAGTTTCGTCATCAAACAAAATGTATTCAAATGACGTCAATCAGCCCCCCCCGCTCCTCTCCTCTCCCTTTCCTTGTCTCACCCGGTGTGGGTGTGTGTGGATGAGGGCTCTGTAGAAGCAGGTGGTCTGGGGGTAGAGGGCCAGCACTAGCTGGTCTTTACTGAACAGGGCCTCCGGGTCCGTCTCTGGGTTGGCCTTCCACTGGGGCAGGGGGATGATACGCCGCCTGCTCAGTGTGTGTCTCCTGGAGTAGGAGGATGGGAGGGGGGGAGATAAGAAGTAGAGTAGATAATTGTCATTATATCCGAGGTGAGATTTTCAGGGCATAAAATATAATGTACTACAAGACAAAATAGTAGGAAAAGAAATATAGAAAATGAAGACATTGACTTACTCTTTTCCTTCCTCATCAATGTCATCCACTTCGTACCTGAAGGATAGAGCAAAATAATACAACTCAAAACAGTCTGTGTTGTAGCTGATTGGCTAAAAGTGTTAAAGGCTGTAGTTGATTGGTAACAGTGGTACATGGCTGTACTTGATTGGCTAAAAGTGGCTGTAGCTGATTTGCTGATAGTTACTTGTTGGTGGAGTGGCTGTAGCTGACCACCTCGGCCAGGATCCACTGTTCGTCTCCGTCCACGGCCTTGACCCGCGCTGCAACCTTGTCCCCTTGCTTGGCCACGTAGTCACTGTTGGCTGGCATCGCCCCACACAGGGGAGGAGGACTGGAGGAGAGGAGGATACAGGGAAGGATGGAGGGTTTTAGGGTTGAGGGAGTAATATAGTAATGGAGGACAGAAAAAAGGGGCAGGTGGAAAAGAAATGGGGGGGTACTGAACTTGAAATGTACACAACAAGAACACAGATTTTGGCCTCCCGAGTGGCGCAGTGGTCTAAGGCACTGTATCGCAGAGAGTCTGGGTTTGAGTCCAGGCTCTGTCGCAGCTGGCCGCGACCGGGAGGCCCATGGGGCGTTGCACAATTGGCAAAGCGTCGTCCAGCTTAGGGTGGGAATGGCCGCCAGGGATATCCTTGTCTCATCGCCCACTAGCAACTCCTGTGGCAGGCCGGGCGCAGTGCACGCCGACACGGTCGCCAGGTGTACGGTGTTTCCTCCGACACATTGGTGCGGCTGGCTTCCGGGTTGGATGGGCATTGTGTCAAGAAGCAGTGCAGCTTGTTTTGGGTTGTGTTTCGGAGGACGCATGGCTCTCGACCTTTGCCTCTCCCGAGTCTGTACGGGAGTTGCAGCGATGAGACAAAACTGTAACTACTACCAATTGGATACCACGAAATACGGGGGGGTGAAATAAATATATTTTTTTAAAGAACACAGATTTTTGTTTCCCGTTGTAAAATGTTGTGCACTACTATACTGAGCTCAGGAGAGACTGAACCATCAGACCCTACCTGTCTCCTGGCTTGCCAATCCACAGCGGGAGCGTCATGGCTGACTGTTGGAGCAGTGTCATCAGCACCCCCCTCCGCATGGTCTTCCTGGGGGGGTCATTGTCGCTGTTCACCCCTGCCATCTTAGCCGCTGGGGGAGAGGAGAGAGAGGAAAGAGTGAGGCATGGGCTGCATCTCAATAGTTAACAGTGGCTTATTCTCATCTCCTTCCTTCCATTCTTACCTATTCGCCTCTCCTCCAATAAGGATTTGATCTCTGCAATTTTGTCGAGAGCATGACGAAGAATACTGTGGGAGAGAAAGAGTGGCGCCCGACTTATTTCTTTGGAATTAAGCTGTACTTAGGTACTCCACATGGTGGCGATGATTTCTGAACGCAAAAACACATCCAATCACTGAACTACCACAGTTGGATAGGTGAAAGGAAACATTACATTAAATGGCTTACACCAAACCTACCATATCAGATCAGTGGACACTTCAAGGGTCCATAGGGCAAGGGGCATAGGGATATCAGTGTAGGCTACCCTGATGAAGACAGCTTGTCTGTCGAAGCGTTGGTTATTAGGTTATTAAATTATTGCATCTGAGCTCCTAAGAGTGTGCGGCTCTCCTTTTCTTTTTCAAGTGTAGGCTACCGACCTGCACTCTGCCTCAGCGTCTGCTCTGGCTGTGGTGTAGAGTCCCCTCAGCTTAGTCCGGTAGTAAGGGGAGGCTGGGGGAGGGAGAAACAAGAATAACACCTTATTACACTGTGTGTGTGTGTGTGTGTGTGTGTGTCTATCCTTATGGGGATCTAAAAGCCCCAAAGTCCCCACAAGGATAGTAATATTTTGATCTTAGGGTTTAGGGTTACAATTCGGATAAGAAGTTAGTGGTAAGGTTTAGGGTTACAAGTAAGGGTTAGGTTTAGGGGTTAGGGAAAATAGGATTTTGAATAGAAATACATTTTAGGTCCCTACGAGGATAGAAGAACATAACGTGTGTGTGTCTGGCTTAGCCAGATGATACATATATAGAAACGGTGTGTAACAGTAATATGAAGAGTTTTAAAACAGTGTTGCAGTGTGGATGGACAAAAGGGAATGTGGGGAGGCGAGGTAGAGGCTCACTCTTGTTCTCAGTCTGCATCCTCTCATGTGTTTTCTGGATGTTGAGCAGGTTGTGTTCACTGCGCGACCGCTCCTCCTGAAAAAGAGAAGGAAAGGGATTAATATTACAATGTGGTTGTTGCATAGGCGCAAAATGATGCAATATATCAGCAAGAATAACATGCAATGTGCACACAAAATGTAAATGTATTATAGTGATTGATGTTTGGCAATGAGATTTAATTTGATCTCTGAATATCATTCCTATTCTGTATTGCTAGTTATTACACTACTCCCAAATGTGACTTCAATCCCTATGATGGCATGATGTAAAAATATGAGTAATTGGAGTCACATTTGAATATAACCAGCTAGGTAGCTATTCCTTCACTGTGGTACCTCAATCACAAGTCAGTGCTCCTGATGACAACAGCACTTGGGTGTAGAAACCATTGGTTGAGACTTACCTGCGTCTGCTTGATGAGTTGATGGAGCTCTGTTAAAAGCTCTGCGATTTTGGTGTCCGCCGACATGATGTTGCCTGTGGTAACGAGATGTTCAAAATGCATTCATCAAATTAGTTTCACTTTAGTTTAAGCAGCAACATGACAGACATGCCTTGCACACATGATAGCTAGCCAGCAGATTCCGACCCTACCGTTATGCTTGTTTACAATGAGTTGCACTGGGGTCGGAACGACATCATGATTAGACTACGGGGATGAGAAATTGTGTTGTACTCCGAATTGTCCCAACTGTTACACCGGGAAGATTGAACGACTGCTTATTTTCATCCTCATGCTATCCAGCAGGAGCCACAGCAGCCATTATAGAATGACATGTTGCAAAAAATGACAAATGAGCTGATTGGCTGCCACTGGTATTCCAAAACGGTGGCAGTGGCTACTGCTAGCTAGCATGAGGACAAAAAGGGTAGTTTTACAGAAAACTAGCAGTATTTCAATCTTCTTGATGTATCAGTTTGGATATACAGTTGAAGTCGGAAGTTTACATACACCTTAGCCAACTACATTTAAACTCAGTTTTTCACAATTCCTGACATTTAATCCTAACTGTCTTAGGTCAGTTAGGATCACCGCTTTCTTTTAAGAATGTGACATGTCAGAAGAATAGTAGAGCGAATGATTTATTTCAGCTTTTATTTCTTTCATCACATTCCCAGTGGGTCAGAAGTTTACATACACTCAATTCATATTTGGTAGCATTGCCTTTAAATTGTTTAACTTGGGTCAAACCTTTTGGGTAGCCTTCCACAAGCTTCCCACAATACATTGGGTGAATTTTGGCCCATTCCTCCTGACAGAGCTGGTGTAACTGAGTCAGGTTTGTAGGCCTCCTTGCTCGCACACACTTTTTTAGTTCTGCCCCTAAATTTTTTATGGGATTGAGCTCAGGGCTTTGTGATGGCCACTCCAATACCTTGACTTTGTTGTCCTTAAGCCATTTGGTGACAACTTTGGAAGTATGCTTGGGGTCATTGTCCATTTGGAAGACCCATTTGCAACCAAGCTTTAACTTCCTGATTGATGTCTTGAGATGTTGCTTCAATATATCCACGTATTTTTTTTATGTGAAGTGCACCAGTCCCTCCTGCAGCAAAGCACCCCTCAACATGATGCTGCCACCCCCGTGCTTCACGGTTGGGATGGTGTTCTTCGGCTTGCAAGCTTCCCCCTTTTTCCTCCAAACATAACGAGGGTCATTATAGCCAAACTGTTCTATTTTTGTTTCATCAGACCAGAGGATATTTCTCCAAACAGTTAGATCTTTGTCCCCATGTGCAGTTCCAAACCATAGTCTGGATTTTTTATGGCAGTTTTGGCGCAGTGGCTTCTTCCTTGCTGAGCGGCCTTTCAGGTTATGTCGATATAGGACTCGTTTAACTGTGGATATAGATACTTTTGTACCCGTTTCCTCCAGCATCTTCACAAGGTCCTTTCCTGTTGTTCTGGGATTGATTTTCACTTTTCGCACCAAAGTATGTTCATCTCTAGGAGACAGAACGAGTCTCCTTCCTGAGCGGTATGACGGCTGCGTGGTCCCATGGTGTTTATACTTGCATACTATTGTTTGTACAGATGAACATGGTACCTTCAGGCATTTGGAAATTGCTCCCAAGGATGAACCAGACTTGTGGAGGTCTACAATTGTCTTTCTGAGGTCTTGGCTGATTTCTTTTGATTTTCCCATGATGTCAAGCAAAGAGGCACTGAGTTTGAAGGTAGACCTTGAAATACATCCACAGGTACACCTTCAATTGACTCAACTGATGTCAATTAGCCTATCAGAAGCTTTTAAAGCCATGAAATCATTTTCTGGAATTTTCCAAGCTGTTTAAAGGCACAGTCAACTTAGTGTATGTAAACTTCTGACCCACTGGAATTGTGATACAGTGAAATAATCTGCCTGTAACAATTGTTGGAAAAATGACTTGTGTCATGCACAAAGTAGATGTCCTAACAGTCTTGCCAAAACTATAGTTTTGTTAACAAGAAATTTGTGGAGTGGTTGAAAAAACAGTTTTAATGACTCCCACCTAAGTGTATGTAAACTTCCAACTTCAACTGTAGGTCAAATTTAGAGTACAGTGTAACATCCCATCCCTGCATTGAAGTAGGTTTTCCGATCTATATCTTGCGTTGGCTCCACGGTGTCTTAAAGGTCCAATGTTGCCATTTTTCTCTCAATATCAAATAACTTCTGGGTAACCTCACTGTGACTGTTTTCAATTGAAATGGTCAACAAGAAACAAAAATAGCTTCTTAGCAAATAGCAATTTCTCAAGCAAGAATTTTGTTAGGACTGTCTGGGAGTGGTCTATGCGGGGCAGGGAAAATGGAAAACTTTCTGTTATTGGCAGAGAGGTTTGGAACTCACTCGCTTACTGAAGGGAATCGATTAATCTGGCCTGTGTTCACATTCAAAAGTGATTGCTTTTGATAAAAACGCGAGAGGTTGTATGTTACTGGATGATGTACCATGCTGCCATGTTGACAACACGACCACGCAGTGTAGATTACTGTTCAATTTGAAAAAGGTGCTCCTCCCTCACCACAGGCCATAGACCAGTGCCCCACAGCTCAGCATAATCTAATACCGCCCATTGGTCGATTAACTAATTTACCACCTGGTGGATGTAAGATGGAGCCGGAGCAGAAGGCAGACATTTTACGTGCCCCCAACCGATTGCGTTTTTTTGTTTATTTATCTGCGTTGTTTGTAACTTATTATTTTAACCCATTTTGTACATAATGTTGCCGCTACCGTCTCATATGACCAAAAATAACTTCTAGACATCAGAACTGTGATTACTCACCACGGACTAGCAGAATCCTGTTTCTTCTTTCACGACTCTGACGAGCCCGAGACGGAGGATATACGGCTCCCTCGGGAACAGGCCCCGACCCCCGTGATCTGCATGAAGAGGAGGCGGAGAAAGAGAGGCTGGAGAGCGGGCTGCCTTCTGAGAAGTCGGAGGCGATCGAAAAAACCCCCACTTCCCTCAATTCTGCTAGCAAACATGCAATCTTTGGACAATAAAATTGCAGAGTTATGGGGAAGATTAAACTACCAACGGGACATTAAAAACTGTAACATCTTATGCTTCACAGAGTTGTGGCTGAACGACGACAAACTCAACATACAGCTGGTTGGTTATACGATGTACCGGCAGGATAGAACAGTGGCGTCTGGTTAGACAAGGGCCAGAGGACTATGTATTTTTGTAAATAACAGCTGGTGCACTATATCAAAGGAAGTCTCGAGTTATTGCTCGCCTGGGGTTGAGTATATCATAATAAGCTGTAGACCACACTACCTACCGAGAGAGTTCTCATCTGTATTCTTCGTAGCCGTTTACATACCACCTCAGTCAGAGGTTGGCACTAAGATAGCGTAGAATGAGCTGTATTCCTCCATAAGAAAACAAGAAAACTCTCACACTGAGGCGGCGCTCCTAGTAGCCGGGTACTTTAATGCAGGGAAACTTAATCAGTTTTACCAAATTCCTATCAGCATGTTAAATGTGCAACCAGAGGGTAAAGAACTCTGGGCCACCTTTACTCCACACACAAAGATACATACAAAGCTCTCCTTTGCCAGCCATTTGGCAAATCTGACCATAATTCCATCCTCCTGATTCCTGCTTACAAGCAAAAATTAAAGCAGGAAGCACCAGTGATTAGATCAATAAAAAAAGTGGTCAGATGAAGCAGATGCTAAGCTACAGGACTGTTTTGCTAGCACAGACTGGAATATGTTATGGGATTCCTCCAATGGCATTGAGGAGTACACCACATCTGTCATTGGCTTCATAAATAAGTGCATCGATGACGTTGTCCCCACAGTGACTTACGTACATACCCCAACCAGAAGCCATGGATGACAGGCAGCATCTGCACTGAGCTAAACGCTAGAGCTGCCGCTTTCAAGAAGCAGGACTGTAACCCAGAGACTTATAAGAAATCCAACTAAGCCCTCCCACGAATCATCAAACAGACAAAGCATCAATACATGACAAAGATCGAGTCATACTACACCAGCTTTGATGCTCGTTGGATGTTGTAGGGCTTGCTAACCATTACAGACCACAAAGGGAAGCTGCCCAGTGACACGAGCCTACCAGATGAGCTAAACTACTTCTATGCTCGCTTCGAGGAAAATAACACTGAAACATGCATGAGAGCACCAGTTGTACCGGAAGACTGTGAGATAACGCTCTCTGCAGCTGATGTGAGTAAGACCTTTAAACAGGTTAACATTCACAAGGCCGCAGGGCCAGAAGGATTACCAGGACGTGTACTGCGAGCATGCTCTGACCAACTGGCAAGTGTCTTCACTGATATTTTCAAGCTCTCCCTTGTCCGAGTCTGTAATACCAACATGTTTTAAGCAGACCACCATAGTGCCTGTGCCCAAGAACATTAAGGTAACCTGCCTAAATGACTACCGACTCGTAGCACTCACGTCTGTAGCCATGAAGTGCTTTGAAAGGCTGGTCATGGCTCACATCAACACCATCATCCCAGAAACCCTTGACCCACTCCAATTTGCATATCGCCCCCACAGGTCCACAGATGATGCAATCTCTATTTCACTCCACACTGCCCTTTCCCACCTGGACAAAAGGAACACCTATGTGAGAATGCTATTCATTGACTACAGCTCAGCATTCAACACCATAGTGCCTTCAAAGCTCATCAGTAAGCTAAGGACCCTGGGACTAAACACCTCCCTCTGCAACTGGATCCTGGACTTCCTGATGGGTAGCCAACAACACATCCGCCACACTGATCCTCAACACAGGGGCCCCTCAAGGGTGCATGCTCAGCCCCCTCCTGTACTCCATGTTCACCCATGACTGCACGGCCAGGCACGACTCCAACACCATCATTACATTTGCAGATGACACAACAGTGGTAGGCCTGATCACCGACAACAAGAGGACGGCCTACAAGGAGTAGGTCAGAGACTTGGCCGTGTGGTGCCAGGACAACAACCTCTCCTTCAACGTGATCAAGACAAAGGAGATGATTGTGGACTATAGGAAAAAGAGGACCGAGCACGGCCCCATTTTCATCGAAGGGGCTGCAGTGTAGCAGGTTGAGAGCTTCAAGTTCCTTGGTGTCCACATCACCAACAAACTAACATGGTCCAAGGACACCAAGCCAGTCATGAAGCGGGCACGACAAAAACATATTCCCCCTCAGTAGACTGAAAAGATTTGGCATGGGTCCTCAGATCCTCAAAAGGTTCTAGAGCTGCACCATCGAGAGCATCCTGGCTGGTTGCATCACTGCTTGGTATGGCAACTGCTCGGCCTCCGACTGCAAGGCACCACAGAGGGTAGCGCAAACGGCCCAGTACATCACTGTGGCCAAGCTTCCTGCCATTCAGGACCGACCTCTATACCAGGCAGTGTCAGAGGTAGGCCCTAAAAATAGTCAAAGACTCCAGCCACCCTAGTAATAGACTGTTCTCTCTGCTACTGCAGAGCAAGCGGTACCGGAGCGCCAAGTCTAGGTCCAAGAGGCTTCTAAACAGCTATTACGCCAAGCCATAAGACTCCTGAACATCTAATCAAATGGTTACCCAGACTATTTGCATTTCCCCCCTCCACATCACTGCCACTCTCTGTTGTCATCTATGCATAGTCACTTTAATAGCTCTACCTACATGTACATACTACCTCAACTAACCGGCACCCCTCCCTGTATATATTGTTATTTTTTACTGCTGTTCTGTAATTATCTCTTATTCTCATCCATATTTTTGGGGGGAAACTGCAATGCTGGACCTCGTAAATAAGCATTTCACTGTAAGGTCTACACCTGTGGTATTTGGCACATCCCACCAAAACAGGCTGAAATTTCAGGTGGTCTTTTTAAAATTGAATGTTTAACTTGGCAAGTCAGTTGAGAACAAACTCTTATTTACAATTACGGCCTACACCGGCCAAACCCGGACGCCGCTGGGCTAATTGTGTTACGCCCTTTGGGACTCCCAATCACTGCCAGTTGTGATACAGCCTGGATCTTTTCAAAGAGCTCTTACACCAAAGGCATTATCCTTTTCACAATATTATTCCAACTACATAGTGTGGGTATATATATACAAAACTCAGGAAAATAACGTTGACTGCAATGGGCCTTTAATCTAACCATAATTGCGTTCTGACCCCAGTGCAGCTCAATGTAAACAAGCGCAACGTTAGAATCTTCTGGCTAACAGTAAGGTTAGCTGTATTGTTCGCAACTTATGTCACATTTACTTTGTACTGGCAAGTTGTCTGCAAGAGTTAGCTAACGTGGTCAGAACAAACATATTGTAGGAAACTAGCCAGCTAAAATTAGAAAATTTAGCAAGCCAACTAATGTTCGCAAGCTAGCTTAGCTGGCTAAATAGCTAGCTAGCTTCTATGACTCCTTAAACGTGATCTTTACTTTTATCAACCACCAAGCGCAGTTTATTTTGTGGAGTAAAGTTACATGTTGGTAAGTAGTCGTAAATTGTTATACAAAATGTTTAGAACTATACATTCAGACTATCTCCCTACCTTTGGTAGTTTGTGAGCTTTCATTCGTTTCAAGGCCTACTACGGACTGGCAGCGAGGACAAACAGCACTACCCCAAACGTTTGTCTTACGGGTCTTTCAATATTGCATCTCGGCCATAGACTGTATAAGAAATAAGGCATCTCTCTACCATATAGGTGTTCTAATGTAAAATAATAATAATAATAATCACACGTAAATATAATTGTTGTTTGAATTCGTTTAGCTAATATTTACAACCCATGGAATGTAAGTGGTGAAGTAAATTATATTTTCCAAAAATCTCTCCTCAATGTTTACATATTGAAACATACAGACAATTCCTTTCAGGCATGATCTTGTAAACACATTCAATTGCACTGTAATGTTTGTGTAAAATGTTCCGTCAGCAGAATTCTGCGAGGGGGCGGAGGGAGGTTTGGCCTCTGGAAACAAACACCATCTGTAAACACTATGGTGAAGAAAACAGCCACATAAACAGCAAAACAATCACTAAGAACAAAACTTAATAGAGTACTAATATGAATGTAAAGCTAGGTAGACCGTGCCTTAATGTAAAGCAATATATTATACCTATTTGATATTACTAGTTGGGTGTGTGTGGAGGGAAGCACAAAGGGTGGTGAGGTGGAGATACTGAAAAGTTCATATTCAACACTGACATGGAGAAAATAAGGTAGTAAAATGGACCATAGACAGACACAGATAAGTGTTGGCTTATCTGCCATGTTTCAAAACTGTCTGGGGCGCTCCGTGCTGTTTATAATTGTCTGTGTGTGTCTTTGTGTGTTTGTTGAGAGCAGGCTTAGTCACAGCTCATATGGTAAGCTCATATTTCAGCAAATATTTATTGAACAGAGTACCCACATGACTGAGAGATGCTAAGAAAGCGTGGAAGGACGAGTCACAGAAAGAGTAAGGGGAGAAAAACAGTGAAAGAAAGAACAGGACTGTTGATAGATAACTGAGAGACTGCCGTTGAAAGGAAAACAGCACATGTAAGAAATATGAATAGTGGGAGTGAAAGAGAGATAGATAAAGAAGAGAGAATGGGACAAAGAGAGAGTGACGCTTAAACATGTCACCCCGGTTTAAGGCCAGTACAGTACTGTTTATGACTGTTTATGGAGGCAGCGAGAGAAGTAAAATATGCCAAGAACTCTGTGGCTGTGTAAAAGCTGTGTCAACCCTTCCTTGCTCAAAAACAATTGGGTCATATCCAAAAGGAATGGTTTGTGGAATATTCAATGAAGGCTTTAGGAGAAGAGGCTACTTTGAGAGGTTTTACTCATATCTCCTGGTTCACGGCCTGTAATTTATACGACGGCATCTGATCAGGAGTAAATTTATGTGAGGGAAGGGTCCTTCCTCATCGTTCTCACAGATATAGACAGTCATGTCACAGATACAGACAGTCGTACTTTGTCATGACTACAGTCTGAATCATTCTATCAACGGTATATACAGTTGAAGTCGAAAGTTTACATACACTTAGGATGGAGCCATTTAAAACTTGTTTTTCAACCACTCCACAAATGTCTTGTTAACAAACTATAGTTTTGGAAAGTCGTTTGGGACATCTACTTTGTGCATGACACAAGTAATTTGTCCAACAATTGTTTACAGATCATTTCACTTATAATTCACTGTATCACAATTCCAGTGGGTCAGAAGTTTACATACACTAAGTTGACTGTGCCTTTAAAACAGCTTGGAAAAATCCAGAAAATTATGTCATGGCTTTAGAAGCTTCTGATAGGCTAATTGACATAATTTGAGTCAATTGAAGGTGTACCTGTGGATGTATTTCAAGGCCTACCTTCAAACTCAGTGCCTCTTTGCTTGACATCATTGGAAAATCAAAAGAAATCAACCAAGACCTCAGAAAGAAAATTGTAGACCACAAGTCTGGTTCATCCTTGGGAGCAATTTCCAAACGCCTGAAGGTACCACGTGCATCTGTACAAACAAAGGTTTGCAAGTATAAACACCATGGGACCACGCAGCCGTCATACTGCTCGAGAAGGAGACGCCTTCTGTCATCTAGAGATGAACATACTTTGGTGCAAAATGTCCAAATCAATCCCAGAACAACAGCAAAGGACCTTGTGAAGATGCTGGAGGAAAGAGGTACAAAAGTATCTATATCCACAGTAAAACTGTCCTATATCGACATAACCTGAAAGGCCGCTCAGCAAGGAAGAAGCCACTGCTCCAAAACTGCCATAAAAAAGCCAGACTATGGTTTGCAACTGCACATGGGGACTACTTTTTGGAGAAATATCCTCTGGTCATAACCATCGTTATGTTTATAGGAAAAGGAGGGAGGCTTGCAAGCCGCAGAACACCATTCCAACCGTGAAGCACGGGGGTGGCAGCATCATGTTATGGGGGGGCTTTGCTGCAGGAGGGACTGGTGCACTTCACAAAATAGATGGCATCATGAGGACGGAAAAGGATGTGGATATATTGAAGCAACATTTCAAGACATCAGTCAGGAAGTTAAATCTTGGTTGCAAATGGGTCTTCCAAATGGACAATGACCCCAAGCATTCTTCCAAAGTTGTGGCAAAATGGCTTAAGGACAACAAATTGAAGGTATTGGAGTTGCCATCACAAAGCCCTGAGCTCAATCCTATAGAAAATGTGTAAGCAGAACTGAAAAAGCATGTGCGAGCAGGGACGCCTACAAACCTGACTCAGTTACACCAGCTCTGTCAGGAGGAATGGGTTAACATTCACCCAACTTATTGTGAGAAGCTTGTGGAAGGCTACCCAAAACATTATACCCAAGTTAAACAATTTAAAGCTAATGCTACCAAATACTAATTGAGTGTATGTAAACTTCTGACCACTGGGAATGTGATGACAGAAATAAAGGTGGAATAAATCATTCTCTCTACTCTTATTCTGACATGTCACGTTCTTAACAGAAAGCGGTGATCCTAACTGACCTAAGACAGGGAATTTTTACTATGATTAAATGTCAGGAATTGTGAAAAACTGAGTTTAAATGTATTTGGCTAAGGTGTATGTAAACTTCCGACTTCAACTGTACACACAGTGCCTTGCAAAAGTATTCATCCCCCTTGGCGTTTTTCCTAATTTGTTGCATTACAACCTGTCATGTAAATGGATTTTTATTTGGATTTCATGCAATGGACCTACACAAAATAGTTGAAAATTGTTGAACTGAAATGAAAACAATAACTTGTTAAAAAAAATAAAAAAAATAGCAATGGAAAAGTGGTGCGTGCCTATGTATTCACCCCCTTTGCTATGAAGCCCCTAAGTAAGATCTGGTGCAACCAATTACCTTCAGAAGTCACATAATTAGTTAAATAAAGTACACCTGTGTGCAATCTAAGTGTCACATGATCTGTCACATGATCTCAGTATATATACACCTGTTCTGAAAGGCCCCAGTGTCTGCAACACCGCCAAGCAAGGGACACCGCCAAGCAAGGGACACCGCCAAGCAAGGGACACCGCCAAGCAAGGGACACCACCAAGCAAGCAGCACCATGAAGACCAAGGAGCTCTCCAAACAGGTCAGGGTCAAAGTTGTGGAGAAGTAGAGAGAAGAAGAAGAAGTACGTTGAACATACCACGGAGCACCATTAAATCCATTATTAAAAAATGGAAAGAATATGGCACCACAACAAACCTGACAAGAGAGGGCTGCCCACCAAAACTCACGGATTAGGCAAGGAGGGCATTAATCAGAGGCAACAAAGAGACTAAAGATAACCCTGAAGGAGCTGCAAAGCTCCACAGCAGAGATTGTAGTATCTGTCCATAGGACCACTTTAAGCCGCACACTCCACAGAGCTGGACTTTACGGAAGAGTGGCCAGAAAAAAAGCCATTGCTTGAAGAAAAAAATAAGCAAACACATTTGGTGTTTGCCAAAGGGCATGTGGGAGACTCCCCAAACATATGGAAGAAGGTACTCTAGTCAGGTGAGACTAAAATGTAGCTTTTTGGCCATCAAGGAAACGCTATGTCTGGCACAAACCCAACACCCCCCATCACCCCAAGGACACCATCCCCACAGTGAAGCATAGTGGTGGCAGCATCATGCTGTGGGTATGTTTTTCTTCAGCAGGGACTGGTCAGAATTGAAGGAATAGTGAGAATTCAATTGAGAATCTGTGGTATGACTTTAAAATTGCTGTACACCAGCAGAACCCATACAACTTGAAGGAGTTGGAGCAGTTTTGCCTTAAAGAACGGGCAAGCTGTAAGAGACTTGCAGCTGTAATTACTGAAAAAGGTGTCTCTACAAAGTATTGAATTTGGGGGGGGTCAATAGTTATGTACGCTCAAGTTTTCTGTTTCTTTATCTTATTTATTGTTAGTTTTACAATAAAAAATATTTTCCATCTTCAAAGTGGTAGGCATGTTGTGTAAGTCAAATGATACAAACCCCCCAAAAAAATCTATTTTAATTCCAGGTTGTAAGGCAACAAAATAGGAAAAATGCCAAGGGGGGTGAATACTTTCGCAAGCCACTGTATATATATTTTTATATATATATATTCCTTTATGTAGGCCTACATGTATTCGCTGTACAGTACCACATACATTTAATTTCCTCTCTACTAACAATGCACACGTGAGAACACACACACAATGGGATTTCATGGGTGCTATAGAACTGCGATCAAAATGGGTTCAATGCCTCCTGAACAACCAGAATCTATCAACAGCTTTGCATTGTCACCAAAAGTTGGTTCCCCATGCTCACATTCACACACCTCACCTTCAAGCACCCTTTGGATGGAGCCCTGACAGACAAATGGAGGACAAACAAAGAAAAGGGGGTCTGTTAGAAAACGTGAGAAGTGTGAGTTTTGAACCACAGATGTTGATAAGACTGAAGGAAAAACATTATTCATCTAATCTTTGTCTCCAAGGAGGGAGGGGTTGATAGGGCAGATAAACCATGTCGGTGAAGGAAACTAGGTGCATTTAGAATTAAGAAATGTGTTAATTGACCATGTAAAATAAATGACTATTGGAAGAAGACCAATAGAAAGAAATTAAGCATAATTGTGCAATGGAATTGTCACACCCTGACAATAGTTTGCTTTGTATGTTTCTATGTTTTGGTTGGTCAGGGTGTGATCTGAGTGGGCATTCTATGTTGGATGTCTTGTTTGTCTATTTCTATGTCTGGCCTGATATGGTTCTCAATCAGAGGCAGGTGTTAGTCATTGTCTCTGATTGGGAACCATATTTAGGTAGCCTGGGTTTCACTGTGTGTTTGTGGGTGATAGTTCCTGTCTCTGTGTTTTGCACCAGATAGGACTGTTTTATGTTTTCGCACGTTTGTTGTTTTGTTAGATTATTCGTGTACAGTTTCTTTATTAAAGTACAATGAATAACAACCACGCTGCATTTTGGTCCGCCTCTACTTCACCTAAGGAAAACCGTTACAGGAATAGATTACAGAAATACAAACAGGCTACTA
The DNA here is from genome assembly GCF_018296145.1 of Oncorhynchus tshawytscha. Classification (NCBI taxonomy): domain Eukaryota; kingdom Metazoa; phylum Chordata; class Actinopteri; order Salmoniformes; family Salmonidae; genus Oncorhynchus; species Oncorhynchus tshawytscha. The sequence continues at coordinate 45,926,387 of NC_056429.1, read as the reverse complement.
ATAGAGAGAGAGAAAGAAAGAAAACATGTACCACAAGATGAATAGCAAATTAAATCAATAAAGGGCACCTGATAAAAATAAAAAAACATGGGTGACCTTGGAAGTCAGTTGGCATCAAATATTTACCAAAAACTCATGCAACTTTCACTGACTCAGGCAAGGGCCAAGGACTCATAACAAGGAGAAAGGGAGGAGCGACCATGCTTTATTAAACACATGGGCAAGTGCAGAAAACCACTCATTTCCAGAGTTGAAAGAAAGAGAAACACCCGTGGAAAAATAACTGCTTTCTAAAGTTGTTTTGTTGCTGTCCAGCGAAAAGTCATTTCTCAGTTACTTTTTATTTGTTCAATAGAAGCGTCGCTATGGCAAGTTTCGTAGACGTGAAGAATGTTGAGCCAACCCACTTTGAAGAACAACACTACGACGAATATGAATACTACAACCTTTCAGAAAAATACACAAGTAAGAATCAGTAATTCTTATGTTTGTATGCAATTATCAAGTTATGACCATCAAATAATGGTAGCCACAAATAATTTGAAGATTCATTCAATTTCTATGGGTCGGTGAGGTTCAATCTATGAAGAACTCTCAACTCCTCAACGTGTTGCAAGTGGCACATGTTGACTGCTACAATGTTGCATTGGGGGCAAGTGGGTGTGTTATTGTTTTCAAAGTCTCACAATCTGAACTGTGAACTCGCACTGTTTCCAGGTGGCGCTAGCCGCAAGGGGAGGTCAAAGAAGGAAGCCAGCGACAATACCAACCGACCCAACCCCGGAGGCCACGAGCGCAAGCTCATAGAGAAACTTCAGAACACTGAAAAGAAGGCCAAGGAGTGAGTAAATGGAGGTAAGTCACCCCCCCCCCCTCCAATCTTTGTATGCACTTCACAATTTCAAACAAGTGTGGGACACAATATGAAGTTTGAGGAAGTGAATATTCAACATTTGCTCTACAGTGAATTATATATTTTTTTTGTAGGCTTATTGACCTACTAAATACCATTTTTAAGGCATTGTTTTGTTTCTATCTTGGTACTCTGTTCCTACCACCCTCAAGTGCCCTCATGTAGCAAACGGTCAACTAGGCAGAACCATAACCAAAGTGCATTTGTCTTTCCTTTCAGGGCAAATCGGACGGCTAACACTGGCAACCGACCATGGCCGCCTTGGTGACAAAACAAGATGGGCAGACAGACGGTGAACTCCAATGTAGAGAGGGGTGAATATGAGGACGGGTCACAGGCTGCCAATGAGTTTGACTCTAGCGTCAGTGAAGGGGGATTTCAGTCCTCTCCTTCATAGAGCTGATGGTATGGAGTGGGAGTGGCCCCCATATTGGTTGTTCACCTCAGTCATGGGTAGACCTCCACTGAAGGTGATGTAGACCACCATGCAAGCGGTCTTCTGGGCGACCTTCCCAAACAAATGGGGAGTAATGGGAGTGGTTGCAGGCTGCATCATGTTTCAGTATCAATGTGGTTTTGTTGATGTCTTAATGTTAATGTTGTTAAAGTCTTAATTGATGATATTTGTCACTTAATGGGTTTTTTTAAAGCAAAGAGGTTCTTAAAATTGATTTATTTTACAAAGTGTATTGAAAATAAGTCTAGGTTTAAAGTGGTACTCCAGTCTCCTTTTCAACTCATTTAACACCTGAATTACTTATTAACAAAAGGTTAATCTCAATAGGTTGTCCAGGTAAGTCATGACATGGCACGGGGGTGGGCTTTCCTCTAGTGACATCACAACTTCCCATCCAACCAACTCCTTGTATGCCCTACTCCTTGAAGTTTGCAGTTGTCTAAACCCTATTTTGCTTAAAACCTATTTTTACCTTTTGGTGTGTGTACTTTACTGTACTTATACTTGGGATATTACTTTTCCAAAATCACTGGAGGACATCTTTCATTCTAAATTTGTCTTCATGGAAGGTGTCATGGGCTGCAATCTTCAAACAAGCCAATAGGTGGCAGTAACCAATTTGTGTCAGGTTAAAGTCCTTTCTTTGGGAATGCTCTAGTTTAGAAAATACATTTGTGCCAAAGAATTAAGGGTTATTGTCAAGAAATGGACTATTTGAAGAACCCTTGACAAAGAAAGGAAAATGTAAAAGAAAAGACATTTCTGTGACAGCTGCTTAAACTGAATGAATAATGAGAAAAGAACTTAAGTCTGGTGCTTTGCATCTCTTTGGTCTGAAAATGTAGGCTACCCTTGAGCTGAAATTAGTTGATGTTAGGCAGGGTTTTTATACTAGGTTAGTTTCACAGATATATTTCAAGGAGATATAGCCTACATGACAGTTAGATTGTGTATTGTTTTAAAAGTAATTCCCTATTTCTAAATTGCAAAAACAAAACTTGCCATCAAATGCACTCACAAGTGTGAGCTCCATGAGCTCCATGGTCTTCTAAAAGGGAAACTGATATAAAAAGGCTGCTAGTATCATCTAACACCCATTTTTTTTCAAAAGCCTTTGGTGGAGCATGTTATGTTTTTCCCATCATGAAAAAAGAGTAAGTTATAGTTAAGTAATCAGTTAAATTAGACATCGAACTTGAACTCTGTAAGAATCTTGGATCTAGCTGTTGGACAGTGTTTTTGTATAGAGATCTCAGAAATATGCCTGCGTAACATTTCATGTCTCCTTATGTTATGGGTTGAAAACAGTTATCATGGGCACACAAATCCAAAATAATAAATGTGATTGCAAAATCAAATGCTTCTAAATGAGTCACCTTATCTTGATACCAGTGGTGGTCAGTGTCATTTAAGATGAGGGATGACAATTTTTTTAATGAGAATGGCCTTATTTCTATTACAGCATGTTGGATGACTGTCATTCATAGTCCATTCACCCAGCTCAATCTAACATCAATAGGTTTAGGCTACTACATGATACTCAAATTTTCCCGATAACCATCATGAGGTTGTTACAACCTAGCCTATGAATTGAAAGTTTACAACTTAGGTGCACAGGTCGAGAGAAACATTTGAGTAATCAAGGTGACAATGACACATTCAATACCGCCTTGCACACTCTTGCGTGCATCTAGCTGATCTAGGGTGTAATCATTAGTCCAATAATTACAAACAAGAGTTTCTATTGGACAATTTCAGATATGTTTATCCACGTTTCGTTCCGTTTGTTTCTGTTTAAGAAACTTTTTCAACAGAATCATGATAACGCGCAAACAGTTCACTTTCATAGCAGCCACATACAAACAGCATGATCACTTTACTCATTGTAAAGTCCCTCTCGCATCTATGCGCTCTCATCCTCTCACCTTTTCCCTTCACTTATTAACTTCAGTGCACAACATATCAGCTGTCTGTGACCAGGCTAAGAAACCTTTCCAAGCCAAACCTTTATATCATAACCGCTAAACGCTACACACATTGTTGTCACCATATTAGCTAACTTCATAGGTGTCATGACGTTGGCCTGGGGGTAGGTTTATGACAGTCATAAATACCTCTTCCCCCCTTTTTCCGCTCTCTACCCTACTGATGTTACATTTGCAAAACCCTTGGTTAACAAAGGGATTCTTGGAACATCAGAAGGTGGGGGGAAATGAACTATATTCTGGTAATCTGACCAATTGAACATATGTGGTGGTACTTAATGAATAGGATGTCAGTTCGGTTGTCTTCTGAGACATTCTCATCAATGATAAGATGACATAAACTCTACAGTGGAAAGTCTACACATCAGAGTTATCGGATTCACATGGAATTGTTGTTCAATTTAAATGTTTGAATATGAAATTATTCGTGATGGGATGAAATGTGATTTTAGCTTCTAAAATGTGAGATTTGGGTTTTCATAAGGTAGGGCTCTGCTCAATCAGTGGCCCTGTGAAGGGACATGGGCTATAAAACTTTTCAAACACGCCCTCTTCTCCCTTCCTATATAAAGCCTTGACGACAATATAACCTCCTGTTCCGAGGATGTGAGGATGACGGTCTGATGTCAGAATAGTTCAGATAATAACTACAGAACGAAGCCAACATCAGCGTGAGCTTTGGTTGCGAATGGTATGAACTTTAAACTGTTATTCACTACAGAAGTGATACCTCCTAGCCGTTGAGTTAGCAACAGCAACTACAAACGAGGGTTAGGAAGGAACAGACAGAGTATCCGTCTATCACACAACGACGTTACTACAATGTATTCAATAGACCACCAGGAGACATTCTTCAAAGGACAAAGGACTCGGTTTGGCAACACGGCCTTCCATCTACCACCAACCTACCGAAGCGCAGCTCAGAGTAAATATTTATTGCATTTTCCTTTTCCAAATGGGCGGTAATTTAGAATGCATAAGATACTGTATTTACGATAGCACAGCTTCGCCCTTTGTTCCTCAGTCTTCCCGCTCTTTCACTCAAACCCAGCCCCTTTTCTTTTGTGTAACAAGCTGTCATATCTGTTCCGCCCGCTAGGGACGTTTTCCTTTATGACGTCATTTGTAATCAAGTTGATTAATTACGTGTATATGTAATTCTGTGTGATTAGTTAGGTATTTAGTAAATAAATAATTAAACCCAATTTTGTATTGCTGATTCAACTTGTTAGCCAGGGTTCGTGCAGATAACCAAGAATTTACAACTTTCAGATTAGACTGAATTAAGATGACGATTAATATTGACTGCTATTGATGTAAAATATTACTAGGTTTTTAAGAGTTTATTCGGAAGATAACAGCTCTATAAATATTCTTTCGTGGTGCCCCGACTCTCTAGTTAATTACATTTATATGATTAGCTCAATCAGGTATTATTAATTACGGAGAAATTATTTTATAGAATAGCATGTCATATCACTTAATCTGGCATAGCCAAAGACACGACATAGGCAACATAGCTACTTGTACTAACGTGTTAGTAAACCCGCTACAATCATGCAGTACAGTTTAGCAGTTACAATGCCAGGCCACGGTGGCAATACATTTGTAAAACCAAAAACGTACCTTGACTTCCAGTGTTGGATATTCTTTTTGATATCTATCTGAGACACGTGTGTTTGAGTAGGCTAAACTATCTAGCTGCATTCGCTTGCTAAGTAAGTGAAACTGAAAAAAAGATGACATCTCTATCTCTCTCTTGCTTCTCCTTGTTTTGGAAGCAATTAATTTGTTAAAAACTTTAACTATTGTCTTTCTCTCTCTTTTAGTCAACTGCTCACCACATTGTATGCACTGCAGTGCTACAATGCTTTCAGTACTAGATACATTATCTGATCCTTTGATTGGTTGGACAACATGTCAGTTTCAAGAGCCATGCTTCAAGAGTCATGCTTCAAGAGCTCTGATAGGTTGGAGGATGTCCACCGTAAGCTGTCATAATTACCATGTAAGTAAGTCTAATCAATTATTTGGTGACATGAATATTTAGTATAGTTTTATATAAAAATTATTACTTTTTAAATGTTAGAACATTTTTATTTTTATGAAACTCACTGAGGAGGATGGTCCTCCCCTTTCTCCTTTGAGGAGTGTCCACTGGTGCTCAATCACTGACTTACAGTGCATTCGGAAAGTATTCAAACCCCTTGACTTTTTCCACACTTTTTGAACGTTACGACTTATTCCTAAATTGATTAAATTGTTTTTTCCCCCTCATCAATCTAAACACAATACCCCATAAAGCAAAAACAGTGTTTTAGAAATGTTTGCAAAAAACCCCTGAAATATCTCATTTACATAAGTATTCAGACCCTTTACTCTGTATTTTGTTGAAGCACCTTTGGCAGCGATTACAGCCTCAAGTCTTCATGGGTATGACGCTACAAGCTTGGCACACCTGTATTTGGGGAGTTTCTCCCATTCTTATCCTACAGATCCTCTTAAGCTTTGTCAGGTTGGATGGGGAGTGTCGCTGCACTGCTATTTTTAGGTCTCTCCAGAGCTGTTCGATCGAGTTCAATTCCGGGCTCTGGCTGGGCCACTAAAGGACATTCAGACACTTGTCCCAAAGCCACTCCTGCGTTGTCTTGGCTGTGTGCTTAGGGTCCTTGTCCTGTTGAAAGGTGAACCTTCGCCACCTGTCTGAGGTCCTGAGCTCTCTGGAGCAGGTTTTTATCAAGGATCTCTCTGTACTTGCTCTGTTCATCTTTCCCTCGATCCTGACTAGTCTCCCATTTCGTGCAACTGAAAAACATCCCCACGGCATGATGCTGCCTCCACCATGCTTCATCGTAGGGATGGTATTGGCTAGTTGATGAAAAAGGCTGTAACGTAACAAAATGTGGAAAACGGTGCCTTTCAGAACCCCTTTCGGTTTTGTTTTGGTTATCAAAGAGATTTTCATTGTTTGTGAGCGACATATTGAGTTTGTCTTGTGGGAACGTAACACCCAGTCACTACAAAGACACAGGCATCCTTCCTAAATCAGTTGCCATGAGGCCAATGGTGACATTAAAACAGTTACAGAGTTTACTGGCTGTGATGGATCAACAACATTGTAGTTACTCCACAATACTAACCTAAATGACAGAGTGAAAAGAAACAAGCCTGTACAGAATAAAAAATATTCCAAAACATGCATCCTGTTTGCAATAAGGCACTAAAGTAAAACTGCAACAAAAGTGGCAAAGAAATGTACTTTATATCCTGAATACAAAGCATTATGTTTGGGGAAAATCGAACACAACACACAAGCTCTTCATATTTTCCAGCACGGTGGTGGCTGCATGTTATGGGTATGCTTGTCATTGGCAAAGACTAGGGAGTATTTTATTATAAAAATAAATAGAATAGAGCTAAGCACAAGCAAAATTCTAGAGGGAAAGCTGGTTAGTCTGCTTTCCAACAGACACTGCTTTCCAACAGACAAATTCACCTTTCAGCAGGACAATAACCTAATACAGAAGGCCAAATATACACTGGAGTTGCTTGCCAAGACAACATTGAAGGTTCCTGAGTGACCTAGTTACAGTTTTGACCTAAATCAGCTTGACAATCTATGGCAAGACTTGAAAATGGCTGCCTAGCAATGATCAACAACCAACATGACAGAGCTTGAAGGATTTTTAAAATAATAAATATTGCAAATATTGGAAGATCCGGGTGTGCAAAGCTTAGAGACTTACCAGAAAGCTGTAATCGCTGCCAAAGGTGATTATAACATGTATTGACTCAGGGGATTGAATACTTATCTTATCTGGATTTGGCTATTTCAGCCACACCTTATGCTAATAGGTGTTTAAAATCGAACACAGTCATGCAGTTTCCATAGACAAACATTGGCAGTAGAATGGCCTTACTGAAGAGCTCATTCACTTTCAACGTGGCACCTTCATAGAATGCCACCTTTCTAACAAGTAATTTCGTCAAATTTCTACCCTGCTAGAGCTGTCCTAGTCAACTGTAAGTGCTGTTATTGTGAAATGGAAACGTCTAGGAGCAACAACGGCTCAGCCGCTAAGTGGTAGGCCACCCAAGCTCACAGAACAGGACCGCCGAGTGCTGGAGCGTGTAAAAATAGTCTGTCCTCGGTTGCAAGACTCACTACCGAGTTCCAAACTACCTCTGAAAGCTACATCAGCACAATAACTGTTCATCAGGAGCTTCATGAAATGGGTTTCCATGGCTGAGCAGCCACACACAAGCTTATGATCACTATGCGCAATTCCAAGTGTTGACTGGAATGATGTAAAGCTCGCCCCCATTGGACTGTGGAGCAGTGGAAACACATTCTCTCGAGTGGTGAATCACACTTCACCATCTGGCAGTCGGATGGACGAATCTAGATTTGGCGGATGCCAGGAGAACGCTATCTGCCCCAATGCATAGTGCCAACTGTAAAGTTTGGTGGATGAGGAATAATGGTCTGGGTCTGTTTTTAATGGTTTGGGCTAGGCCTTTAGAGACAGCTCCTAGACACACACAGATAGTCAAAAAATACACCGTCACATTTCAAACATCTACACACACCTGTAAAGAGCAGTGAGTGTGACCCCTCTCTGATTCCACCTGGAGTGACGTGACAAAAGTATTAACACCGTCACATATCAAACATCTACACACACCTGTAAAGAGCAGTGAGGTTACACTGATTGCACCTGGAGTGACGTGACATGTATTAACAAAGTCACCACTAAAGCATACAAACTCTAAACAATGATCAGTAACTTCACACACATAACACGCTAACAGCGAAAGCAATTCCCTTTAATGTAACTCTTACAAGCAAACACAAAGAGTGACCCATTGTCTCTGTATGTCATGCATATTAAGGCATTATGAATGCTTTATGAATGCTTTTTAAAGAGTATATGTTTCTGACCTTGGTGCTCTGAGGGTACCCCCACAACTGTGCAGGGCTGCCCTCCAGAACATTCTGAGCAAGGAGTTGGCTTCCTCAAGGATCTGCCGCAGGGTCTTAGTGCTAGCCCGTGTCTGTAGGCTGACACACAGAGAAAGATACATGCACAGACAGTTTGACTAAACAAATCTAACTAAAACACAGGATAACAATACAAAAGTGTGACATATTTTCAGTTCAACTGGCTATACTGTATACAGTACTACTGAGATGACGCATGAGTTTAATGAATTTAAACCAAGGATCTAAAAGTTACTCTTGGGATCATTAACTCCTCTGTAAAATGTCTGCTGCTCCTCTAACCTCTAAATGACCCCTGACCTCTCACCTTATCCAGGCTGAGCTCCAGCAGGGTGTGGTTGGCAGTGGCCTGGAGGGCAGCCTCCATCTTCCCAATGAGGACGTGTCCCTCCAGGATCTGCTGCTGCAGGACATGGAAGTCATCAACATGCCCCACAGTGTGGCAGCCATTACGGTTTGTAAAAGAGCCGTCTGGGGCTTGGCCCTCCAGAGAAGAGTCAGTCTCATGGGGATCCAGTGTGGGGGAGAGAGGGGAAGCTGGGCTGAAGAGTCCAGTCTCTCGGGCAGGGGGAGAGAGAGCAGGGTCTGTGAGGAGGAGAGGAAGAGTGGAGAATCAGTGTTAGAGTTGGGGTAAATCTCAAATGGCATGGTGCCCTATTCCTTATTTAATGCACTACTACTTAGGCTCTGGGCAAAAGTATATACAGGCGGGAATAGGGTGCAATTTCGGACACTTAGTTATGTGCCAATAAATATGGTAGAATATGTGGTAACAATGGTAACCGTATCCCAGAATGCATGCAGCATAGCATTCCCTCGCTCTCACCGTGGATGAGCTCTCTTCACTCCAGGAGGGCATGTCGCAGAGGTCAACTGCTGCCCCAGCTGAACATGCAGGTCCCTGGGGTCAAAGGGCGCAGACTCCCCTGAGTGTGACCCCTCTCCTGTATGTGTATTCTTAGGGATGCCACACACTCTGTGGTACATCTGGAGCTTATACTGTAGAGAGTGGATAAGGCCACGGCTCTCACACACCTGCTGCTCAAAGACATTCACCTCGTGCTGTAACCTGGGGAAGCACACATACCATAGTTATAAGCACACACAAACACACACACACACTCACCCCTCCTACCTTTTGATGGCCTCCTGGTTGTTCTGCCTGTCCAGTTTCAGCCGGGTGATCTCCAGGGTCTGAGCTTCTGCAGCTTCCTGCCCTGCTCCGCCCACCGCTTGGTCTCTAACTCTGCCTCCACACGGGCACGCCCTAACAGCAAAGCTTCCCCCAGCTGTTCCACCTCCTTACTGATATCTAGGGGGAGGGTACAGAGGAACCCAGATACCAAGACAGAAATGACAAGGAATAATATGGTATAATGAGGCATAACACTCAATGGTTATCATTCTTCTCTCATTGAGGGGACTCGATTAATGCCCCGGTTGAACCAAGTTAGCATTGACTGCATTCGTGGATCACACTCTCAGAAAAAAGGGTACGGATAGGGTACAGTATTGTTCCCAGGGGTACAAAGAGATTGAAATAAAATACACATAATGTACCTTCAGAGGTAGACAATGTATAATCTCACATGGTACCGTTCAGTACCTTTTAGGGTACATGTGCAGACACTGGTAATCTAGTATAATGGTACATATTTTGAATATAAAGAGCTCTGAAAAACCATGCCCATCATTATCATATTTCTCAGCATGTTCTATTGCAGGTTGATTTTTTAAATTGTTTATTTGTGTATTTTTGCATACATATTGATTGATTCATTGATTGATGTTATGCTACACAAAGATAAATAAAAAATTCTAAACTAATCCAATGTGTTAGTAGATGGACTTATTGCACCCGTTACTGAGATGGTTGTTCCCGTTTAGTTACTCTCATCTAATCTAAACTCAGCAACCAAGAAATAGCCCTTTTTCAGTACCCTGTCTTTCAAAAACAATTAGTAACAATCCAAATAACTTCACAGATCTTCATTGTAACAGGTTTAAACATTGTTTCCCATGCTTGTTCAATGAACTATAAGCAATTAATGAACATGCATCTGTGGAACGGTCGGTTAAGACACTAACAGCTTACAGACGGAAGGCAATTAAGGTCACAGTTATGAAAACTTAGGACACTAGATAGGCCTTTCTACTGACTCTGAAAAACACCATAGATAGATGCCCAGGGTCCCTGCTCATCTGCATGAACGTGCCTTAAGCATGCTGCAAGGAGGCATGAGGACTGCAGATATGGCCAGGTCAATAATTTTGCAATGCCCGTTTGGTTGGCATGAGTAGCATGAGTGGCTCCCTCACATTTGTTTCGCTCCTTGACACACACCCTGCAGTGCAAGACTAACTCGCTTAACTGACTGCTAAGCCCTGGCAACCATACTGATTGTCTTGCATGTTCTCTGCATTTGACTACCCTCTGGTGTCCCTCATGTTTTTTCTCGAGCACACTGTTTCTCATTGTAGATGGTATCACTAACCTAGTGTCCTGTAACAGAAGACCCTCATGCACAGTCAAAAGAGCTCTCTGAGTCCAGTAGTGCTTTAGTGCCCCGTCCAGTCTGCTGGGGTCCGGCCATCCCTCTATGCAGTCTCTCGTCACTTCTGAACAGAACCTGTCTGCGCTGAGCTACTCCCTGAGCCACGCAGATAGTGATCACTCGTGGGTAAGTTCACGTTTATTGTGTCGACATAGATGTTTGTATCCTCCATCAGTTCCCCATCGGCTCTGCTCCCGCTCTTCAACACAGTTGCGCATGAGAGCGTATCGGCTGTGGTTAGGCTCTTCCCTGGAACATGAGTGAGGAAGTAAGAATACATACTTAACGAGCCTCATTCAGAATCTCTCGTCCTATGAAGAAGTCACTGGAACGCTTTCAGCTGCTCACATTCCCAGTACCACTGGCTTTTCTTTGACAGCAAGTCTCTTAGCGCTTTGTTCTTTTCGGCCAGGTTAGGAATATATTTTCCAAGCTGGTTGACCATTCCTAAGTACCTTCTGAGTTCACTTACATTTGACAGCTGTTTCATCTCCTGCACTGCTCTCGTTTTGTCGGTGTCTGGTTTCATCCCATCTGTGGAGATGATATGACCGAGGAACTTTACCTGTGTTTTCCCAAACTCGTATTTTTGTGATGCCTGCTTTTCGGCCTTTTTCCAGGACTGTGTGTACTCTCCGTCGAACTCAGCTTGATCTCTCCCCCAGACTAGCACATCATCCATGTGGCACACCACTCAATCGAGACCCTCCGTCACCTCCATCCCCATCTAGTTCTGGAAGTGTTCTAGGGCAGAGGCTATCCCCAATGGAAGACGGTTGAAAAGGTACCTTCCGACTGGAGTGATAAATGTAGTGTAGCGTGCCGACTCCTTTGTTAGTGGTATTTGCCAAAATCCCATGTTAGCGTCAAGCTTGGTGAATAGCTGTGCTCCTGACAACATTCCTAGTGTTTGCTCCACTGTTGGCAGGATGAATTTCTCTCTGCTCACAAACTCAGCGGGGTCAGATTCACGCAGATGTGAACTTTCTCGGGAAAGATGGCACCATCCCTGAGCACCAGTCAGTAGGCTCCTTTATCTTGGTGGTTACGTCCCACTGCTCCATTTGCTTCAATTCCTTCTTCAACTTTTCCATCAACAGCAGGGGAACTCTCCGTGGCACCTTGAGCGAAAAGGATTTGGCATCTGGCTTGAGTTTAATTGTGTAAGGCTGCTGCACTAAACCTAAACCACCAGCTTGGGGTGAGTTACTTTAACTGAGTCCATGTCTATGCTATCTAGCCTATCCACTAACTTCAGCTAAGTTAAAGCTGGCCTGCCTAACAGAGTTGTCTGGAGGTTTTTCACTACCTAAATGTCCTCTGTTGCGCCTTTCTCCCCAAAGTACAGTGTTTCGTTTTCTACCCCAACTACACTAAGTCAAGCTCCCCCTGGCCCAGACAGTGGTTTGTTGACAGAGGTTAAGATTGTCTATATTTTCCTCTTTAGTGATCTGTCTGTACAACTCCTCTGGTCAAGTCAGCTGCTGTATCGATCTTTAACTTGACATTGGTATTCCTGATCTGTATCCTGACATTGGTATTCCTGATCTGTATCCTGACATTGGTATTCCTGATCTGTATCCTGACATTGGTATTCCTGATCTGTATCCTGACATTGGTATTCCTGATCTGTATCCTGACATTGGTATTCCTGATCTGTATCCTGACATTGGTATTCCTGATCTGTATCCTGACATTGGTATTCCTGATCTGTATCCTGACATTGGTATTCCTGATCTGTATCCTGACATTGGTATTCCTGATCTGTATCCTGACATTGGTATTCCTGATCTGTATCCTGACATTGGTATTCCTGATCTGTATCCTGACATTGGTATTCCTGATCTGTATCCTGACATTGGTATTCCTGATCTGTATCCGTACAGACCATGGGTTTCCTCCTGCATTCACTGTGCCCAGGAAAGGTCTACTGTTGTCTTCTGAGACAGCATTTACTGCATTACCTGACTTACACACTTTTCCATAATATCCTCTGTTACCACAGTTGTGGGACTCAGCATTCTTTGCTGGACAGTGAAACTTTGAATGAGACGTTTTCCCACAATTCCCACATATCTTCTGTCCAACTCGCTAAGTGCATCCTGTTGACTTTTTTCCTGTGTGCGTGCTTGTCCCTTTTTTCTTGAACTTACTTTGTTTGATGCTTTTCTTAGCATCCACAGTAAAAACTTTTCTATCACTTTTCATCTCACCCCTCAAGTCAGTTTGTTCTATTTTTATTACCTCAGATAATCTCACCATATTAATGGATTTTGTTAGTCTTTGTCTAACTGCATTCACTCTGACAACGTTGTTTTCAGACCTACAACTAGTCTGTCCCTTATGAGTTGCAGTTTTCAACCAGTGCATACAGTGACGTGATAAACGAGTCTACAGTCTCATTTGACTGTTGCATTCTCTGATTATACCTAGTTTGTTCGTGTACGCCAGTCTGTCTTCCTCTGTGAGACTGAGTCCTCTTAGCACATCATCTGCCTCATTACCCATGCAATGTGCAGCCAGTCTAAAACGTTCAAACCTTCTGATCCATTTCTCCCACTCCTGCGGTTTTGAGAAGTTAAAAGATTCCGGGGGTTGTAGTGTGAACGTCGCTCTTGGTGGAGCTCTCCCTTGGTATGCAACTTGTTGCCCTGCCGTTGCAGGTGCTTGCTGTGCAGCCTCCTGAGCCGGAGCTTGCTTCTGCTGGCCATCCATAACGCTGCCTCGCTGCTAGCCACTCTCCTCCCTCCGCCGCGTTCAGTCCTCTGAACTCTTCTCGTAGTATGTCGTGTAGGTTACTTTATGAAGACACAGACTACTTCTTTATGTTTAAAGTGTTTAATATAAAGCAATAAAAGCATTTTATTGAACACATGCTGGCTAAAGCATCACTAGGCTTCTGCCTTCTTCCAGTGACATTCCTGCCCCCACTACAATCAATAACATTTGATTTGATTTTGATTTGATTATAAATAACTTTCAGTCCTTTAAAAAATTTGATTTTGATTAGATTTATAAATAACTTTCACTCCCTTACAAAACTCAGTTTTTGATGAGACTGACATTATGAACAAAGTTATACCATTTATAATCAATTTTAACACTAGAATTAACTCATACCGATATGTGGCATAGGCCGTTTAAAACCAAAGAAGTTGGTTTTAAGGGGCAGTTGACCTTTAACACGTCTCACTGCTCAGACCCTCCCTGCTCTCACTCCTCTCTCTCCTGTCTCTCTGCTCTCTCTCTCCTCTCTACCTCTCCACCTTTCTCTCCTATCTCTCAGACCCTCCCTGCTCTCACTCCTCTCTCTCCTGTCTCTCTGCTCGCTCTCTCCTCTCTACCTCTCCCCCTTTCTCTCCTATCGCTCAGATCCTCCCTGCTCTCACTCCTCTCTGTCCTGTCTCTCTGCTCTCTCTCTCCTCTCTACTTCTCCCCCTTTCTCTCCTATCGCTCAGCTCTCTATTGTCACGACTCTCTCTCCTTGGTGAGGATCATAGGCACCAGATCAGCTCGGCACAGGGCTGACAGATAGCCAGAACCCCCTCCCTCCCACCAGAGAGGAAGGGGGGAGTTCGGCCGGTTTTATGACTCATAAACGTTCTCTCTCTTGCCCTGCAGTATTGAGCAGTTAAAAATCCCTTTGTTACACATGGTGACTTCACCGCTAAATGGTCAACATCAAACATCAAACAACGGACAATGGGACAAATATTTAAACATCCAAACGTTGGGGGATGATGAAGGACGAATATGGAAAATGTATGTCTATTTTGTGATATCATTTAAATTATCAGACTGTATAATGGAAATACTGTAACTATTCTCTATTTTGGATAGGTCAGGGTGTGACTAGGGTGGGTCATCTAGGTGATTATATTTCTATGTTGGCGAAGTATGGTTCCCAATCAGAGGCAGCTGTTTGTCGTTGTCTCTGATTGGGGATCCTATTTAGGCAGCCATTTACCCTTTGTGCTTTGTGGGATCTTGACTATGTATAGTTGCACTGTTAGCACTATTGTTAGCTTCACGTTTCGTTTTGAGATGTATTGTTTTTGTTTTGCTGTGAGTTTCAACTAGTAATAAAAGGATGTGGAACACAGATCACGCTGCACTTTGGTCCACTCATTATAACGATCGTGACACCAGCTTAACAACACAAAACAGGTTGCAGAGCAAAAACATGACCTTTTTTTCTTGAACATGACAATGACCATGACCAAATTAATAGATAAACACATGACTATAAATAAAATGTTTTTCAACGATTAAAGATTAGATGAAAATTAATTGGATCAAAATAAATAAAACATTTCCCCAACCATTGTGTTCTGGGGTTGTTGGCCTTTTTGGTTAATTTGCTTTTCACATATTTTTTTATCACTTACTCATTGAGTAGTGATTTGCCCTTTCTCAAACTGTTAAAACAGTGCCCAACCCTTGTTTTTTGCTGCTATGCCCCTTCATTTGCTTTTCAGATTATTCACTTTTTCGTTGAGTAGTGTTTCTATTTCAGCTATTTGTGTTCTTATCTTTAATACCCTTTCTCAGGCTATTGGACTTGGCAATAAGAGTGAGGTTGCCTGTGCTCTCTGCTTTGAGGGAAAATTTGTCTGCAGAGGTCTCGAGAGCATTTATGTAATCTGTCAGTCTTCCTTTCCTCCCTTTTAAGTTTATCTATATCATCTATATTGTATTTTATTTTTCTGTTTTTTTAGCTCATCCATTCTTCTCTGTCTCTGTTCTTCTTGACGTGTCACATACCTCTGCCTTGCAGATGCCACTGACATCAGCAGCAGTCTGTCAATGCACACATTATGTATGCCCCCCACAGCTCTTATGTGGTCAACTATACATATCTGTGCTACGTATGAATCTTCCTTCAAGTTCTCCACTTCAATCTGCCGATTGATGGAGAATCCACGCTCTACTGAGGTTTGCCCGTGTGACAGTAAGAGGAGTTGGTGGCAAAGTCTCCATAGATTTCTGAGCTCTTTGTCCTTTGACATATACTCATGTAAAAATGTGTCCACGCTGTCTTGGACAGGATCAAAGTTTACAGACTCAGTGTTGGGCCTGGACAATATCATCAATAAAATGTGAGTATTGTCAAATGATGTCATCACAATCTTCTTCCTTTACCTGATGACTATTTACAAGGTAGGTCAGGGCCTTCTTCAATTTGTTGAAGTTCCAATGACTTGCTCAATACAGAAGTGGTCAGATGACACAGATGCTACAGGACTGTTTTTCTAGCACAGACTGGAATATGTTCCGGGATTCATCCAATGGCATTGAGAGGTATACCACCTGTCATCGGCTTCATCAATAAGTGCATCGACGACGTCGTCCCCACAGTGACCGTACGTACATATCCCAACCAGAAGCCATGGATTACAGACAACATCCTCATTGAGCTAAAAGCAAGAGCTGCCACTTTCAAGGAGCGGGACACAAAACCCGGACACCTATAAATTCCCGCTATGCCCTCAGATGAACCATCAAACAAGGAAAGCGTCAATACAGGATTAAGATTGAATCCTACTACACCGACTGACGCTCGTCGGATGTGGCTGGGCTTAAACTATTACGGACTACAAAGGAAAACCCAGACACGAGCTGCTCAGTGACCCGAGCCTACCAGATGAGCTAAATGCCTTTTATGCTCGCTTCGAGGCAAGCAACATTGAAGCATGTACGAGAGCACCAGATGTTCTGGATGACTGTGTGATAACGCTCTCGGTAGCCGATGTGTGCAAGACCTTTAAACAGGTCAACATTCACAAAGCCGCGGGGCCAGATGGATTACCAGGACGTGTACTCAAAGCATGCGCGGACCAACTGGCAATTGTCTTCACTGACATATTCAACCTGACTGAGTCTGTAATACCTCCATGTTTCAAGCAGACCACCATAGTCTCTGTGCCCAAGGAAGTGGAGGTAACTGGTCTAAATGATTCCTGCCCCGTAGCACTCACATTGGTAGCTATGAAGTGCTTTGAAAGGCTGGCCATGGCTCACATCTCACATCAGCGTCCTCCCGGATACTCTAGACTCACTCCAATTCGCATACCTCCCCAACAGATCCACAGATGACGCAATCTCAATCGCACACCACACTGCCCTTTCCCACCTGGACAAAAGGAACACCTATGTGAGAATGGTGTTCATTGACTACAGCTCAATGTTCAACACCATAGTGCCCACGAAGCTCATTACTAAGCTAAGGACCCTGGGACTAAACACCTCCCTGTGCAACTGGATCCTGGACTTCCTGACAGGCCGCCCCCAGGTGGTATGGGTAGGCAACAACACATCTGCCACGCTGATCCTCAACACTGGGGCCCCTCAGGGGTGTGTACTTAGTCCCCTCCTGTACTTCCTGTTCACCTATGACTGCATGGCCAAACAAGACTCCAACATCATCATTAAGTTTGCTGACGATACAACAGTGGTAGGCCTGATCACAGACAATGATGAGACAGCATATAGGGAGTAGGTCAGAGACCTGGCAGTGTGGTACCAGGACAACAGCCTCTCCCTCAATGTGAGCAAGACTAAGGAGCTGATCGGGGACTACAGGAAAAGGCAGGCCGAATAGGCCCCCATTAACATCAACGTAGGGCTGTAGTGGAGCGGATCGAGAGTGTCAAGTTCCTTGATGTCCACATCACCAACAATCTATCATGGTCCAAACGCACCAAAATAGTCGTGAAGAGGGCACAACAAAACCTTTTCCCCCTCAAGAGACTGAAAAGATTTGGCATGGGTCCCTAGATCCTCAAAAAGTTATACAGCTGCCCCATCAAGGGCATCCTGACTGGTTGCATCACCGCCTGGTATGGCAACTGCTCGGCACCTGACCGTAAGCCACTACAGAGTGTAGTGCGTACGGCCCAGTACATCACTGGGGCCAAGCTTCCTGCAATTCAGGACCTATATAATAGGCAGTGTTAGAGGAAAGCCCATAAAATTGTCAGAGACTACAGTCACCCATGTCATAGACTGCTTTCTCTGCTACCGGTACCGGCAAGCGGTACCGGAGCGCCAAGTCTAGGACCAAAAGGCTCCTTCTACCCCAAGCCATAAGACTGCTGAACAATTAATCAAATGACCACCGGACTATTATATTGACCCCCCCTCCGTTTGTTTTGTACACTGCTGCTACTCGCTGTTTATTATCTATGCATAGTTACTTCACACCTACCTACATGCACAAATTACCTCTAACCTGTATTCCCGCACACTGACTCGCTACCGGTACCCCCTGTAGGCTCGTTATTGTTTTGTTATCGTGTTACTTTTTATTAATTATTATTTTTTTATTTTTTTACTTTAGTTTTTCTGGTAAAACTCTTCTTCAACTGCATTATTGGTTAAGGGCTTGTAAGTAAGCATTTCAATACACTTGTTGTATTCCGCGCATGTTTCAAATGAAGTTTGATGCATTTGATAAATGCAAAGTGCTTCAAATCAAATTTTATTGGTCACATACACATGGTTAGCAGATGTTAATGTGAATGTAGCGAAATGCTTGTGCTTCTATTTCCGACAATAATGCAATAATATCTAACAAGTAATCTAACAATTTCCCAACAACTACCTAATACACACAAATCTAAAGGGGTGAATGAGAATATGTACATATAAATATGTGGATGAGCAGCAAAGGCAAGGTGTAATAGATGGTATAAAATACAGTATATACATATATGAGTAATGTAAAAAATGTAAACATTATTTAAAGTGGCATTGTTTAAAGCGACAAGTAATCAATGTATTAAAGTGTCCAGGGATTGGGTCTCAATGTAGGCAGCAGCCTCTCTGAGTTAGTGATTGCTGTTTAGCAGTCTGATGGCCTTGAGATAGAAGCTGTTTTTCAGTCGCTTGGTCCCAGCTTTGATGCACCTGTATAGACCTCGCTTTCTGGATGGTAGCATTGTGAACAGGCTGTGGCTCGGGTGGTTGTTGTCCTTGAGGATCTTTTTGACCTTCTTGTGACATCGGGTGCTGTAGGTGTCATGGAGGGCAGGTAGTTTGCCCCCGGTGATGTGTTGCGCAGACCACACCACCCTCTGGAGAGCTTTTCGGTTGAAGGTGGTGCAGTTGCCGTACCAGGTTGTGATACAGCCCGACAGGATGCTCTCAATTGTGCATCTGTAAAAGTTTGTCAGGGTTTGGGTGACAAGCCAAATATCTTCAGCCTCCTGAGGTTGAAGAGGCGATGTTGCGCCTTCTTTACCACACTGTCCGTGTGGGTGGACCATTTCATTTTTTCTGTGATGTTTACGCCGAGGAACTTAAAACTTTCCACCTTCTCCACTGCTGTCCCTTCAATGTGGATAGGGGGGTGCTCCCCCTTCTGTTTCCTAAAGTCTACGACCATCTCCTTTGTTTTGTTGATGTTGAGTGAGAGGTTGTTTTCCTAACACCACACTCCGTGTACCCTCACCTCCTCCCTGTAGGCTGTCTCGTTGTTGTTGGTAATCAAGCCCACTACTGTTGTGTCATCTGCAAACTTGATGATTGAGTTGGGGGCGTGCATGGCCACGCAGTTGTGGATGAACAGGGAGTACAGGAGGGGGCTGAGCACGCACCCTTGTGGGACCCCAGTGTTGAGGGTCAGCGAAGTAGAGATGTTGTTTCCTACCTTCGCCACCTGGGGGAGGCCCGTCAAAGTCCAGGACCCAATTGCACAGGTGCGTGGTGGAGAACCAGGGCCTCCAGCTTGATGATGACCTTGGAAGGTACTATGGTGTTGAATGCTGAGCTGTAGTCAATGAACAGCATTCTTACATAGGTATTCCTCTTGTCCAGATGGAACAGGGCAGTGTGATGGCGATTGCGTTGTCTGTGACCTGTTTGGGCGGTATGCAAACTGAAGTGTGTCTCGGGTGGCCGGTAAGGTGGAGGTGATATGTTCCTTGACAAGTCTCTCAACACACTTCATGATGACAGAAGTAAGTGCTTCAGGGCGGTAGTCATTTAGATCAGTTATCTTTGCCTTCTTGGGTACAGGAACAATGCTGGCCATCAAGAAGCATGTGGGGACAGCAGACTGGGATAGGGAGCGATTGAATATGTCTGTAAACACATCAGCCTGCTGGTCTGCGCATGCTCTGAGGACACGGCTAGGGATTCCGTCTGGGCCAGCAGCCCTGAGAGGGTTAACACGTTTAAATGTTTTATTCACGTCGGCCACGGAGAAGGAGGGGGGCGGGCAGTCCTTGTTAGCGGGCCGCGATGGTGACACTGTACTATCCTCAAAGCGGTTAAAGGAGGTGTTTAGTTTGTCTGGAAGCGTGATGTCGGTGTCCGTGACATGGCTGGTTTTCTTTTTGTAGTCTGATTTCCTGTAGACCCTGGGGTCTAGGGGTAGATTTGGGATTGGGGCGCTCCAGCATCCATGGACGTCACTTTCCCTGCCATCACACATTCTCAGAATTTCTGCATTCCATTCCAGAAAAAGAGTGTCTAGTAAAGTAAATGAATGAAGGCAGTGTTTCATTGATGTACTCTTGTGATATCTATATGTAATGTCTTTAGCATGTGTGTAATTTCAGATTGTGGAAGTCTTTGTGCTGTCTTTTTTTACAGTCATTGGTTGATTTCAAAGCCTTCTGTGAGTCCATTCTGTGGTTTTCATTGAAGGTATTGTTGCAATAACCTGGTCCAAGATTGGTTGTACTGTCTTGCCTACTCCTATGGTCATTGTCGCATCAAACATGGCTGGAAACTGAATGATTGTTTGACGGAATGGTTGGTTGATTAATTTATTGATTGGTTAATTGATAGAGGTACCAAATATACCTTGCCTACTTTTGCTGCTGAGGTGTGTTATTTATGTGGCTCACCCACCTTAGGTCCTTGATATGGGGGTTTTCACAAGTGCAGGACATGTAGGAGGGATGGTGTTTGTTTCTGACACATGCTACTGGTTTCTAACCATGCTACTGGTTTTTAACCATGCCACTGGTTGTCTCCTATACAGCTGCTTTGGGAACACTAGAGTTTGACTTGCGGTACGAGCAAGCCTCCAGTAAGCTACAATGCACTATCCTCAGGGCCAAGGTAACCTCACAGATACTGTTCACTCACTTCCTTTCTGCTCTTCAGCCCAATCCCAAATCGAGCCCTAGACCCTGCATCCTATGTACTTTTTGAGATCTGAGAGAATGTGACAACTGTAAGCTATATGTTAATAGCTCCATCTTGCCCCCAGATACCATTCAAATCCTCTCAGATCTCCGGAAGTGCATAGGGCGCAGGGTCTAGGGGTCGATTTTGGGATTGGGATGCTCCAGCATCCATGGATGTCACTTACCCTGCCATCACACATTTGCAGAGTTTCTGCATTCCATTCCAGAAAAAGAGGGTCTAGTAAAGTAAATGAATGAAGGCAGTCATATGGGAGCATTAAAGGGATAGTTCACCCTAAAATATGCAGGCCTCAAATCATCCCATATGAAAGGGAACTAATTAGACTCAGCTTGACTTCTGACTAACTTTGATGTGGAGTTGAATGATCGCTTTTACATTCATGAGTTTCTGTTTTCAGTGAATAACTCATGCAGGAGGGGTCCTACTCTTAGAACAGAACATAAATAATGCAAATATAAAGTTGAAAACAAAGACAGGGGCGCTGCTAGGGTGAAACTATATAGTGCACTACTTTTGAATTAGTGGAACAAATAGGGAATAGGGTGCCAATTCAGAAGCAGCCTCCATGTTTGCCTGCCTCTTGGCCCTCTTTCGTTGTTAAGCCTTTCTTTTTCTTTACTTCTCTCTTTCTCTGTTTTCTTGTCTGCCTTTCCTACGGTTCAGGGTCTGAAGCCTATGGATTTTAATGGCTTAGCAGACCCCTATGTCTAACTGCATCTTCTTCCCGGGGCCTGCAAAGTGAGTCATGTAATTATGGGATCTAATACTGATACAGGTTCAGGTATGTTGTCTTCCCCTCTATTGTGTTAGAATGGAATTGAGTGGAGGGTAATCTGATCCTAGATCTGTGGCTAACACAACTTCTTTGTGTGTGTGTGACTATAGAGGAGCAAACACTGAACTCGATCGACGTCTCTGTACTCTATTGGTGTCTTTTGTTGACACTACTGAATACTGTTTCCCTTCCTCTCTTTTTATCTTTCCTTCATTTCTTTATTTCTCTCTCCCTCCCTCCCTCCCTCCCTCTCTCTCTCTCTCCCTACCTCCCTCTCTCTCTTAACCCTGCATCTCTCTCTTAACCCTGCATCTCTCTCTTAACCTTGCATCTCAATTCAATTCAATTCAAGGGCTTTATTGGCATGGGAAACATGTGTTAACATTGCCAAAGCAAGTGAGGTAGATAATATATAAAGTGAAATAAACAATAAAAATGAACAGTAGACATCACACATACAGAAGTTTCAAAACAATAAAGACATTACAAATGTCATATTATATATATATATATATACAGTGTTTTAACAATGTACAAATGGTAAAGGACACAAGATAAAATAAATAAGCATAGATATGGGTTGTATTTACAATGGTGCGTGTTCTTCACTGGTTGCCCTTTTCTCGTGGCAACAGGTCACAAATCTTGCTGCTTTGATGGCACACTGTGGAATTTCACCCAGTAGATATGGGAGTTTTTCAAAATTGGATTTGTTTTCGAATTCTTTGTGGATCTGTGTAATCTGAGGGAAATATGTCTCTCTAATATGGTCATACATTGGGCAGGAGGTTAGGAAGTGCAGCTCAGTTTCCACCTCATTTTGTGGGCAGTGAGCACATAGCCTGTCTTCTCTTGAGAGCCATGTCTGCCGACGGCGGCCTTTCTCAATAGCAAGGCTATGCCCGCTGAGTCTGTACATAGTCAAAGCTTTCCTTAATTTTGGGTCAGTCACAGTGGTCAGGTATTCTGCCGCTGTGTACTCTCTGTGTAGGGCCAAATAGCATTCTAGTTTGCTCAGTTTTTTTGTTAATTCTTTCCAATGTGTCAAGTAGTTATCTTTTTGTTTTCTCATGATTTGGTTGGGTCTAATTGTGCTGCTGTCCTGGGACTCTGTAGGGTGTGTTTGTGAACAGAGCCCCAGGACCAGCTTGCTTAGGGGACTCTTCTCCAGGTTCATCTCTCTGTAGGGGATGGCTTTGTTGTGGAAGGTTTGGGAATCGCTTCCTTTTAGGTGGTTATAGAATTTAACGGCTCTTTTCTGGATTTTGATAATTAGTGGGTATCGGCCTAATTCTGCTCTGCATGCATTATTTGGTGTTCTACGTTGTACACGGAGGATATTTTTGCAGAATTCTGCGTGCAGTCTCAATTTGGTGTTTGTCCCATTTTGTGAAGTCTTGGTTGGTGAGCGGACCCCAGACCTCACAACCATAAAGGGCAATGGGCTCTATGACTGATTCAAGTATTTTTAGCCAGATCCTAATTGGTATGTTGAAATTTATGTTTCTTTTGATGGCATAGAATGCCCTTCTTGCCTTGTCTCTCGGATCGTTCACAGCTTTGTGGAAGTTACCTGTGGCGCTGATGTTTAGGCCAAGGTATGTATAGTTTTTTGTGTGCTTTAGGGCAACAGTGTCTAGATGGAATTTGTATTTGTGGTCCTGGTGACTGGACCTTTTTGGAACACCATTATTTTGGTCTTACTGAGATTTACTGTCAGGGCCCAGGTCTGACAGAATCTGTGCATAAGATCTAGGTGCTGCTGTAGGCCCTCCTTGGTTGGTGACAGAAGTACCAGATCATCAGCAAACAGCAGACATTTGACTTCGGATTCTAGTAGGGTGAGGCCGGGTGCTGCAGACTTTTCTAGTGCCTGCGCCAGTTCGTTGATATATATGTTGAAGAGGGTGGGGCTTAAGCTGCATCCCTGTCTAACCCCACGACCCTGTGTGAAGAAATGTGTGTGTTTTTTGGCAGTGTTAGATTTTAATTTTAAATCTCTCTCTCTATTCACTGTCTCTCTCTTTCAGGCTAACAAGTTGAAGACGAAGATAGTGCGGAATACTCTGAATCCGGTGTGGAATGAAACGCATGTTGGGATCACAGAGGAGGACACGCATAGAAAGACACTCAGGTGTTTGTGCCTGCATGCATACATTTCAGTTGTATGTACAGACTGGGATATGTTCTAGGATTCATCTGATAGCATTATGGAGTTTACCACAACAGCCAAGGGCTTCATCAATAAGCGCATAGACAATGTATAGAGGCTAGAGTTACCTCTTACAAGGAATGGGATGCGGACATTGACGCATACAAGAAAGCCTGCTACGACCATAACGGATTACAAAAGGAAACCCAGCCATGAGTTGCCCAGCGATGCAGAACTCCCAAATGAGCAAAATGCCTTTTCATGCTCGCTTCGAGGAATATAACAACACTGTGCCTTGCG
Source organism: Oncorhynchus tshawytscha (assembly GCF_018296145.1). Classification (NCBI taxonomy): domain Eukaryota; kingdom Metazoa; phylum Chordata; class Actinopteri; order Salmoniformes; family Salmonidae; genus Oncorhynchus; species Oncorhynchus tshawytscha. The sequence continues at coordinate 45,902,087 of NC_056429.1, read as the reverse complement.
TGAAAGCCCCTGTTTTTCCAGATGTCTGTGTGATCTTCCTCTTTATTTTTTTTCTTCCTCCTTTTTTTTTTCCTCTGCTCTATATAGCAGAGATATTGTTGAGGCGATGAGGAATCGTGTTAACGCTCACTGTGTACGTTGCCCATGTATCGTCAATTGGTCAATGTGCTGCACGGTGCATTCTGGGCTATTCTGAGACAAGGATGGCTCTCCTTCAAGGAGTGAATGGGAGTCAATTGCGTGCTAGCTCCAAAAACCCAACATTAGCATGAATTTCGTGAACAACTAGTACAACATTACAAATCTTTTCCGAGATGTGAGATAATTAACGTGTTCTCTGTTATATTGTATAGCTTTGGAATTGTGGCATTACTTTCGAGGAAAATAGGCGGATTTCTCGACTCATACTCTGACTTAGAGAAGGGATTGCATGACGATTAGCTTAGCAACCACATCGCATGTCAACGCGAACGCGATTGGTCGACAGTCTGCTGGGTGGGGTATAATACGTTCTTCCATTCACTGCCCAGTGTGATTCCTTTGGATATAGTACTACAAGAACCAGAGCCCTGCCCAACTTAAGTACAGGGAGTCCCTAATGTAAACTGGGTCGCTTTCCTCCATTGGAAAAGCCTATAAGGCTGTTACATTTTAGCTGCTCCATGTTTTCCTACTTTAGCTCTATAGTTGGTGAAGCAGGACAACTCAAATTACTGAATTACTAAATTGAAACATAATATTGGCAACTTCTTTTTGATGTATTTTGATGCACTAGTACCTAGTATTCACATTTACATCACAGTTTGGCACAACATTATTTATGACATCTTTATGACCTTAAAACAGAAAAAAAGTCACTGATCTTACCATGTGCTTCGCAGGGTGAGCTTCCTGTGTGAAGCTTGCTCTGCCCCTCTCTATGAAGTCACACCAATGAAGTGATACGATTTTGACTATGTGGTTTCTCTGCAAGGGCTTAGTAACAATAATTGAGATTTTCTCTTGTCAGACCAAGAAATAAATCTGTTAGGATTAAGCTGCCCCAGTTTATATGATGTCCCTCTCTTTCCAAATTCACCCTACATAATATATAGGCTAGCTCAATTACATAAGGAAAAGAGAAACACACTGGCATTTACCTTTGGCAATGAAAGGAAAGTGCTTGTGGTTAAAACACGAATATATAAACAAAGAAACACAATGTAAACACATAGAAATGATGCTCCGTGACCATACTTTTAAATGATCAAATGAAGGTAGTGATGGCAGTGTGTGTGTGTGTGTGTTTGTGCACGTGCACTTGCACTTGCCTTACCTAGCATGCACGTGTTGTTTCACTCCCCTCCCTCCCTCTCTATCTTTCACTCTTTCAGATATCTGAAGCCCGACACACGGAAGAAATCCAAACACAAGACGTCTGTGATTAAAAAGTCCCTTAACCCTGAATTCAATGAGGTATGTCCCTGCTGGGTCTCCAGGGGAGACTGGCACCATGAGTGCCAGGCATGTAGTGTGTTGTAGCATATGCTCTAGCAATGCTCTCTCTGAGGGTCAATCTTAATGTCAATGCTAATGAGATGTCCAGTCCAATATCCCACACTCTCCTCATCTGTCATCCTCTCTCTATCTCTCTCTCAGTTCTAGTATACAGTATTCATCACCTCTTCTACCCTCTCCCTTTTCATAGGAAAATCTCTCTCTCCCTCATCCTCTACATCCCTTTCTTCTGAATTGAATTCTAACAATCGATAATAATTTGCAATCGTCTGAACCCTTTTACCACTGACACATCAATGTGTTGACAAAGACTTACAGTAAGCATGTCAGTAAGGTCCTTTGGTTGGCTCTCTCATCTCTATATTTCTGTCACCCCTCCCTCTCTCCCCCTCTCATCCTACAGCGTGGGCATTGCGAAGTAATAACACCAAGCCTTTTATTTCTATTCCCTATCACAGGGCCTTGATATAATTGCAGCGATGTGGCTAGTCTGAAACCTATAACTGCCTAAATTCAACTCCAAGTGGAGACAATATTAGGCCCAGTTACAGGCCCATCTGATGATAGTGCTCCTGCTCATATCTGGTTGTTAATTAATAGATGGGATATACTGTACCGTATGTCTCCAGATCACTTATTTCTAAAACTATGGTTGTGACATGTCTCCTAGTTCTCAATGACCTCCCATACATCTCCCTGTCATGTGGCCAAGGAGTAGTTGGATCAACAGTGGAAAGCATTTTGCATAACAAGTGACATCAGGGTCCGTATTCATAAAGCTGCTTGGAGTATAGGTGCTTGGAGTAGGAGTGACGATCTAGGATCAAATTCCGTCTGTTCATAGCGTTAGCACTGCTACTCTGAGACGCTTTGTGAATGCGGGCCCTTTCCTTTTGTGTGTGTATGGTTTCGTTTTTTCCTCCCATTTTGTTTACAGTACTTCTGTAGGTAATGTCACAGCTACGAGTAGACGTTGCCCTTAGACACCGATCTGGGATCAGCTTACCCCTCACAAATCCTAATTTTAGTAATTAGGAGGGAAACACTAAAGCTGACCATAGATCAGTGTCCAGTAGCAACCTCCTCCTACTCTTACTGAATGGGATCTCCTGTGGTTCCCTCACACCCTATAGGAGTCATTTTATGAGATCTCCATGTCAGAGCTGTCCAATAAGACTTTGGAGGTCACTGTCTGGGACTACGACTTGGGACGATCCAATGACTTCATAGGTGAGACTCTTCACTTTGCACACATGCACGTACACATACACACATATGCACACACACACACACACACAGAGCTAGAGAGAGAGAGATGGCTAGAGAGCAGGAGCGAGAGAGTCAAATCCCATCTTGACACATCCCTATACCCACAGAAGCCAAACATTTGTGCAGATATTCCATTAGGACTTTGAACTACTGAAAGGTTCCCATGGTGACACAGCTTATCAGGTTTACAGGTGGAGTGTGCCTGAGCTGTCACTCACAGGGAGACACCCTCCGCCATTGGATGGACTGCCTTAAGAACAAGGGTCAGAGTGTGGAGCGCTGGCACATACTGACCAATGAGCTCCTAAGATCCGTAAGTCATGAATAAGGCCACACATCTACTGAGACACAAGGCTGAGTCCTAATTCTTCACCCTTCTCCCAAAGTTGCACACTTCCAGTCATGGATATATCAACCGTAGAAACTCCTTCAAGGCAAGTGTGGAGAATCAAGACACAGATCAAATCATCCCTCTAGCCCCTTACCACCTACGAATGCCTATAGATCTGAGAGGATTGGATAGACCAAAAATGTGGGGGAAATTCCACCTAGCTTATCAGAACGCAAGGGGGAAGCCATAACCATATTGATTTGGATCCTATTGAAACCTTTCAGATCTACTGTAGTGTCTAAGTGGTAGGGGTTATGGGTCAATTTGGAACTCAGCAAAGATGAAGCATTTCTAAGCTCTCTAGAGCCCTGTTTATACCTGGTTCTAACATGCGTCCATCTTCCTGATATTTTCCTTATCTTGTCTGTTTACACTTATAAGATCTGATCACAATCAGATAGCAATGCGTCTTTTAATCGTCTACAGCTGTCTAAAAATGTGGCCACAATCCAAATGTGGACAGGATCAGGCCAAAGGACACATGTTAGCACCAGGTATAAATGGGGATGACTTGCCACAGGATAGAATGCACTTACCAGTATGTTTCTATGTCTATAAAGGTGATTCAAACCTACACACCACGGAAATGATGCATGCTGAATAAAAATCATATACAATACAAGGCCTGGATGTTGTTAAGCACAACTCCTTTATGCTATGAAATAGACTAGTGGTGGTGTAGATGATTTTGTGAAACGCTGAGTTAGATGGAGATGTTGGTCAGTGGGATGGGGAATACGGTTCACGTTACCTTTTAATAACAAATTGATATCTATGTTGGTAATAATATGCCTATGCTACACGAATACCAGCACACTAATATCGAACATCAGATACAGTGGGGCAAAAAAGTATTTAGTCAGCCACCAATTGTGCAAGTTCTTCCACTTAAAAAGATGAGAGAGGCCTGTAAATTTTCATCATAGGTACACTTCAACTATGACAGACAAAATGAGAAAACAAAATCCAGAAAATCACATTGTAGGATTTTTTATGAATTTATTTGCAAATTATGGTGAAAAATAAGTATTTGTCAATAACAAAAGTTTATCTCAATACTTTGTTATATACCCTTTGTTGGCAATGACAGATCAAACGTTTTCTGTAAGTCTTCATGAGGTTTTTACACACTGTTTGCTGGTATTTTGGCCCATTCCTCCATGCATATCTCCTCTAGAGCAGTGATGTTTTGGGGCTGTTGCTGGGCAACACGGACTTTCAACTCCCTCCAAAGATTTTCTATGGGGTTGAGATCTGGAGACTGGCTAGGCCACTCCAGGACCTTGAAATGCTTCTTATGAAGCCACTCCTTCGTTGCCCGGGCAGTGTGTTTGGGATCATTGTCATGCTGAAAGACCAGCCACGTTTCATCTTCAATGCCCTTGCTGATGGAAGGAGGTTTTCACTCAAAATCTCACGATACATGGCCCCATTCATTCTTTCCTTTACACGGATCAGTCGTCCTGGTCCCTTTGCAGAAAAACAGCCCCAAAGCATGATGTTTTCACACCCATGCTTCACAGTAGGTATGGTGTTCTTTGGATGCAACTCAGCATTCTTTGTCCTCCAAACACGACGAGTTGAGTTTTTACCAAAAAGTTATATTTTGGTTTCATCTGCCCATATGACATTCTCCCAATCTGCTTCTGGATCATCCAAATGCTCTCTAGCAAACTTCAGATGAGCCTGGACATGTACTGGCTTAAGCAGGGGGACACGTCTGGCACTGCAGGATTTGAGTCCCTGGCGGCGTAGTGTGTTACTGATGGTAGGCTTTTTTACTTTGGTCCCAGCTCTCTGCAGGTCATTCACTAGGTCCCCCCGTGTGGTTCTGGGATTTTTGCTCACCGTTCTTGTGATCATTTTGACCCCACGGGGTGAGATCTTGCATGGAGCCCCAGATAGAGGGAGATTATCAGTGGTCTTGTATGTCTTCCATTTCCTAATAATAGCTCCCACAGTTGATTTCTTCAAACCAAGCTGCTTGAAGTTGTGGACAGGTGTCTTTTATACTGATAACAAGTTCAAACAGGTGCCATTAATACAGGTAACGAGTGGAGGACAGAGGAGCCTCTTAAAGAAGAAGTTACAGGTCTGTGAGAGCCAGAAATCCTGCTTGTTTGTAGGTGACCAAATACTTATTTTCCACCATAATTTGCAAATAAATTCATAAAAAATCCTACAATGTGATTTTCTGGATTTTTTTGTCTCATTTTGTCTGTCATAGTTGAAGAGTACCTATGATGAAAATTACAGGCCTCTTATCTTTTTAAGTGGGAGAACTTGCACAATTGTTTTTTTTTGCCCCACTGTAACTATTCCCTGCCCCAAAAAAGTATTTGATAAAAAAAAAAAGATTATTACTTTATATATTATTGAGGTGTTGTCCCTGTATTGTTATTTCATGTCATGTTTTTGTCTCTTAATGCATGACTGAATGTGTGAATGTCGCTTTTTTACTGACGTTTCAATAGCTGTATTCGATTATCTTGTTCTGCTTTTAACAAAAGTTGTTCTTACATTTATATCAGGTGTTTTGTTTACAATATGAAAGTACATTTGGAATGCACTACTGTGTAAGTCTGACTTGGCTTCTATTTAGTGAAATGGCTTGGCTGAGGGAAATCCAGTACTCCCTCAGTACTACTGAACAGTAAAATAGCTCACTCCTACCCCCTGGTGGTTCAATTTCACATTTGAGTAATTTAGCAAACGCTCTGACCATGTTCAACGGTCCTTGCTATCCTGCATCCTTCAGATATCCCAACTCTAACGTTAACTCATTGAAGTTGAAATGTACAATGGTTACGATTAGGTAAGGGTAAAGTTAGGGACGTCCCAAGGATTCCGGATAGCATTAACCAATTTTCAACTGCCCAGAACAAGTACCAAGCAACAATCAATAAGACGCTGCTGTTTTTTTATGTGACAAACTTTTAAATTAAAGGCAACTGGAAACATGACTACAACAACACACGTTTAAAAATAATCCCATTTACTGTACATTAGGCTCTATCAGTGCCACAATAAGACTTGAAGTCTGAGCACTTGCTATCAGAGAATATGGTGAGACTCTAATAGAGGCATCCTAAGCTGGTTTGTGTTATCCAAATTGAAATTCTCAGATCGGTGCAGACACGGGGTGCTCCTATTCCTGAAATGTTCCTATAGCGTGACCTTATGACATTTCCTGGGGTAAGGAATGTGTTTTGGGACTCCTAAACCACATGAGTAAAACTCCAGTCCTTTAGATTCTGCTCTGCAGTGTCTGTGGGTTTTGGTTCCTCCCTTCTACTTAACGAATCAGTGACTCTTATTGGACAAGTTCAAATAGTTTCAAGTGAACATAACCCCGGCTTTTCTTGCAGGTCTAGATCCTAAAAACATTGCTTGTTTGCGTTCTTTAAAAAAGACCTGACTGCGGCTCTCCAGGAATTGTGTTTGACACCAACGTCTTCAACCCATGGTTCATCCTCTGCAGTCTCTAAGGTCAGCAGGCTCCACCCCCAGAGTCACAAGCCGGAAGTGGATCAATACTACAACACAGCAAAAGTCAATAACCTCCCTGTAACAGACTGAGCCCCGCTGCCCTTTGGACAAACATGCACTGTGCGCATACAGTAAAATAAAACACACGCACAGTACAAATAAAATAAAAAATCTACACACACACTTGCTGCTTGCTTAAGGTAGTCCATCACATCTGATGATGACTTCAACTACTGCTTGTGGGTTCGCTGATGACTGTATAATCAGATGCAGGAGGCTCACTATCTGCCACAGACAAGAGCACACAAAGGCATGTCCCGTTGAAGCTGGTGCAGCCATGGTCATACACTCTCCTCCATGTGTATTTGGACAGTGAAGCTAAATTTTCTTATGTGTCTCTATACTCCAGCATTTTGGATTTGAGTTTTTCATACATATCTGTTTACCGTTTAGAAAGGAAAGCATTTTTGTGGTATCCAATTGTGTTTCATTGCGGCAACTCCCCAACGGGCTCGGGAGAAGTGAGGATTGGACAAACACGCTGCTTCTTATACACACCTGGAAGTCAGCCGGGCCAACGGTGTTGGACGGGACACTGTTCGATTGACGACCCTAGTCAGCATGCAGGCGCCCAGTCCGCCATAAGACGACGCTAGAGCAAGTTAAGACAAGGAATTGCATGCTAACCCTACCCTCCCCTAACCCGGACAGTGCTAGGCCAATTATGCACCGCCCTTGGAACTCCCCGGTCACGTCAGGCTGTAGTGACGCCCCTCTGCACGTCAGGCTGTAGTGACGCCCTTCTGCACGTCAGGCTGTAGTGACGCCCCTCTGCACGTCAGGCTGTAGTGACGCCCGTCTGCACGTCAGGCTGTAGTGACGCCCGTCTGCACGTCAGGCTGTAGTGACGCCCGTCTGCACGTCAGGCTGTAGTGACGCCCCTCTGCACGTCAGGTGAAGTGCCTGAGCAGGACGCGCCACCTGGGAGCTCCGTTGCAAAGTACAATAAAGGCTTTATATAGCACTACTTAAAGGCTTTACAAATCATAAGTGTAAGTCATAATCTAGAAATGGTCTATTAACTTACAATAAACCCTACAGTGGTAATTGTTACGTCACCCTTTATACACCATTTATAGTGTATAACATACGCTTATAGATTATATGTGAAGCATTTATATAGTGCTTATAAATCCTTTATGATTGCTATAAAAAAGCCTTTATAGGTCGTACTGCCCTCATCCAATGACTGACGCATGAGTCCTGATGTGTTTAGTCAGCTTAGCCGCCTCACTGAAAGCCTTGCCACACAAGCTGCAGGTGTGGGCCGAGTCTCCGGCAGGCCGCAGTCCATTATGAACACGCTGGTGCTTCCTACACGTGTAGGCGTCCTTGAAGCTCATGCCGCAGACAGGGCAGCCGTACAGACGCAGCTCAGTGTGAACACGCCGGTGGTTCCTCAGTGTGCCATCGTTGTTGAATCGCTTGCCACACAGTGCACAAACGTAAGGCTTCTCCCCTGTGTGAATGCGGAGGTGGATCTTGAGGCGTGACCCGTGACTGAATATCTTACCACACTGAGGGCACGTGTGGGACCTCTGATCCCCCCTGTTGTTAGTTTGTTGTTGACCCCTGTTGTTTGTGGACCTGTTAATTTGTTGATGACACCTATTTGTTGATCTATTTGTTTGTTGTTGACGTCTGGTTTGACCCAGGTAGAACTGGGATGTCAAGGGACCTACGGTACTGGTGGTGGTGGCGTCCCCAAAGTCTTGTTCTGGCCCTGTTGTTACACAACCATCGCTGCCAATCTGACGGAAAAAGCCATCTGGGATCATGGCAGCACTAGCTGATACCAGGTCAGTGGGGACGCCCGAGGCAGTGGAGGCACCATACCTGCTGCTCTCTGCAACCACTGACTCCAGGTCAGCGCTCAGGTCTGAGACAGTGTACCTGGTTTCAACAGTGGCTGGTCCAGGGTCCGAACTGGGGTTTAGTTCACCATACCCCATCTGAGCAGATACTGACCCCAAGTCAGTAGGGCTAGTATCACTAGGCTCTGTTTTGATGCCCTCAGAGTTATAGTGTAAAACCACTCTGTCCACGGGGCATGATGTGCTGCTGAAGGGATTTGCAGAGGGAAGGAGATGCTGGTCGTCTTCTTCGTCCAAGTCCCTTTTCACGGACGCTGAAGTCAATGGAGCTACTACTGGGGTGGTAGCCGATGTATCGGTCTGTTGTGAGGACAGGGTACATGGAGAGTTACACAGACTCTTCCACTCGGTGCAGTCTGTGGGTAGCTGGCTATGTGTGGCAGGCATCTCATCCTGGCTCATTACCATGTGGTTCTGGGTGTGTGTAGACTCAGGGTCTGGACCCTGGTCGGCGCTCCACTGGTGCTGCCCAGACACAGAGAGAGAAACAGGCCTGGTCGAGACTGGATGGACAGACGGACATACCAACAAACAGACAGAAAAGAGAAACAAATCAGATTGATTAAGTTTAAACAACTACAGAAGCAACGACCCAGACACGAGTTCTCGAGCATTCTGTAGGATGAGCTTGTTTGTGTAATCTGGTGATCTACAAGGCTTGAGACTGTCCAAATGCCCCATATCATAATCTTCTAGAAAAACCTGCATCACCTCCCCTTAATATACACTCAGTGAAATAATTGACAGGTGAAAACAGTATGGTCAGCAGAGGTCTTTTTTTCTCTCAGATGGGTGCAAATAAAGTAGATGAGGAGAGGTCCGTTTTTTCAGACAATAGACAAAGAGCCATTTGCATCATCACCTGCTGAACACTCCGTTCCCGTGTCGAGTCCAACTTCTCGTAGCCTTCGTTTTAGGAGTTCATTCTCTCTCTTCGTCCGGGCAGTCTCCTCCTCGAATTCTGACACTGTCCCCCCAACAACCTCCAGTATCTCATCTACAGCCACCATTAACCGCTCGGTGAGGTAAGCATTCAAAAGCTGTAGTTTGGCCATTTTCTAGAAATTAGCCTCCCCCAAATATTTGTTAAAATCCACTGAAAGCCTCCTAGTAACGACCCAAGCTAGATTGTTCTGTAAACACCTCGGCGAAAGCATTCACTTCCTCTTTCTTTAACTCTCCTTGGTCATGTGATAAAAACGCTACCGTAATTCATGAAAAGGGGGAGGAAAACTTTTTAAAGGGACTTTCTACTTAAAATCTGTTTGGTTTGCACCCTTATTACCTAGTATATTAATACATATCTTGAGTGAAGGTGATGTGAGTCAAGCATCTGGCATCTTCCTTTTGGAAATAAACAACCTGAAAGGTGGTTTAATGTTAATACAAAATAAATACAGAATCAGACATGCAATATTAATATTTAAATGACGGACTGATTTAATTCATGTTCACAAACACACACTCTTCAATCAAGCTGGAAACATCATCTAAGGTGACATTATCCATTTGTTTTCTACAGCACTGTTATTAATTCCAATAAATATATTTAGGAAATATTCCTAAGGCTAAAACACTTCAACGTTTCACAATCCATTCATGTATTCCGGTGTTTGAAAAGGTGGAGCACATTGACTTCATGTGACGAGCTGCCCTGCATCTGTCAGGTGTGTGTTCAGGTGTACCCGCAGGCCGCTGGCCACAGTGAAGCTCTTGGGACACTGGACACAGCGATAGGGTTTTTCCCCAGAGTGAGTCCGTTTGTGCTTTTTCATGGTGTCTCCGTCGCTGAAAGTCCTGTGGCAGTAGGGGCAGCTGTAGGGTCTCTCACCGGTGTGGATCCTATAATATATAAGAAAGAATAAATAAAATAAATATATCTATACTACTGTTCAAAAGATTGGGGTCACTTAGAAATGTCCTTGTTTTTGAAAGAAAAGCACATTTTTTTGTCCATTAAAATAACATCAAATTGGTCAGAAATACAGTGTAGATATTATTATTGTTGTAAATGACTATTGTAGCTGGAAACAGCAGATTTTTTATGGAATATTTACATAGGCGTAGAGGTCCATTATCAGCAACCATCACTCCTGTGTTCCAATGGCACCTTGTGTTAGCTAATCCAAGTTCATCATTTTAAAAGGCTAATTGATCATTAGAAAACCCTTTTGCAATTATGTTTCAGCACAGCTGAAAACTTTTGTTCTAATTAAAAAAGCAATGAAACTGGCCTTCTTTAGACTAGTTTTGAGTATCTGGAGTATCAGCATTTGTAGGTTCGATTACAGGATCCAAATGGCCAGAAACAACGACCTTTCTTCTGAAACTAGTCAGTCTATTCTTGTTCTGAGAAATTAAGGCTATTCCATGCGAGAAATTGGCAAGAAACTGAAGATCTCGTACAACGCTGTGTACTACTCCCTTCTCTAACCAGAATAGAAACAGTGGGTGCACAACTGAAAAAGAGGACAAGTACATTAGAGTGTCTAGTTTGAGAAACAGACACCTCACAAGTCCTCAACTGGCAGCTTCATTAAATAGTACCAGCATTAAATAGTACCATTAAATAGTACGTCAACAGTGAAGAGGTGACTCCGGGATGCTGGCCTTCTAGGCAGAGTTGCAAAGAAAAAGCCATATCTCAGACTGGCCAATGAAAATAAAATATTAAGATGGGCAAAAGAACAGACACTGGACAGAGGAAGATTGGAAAAAAGTGTTATGGACAAACAAATCTAAGTTTGAGGTGTTCGGATCACAAAGAAGAACATTCGTGAGACACAGAAAAAATGAAAAGATGCTGGAGGAGTGCTTGATGCCATCTGTCAAGCATGGTGGGGGCAATGTAATTGGCTGGGTGTGCTTTGGTGGTAAAGTGGGAGATTTGTACAGGGTAGAAGGGATCTTGAAGAAGGAAGGCTATCACTCCATTTTGCAACGCCATGCCATACTCCCTAAATCTTTCTCAGATTATTACCAATCCCACAAGGTATGACTCCAAACACCCAGAAAAGGCTACTCTCCTTGATGTTATCCTCACAAATACTTCTGATAGGTATCAGTCTGGTGTTTTCTGTAATGACCTTAGTGATCGCTGTTTTACAGCCTGTGTTTGTAATGGCTGCTCAGTGAAACAACCTGTCCTGATTTGTCATAGACCCTTGCTAAAAAACTTTAATGAAGCAAGCCTTCCTTCATGAACTGGCCTCTGTAAAATGGTATAGAATCAGCTTGGTCCCCCTCTGTCGAAGATGTCTGGACATCCTTTTTTGATATTTTCAGTGATATTGTTAACAAACACACCCCTATAAAGAAAATGAGAATTAAAAAACAGGTTCAGCCCCTGATTCGACCATGATCTTGCAGAGTTACTCCACCTCAAGAATTGCATTTGGCGAAAGGCTCAGCACATGTATACCCAGGCTGGCTGGCTATTTTTGCCTCTTTTTCCCCTGCAGGCAGTCACTGAGTCTGAGGTGCTAAAGGAGCTCCTTAAACTTGACCCCAAAAAAACATCTGGGTCAGATGGTTTAGACCCTTTCTTCTTTAAGGTTGATGCCCCTATCATCGCAAAGCCCGTCTCTCCTTTCTGGGGAGGTTCCCATTGCTTGGAAGGCAGCCACGGTTCATCCTTTATTTAAAGGGGGAGCTCAAGCTGATCCTAACTGTTATAGGCCTATTTGTATTTGCCATTTTCCTCAAAAGTGTTGGAAAAACTTGTCAATAATCAACTGACTGGCTTTCTTGATGTCTATAGTATTCTCTCGGGTATGCAAGCTGGTTTCCGCTCAGGTTATGGATGTGTCACTGCAACCTTAAAGGTTCTCAATGATGTCACCATTGCCCTTGATTCTAAACAATGTTGTGCTGTTATTTTTATTGACTTGGCCAAAGCTTTTGATACGGTAGACCATTCCATTCTTGTGGGCCGACTAAGTAGTATTGGTGTCTCTGAGGGGTCTTTGGCCTGGTTTGCTAACTACCACTCTCAAAGAGTGCAGTGTATAAAGTCATAAAATCTTTCTCAGCCACTGCCTGTCACCAAGGGAGTACACTAAGGCTCGATCCTAGGACCCATGCTCTTCTCAAATTTACATCAGCCACATAGCTCAGGCAGTAGAAAGCTCTCTCATCCATTTATATGCAGATGATAGTCTTATACTCAGCTGGCCCCTCCCCGGATTTTATGTTAAATGCTCTACAATGTTTTCTTAGTGTCCAACAAACTTTCTCTACCCTTAACCTTGTTCTGAACACCTCCAAAGCAAAGGTCATGTGGTTTGGTAAGAATGCCCCTCCTCCCACAGGTGTTATTACTACCTCTGAGGATTTAGAGCTTGAGGTAGTCACCTAATACAAGTACTTGGGAGTATGGCTAGACGGTGCACTGTCCTTCTCTTTGCACATATCAAAGCTGCGGTCTAAAGTTAAATCTAGACTTTGTTTCCTCTATCGTAATTACTCCTCTTTCTCCCCAGCTGCCAAACTAACCCTGATTCAGATGACCATCCTACCCATGCTAGATTACGGAGACGTAATTTATAGATCGGCAGGTAAGGGTGCTCTGGAGCGGCTAGATGTTCTTTACCATTCGGCCATCAGATTTGCCACCAATGCTCCTTGTTGGACACATCACCTCACACTATACTCCTGTAAACGGGTCATCTCTGTATACCCGTCGCAAGATGCACTGGTTGATGCTTATTTATAAAACCCTCTTAGGCCTCACTCCCCCCTATCTGAGATATTTACTGCAGCCCTCATCCTCGACATACAACACCTGTTCTGCCAGTCACATTCTGTTAAAGGTCCCCAAAGCACACATCCCTGGGTCGTTCCTCTTTTCAGTTCGCTGCAGCTAGCGACTGGAACGAGCTGCAACAAACACTCAAACTGGACAGTTTAATCTCAATCTCTTCATTCAAAGACTCAATCATGGACACTCTTACTGACAGTTGTGGCTGCTTTGTGTGATGTATTGTTGTCTCTTCCCTCTTGCCCTTTGTGCTGTTGTCTGTGCCCAATAATATTTGTACCATGTTTTGTGCTGCTTCCATGTAGTTATGTTGTGTTGCTGCCTTGCTATGTTGTTGTCTTAGGTCTCTCTTTATGTAGTGTTGTCTCTCTTGTTGTGATGTGTGTTTTGTCCTATAATTATTGTATTAAAAAATATATATATATATTTTATCCCAGGCCCTGTCCCCGCAGGAGGCCTTTTGGTAGGCCATCATTGTTAATAAGAATTAGTTCATAACTAACATGCCTAGTTAAACAAAGGTTAAATGAAATTAAAATAAATAAAAATCCTGTGGACGGCGCTTGACTGGAGACATTGTCCTCCTAAAACAGGACAATGACCCAAAGCACAGCTCCAAGTTATGCAAGAACTATTTAGGGAAGAAGCAGTCAGCTGGTATTCTGTCTATAACGGAGTGGCCAGCACAGTCACCGGATCTCAACCCTATTGAGCTGAGAAGTGCCCATCAAGCCAATCCAACTTGTGGGAGGTGCTTCAGGAAGCATGGGGTGAAATCGCTTCAGATTACCTCAACAAATTGACTAACTACACTCAGCAAAAAAATAAATATTGTCTCACTGTCAACTGTGTTTATTTTCAGCAAACTTAACATGTGTAAATATTTGTATGAACATAAGATTCAACAACAGACAAACTGAAGAAGTTCCACAGACATGGATTAATGTGTCCCTGAACAAAGGGGGGTCAAAATCAAAAGTAACAGTCAGTATCTGGTGTGGCCACCAGCTGCATTAAGTACTGCAGTGCATCTCCTCCTCATGGACTGCACCAGATTTGCCAGTTCTTGCTGTGAGATGTCACTTCACTCTTCCACCAAGACACCTGCAAGTTCCCAGACATTTCTCAGGGGGGGAATGGCCCTTGCCTTCACCCTCCGATCCAACAGGTCCCAGACGTGCTCAATGGGTTTGAGATCCAGGCTCTTCGCTGGCCATGGCAGAACACTGACATTCCTGTCTTGCATGAAATCACGCACAGAACGAGCAGTATGGCTGGTGGCATTGTCATGCTGAAGGTTCATGTCAGGATGAGCCTGCAGGAAGGGTACCACATGCGGGAGGAGGATGTCTTCCCTGTAACGCACAGCGTTGAGATTGCCTGTAATGACAACAAGCTCAGTCCGATAACGCTGTGACACACCGCCCCAGACCACGGCGGACCCTTCACCTCCAAATCGATCCCACTCCAGAGTACAGGCCTCGGTGTAACGCTCATTCCTTCAACGATAAACGCGAATCCGACCATCACCCCTGCTGAGACAAAACCGCAACTCGTCAGTGAAGAGCACTTTTTTCCAGTCCTGTCTGGTCCAGCGACGGTGGGTTTGTGCCCATAGGCGACGTTGTTGCCGGTGATGTCTGGTAAGAACCTGCCTTACAAGCCCCCAGTCCAGCCTCTCTCAGCCTATTGCGGACAGTCTGAGCACTGATGGATGGATTGTGCGTTCCTGGTGTAACTCGGGCAGTTGTTGTTGCCATCCTGTACCTGTCCCGCAGGTGTGATGTTCGGATGTACCGATCCTGTGCAGGTGTTGTTACAAGTGGTCTGCCACTGCGAGGACGATCAGCTGTCCGTCCTGTCTCCCTGTAGCGCTGTCTTAGGCGTCTCACAGTACGGACATTGCAATTTATTGCCCTGGCCACGTTTGCAGTCATGATGCCTCCTTGCAGCATGCCTAAGGCAAGTTCACACAGATGAGCAGGGACACTGGGCATCTGTCTTTCTGTGTTTTTCAGAGTCAGTTGAAAGTCCTGTTTAGTGTCCTACGTTTTCATAACTGTAACCTTAATTGCCTACGATCTGTAAGCTGTTAGTGTCTTAACAACCGTTCCACAGGTGTTTATGGTTCACTGAACAAGCATGGGAAACAGTGTTTAAACCCTTTACAATGAAGCTCTGTGAATGTATTTGGATTTTTACAAATGATCCTTTTTTGCAGAGTTTAGAATGCCAAAGGTCTGCAAGGCTGTAATTGCTGCAAATGGAGGATTCTTTGACTAAAGCAAAGTTTGAAGGACACTTTTTTATTTAATTTAAAAATCATTATTTATAACCTTGTCAACATCTTGACTATATTTCCTATTCATTTTGCAACTCATTTCATGTATGTTTTCATGGAAAACAAGGACATTTCTAAGTGACCCCAAACTTTTGAATGGTAGTGTATATTATAATAATAATAAATAAATAAATATATATATATATAAATAAATAAATGGAGTGGAGAGACTTTAACCCAACACCTAGCAGCCTTGTCAAGAAGTTTGGATTTTTGGGTGTAACAGTGAAGGTGTTGGATTGACAGTCACTGGTCAGGGCTAGCGCCTAAATTCCCTACAATATACAGTGAGCTACCAAACTATTAGGACAGCGACACATTTTTTGTTGTTTTGGCTCTGTACTGCACTTGGGATTTAAAATGGCACAATGACTGAGGATAAAGTGTAGACTGTCAGATTTTAATTAGAGGGTATTTTCATCCATATTGGGTGAACCCTTCAGAAATTACAGCAGTTTTTGTACATAGTCCACCAAATGTATTAGGACAAATTCACTTATATGTCTATTAAAAAGTAGTCAAAAGTTTAGTATTTGTACCCATACTCATAGCACGGAATGATTACAGCAGTTGGATGCATTTGCCGTTTGTTTTGGTTGTGTTTCAGATTATTTTGTGCTGAATAGAAATGAATGGTAATGTATTGACTTTTTGGAGTCACTTTTATTGTAAATAAGAATATAATATGTTTCTAAACACTTCTACATTAATGTGGATGCTACCATGATTACAGCTATGCACAATTCATTCAGGACTAATAAAGTTGGACATTTTTGCATTTTTGAGTGAGAAAGTTAGACGCACAAATATTATACCCCCAAGACATGCTAACCTCTCAACATCACAATAACAGGGGAGGTTAGCATTTTGCGGGGCTATAATATTTGTGCGTCTAACTTTCTCGCTCATCATCATTCACGATTCATTCAGGACTATTCGTAATCATGGTAGCATCCACATTAATTCTTTCCTTTTGCCATGGGACAAAGGCAAAAATGTTTCCAGTTTTACAGCAAATTTTCTTCAATTCTACCCCTATTGCCATGTGATGGAGATAATTGTTTTCAGTTTTAAAGTAAATTTCCTGTAATTATTTATCCACAATTTCCCATGACTTATGCAATGTTAATGATATCTGAGTGACTAACAAAATCAATGGGGGCCACCTGGAGTTCAGGGCCCCTGGGCATGTGCCCTGCGTGCACGGTCGGTAGTTGGCCATGAAGTTTAGATAGCTGGCTAGACTAACTTACCAATCTAAAAATAGTTATCTGACATGGCTAATTGAGTGACTGTCAGTGATGACAAAACAAGAGAAAAATTGCTGATGCATAACCAAATTTCGAACTTGCACCTTGTGTATTCTACTATTCTAACTCTTAATAGTAAGTTGAGACCGCAACTGCGGTGCTTATGCCTGGAGCCGACCCTGGTGATAGGGATAAACCTGGTAATCAACATTCAATGGAGGACAAGTTGTCATAGGCCAACAACCTATATAGTCCATACTGCCATACCTGCCCAATACCCAGGCCCCAGCCACAGAGTCAGTACTAAGCTAATGTACTAATGTGAAGATAGACGGCTGTTTAGAAACATATTCTATTCTTGTTGACCAAAAAATGCATTGACTCCAAAATGACACAATGCATTATTTACCATTCAATTCTATTGGCCACAAAATAATCTGAAACAAAAATGAAAACAGCAAATGCATCCAACAAGCTTGATGTAATCATTGCGTGCTAGGAATATGGGACCAAATACTAAACTTTTGTCTACTTTAATACACATAAGTGAATTTGTCCCAACTTAAAATGGGGACTATGTACAAAAAGTGCTGTAATTTCTAAATAGTTCACCCAATACCAATGAAAATACACTTCAATTAAAGCTGTCAGTCTGCAGTTGAATGTCATAGTTATTGTATTACTTCAAATCCAAAGTGCTGCAGTACAGAGGCCAAAAATAACTAAATGTGTCACTGTCCCAATACCTTTGGAGCTCACTGCATAATAATACAATATAATAATGTGTGCCAACCTCAGGTGTCGTCTCAGGTTGCCTCTCTGGGTAAAGCTTTTGGAGCACCAGGAGCAGCGGTGGGGCCTCTCCCCCGTGTGGATGCGGTGGTGGCGCCGCAGGTCAGCCGACTGGGCGAAGGACTTACAGCACCAGTCACAGGCGTAGGGCTTCTTGTACTGGAGGTGGAGGTGGAGGCTGGCCGCCTGGCTGAAACTCTCCCCACATCGGGTGCAGCGGTGTGGGCGCCCCTCCTGGTAGTCGGTGGGGGTGAAGTTGTTACTCTCGTTATATGGCAACACCTGGTCCTTGGACCCAGGATCTGTTTCATATGTTTGCTGGTCATGTACAGGTGTGTTATGGAGCTCTGAGATGTCCATATCCGGAAGGTCTTTGAAGCCAACGTCGCCTGAGAGTTCATGGTTGTGGGGTAGTAGTGTTATAGGAAGACCTGTGTAGCCTGAACTGGATTGAGGTTCATGGTTGGTAAGGTTCACTGTGACGTCGCATTCCTTGGGTTCCATTTTGATCCGTCCCTGGATTGGGTCGATGGGAGAGGACCTCTTTCTCTCTGTCCTAAGGACTGACACTTCAGCGTTGGCTGCTCCAGTTGTTGTGGCACAGTGGGCATTGGAGGAGAACAAAGATGGTGCCAAGGACGAGGTGTTTCCAAAACCCTTGGCTTCTGGGTCTGAGTTGTGCTCTGTCTTTGGGACTGGACTGGACTTCTCTTCTACTCGGACCGTTTCAGTGTGTCCCTGGTTTGGTCCTGTGAGACCCCCATCCTTACCCAACGCTACCTGGCTCTGTGTCTGTAGCCCTCGTCTGTTGACCTGGCTCTGCTGCAGGGGCTCTGGGTCCTGTTCCTGCCTGGAGCTCCACTCTTGCTCACAAAGCTGCTGCTGCTGCCCAGAGAGAGAAAGGCTGGTGGATCCTGCTTAGAAAGAGGGTGCAAAGACAAAGTGCTGTCACTAAATAAGTAAGAAATTGAGTAAATATGTATGACATTGTAATTAATCATGTACTACTATTAGTTGTTAATGTTTGCTGCTAGGGATATTCGGGAATTCGGGCACTTCTCGCGAGCCAACGTAACGTTGCTGTCAATCGTCAACAGACAGACGTCACCCAATGTAGCTAGCTCGTTGACAGTTTGCCAACTAATTTCTGCATGATCATTAAATTAGCATAATCCAACAAATCCGACTAAATGTTCTTACGCCAGTCTGTCTCCGCCAAGAGTAAGATGTCCCGGAGCTGTCGCCGAAGGCTTTCATTTTCTCTCTTAGCGCTTTCATTCTCTCTCTTCGTCCTAGCCGTCTCTTCTCGGTACTCGGCCACTGTGTCCCCGACCACGTCCAGAATCTCCCGCACCACTACCGTTAAACGTTCTGTCAGGTAGGCATTCAACAGTTGAAGTTTGGTCATTTTAAAGACATAAAATACTGCAGGATAATGTCCCGTCTCTCTCTCAGCTGATGTTGTGATTTTACTCTTCGTTTGTTGGTAGTTGGGTTAATCGGAAGTGTGTATGTTGTTTTATCGTCACCTGCTGTTTGGGAGGTGAAATTGCTGTCTTGTTTATGTTGAGCCACAAGGGGGCAGTGCAACCCTGTATAATTTCCTCTGCATCAGTAGTTTTATAACATGAACCCTCAATCCTGGTCCATCCCAACAACATCTGATTCAACTACTCAACTAATTTACCATTCAGCCCTTAATCAAAGAGGTAGGCCTATGAACAGAAGACCAAACACAAAAAGACTCAACAGACAGACCTAGTGAAGTCAGCAGATATGCTACAGGACTGTTTTGTTAGCACAGACTGGAATATGTTCTGGGATTCATCCAATGGCATTGAGGAGTATACCACCTCAGTCACCTGCTTCATCAATAAGTCCATCAACCTCATCATCCCCACAGTGACCATAAGTACATATCCCAACCAGAAGCCATGGATTACAGGCAACATCCGCTCCGAGCTAAAGGCTAGAGCTGCCACATTCAAGGAGCAGGACACTAATCCGGACTAACCATCAAACAGGTAAAGCGTCAACACAGGACTAAGATTGAATCCAACTACACCGGCTCTGACGCTCATCGGATGTGGCAGGGTTTGCAAACTATTATGGACTACAAAGGGAAACAAAGCTGCGAGCTGCCCAGTGACGTTAGCCTACCAGACGGGCTAAATGCCTTTTATGCTCGCTTCGAGGGAAGCAACACTGAAGAATGCATGAGAGCACCAGCTGTTCCGGACAACTGTGTGATCACTCTCTCCGTAGCCGATTTGAACAAGACCTTTAAACAGGTCAACATTCACAAGGCCGTAGGGCCAGATGGATTAGCAGGGTGTGTACTCAGAGCATGTGCGGAGCAACTGGCAAATGTCTTCACTGACATTTTCAAACTCTCCCTGACCGAGTCTGTAATACCTACATGTTTCAAGCAGACCACCATAGTCCCTGTGCCCAATAAAGCGAAGGTAACCTGCCTAAATGACTACCACCCTGTAGCACTCACGTCTGTAGCCATGCAGTTCTTTGAAAGGCTGGTCATGACTCACATCAACACCATCATCCCGGAAACCCTAGTCCCACTCCAATTTGCATACCACCTCAACAGATCTGAAGATGATGCAATCTCAATCTCCCCCATTCACATCGACTGGGCTGTAGTTCCGCGGTGTCCACATCACCAACAAACTATTATGGTCAAAACACACCAAGACAGTCGTGAAGAGGGCACGACAACGACTTTTTCCCCTCAGGAGACTGAAAAGATTTGGCATGATTCCCCAGATCCTCAAAAAGTTCTACAGCTGCACCATCAAGAGCATCCTGACCGGTTGTATCACCGCCTGGTATGGCAACTGCTCGGCATCCGGCCGTACGGCACTACAGAGGGTAGTGCGTACTGCCCAGTACATCACTGGGGCCAAGCTTCCTGCCATCCAGGACCTCTATACCAGGCGGTGTCAGAGGAAGGCACAAAAAATTGTCAAAGACTCCAGTCAACCAAGTCATAGACTGTTCTCTCTGCTAGCGCACGGCAAATGGTACCGGAGCGCCAAGTCTAGGTCCAAACAGCTTCTACCCCGAAGCCAAAAGACTGCTGAACAATTAATCAAACTGCCACCTGGAATATTTGCATTAACTGTTGCTACTCGCTGTTTATTATCTATGCATAGTCACTTTACCCCTACCTACATTTACCCCTACCCTACCTACATGTACAAATTACCTTGACTAACCTCTATCCCTGCACATTGACTCGGTACCAGTACCCCCTGTATACAGCCTCGCTATTGTTATTGTGTTACTTTTGTTTACATTTTTTACTTTAGTTTATATATAGTCAATATTTTACTAACTCTATTTTCTTAAAACTGCATTGTTGGTTAAGGGCTTGTAAGTAAGGCAAGTCTTCAGGTCTCAAGCAAGGTTACTCATTACACAAGTGTAGTATGCATATTTAACGAAACTCAATTGAATCACAGCTCAAGGTGATTAAAGATGGGTTCCCTTTATCTTTGAAAGAGACATTGGTGTGCTCAGCTCAAACGTTTTGTAGTCTAAAAAATGATTTGGGTGCTGGGTTCAAAAGGCTTATCCTGGAAGAAAGAAGCGCATCCGTTTGCTTTGATAACCGCTGCTAAAATATAAGACATTTAAACGTAAAGAATGTTCCAGTGAGTGCGGGTTTTTCCTTTCTTCAAGTATAACTCTATACTATATTAACTATATTAACATCAACTCTCTACTCCTCTGCAACTCTCCCCCCTGGTCAATGCAGGCGGTGGCTCTCCTGGGAAAATGCAGGTAAGTGCAAAAGAAAGTGTCTCGTGTCACCTGAGTGTCTAAGAAAGGTTAATAGCAGTAGCTACATTTTAAGAAAGATACCCAAGAGAATCTGTTAACTGGACAGTGTGAGCCACTGCCAGCCTAGGTCCTCCACCCATTGGTCGTCTGGGTTTACAGTACATCCCAAATGGCACCCTATTCCATATTCACTGCTTTTGACCAGGGCTCAAGGGCACTATATAGGGAATAGGGTGGCCATTTGAGACGCATACCAGGTCTGCCTCTTATCTTCTGGTGGTATCAACATCAGGGCTTTGTCGGGAGACGAAGAGGTGCGTGACCCTCTGGACTGGACTGCCCACTGCCGTCCTCCATGCAGGAGAGGAGATGCCGATTGTGTGGGAGAGGCTGCAGTCCCTGAATCGGATTTATTGATTCGATAACTCAGTCAGATTTAACGATGAGATAGTTCAGCCAGAGAAGAAAATGAAATCCCTGAAGGTTAACTGTAACCCTCTCTAAATGTCTCCTTTCTTTGTCTCTCTCCCTCTCTCTCCTCGCTCCTTCTCTCTTAGAAGATCTCAATTACATTACTCCTCGTGTCCTCTCTCCTCGTCTCCTTCTCAAACCCCATTGGAGGAGAAGGTCAGAGGGGCGGGACCTTTTGCTTTCTCATCCAGTTGGTTTTGAGAAGGAGACAAGAGAAGAGTATGCAATTGAGATATTCCCATAGTCTCTCTCACTTCCTCTCTTTCTTTCTCTTATTGTTGGAAAAGGGGTAGAAAATATGTTATTATCTTATATATATATGATCTTGTACAGAATAAATCTTATGGTTAAAGGTTGAGTTAGAATGTTTGCAGGTGAGTAATTAAGTGTTTAGCTGTAGAGTTGAGAACTATTGGATAATATGATTTTGGCCTGAGTTGAAGGTTTTCGACTGTCTTGACTGTTTGTTTTCTGGGGCCAGTGTGGTATCATGTATAGCCACTGTGAACCCCCCCCCCACACACACACACACCAAGTAGGAAACTGTGAAATAAAGATGCAAAATGTTTATTGTCTTTTCATTACATTTGTAAGCAATATTGCACAAGCATGTTAATGTAAGGAACGTGATCAGTAGAAAATGAAAAAAATGAAAAAAATGTTGGGTAGTAAAAAAACAATACCACACCAGGAGTCATATTACTGATCGTGGATTTCCGGATCTATGGCGCTCCCAGGAGTGCATTTCACCCAGGACACACAAGTGCAATGTGTCCTGGGTGACGAAGAGAGTTGTGACACCCTGTATAGAAAGGTTATAGATATGGTGGTCATCAGAGCTGAACAGGTCACGCCACCACAGGTCTGCCCCTTTCCATGTCATATTGGTGGTGTTGTTGCTGTGATCATGGCGTGTGTGTTAATGTTATGTGGATTTTTACATATCTACACTACTGCCAACATTATTGGCCCCTGTTGGATAAATCAAGTGTTTTGAATTGAATGGATTCAAAATGAATTGACTCCCTCCATCCACGACAAGCTGCTGTACAAATCAAGCACACTTTTAAAATAAGAAATATCTGACTATCTGGAAGGCCACTATCTGCAATGAATTGAATACTGATTCTGCTAGGAGGTTAAAAGGCTACATACTGCATCATCAGCCTGAACTGAAAGATGCTTTGAATCAGCCATTTCAGAACAATTTTGAAATAGTTATTTACCTGGAATCATTTGGACCATTTAACAATGTACATTGTGAGGTTAGCCTGCTAGCTTCTGGAGCACTGGTGTTGTTGACGTGGGATGGAAGCCCGGGTCTGCTGTACAGGGATGGTCTGTGTTACATTCAAGGGGGGAGGATTTCGATAAAGCGTTGTATTCAATGGAAAGAAATATTCTTACAGAATATGGAGTGTAAGCAGTCGGTGTCATTCCCTCCCTCACTTTAAGTCCCAAATGCTATCTCCCAAGAGATCTCCTCTCCATTCCTTTCCCCTGTCCTCTGCAGCACACTGCATTCTTTCTCCCAGTCTGCTAAAACCGGCAAGTCAGAATGTATCTTCTCACAGAGTTAAGTCTGTAGACACACCAATCCCTTCTTACTGCTGCTCGGATCCTTTGCCCTACACACACACACACACACACACACACACACACACACACACACACACTCCTTTGAACTCTAGCCAGAACGTGTGTGTGTATTTGTTTCGTGGCTCTTGGTTCTGAACATCAAAAGCACAGCACATACAGTACACTATTTATCGTTTTGTTTCTCTCGTTCTCTCTCCCTCTATTACAGCTCTCCTTTTTACCTTTGATTCAGACCCCTCCCTCTCCCTCTTTCCTATCTGCGTTCAACTGCATTATGATAGTCTGGAAGATTGTTTCTTCTTTCTCTCCCTTGCTCGATATGTCCTACCTTTATCTTTACCTCTATCTGTCTCTCTAGTTCCTTCCTTTTCTGCTTTTGTGTCGTGCTACGTGTTTTAAAAATATTTTTATCTCCCTCTCTCTCTCTCGCCATCCGTACTCCCACTCTGCTCTCTGCCTCCCCGCCCCCACCACACCTTACAAACAGAACAAGTCTATCCATCCCATTATCTGTCTGATAATGCCATGTTTTTTTCCACTTGTCAGGGATTTGTAGCTACCCCATTTATTTCTGTGGACCTCCATCACCTTTTCTTCCTTCCTACTGCCATCTCCAGTAGCCATCCTCCCCAACCCATCGTGCTCCCCCCTCTACCCCTCTCTCCCTTCCCTTTTCTCTCTTCTCCTTACACCGCTCTTTCTCTATCTATCTATCTATCTATCTATCTATCTATCTATCTATCTATCTATCTATCTATCTATCTATCTATCTATCTATCTATCTATCTATCTATCTATCTATCTATCTATCTATCTATCTATCTATCTATCTATCTATCTATCTATCCATCTTTCTCTGCAGCCCCCCTCTTTCACCCTGTCATTTTTTCTCTCTCCTATTTTCCAGCCACAGTGGCAGAAGCTTTTAATAATTCATATGGATTTAAAATGTAAATTCTAGTAATACTGAGAAGTCAGACCTCACTCCCACCCTGCTCTATCCCCGCTTCTCCGGTTGCTCTCCCTCCCTGCCAACCGTTGCCTTGACAACCGCAACATCCTAGAAACACATAACAGAAATTCACACACACACAAGACAAGAGAGATACCCTATCTCAAGCACATTCTTGAGGTAGGGAAAACGATGGAAGGAGAGCGAGTCTGACGCAGTTCAGGAAAAACATGTAGCGAGATGTATTACTGAACATAAATATAAACACAACATGTAAAGTGTTGGTCCCATGTTTCATGAGATGAAATAAAAGGTCCCAGAAATATTCTATACACACAAATAACTTATTTCTCTCAAATTCTGTGCACAAATTTGTTTACCAGTTAGTGAGCATTTTGCCTTTGCCAAGATAATCCATGCACCTGACAGGTGTGGCATATGAAGAAGCTGATTAAACAGCATGATCATTACACAGGTGCACCTTGTGCTGGGAGCGATAAAAGGCCACTCTAAAATGTGCTGTTTTGTCACACAAGACAATGCTACAGATGTCTCAAGTTTTGAGGGAGCGTGCAGTTGGCATGCTGACTGCAGGAATGTCTACCAGAGCTTTTGCCAAATAATTGAATGTTCCTTTCTCTACCATAATCCGCCTCCAATGTCGTTTTAGAGAATTTGGCAGTACGTCCAACCCGCCTCACAACCGCAGACCACTAGACCTCCACATCCGGTTTCTTCACCTGGGGATTGTCTGAGACCAGCCAACCGGACAGCTGATGACACTGTGGGTTTGTACAACCAAATAATTTCTGCACAAACTGTCAGAAACCGTCTCAGGGAAGCTTATCTGCGTGCTCGTTGTCCTCACCATGGTTTTTTACCTTACTGCAGTTCGGCATCGTAACCAACTTCAGTGGGCAAATGCTCACCTTCAATTGCCACTGGCATGCTGGAGAAGTGTGCTCTTCACAGATGTATCCCAGTTTCAGAATGTAAACAGAATGCTCCATGGTGGCGGTGGGGTTATGGTATGGGCAGGCATAAGCTACAGACAGTGAACACAATTGTGTTT
Organism: Oncorhynchus tshawytscha; assembly: GCF_018296145.1. Lineage (NCBI taxonomy): Eukaryota > Metazoa > Chordata > Actinopteri > Salmoniformes > Salmonidae > Oncorhynchus > Oncorhynchus tshawytscha. Next base: position 45,876,470 of record NC_056429.1, on the reverse strand, counting down.
TATCGGTGATAATTTGAATTCACAGAGATACTGGGACGAGATCCTGAGGCCCATTGGTCGTGCCATTCATCCGCTGCCATCACCTCATGTTTCAGCAAGATAATACACAGCCCCGTGTCGCAAGGTCAACTCTGTGAAGGAGATGTGTTGTGCTGCATGACAGGTTTTCTGATCCATGCCTTTTTTAAGATACCTGCCTTTTTTAAGGTATCTGTGACGAAGTCATGCGAAGTCCATAAATTAGGGCCTAATGTATTTATTTAAATGGACTGATTTCCTTATATTAACTGTAAAATCTTAGAAATTGTTGCGTTTAAATTGTTGTTTGGTGTAGCAATGTACCATGTGAAACAGAGCTTGTACTCAACTAGGGTTTATTGTTGTTTACGTGCTGCTTTGCGTTTTGTGGCTAGCGTTACTTTGCTACCTGCCAACTTTACGGTTTTTACTTTTTAATAACCGTTATAGTTGTATTTTTTCCTTTGCTCAACTTTTTTCCTTCAACTTTTTCACCCCGGACGCTTTATCTGGACATGGTTCTACAGGACCTCCACCAGCCGAAGCTAAGTAGTAACATTAACATGATGCCTTCTAATTGCAGTCGCTGTACCCATAATATACAGGAGAACAATCGCCTTAGGGTGAGGATTGCATCTGAAGCTATTTTCATCTATTGAGCTTCTAATCATGCAGCCTACTCAATCACTTGCTATAGCTACTGTTTTACAGGCCTCCTGTGCCGTATACAGCGTTCTTCACTGAGTTCCCTGAATTCCTATCGGATCTTGTGGTCAAGGCAGATAATATTCTAATTGTTGGTGACTTTAATATTCACGTGGAAAAGTCCACAGACCCACTCCAAAAGGCTTTCGGAGCCATCATCGACTCAGCGGGTTTTGTCCAATATGTCTCTGGACCTACTCACTGCCACAGTTATACTCGGGACCTAGTTTTGTCCCGTGGAATAAATATTGTGGATCTTAATGTTTTTCCTCATAATCCTGAACTATCGGACCACCATTTTATTACGTTTGCAATCGCAACAAAAATCTGCTCAGACCCCAACCAAGGATCATCAAAAGTCGTGCTATAAATTCTCGGACAACCCAAAAGATTCCTAGATGCCCTTCCAGACTCCTTCCACCTACCCAAGGATGTCAGAGTACAACAATTCCACCTAACTGAGGAACTTAATTTAACCTTGCGTAATACCCTAGATGCAGTCGCACTCCTAAAAACAAAAAATATGAGGACGATACGCAGCTGTACATTTCGATGAAACATGGTGAAGCCCCAAAATTGCTCTCCCTGGAAGCCTGTGTTTCAGACAGACATAAGGAAGTGGATGGCTGCAAATGTTCTACTTTTAAACTCGGACAAAACAGAGATGCTAGTTCTAGGTCCCAAGAAACAAAGAGATCTTCTGTTGGATCTGACAAGTCATCTTGATGGTTGTACAGTCGTCTCAAATAAAACTGTAAAGGACCTCGGCGTTACTCTGGACCCTGATCTCTCTTTTGAGGAACATCTTTCAAGGACAGCTTTTTTTCCATCTACGTCACAAAAATGTGAAACTTTCTGTCCAAAAATGATGCAGAAAAATGTATCTATGCTTTTGTCACTTCTAGGTTAGACTACTGCAATGCTCTACTTTCCGGCTACCTGGGTAAAGCACTAAATACACTTCAGTTAGTGCTAAACACGGCTGCTAGAATCTTGGCTAGAACCCAAAAATGTGATCATATTACTCCAGTGCTAGCATCTCAACACTGGCCTGCTGTTAAGGCTAGGGCTTATTTCAAGGTTTTACTGCTAACCCACAAAGCATTACATGGGCTTGCTCCTATCTATCTTTCAGTTTTGGTCCCGCCGTACATACCTACACATACGCTACGGTCACAAGATGCAGGTCTCCTTATTGCTGGAGGCAGAGCTTTCTCCTGTAGAGCTAAATTTTTATGCAATGGTCTGCCTATCCATGTGAGAGATGCAGACTTGGTCTCAACCTTTAAGTCTTTATTGAAGATTCATCTCTTCAGTAGGTCCTACATTTGAGTGTAGTCTGGCCCAGGGGTGTTTTATTTATTTTTTATTTTACCTTTATTTAATTAGGCAAGTCAGTTAAGAACAAATTCTTATTTTCAATGACAGCCTAAGAACAGTGGGTGAACTGCCTTGTTCATCAGGGGCAGAATGACAGATTTTTACCTCGTCAGCTCGGCGATTTGATCTTGCAACCTTGCGGTTACCAGTCCAACGCTCTAACCACTAGGCTACCTGCCGCCCCAAAACCTGCCGCCCCAAGGTGTGAAGGTGAACAGAAAGGCACTGGAGCAACAAACCACCCTTGCTGTCTCTGCTTGGCCGGTTCCTCACTCTCCACTGGGATTCTCTGCCTCTAACCCTATTACGTGGGCTGAGTCACTGGATTACTGGTGCTCTTCCATGCAGTCGCTAGGAGGGGTGTGTCACTTGAGTGGATTGAGTCTCTGATGTGATCTTTCTGTCTGGGTTGGCACCCCCCTCGGGTTCGTGCCGTGGTGGAGATCTTTGTGGGCTATACTCAGCCTTGTCTCAGGATAGTATGTTGGTGGTTGAAGATATCCCTCTAGTGGTGTGGGGGCTGTGCTTTGGCAAAGTGGGTGGGGTTATATCCTGCCTGGTTGGCCCTGTCTGAGGGTATAGTCGGACGGGGCCACAGTGTCTCCCGACGCCTCCTTTCTCAGCCTCCAGTAATTATGCTGCAATAGTCTGTATCGGGGGCTAGGGTCAGTCTGTTATATCTGGAGTATTTCTCCTGTCTTATCCAGTGTCCTGTGTGAATTTAAGTATGCACCCTCTAATTCGCTCTCCCTTTCTCTTCTCTCGGAGGCTGTAGGACCATGCCTCAGGACTACCTGACCTGGTGACTCCTTGCTGTCCCCAGTCCACCTTGTCGTGCTGCTGCTCCAGTGTCATCTGTTCTGCCTGCGGCTATGGAACCCTGACCTGTTCACCAGACGTGCTACCTTGTCCCGGACCTGCTGTTTTCGATTATTATTTGACCCTGCTGGTCATCTATGAACGTTTGAACATCTTGGCCATGTACTGTTATAATCTCCACCCGGCACAGCCAGAAGAGGACTGGCCACCCCTCCGAGCCTGGTTTCTCTCTAGGTTTCTTCCTAGGTTCCTGACTTTCTAGGGAGTTTTTCCTAGCCACCGTGCTTCTACATCTGCATTGCTTGCTGTTTGGGGTTTTAGGCTGAGTTTCTGTATAGCACTTTGTGACATCGGCTGATGTAAAAAGGGCTTTATAAATACATTTGATTGATTGATTCACAAGGTTCCTTTCAAACTTCATCATTAATCATACAAAATCAGAATAGGATCAAGATCAATACAGAGTTCTTTATCAATATATTGGATTAACATAGTAGTGTACATACATACTCATACTGTATGTTTATAAAGCAGTCAATTAAGGCATGCACAGTCAGGCAAGTCAGCACAGATGTCTGATTCAGGATTATAGTATAGATCCGTAACCAACGACAATAAGAAGAACAACACTGATTAACTAAGTGGGCCAATGGTCTGGAACCACCGGTGCTGCAGTCTGTGGATACCTCCCAAATGGCACCATATTCCCTATATAGTGCACTACTTTTGACTAGAGCCCTGGGAGTAGGGTGCCATTTGGGAGTTACCCAAGATCCCTTCTCCAAAGAGATAACATATCAAACAGGATATAGATTATATTGGACAGGAAGTAGCACATAACAAACGTGAAACGGGAGCAGATAGATAATTGTAAAGTGATCCTGTATGGCTCAGTTGGTAGAGCATGACGCTTGCAATGCCAGGAATGTGGGTTTGATTCCCAACCATCTATAGAAATTTATGCACGCATGGCTGTAAATCGCTTTAAATAAAAACGTCTGCTAAATAGAATATAACAATATAATAATAAACCTATAGAATATAAAAGGTGAAGAAGAACATTAATTGGTTGGGAATAATTCTGAATGAATGAATTAGTAGGAGAAAGAAAGACCTGAGAGATGAATAGGAAATTACTAAGAAGACATGACGAAAAGGTGGAGATTACTCACCTGGTGGCTTGAAAGACTATTTATTTTTATGTCTGCATATAAATTATCTCATGAACTGGTTGGTCATGATCGTTGCAATCACACAAGGTATCGACCGTCGAAGCATATGAATTGTGTAACTAGCTAACTGTAAACATGCTTTTTTTTAGAGCAGTTTTCTTGTCAAGGAAGCTCACAATCAACCGGTTGAATAACAGCGAAGGCCATTATCGAACATTGTTTCCTGCTGTTCTAGTGTAATGTCATCAAGAGAACAACAACACTAGTAGAAATAACAGTGAAAATAGAAATAGTAACCATAACAATGACAATAGTAACACTAGTGAAATAACTAGTGCTACAAATATTAGCACTAATAGCTCAATAACAGTCCATATCAAACCAAAGGCATAACCAGGTATATAAATAAATATATACATACGACAATATAGTGCAAGCAGGTTAAATATCCATAGTTGTGCACAACCATTGAGAAATGGAAATAAAAGAAGCCAAAAGTCAGCATTCACTTTCAGCTGAAAACATTTTTGCATATGTGGTTAGTACAAACAGACATGCTACACTTTTGGCGTGAATGGGGTTACAGGAGACTTCGACAATATCTTCTCCTTCCTCCCAAAGTGTGCACTTGTTAAGTTCCCTTCACTGATTTGAAAATAACTGGTACAATAAATACTGTAGAAACTGCCTCTAGCCAATGCCTTCAGGGTGGGGGGAAAAGCCAGCCACCAGATTTTGGCATTGGCTGGTAGAATGTCTATTGTTACCAGCCACATTGGTGGCTGATCACACAGAGCATTTGGGAGAAGTTTTGTTTTTGCTCAACAAAGCGCACATGTAAAAGATTATTTTGAAATTGTGTGTGTGTGTTTGTTTATCTATTCTTGTGGGGACTTCTGGTCCCCACAAGAATAGTAAACAAACAAAAACTGGGGACATTTTGTTAGTCCCAATGAGGTCAAATGCTATTTCTAGGGGGTTTAATGTTAAGGTTAGGGTTAGGAGCTAGGGTTAGTTTTAGGGTTAGGGGCTAGGATTAGTGTAAGAGTACAGGTTAGGGTTAGGTTTAGAAGTTAGGGAAAATGTGTCCCCACATGGTTAGCTGTACAAGACTTTGTGTGTGTGTGTTTGCTTGCGTGTGTGTGCGTGTGTGTGTGTGTGTGTGTGTGTGTGTGCGCGCGTGTTTTCTGTGGCTGGTGGACCAAAAGCTTTACACACCCCCTCACTAACCCTCCAAACCTCAAACCCTGGCACTGTCAGAGTGGAACATCCTCACTCGTCATTCCCAATGGGAAACCTTCTTTGGTTTTCAACCTTATTGTTGCCTTTCTATGGTAGCTAGTCTAGCCTTCAAGGGTGGTTCGGAGGAAGTGCTTCAAAACGGTCAGGTGGAGCAGAGTCTCAAAATAACAAATTGACATGGATTATTCTTGACTACTCAAACAAATCTAAGTGAAAAAGTCAACTTTGGACGTGAATATCATGTGTCATCATGGCAAATAAATATGCATATTATTTATTTACAATGCGCTGCACAAGTCAACAAGTCTCTCAGCTACATAAAGATGTCCTTGGTGTAAAAGCATTAGAGTTAACCCATCCTCCATTAAACTCCTAAGTATAACACACTGTAAACGATACTGTAAACATGCACAGGGGACTGGGCTCGGGAAGTGAAGGGAATGTGCGTGCCAAGTAGAATATGATACCTTTAAACTGAGTGGGAGGGGACTGACTCACCTGCTTCTCCCTAAAAACAGCATCCAGGGGCACACACACACACACACACACACACACACACACACACACACACACACACACACACACACACACACACACACACACACACACACACACACACACACACACACACACACACACACACACACACACACACACACACACACACACACACACACACACACACACACACACACACACACACACACACACACACACACACACACACACACACACACACACACACACACACACACACACACACACTGCATTTCTCTCTCACACTCTTTCGCTCTCTCTCTCTCTCTCTCTCTCACACACACCGACAGAGCACTTAGCCGGAGTCAAGCCAAAGACTGCCTGGCCTCTACTGTACGTGGCTTGGCTCACATTCCAGGCTTTGGCACAGTGACACACTGACTGACTTCCAAAGGGAGAAGAGGTCATTCTGCTTTGTGAATAACAACCAGACAAGGGCAAACAGTAAGCACATAGGAGCTGATACTGACCACGGTGGAGAAGGAGTACCAACTGAACAAATACCCCAGCAAGGTATTTGCATAGAATTTAACAAAAGAGGCAACCATCAAAGATAATGACTACATATTAGAGGTGAAAGGTAAAGTGGGTAATATATTTGCAATACTGAAGGGAGAGGAATGGATTCCAACTGACCAGAGATGGTAGACTATGTTTAGAACTGTGTAAATACTGTCAAGCAGGCTGTCATAACATTGTTGTTGTGTAATTGTGAGATACATGGCTCCCTTGCAAAAGAGACCTTGGTCTCAATAGGACACCCTGTTAAAATAAAGGTAAAATTAATAAATAACGTTACCAATAAATGGTAGATAATGTGGTGGTAGATACTGGACAGAAGAGGGGGAAATGAAGAGTAAGAAGAGTTATTCTGTAACCAGCTCTGCTCCGTTCGTTTTTCCAGTCTAGTATCCTCAGACTTTTTATCCAGCATCAGTAACAAGCACCACACCATCTCTCTCTCTCACACACACACACACACACACACACACACACACACACACACACACACACACACACACACACACACACACACACACACACACACACACACACACACACACACACACACACACACACACACACACACACACACACACACACACACACACACACACACACACACACACACACACACACACACACACACACACACACTCTCTCTCTTTGCCGCCATCTGTGCCAAACAAAGGACTGCAGCCCATGATGCAGCTATCCCCAATCCTCCCCTCCCTCTCTTCTCCTCTCCTGTTCTTTATCTCCCTCTTTCTCTCAGCCAATGAGAATCAGTCATTCTGACACTATGTGTATGGATGATTGTGTGTGTGTGCATGTGCTCGTGTGTGTGTGTGTGGGGGGGGGGGTGTAAGATAGTGTGTTTGAGAGCGCATATGAGTTACCAGCCCAGCCTCAATCCCAAACCCAGAGTGGCTCATTCTCCCCAGATTCCAGTTATTTTTAAACGAAGACGATGAAGCAAAGAGATGGAGACCCCAGGTTTGTCCCTAAATTTAAGTACAGATGGTCCCATCTGTCTCTAACTCCTCCTCCTCCCTCCCTTCACAGAAAATAACAATCTGGAACAAATTCAGAACTAAAAAGACCCCCCCCATCAACATCATCACATTGATCAAAGATCAATTCCAATCCCTCTCCAACTCTTCCTTTGCCATCTTTAACATGATCCTATAGGGTGGGCTGGTTTTGGCGTCACAGTTAAAAGGATCCCTTGGTTGTGTTACAGAGGTGTGGACTGACTGGAGATGAATGATTCAGTGGAAGGAAATAATAACATTACAGAGAAAACCAGATGTCCTTTCCGGCAACAATAGAGACACTTTGTGTTTTGTCACATTGGAACAGCCTGGGAGGAGCAGCCTGGGAGGAGCAGCCTGGGAGGAACAGCCTGGGAGGAACAGCCTGGGAGGAACAGCCTGGGAGGAGCAGCCTGGGAGGAACAGCCTGGGAGGAACAGCCTGGGAGGAGCAGCCTGGGAAGAACAGCCTGGGAGGAGCAGCCTGGGAGGAACAGCCTGGGAGGAACAGCCTGGGAGGAACAGCCTGGGAGGAACAGCCTGGGAGGAACAGCCTGGGAGGAACAGCCTGGGAGGAGCAGCCTGGGAGGAACAGCCTGGGAGGAACAGTCTGGGAGGAGCAGCCTGATCCCGGAAAATCATGCAGAGACTTTAAATATATTCTGAGACTCAGGCAACCAGGAGATCATGGCATCGTTGACCAGAGTTAGACTCGTTAGACGCATCTCTCTCATTCAGAGGAACCAGTCTGTTTGTCACTGTCTATCCTACCTCAGTGTTGTTCTACCTCACGCCTTCGACCTTCTGAGTGATGGTGGCAGCCAGTGGTCAAAAAATAGATGGGTACTATAACTCCTGATCACCGTTGACGGTCAATAAAGTAACGCCCCCTATACTTTCAATGCATTTGTCTGCAAAAGGTGGATAAACACAGGAGCAAAATGTGTGTAAACGACATTTACGTACGTTTACCCTGCACTACACCACTGGTGGCAGCATTGGGGTGTAGGAGGTAGAGGTGACGGACTTGTCTATCTGTTTCAGAGAACATATTACAGGCCATACATGATAGTGCAGCAAAAAAGGGGTCCAATGGGTATGCTGTAGGTTGCAGGCGCTTTTGTAGAATAGTGTTTTGATCGTAGGAGAGGGGAAAAGTCTGGTTTGGATGGTTGTTGGTGTGCTGTCTTGCGATCTTGCTCCTGGTTTCCATGGTGACCCTCAGGATTTTATTATACCTAATAATAAAGAGAAAGCACAAGGGTGTTTGCAAAAATGTCATCAATAATGTTATATAGTACAACACTGAAAACGGTCTAACTCAAACCAGCCACAGATGGACGCAAATTAAGAACCAGACACATCAAACGCAGGTTGGCATTTATTGGGACGAATCTTGTCCTGGAGGCAGCTCTGCAGGGTGGTCACTAGCTGGCCAAGCCACAAAGTCATACACTCAGATTTTAAACCCACAACCAGGCACCGACCTCCTGGGGCCCCCCACTCCTCCCAATTATCTTTTTGGCCCCCAAACCCAAAATAAAATAAGAAATAATAATAATTTGGCTGGGGGCCCCTTAGAGGTCGGGGGCCCAGGGGCACGTGCCCTGTGTTCCCATTCTGTAAACTGGCACTGACCTAACCTTAACCTCATGCCTAAGACTAACCTTACATTTTTTTTCATAGCTTTTTTATTATATAGCCATTTTGACTTTTCGGCTGGCCCATCTAGTGGAAACTGCTCAGCTCTGCCTCCGGGACAAGATTCCTCCCAATTAATTTCAACCTGCACAAAAATCAAATCTGGGATTCAATCTGATCGCATTTGTAGACAATGCAGCTTTTAAAGGCAATGATCCATCGATCGCATTAACGGTAAACTCGGCATATGTCGACTCAATAGGAAATTACCTTTAAATGGAGCGTTGTTGACACAATCAGATTGAATCCCAGCCAATATGTGGGAAAAAAAAATAAACAAAGGTACAACAATGGGCACTAACCTAACCAACCACCAAAAATCAAGCACAAACATGACCAAAAGCAAGACAGAACACACACAAACAAACAGACAAAAGCAGCAAGTAACGACAGACACAAAACGGCACCACAATAAGAACTTGAGAGCTCAGCCACTCACTTCCCCAGTTTAAGACGATGGCTGCGATGATGATGATGACCCCGCCAACTAGTGAAACGATGGACAGCACCATTGCGTTCCGTCCCAGACGCCGCGCCCCGTCTACGTTCCCCAGCTGCAGGCTGTTCCTCGACTGGAGAATAGGGTGAAATGTTATTGATTAGGTTACAACATGCTGGTTAAAACACACTGTGAAGACAAAAGGTTAAAAGCAGTGGGTGGCAGTCCCATCTCTTCTGACCAGAACATTGGCCATCATTTTCTGTTCATTTCCCAGCAGGTGATCACTAACACACAAGCGGCCAACCACTGTTTTTAGCTGTTCTTCTTTGTGGTGTTTCTTAGATATCACACGCACGCACGCATTCCTTCACAGACAACACTTACAAACCACATGTCAAATACTTAAAAGTTCCACTCGCCATAACAGAGAAGACGAGAGCCACGATGTTGATCGGCCACAAGGGGCAGAAGCAGGACAGGATGGCCAATATTAGGTAGTCTCTAGGGGGCTTGCCGTCATCCTCCTCTGTCACGGTGCTGGGCTGACGGCTGATGGAAGGCCTGGGAGACCCTGCCCCATGACCCAGCAGGGACCCAGAGCGGCTTCCTTTCCGCGCCCGGCCGTTGGTTGGTTTGGCGTGTTGCAGTCGCTTTGGGGACGAGATGGAAGATGTGGGCGAGGAGTCGGCAGCACACATTCCATTACCTGTAGTAGGGTGGGTAGAGGGAGGCAAGGAGAGGGAAGGAGGGTGAAAAGGAGGGAGGAAGAAGGAACGAGAGAATGTCCTCATTGCTTCGTCACCAAAATCGGGAATCCTGACATTATTCAACATTTATAGATGGGTTGGCTGGAAGGTGTGTGTTGTTATGATTCTGAACGGTCAGATAACTAGCAACAGTGCCAAGAAGCTGCCATTAACAACGTACATGCCCCGCTCACCTGAGGATCTGTCTTTTTCAGCCATCTATTTCCTGTGTTTTGAGTGGTGCAAAATCTACTTGTCACTTAAATCTCGCTGGATTGATTGCTTTCATATTACTAGTGACTGTACACTGTAACGTTACTGCATAATTGTAGCTGGTTTACTAACGCGTTAGTTATATTAGCTATGTTGACTATGATGTTACTTTAGCTAATATGGTGACAATGATGTAGGCTGTGTGTAGCGTTTATAGTATTGTTTGGCTTGGAAAGGTTTTTTCGCATGGTAAGGCCAGAGGAGGAGAGCAAATAGATGCGAGAAGGAATCATCCGTGGCTGTTATGAAAGTGAACTGTGTTTACGGGTGATCAGGGGTGTATTCATTCTGCAAATTCTGTTAGAAAACGTTTCTTAAACGGAACAAAATGGGGATAAACATACTCTGGTTTGCAACTGTTGGACTAATGATTACACCCTATATCAGCTAGATGCAGGCAAGAGTGTGCAAGGCGGTATTGAATGGTTCACTGTCTGTCCATGTGATACGGTCTGTCTCCTCAAACGTTTCTCTCAACCTGTGTGCACCTACATTGTAAACTTTCATTCATAGACTAGGTTGTAGCAACCTCATGATGGGCATTGGAAAAATTAGAGTATCATGTAGTAGCCTAAACCTATCGCCGTTACATTGAACTGGGTTAATGGAATATGAATGACAATAGAATGTAATAGAAATAAGGCCATGCTCATGATGACACTGACCACCATTGATGTATAGATAGGTGTAATCTAGAGCTCTCTCTCTTGCTTCTCCTTCATTTTGGAAGAAATGAATTAGTTCAAAACTGTTCTTAGAGCGTGTTGATTTTTAATCTGAAGGTATCCCGTTATTGACACACTTGTTGAACTATGCTGCACAACAACAGTAATTAATCAATATATTTGTACAATTCTCAAAAGGCTCTGAAACCCCTTACAAAAACATACTGCAGTCAGAGTGCAGTATAATTGCAAATACTGCGTCCAAAGTACCACAGTTGATTGCAGTTACTGCACTTTCTTTTTTTTAAGGGCACAAGGGATTGACGTATTGTCTGGTCAAGCCAATAACCTAAATTGACTTTTAGTTTGGGAGGGGGTGTAATTGAAAGACTAGAGAAGGGAGGTGGGGATTGAGCCATTGAAAAAATAAAGGGTGCTGAAGAGAAGGCAGTATTCTGTAAATCATGCATCTGTCTTAAGTGATTCCTGGACAGACAGGGCCAGACACTCAGGGAAATGAGAAGGGGAAGTGAGGGGACAGCTCTAGAACACAAACATTCGTAGAGTTGTAGATCACAACAACAGAGATGAGCTCAAAGTGTTGAGAGGGGTGTTAATTGTAAGTTGGGATGGATAGGGTTGAGAAGAAGGAGAGGGTGGAAGGGGGAGGGTGGAGGACGATATGGGGGAGGTTGTCAAATATTTATTTACTGGTCTCCATCTTCTCGCTGATTACTGCCAAGTGGTCTTTGGATTCCGATTGGCTGGAGTCAGGGGCTGTCTCTTGGTGCTCAGCACTGGTTGGCTGGGAGGTGATGGTCTGCTCCGGCTGCTGTTCTCCCTCCGCTCCACTGGGGGCAGCACTGGTGTTGGAAGACATGGCGGAATGCCGACAATGTTGTTTCACTGGTAGTTTGGGCCTTTTTGATGATTGGTCTTGATTGGACGTTTGATCTTCTTCAACTGAAATGAACGGGGGAAATAGGGAACATAATACAATTTACTGTTACTTGCATTATGGTGTTATCAAATTACCAGTTTGTTAGCATGGAAGTCGTACAGCTCCTGCAATGTTCTGATCAACCATGCCATATACTATAGTCTATTGTTTATAAACATTTTATACAGGTATACCAGGAACCAGCCAGGAAGCTATGGCTTTCTTCATTGGGGGACTGCTTAGATCAAACTTGACATTTTACTAAATCGTAGTCAGCTAATCATCTGAGGGGCGGGTCAGCAACATCCAGGGACCATATTGGAAGGAAACTGCTCAGGAAACTGCTCAGCCAATGGTGACTTTAAAACAGTTTATTGGCTGTGATAAGGGAAAACTGAGGCTACATTAACATTGTAGTTACTCCACAACACTAACCTAATTGACAGTGTGAAAAGTCAGAAGCCTGTAAAGAATACAAATATATATTTTTAAATGCATCCTGTTTGCAACAAGACACTAAAGTAATACTACAAAAAATTTGGCAAAGCAATTAACTTTTTGTACTGAAGACAAAGTGTTATGTTTGGGGCAAATCCAATATCTAGGTGTTGACCATGACAGGAATTGTAAAAATATGAGCTCCCTTGTAGGATGTCATGAAGTATCTGACTCCTCCTTAAGATAAGCCACACCCACCAAGCCCCACCCCTCGAACCTTTATGCCACACCCCTCCTATCTGCATACCTCTCTCAGCCTTTGTTTCCAGGCTAACTACACAACGCCTTGATAGGTGTTTTAAATATCTGCTAACCACATCATATAATAGAACAATCTAATGCCTGAATGCCCAGTTGATGACGTGGCACGCAGCCATTGATTGGTATAACGCAACTTCTGCAATGTAGTCGGCCTGGAATGCGACCAAAGTCTTCCGACAGGTGACATCACACCTACGTAGCCCTATTCCCTTACATAAGTTACACAACCTAAGTTAGACAACCACATATCAGTCACTTGACTGACCAAATCTGACATAAGACAATTCTGTCAACCCTCTTGTCGTTCTGAATAAGGGTTAGAGTGAGGATTAGACGTAATAAGGATCAGTCCGTATCGAACAGACAAAGGCTGGGATTCATTCAAACCCGCCATAGAGACAGAATCATTGGATCACTTGTTTCGGTTTTTGGTCGCAGGTTCAGGAATGGCTGAAGAATTGCAACATTTACTTGGAGCTAACTCTTTAGATAGCATTGCTGGGTGATTTGAAAAGTCATAGATCAAACAAAAATATAAATGTAAAGCGTTGGTCCCAAGTTTCATGAGCTGAAAAAAAAGATCCCAGAAATGTTCCATATGCACAAAAAGCTTATTTCTCTCATATTTTGTGCACAAATGTGTTAACATCCCTATTAGTGAGCATTGAGTGTCTGCGTTACCAGGAGCTAAAATAGAAGTTGCTTCTATTTGTGACGCTGAACTTGATGCAAGTCCTGCCTCTCCCATCTCCTCATAGGCTTTTAGAAGCATATACCCACGTACCATCGATTGTGGTAATACACCTTATTATGAAAGTCCAAAGAAGAAAAAGCCTGGAAGGAGAGATGACTAGAAACGATTCGGCTGACCGTTTTATGTGTGGATTAATTGTCGGAGTAGAGGACCCTGTGCATTTCAGGTAAAATAGCCATGTTTAAATCCACAAAATAGAATTGCGCATGCGCGGTTTGAGCATGGTGTAACATTGTCTCTGTGCTCCCAAACAAGCCAAGTTCCCCGTGATCATTTTGTTGTACGTCTGCAGAGCTGATAAAATCACTATTTTAGTAGTTCATCGAAGTAGGTATGGCATACTTTCAAGACTGCTACAACTATCAATCAGGGTAGTATAACTATGCCTCCCGAACTTCTCTATCCCTCTCATTGCTGTGTTGACTACATTCCTCTCCCCTGCGGTCTGTGTGGGTCTGCCAGGAAGAATATGCGCAATGTATTCTGGTCATTGTAGTTAATTACCACATTTTCTGCGCTGAACTAGGTTTAATATTTGCCTATTGAAAACTAAATTCCCTGCAGTGTTTTTGATTTGATATCTCGTGCTTGATATGATTTCTCTCTAGACAAACAGAGCGTTGAGCTCACAAAAAAAGGAACAATGTAATTGAACCGACGTTGGTCAATTAGTTGTTTAATAATCTGAGAAAAAAAACGAAATTTCAGTTAATTGCTCAGCACTACATGACATGGTCCATTATATTAGGTTTAGGCTACCAGTATTATTGGGCTATATCAGCCAATAGGCTAGACATAGTTTGAAAGAGAGACAGAGTTGGGGTGAAATAGAATAGGAGACTGGACACTTGCACTTCACTTGAACTACGTTTTACATAACATTTAGCAGGCAGACAAATAAATGTGTTACCAATACTTCATATCTAGACAAAGTAGAAGCCTAAACTATAGCCTGTCATACTTCGGAAGTTTATTTGCTTGAAAAGACAACTGCCCGGGTTTATCCGCCCATGCATATAGCCTACAGGCTATTTAATTGAGACAACACATATTAGGCACACTTGATCTCGCAAGCCCAACAAAAGGGGAATGCAGCTATCTAGCGTCAATTACCTTTAAAAGTTATGTGCAGTGCGCTTGCCGACAAGGTACGTTTGACTCCCGGCCTTACTTCTACACATTTACATCTGAATATTCATTATCTTGTAAATACTTTCATTTAATTTACTGGGTTGTTATAGCAGTGGCAGATTTAGGTATAGGCCACATGGGCAGCAGCCCAGGGCGTCAATCTTGCCGGTTTTCTATCGCTCGTTTGCAAGTCACGTCAATGATATCATGTCACCGTGTGGGTCAATTAACCTTATCGGAGTAGGCGCCCTGATTATAGTTTGTGAGCTAGGCAGGCTACTGGCTGGGAAGGTCTCCCACTCAGAAATAGGAGATGGGGAGGGGATAGGTAGACCTCAGGTCTCCCCACTGGAAGCCCAAGGTAGGGGAGCGGGGAATCTATCAAATAGTCCACTTTGTACAGTACTAATGCAATTAGTAAAATCAGTCACACTACGGAATTATACCAAATAAACCACAATTCATTGATAATACTGCGAATATACAGTTTCACTGTTACATTTTTTGGGGTTTGTGCGAAATCGTTAAGAATAATATTAAACCAGTCTGCACACCACCAAGGTGAATTGGTTTAGTCTCGACTCTTTGTTGACAGTGTTGGGGGATGGGTAATGTATTGAAGCTCGAGTGCCAAATCAACACAATTTTGTTTCTATTTGTCTTTGGTTACTTGTTTTGATATTTGAGTCTTATTTCTATATTTTTATAGTTTTAAATGTTATAATTATTTAATTGTGTTGTTCCAAATGTCTGAATAAAAATTACAGTTAGTGCAGAATGGCACAAGTCATACAAGCTAGAACCGCCATTGGTTGTTAGAGTATACTGTGTGTATCCATTTGGGCTCAACATAGCTCCATCTAAGAATTTGTTCTTTAACTGATTTGCCTAGTTAAATAAAGGTAAATAAAAATCTGAGAGCTGTTACATTTCTCCAGCTCCATCCCTCAGCTTTATCGAAAAACCAAATGGCTGGTCTGCAGCTTGGCTGAAAACTAATTAAGGATGTACATGTCATTTGTAAAAAGGGTTCGGCCTCGCTAAAAGGAGTTGTTGAGTCATCAAATCTAATCTAAGTACCACCCAACCCACTTTACAAAGATGAATGTTGTGAAAATATGAACTTCTACAGGAAATGTAATGGGTATTATAATAAATATTGTACATTATGATGACATTTAAATATAATGATCTGCCATTCATGCAGGGAGTGAGACTGACATAGTAGAGGAGATGTGGTTAGAATGAAGATGGGATGGAGGAGAGAAGGGAGGGGAGGAAAGGGGGATGAGCACATCACGGAAAAGGTGATCTTGGCACACCTAGACCTGTGTGTGAGAGTGTGTGTGTGTGCGCGCGAGAGGGATGGAGTGGAATATGGAGCAGGACTTGCGGTGAATTGCACATATAATTCAACAAAAAAAATCAGGAACACTGTAAATTCCAGCAAATTCTATGTAAAGATGATACATTATGTATTACAATGCAACGTGACTTATGCAGACTAACATAGATCTGTTTGGAAAACAACTGAATGCATAATAAAGATGCCTACACAGACATACATGCATGGCTGCCTTACACACACACACACACACACACACACACACACACACACACACACACACACACACACACACACACACACACACACACACACACACACACACACACACACACACACACACACACACACACACACACACACACACACACACACACACACACACACACACACACACAGAGAGATAAATACACATGCACCCTCTCCCTGGCCTCGCTTGGTCTTTCTCTCATGTACAGGAGTAAAATACAGAATGAACAAATTACTGGTGCATTCTCTCTCACACACAGACACATGCGTGCGTGCTATTGTCTGCATGCACACACAATGATGACACACCCACTTCAAACCACACATGCAGTGCATACTGTACACTACAGATAGGTTACTGTACACCACAGAGAGCAAAATATGAACTAAATCACATAGAAACCGCATGCTATCCACCTAGGCCTACCTGATCTTATTGAGTGACATGAAACATTATCCTTAACATTTTGCTTTTCTTGATCACAATTCCAAATATTACTGTAAATGCAACGTGTAGTAAAAAATAGAAAATATGACACAAGTTCAGTAGGCTACGATTAAAATCTCCACCCAGAATTCGTCGAATTGTCTTTTTCTTTTGATACAGGCTATGGTAAACGGTAACGGTCAAATTAGGCTACAGACCACGCCGGGGGATGTCAAATTGCGCTCGTGTGCTTGCTATGTTGCTACCTCATCACCTCGCTCTCTCTCTCTCTTTTGTTCAACGGCGCTGCAAGATTGAGGAGAGGGAGGGGGAGACAGGAAACTCCTATGCCCGGAGGCGGGTAGAAAGGAGGGGAGAGAGGGAGAAGTCGGCGCAGCACATGCAATAGGATGCTTTCGCTCGCTTTCTCTCTCACCCAGCGTACCCTTACTTTTTTTTTCTCTCAGGGTCTATTTTGCTGATGGGGAAATAGTAGACCAACGCGCCACTTGCGCCGTTCACATACCAATTTAGCTATGCATACTGCCTCAAGCATTCCTTTGTCGCTGGTTCACTGACCAATTTATGTAGGTCTATGTTTATTCCTAGGGGTCATGTGAACCAACCATCATGTGGTCAATATTGTTGACAGTATTCACCAGCAATTGAAAATACAGTGCATGCTTGGTTATTTGGTCATTTCTGGCCCAACTTTGCTCATCGCACCTGAAGTGGAGTCACGAGGGATACTTTAACGAAGTGTTGCACGCTAGCGACGCCCTGTGGACAGAAATTGTACACACACACGCACCCAACACAAACAGAAAATAGAGTAAAATTACACAAATGACCTCTCTCCTGTATGTAGTGAGTCTTGTTGCTCTTTGGACAAACAGAACATTTGATCACGTTATCAGCTACCTGCAACTAAACCACATTTTGTTCTATGTATTTTACATGGCCAAATATGCATTGGGATGGTCGGGAATAAAAATCTGTGTCAAAATATTCAGTGGTCTTCTAATAAAATGTAATCACTATAAAGTCATTGATTAAAAGGTGCAATCAGTAATAGTTGTAATGCTCTCCAATGGTCATTTCAATTTATGATATACATTGATATGATAACTCTGAAATTGTGATACATTTCTCAAGCTCTGGCCACCCCTCCGCTTTATAGCAAACCAAGTGGCTTGGCTGCCATTTGGCTGAGAAGCCAATAGAATATTGTGTAATAAATAAGTCAGACTAGAGCATGTAGCTTAATGTTGTTTTTATTAGTCACTACTGCATGAGCTACAGACATGAGGTAGATGAAGAGTGGTGGTTATTGCAAAAATATGGTTTGTTCAAATGGATTGAGACACTTCATCCAGTGTGTGTATGTGTGTGTGTGTACAGACAGACCCATGGATACAAACTGAAGCCTTGACATTTAAGGTTTCGGGGAAAAGCCATGCTTTAATTTCTTTGATAAATGGATCAACAAATGAATTCAATAAATTTGCATAAACCTCAGAAGCAGAACAAGGAAAGATTCCTTATTGTCCCGGATTATGGTTAGTATAGACATGCAACACATGGAGTGGGCAGCACTTTATAGGGCATTGACGGCACCAAACAGATGAGTAAAAAAAAAAAAAAAACATGTAAACCAAGGGGAATGTTCACTTGGACGTCTTTAGTCAGACACACATCTATGTACACACATACACTCACATCAGAATAATCGCCACCGTACACTCATACAGATCATATCCCTAATTGTCAGTTACTACATCAGACAAAAAACAACCAGAAATCCTACATCTGTAGGGGATGTTATCAGACTGGACATTATTCTCTTATTGTCAACGTTCTCCTTTTCTCTTCCCCCGCTCACTGGCCCTGGCTCTGAGAAAGAGCTCCCAGAAGGCCGTTGGCCGTGCTGAAGAGGTTGATGGGAGAAGAGCCGTCTGTGATCAGGGTTGACTTCAAACCCAGAGATTGGAGCAGCTTGACCTGGGAGAGGGTGGGGGAGAAAGGGAGGGAGTGGGGAAAAAGAGGGGAGTGAGGGACAGAAACAGAGAGATTGAGGTAATATGATCATTTCTCCTTTACGTTATAACTGATTGAATAAGGTCCTGTGTTCCAGTATCCTAAATGGTATTTTATAATGTCTTGTCACGCCAATATAGCTAATTTAATTAAATTGAGATTGGGTGGGAGAAAGTCAGACCTGCTCAGTAAAACGTTACAGTAAAATAAAACATTACAGATTGATTCTGACCTGAGCTTAAGGATTCTCCAGGTGCCATTTTTATTCAGGCAAATGTATTGTGTAGCACACATATGACGGTATTATGGTATGTAAGGAATTATGTACCTGTAGCTCGGGGCCGGCTCTGGCCATCTCCTTCAGGGTGTCGGCGCCAATACTGTCCACCAGCTTTTTAAAGCGGTTGCTCTCTATCTCAGCCAACTTCTGCTGTTTCTCCACTTCCAAACGATCCATTGCTGACTTATAGTTTAGTTCCTGCTCCCTCGCCTTGGACAGACGGTCCAGCTCGCCCTCCTGCACACAGAATTACAGGTCAGCTACACATAGTATGTGAACCTTTCAGCATTACACAATGTAGAACACCTTCAAACACACACACACACACGGTTGTGTACCTTTAAGAATTATACAATGTAGAACACCTTCAAACATTTATCAAACACAGACCACACACACACACACACACACGTGAACTACTGGTTGTGTACCTTTAAGAATTATACAATGTACAACACTTGACCATACACGCAGCATAGTGAGAGGATACGTACAGCCTCAATCCGCTGGGCCTCAGCCTTCAGTTTAGCCTCGTTGACTGCCGCCTCTCCCTGGATACGGGCTGCCTCTGCTCTGGACTGGGCCTCTGCCTTCGCTGCCCCTGTACTCTCCACCGCCGCACTGCAACACAACGACACACCTTTAGATTTGGTATTTTGTCTGGATCCCCATTAGCTGTTGCAAAAGCAGCAGCTACTCTTCCTAGGGTCCACACAAAACATGACAACACAGAGCATTAATAGAAAACAGCTTTAAGGACAGAACTACATTTAAAAATAAAAAATAAAAAAAAAGTATTACAAAAAGGCACACAGCCTACATATCAATACACAAACCAGGTCAAATAGGGGAGAGGCGTTGCTTTCTGTTTTTTTTAAACCAGGTTTGCTTTTCACTTGAGCAATATGAGATGGAACGGAGATCCATGCAAAAATGGCTCGATATAATACTGTACGAGTTCTTGAATTTGGGGACAGTGAAAAGACCCCTGGTGGCATGTCTGGTGGGGTAAGTGTGGGTGTCAGAGCTGTATGTAAGTTGACTATGCAAACAACTTGGGATTTCCGACATTAACATTTCTTATAAAAATAAGTAGTGATGCAGGCAGTCTCTCCTCAACGCTTAGGCAAGAGAGACTGGCATGCATAGTATTTATATCAGCCCTCTGATTACAATGAATAGTAAAATGTGCTGCTCTGTTCTGGGCCAGCTGCAGCTTGACTAGGTCTTTCCTTGCAACACTCGACAATAATCAAGAGAAGACTAAACTAGAGCCTAGAGGACTTGCTTTTTGGAGTGTGGTATCAAAAAAGCAGAGAAACTCTATTATAGACAGACCTCCCCATCTTTACAACCATTGAATCTATATGTTGACCATGACCATTTACAATCTAAGGTAACGCCAAGTAATTTAGTCTCCTCAACTTGTTCAACAGCCACACCATTCATTACCAGATTCAGCTGAGGTCTAGAACTTAGGGAATTATTTGTACCAAATACAATGCTCTTAGGTTTTAGAGATGGCCACCCATTCCAAAACAGACTGCAACTCTTTAAGGGTTTCAGTGACTTCATTAGCTGTGGTTGCTGATGCGTATATGGTGTTGAATCATCAGCATACATGGACACACATGCTTTGTTTAATGCTAGTGGCAGGTCATTGGTAAAAAAAATAGAAAAAGAGTAGAGGGCCTAGAGAGCTGCCCTGCGGTACACAACACTTTACATGTTTGACATTAGAGAAGCTTCCATTAAAGAAAACACTCTATAGCTCTGAATCCATGATATGGATTGAAAAGCCATTCACAAGTTTAACAGGTCATGGTCAATAATATCAAAGGCTACACTTAAATCTAACAGTACAGCTACCACAATCTTCTTATTATCAATTTCTTTCAACCAATCAGTCATTTGTGTCAGTGCAGTAGATGTTGAGTGCCCTTCTCTATAAGCATCCTGAAAGTCTGTTGTTAATTTGTTTATAGAGAAACAGCATTGCATTTGGTCAAACAGTTTGCTAAGAGCTGGCAGCAAGCTTATAGGTCTGATGTTAGAAACAGTAAAGGCCGCTGTTACCACTCTTGGGACTTTGGCTTCCCTCCAGCCCTGAGGACAAAAACATTCCTCTAAACTCAGATTAAAGATGACAGATAGCTAGTGGCTATAGAGTTTTTTCAACCATACAGTTTTTCAATTCCAGCAATCCATAGAGCCTTAAAAGTTCTACAGTCAGTTTCTTAACAGGTACATTTTTAACAATAATTGGAAGAAGCAATTTCATCAAGTGCAGTGTCCGGATGCTCCTCATTAATCACAATCAGACAACAAATATTTTTAACATCATCCACATAAGAGTCACAGCAAAACCTTTTGTATGATCTCTTATACACGATTTTAGGCCCAGCTGTTGGAACTTTGGCTTTCCTGGATATAGCCACGATATTGTGATCACCTCATTTGATGGGTATACAGCTTTAGAACAAAGTTCTACAGTATTAGTAAATAGTAAAAAAATGTGATCGATACATGTGTATGATCTTGTTCCTGTAGTGTTTGTAAACACCCTGGTAGGTTGATTAATAACCTGAACCAGATTACAGGCACTGGTTACAGTGAGAAGCTTCCTCTTGAGCGGACAGCTTGACGAAAACCAGTCAATATTCAGGTCACAAAGAAGGTAGACCTCTCTGTTTTACAACACATACACATTCGAGCATTTCACACACATCATTTAGATACTGACTGTTAGCACTTGCTGGCCTATAGCAACTCCCCAGAAGAAAAGGCTTTAGATGTGCCAAGTGAACCTGCATCCACAACACTTCAATAACACTTGACATAGGATAAGGCCGTCATTATAAATGAGACTTTGTTCTTAACGGACTTGCCTAGTTAAATACACACACACACTTGAAGTCGGAAGTTTACAAACACTTAGGTTGGAGTCATTAAAACTTGTTTTTCAACCACGCCACAAATTTCTTGTTAACAAACTATAGTTTTGGCAAGTTGGTTAGGACATCTACTTTGTGCATGACACAAGTCATTTTTCCAACAATTGTTAAGACAGATTATTTCACTGTATCACAATTCCAGTGGGTCAGAAGTTTACATACACCAAGTTGACTGTGCCTTTAAACAGCTTGTAAAATTCCAGTAAATTATGTCATGGCTTTAGAAGCTTCTGAGAGGCTAATTGACATAATTTGAGTCAATTGGAGGTGTACCTGTGGATGTATTTCAAGGCCTACTGTCAAACTCAGTGCCCCTTTGCTTGACATCATGGGAAAATCAAAAGAAATGAGCCAAGACCTCAGAAAACAAAATGTAGACCTCGAGTCTGGTTCATCCTTGGGAGAAATTTCCAAATGCCTGAAGGTACCACATTGATCTGTACAAACAATAGTATGCAAGTATAAACACCATGGGACCACACAGCCATCATACCACTCAGGAAGGAGATGCGTTCAGTCTCCTAGAGATTAACGTACTTTGGTGCGAAAAGTGCAAATCAATCCCAGTAAAACAGAAAAGGACCTTGTGAAGATGGAGGAAACAGGTACAAAAGTATCTATATCCACAGTAAAACGAGTCCTATATCGACATAACCTGAAAGGCCGCTCAGCAAGGAAGAAGCCACTGCTCCAAAACCGCCATAAAAAAGCCAGACTACGGTTTGCAACTGCACATGGGGACAAAGATTGTACTTTGTGTCCATCATCCCGTCTGATGAAACAGAAATATAACTGTTTGACACCACCCCAACCGTGTAGCATCATGTTGTGGGGGGGCTTTGCTGCAGGAGGAACTGGTGCAACTTCAGAAAACTGATGACATCATGAGGATCAAAAATTACGTGGATATATTGAAGCAACATCAAGACATCAGTCAGGAAGTTAAAGCTTGGGTCACAAATGGGTCTTCCGAATGGACAATGACCCCAAGCACACTTCCAAAGTTGTGGCAAAATGGCTTAAGGACAACAAAGTCAAGGTATTGGAGTGGCCATCACAAAGCCCTGACCTCAATCCCATAGAACATTTGTGGGCAGAACTGAAAAAGCATGTGTGAGCAAGGAGGCCTACAAACCTGACAGTTACACCAGCTCTGTCAGGGGGAATGGGCCAAAATTCACCCAACTTATTGTGGGAAGCTTGTGGAAGGCTACCCAAAACATTTTATCCAAGTTAAACAATTTAAAGGCAACGCTACCAAATACTGAGTGTATGTAAACTTCTGACCCACTGGGAATGTGATGAAACAAATGAAAGCTGAAATAAAATCACTACTGTTATTGACATTTCATATTCTTAAAATAAAAGTAGTGAACCTAAACTGACCAAAAACAGAGGATTTATACTAGGATTAAATGTCAGGAATTGTGAAAAACTGAGTTTATATGCATTTGGCTAAGGTGTATGTAAACTTCTGACTTCAACTGTGTGTGTATGTACGTATATGTATATATCTTGCAGCCTGCTGGCTCCACCCCAGAGCCTTATATGGACTTTTTGCCCCAACGAGTGGATCATCAAGCCAGGGATTACTGGGGGATAAAAGAGGGAGCAGCCTGCACAAAGGGGCAGAGAATGGAGAGTGAAGTGTGTGTTACGGAGAGTGAAGGATGTGTTATGGAGAGTGTGAGAAGAAAGATTCACCCCCCCTCGTGTACCGAACCGGATTGGCTGAGGACCGGAGTTTTAGGATTACTCCTGCAGAACGGAACAGACAACGAGAACAGATTGTGGACTGTGAAATAGTTGGTGAATTCCCCCCAGTGTGCAAAACTCCCTAATAAACTCCCCATTTGCATTCTAATTCTGCTACTTGTGTGTTTTGTTATTGAACTTGGTGACGTGGAAACCCCACACCCTTGAGCCTGCTACATATGGTGGAGAATGCGGGCACACCAAACCAAGCTCAATAACTAAAACAGACACAGAGCACAATGAAAGCATTGGTGAAACAGCTGGTGGAGGCGAACATAGCACAGCAGGCTATGCATCGGGAACTGCTGGAGGAACAGCGTCAGCAAACAGCTCTCCTGCGATCTGAACTCAGCCAGGTTCCAGCCACCCAGGCCGGCATAGTGGCAGGCGCAGCAGTCTCTTGTCCCAAACCCAGTAGGTTTATACTGAAGTTGACAGAGGCTGATGACATCGAGGCTTACCGCCAAGCCTTTGAGAGGACGGCGGCTAGGGAGAAAAGACCATGAGAAATGGGCCAGCCTTCTAGCACCCTTCCTGTCAGGAGCGGCACAGAAGAGCTATCAGGATCTGACGGCTGACCAGTCGACGCATTACAAGTGGCTGAAAAAGTCAATCCCGCGCTGGTATAGTTACACCCTGATTAGCAGGGCACAAAGATTCCATGATTGGGCGTATAATCCTACAGCGTCCATCCCGATCGTAAATGCATGATCTAATTAGCCAACTCTTGGCCAGCCCACCTGCTGAACCACTGACACCCATCGAGAAAGTGGTCATAGATCAATTTCTACGCTCTCTCCAATGTGTGTTGGTGTTGGTCCCCACCTCAGAATGTACGTTTTTGGCCCGATGGAATGGGCCATACGAAGTCCTTGAGAAAGTGGCTGAAGTTAACTATAAGGGTCAGACAGCCGGGGATGTAAGCATCTGACCCAGATTTACCATGTGAATTTTCTAAAGAAATGGAACACAAATGATGTACTCTACTCCATTTCCCCGAAGAAGGCTACCACAGAGACCAAGCCGGCGGAGGTGTCACTGGGGGAGCAGCTGAGCACAGAAGCAGGAGCTGAGAGAGTTGGTCGGCCGGAACTAGGAAGTGTTCTCCAGTGAACCAGGACACACCGATCTGGTACAGCACAGCATCATCACCGAACCCGGGAAAAAGGTGAAGTTGAGACCCTACCGCATACCGGAAGCAAGGAGAGTAGCTGTCAGGACGGAGGTAAAAACGATGTTGAAAGCTGATATAATCGAAGAGTCGAATAGTGAGTGGTGCAGCCCCATAGCGTTGGTGCCAAAACCAGATGGCACCATTGGCTTCTGTAATGATTTTAGACAGGTAAACGAAATCTCGAAGTTAGACGCCTACCCCATGCCCCGAACTGATGAATTAATAGAACGGCTCAGGACCGCCCGATTTATCAGCACGCTCGCCCTGACAAAGGGTTATAGGTATGTGCCCTTAGCTCCCGAGGCCCCTGACGGGCTGTTCCATTACAAGAAGCTGCCCTTTGGGTTGCACGGGGCCTGGCCCCTGGCCACCTTCCAGAGGTTGATGGACCGAATTCTCCATCCCCATCGTGAGTATGCGGTGGCCTACATCGATGATATTGTGATCCATGGGAGCGAGTGGGAGACACATCTAAACCAGGTGAGTGCGGTACTGGCCTTACGGGAGGTGGAGCTAACAGCAAACCCAAAGAAATGTTGGCTCGGCCTGCTAGAGGCTGAGTAACCTGGGGTACATGACCGGGAGGGGATGTGTCAAATGCCAGGTGAAGAAAATGGAGGCAATTCAGGACTGGCCCCTCCCCCTCACCAAGAAGAGATACACACGTTTGTGAGGTTGACTAGTTACAACAGGAGATTTATTCCTCACTTTGCCTCCTTAGCCAGCCTGACCGATCTGACCAGGGGCCATCAGCCCGCCCTGATGACGTGGACAGAGGAGACAGAGAAAGCCTTCCAGAACCTAAAGGGAGCACTGTTTTCTGGACCCGTGCTGGTGACCCTGGACTTCTCCTTCCAGAACCTAAAGGGAGCACTGTTTTCTGGACCCGTGCTGGTGACCCTGGACTTCTCCAAACCAGACTGATGTGTCCGAAACAGGGGTGGGTGCCGTCCTATCACAGCTACAAGAAGGTGAGGAACACCCAGTCATGTACATTAGCCGGAAGCTGTTGCCACGGGGAGAAAGAATGTCCAGCGATCAAGTGGGTGCTGGACCACCCCTCCCTCCCAGGCAGAACTGGGGGGGAGAAAGCAGGGAAAGGTGAGGAGAGTGGTTATTGAAGGGAGATGTCTTGTGGCCACGGCTGCACCCTAATCTTCCTGTGGTTGATCTTCAATTTCTCAGAGATCATTTCCCTCACTTTGTCCTCAGACTCAATCCAGGTCTCATGTGGAGATTTGGCAATTCCGTCCCGAACCATGTTATTCCACCTTGATTGTCCCTCCCTTATCAATCATTGTTATCATGGATTCACACACAGAACTGATGTAGTCTCTCAATGACTTACAGATTGCTGTCATCTTGCCTTTCTCCTGTTTCAACTCATCGAGCTGACCCTGGGAAAACGGCAAAATGTTCTTCAGGTCCTGGACCTCTCTGGTCAGGTTGTCCATTCTTTTATTAGTTGAATCCACCAATATTTGGACAAAACACATGAAGCGGGGGGAGGGAAAACAGATCCTAGATCTGTACCTAGGGGAAACTTCACCACAGCGCCACAGATCTAACCTCTGCATTCACACAACTCACAATAGCTACATTATGTTAGGAACTCTGATCTAAATGTTACTCGGTACAGCTTCGCATTCACACTACTAAGAACAGCATGATGCTAACGCTAGCCATGCCAATTCTAGCTCCTTGCCATAACATTTTTCCATCGACAAAGCTAATATGTTAGCGTTATGCTAATGATATCCCTCTGCCATTATTTTTCCCAAAAGCGATGCTAACGTGCATTAGTTTTAACAGCATAGCATCAATGGTCACCTGAGGGCCTCCAGCTCCAACAGCTCTTTCCTGGTCCTCTCTGCCTCCGCCTGGTCTGTGATCCTCTGCCTCTCCAGACGACCACGCGCCTCCTGCTCGAGACGCTCTGCCTCATGGCTGCAGGGAGGGAGGGAGGGGAGAGAGAAATACAAAGAGGGAGAAGAAGAGACGAACGGGGGGTTCATGCTTACCAAACAGGCAAAAACACCTCGGTGTGTGTGTCTGTCTGGTGGCAGATAGCCTAGCAATTGAGAGTGTTGGGCCAGTAACTGAAAGGTCACAAGTTCAAATCCCTGAGCCGAACTAGGTGAAAAATCTGTCAATGTGCCCTTGAGCAAGGCACTTAACCCTAATTGCTGCTGTAAGTGTGCATGCATGCATATAAGCCATATAAGCCATATAAGCCAAGACTCAATAGCACATTGAAGCCAAATTAAGTCTTAAAACCTGTTGGTACTAGGGGGCAGTATTTTCATTTTTGGGAAAAAAACGTTCCCGTTTTAAACGGGATATTTTGTCAGGACAAGATGCTAGATAATATATGCATATAATTGACAGCTTTGGATAGAAAACACTCTTACGTTTCCAAAACTTTAAAGATATTGTCTGTGAGTATAACAGAACTGATGTTGCAGGCGAAAGCCTGAGAAAAATCCAATCCAGAAGTGCCCCAGGTTTTGAAAGCGCTGCGTTCCAATGAGTCCCTATTCAGCTGTGAATGTGCCATCAACGAGCTTACGCTTCCTACGTATTCCCCAAGGTGTCTACAGCATTGTGACGTAGTTTTACGCATTTCTGTTGAAGAATAGCCGTAGGCGGCCACATTGCGTAAGTGGTCACATGGTGGCTCCGAGAGAGAATCTTGCGTAAAATACAGAGGTAGCCATTACTCCAATCGGTCCTACTGAAAAACGAATTGTCCCGACGGATATATTATCGAATAGATATTAGAAAAACACCTTGAGGATTGATTATAAACAACGTTTGCCATGTTTCTGTCGATATTATGGAGCTAATTTGGAATATTTTTCGGTGTTGTGGTGACCGCAATTTCCGGGCGATTTCTCAGCCAAACGTGAAGGACAAATGGAGCCATTTCGCCTACAAAAATAATATTTTGGGAAAAAAATGAACTTTGGCCGTCTACCTGGGAGTCTCGTGAGTGAAAACATCCGAAGTTCATTAAAGGTAAACGATTGAATTTGACTGCTTTTCTGATTTCCGTGACAAGGTTGCCTGCTGCTAGCAAGGCATAATGCTATGCTAGGCTATCGATAAACTTACACAAATGCTTGTCTAGCTTTAGCTGTAAAGCATATTTGGAAAATCTGAGATGACAGGGTGATTAACAAAAGGCTAAGCAGTGGCTCAATAAATTTCATTTGTGATTTTCATGAATTGGATATTTATGTCCGTTGCGTTATGCTAATTCGTTTCAGGCGATGATTACACTCCCGCATGCGGGTTTGGGAGACAAAAGGTTTAAGATAGCATCTCATGTGCAGCTTGAGCTACTCCAGGAAGTGAGTTGCAGGCTAGCTCAGTGCTGGCCAATCCCATGAAATAACTCAAATTGAAGGCAGACAGTGGACAGTGGATTTATATCTGCAGGCTGCCAAATTAAAAACAAATTCAAATTGATTTTTCCATTTTAATCCTTTTTGTAATGAGATGCCTGCAGTACCACGGTTGGACTGTCGATGGCTGTGGCTACACCCCTGTGCGGCAGCCTCCTGGGAGTTGGTGGTGATCTCGATGGCCAGCTGGACACTCTTCTGCAGGGCGTCTCTGGTCCTCTGGTCCACCGGCTCCACTGACTGGATGTCCACACTGCTGATGACCAGACTGTTCTGGTGGAAGCGCAGGCTGGGACGCACTGCCAGCTTGTCATCAAAGCCAAACACAGAGGAGCAGATGATCCGGTTGGAGTTCTGTAGAGTGGAGGGGGTTAAAGAAGAGGTTAAAGCGTGGGGGTGTTATTGTTGTCTTTGAATCAATTGGCACACGTTTTCCAAAGCGGCGTATAGGCCGACCTAACTACGATAGCCAAGGGCTGGAGGCCATGTAGAATTAAAAAGTGTATAAAAATTTTAAAAAGCCAGAAAAGTGCAGATTTAGACGATTGAAGTGTGGGACAGACCTTGTGAAAGTCATCAAACTGCACGGAGGCGACGGCTCCTCTGACGCGGGAGGCAATGGCTTTACAGGCGTCGCCCACAAAGTCAGGCACCGAGAACAGAGCCGCAGCCTGGGACGGGTCCGCGGGAGACTTCAGGTCAAAGTGCCTGTGAGAGTGAGAGTGATATTAAATACATCAGCTGGCCTACAGACTAGACTAAGGACACCAAATCGCAGAGGATCCTCAAACACACGTCGTCGTCCCCCACCCACAAACCCTACCAGTTGTAGCTGAGCTGCAGCTGCAGGCGTGCGTGGTCGGCCGTCTCTATGGTGATGATGTCAGTGAAGAAGTCCGGCCCCAGCAGCAGACACACGGCCTTGATGACGTTGGCCCTCTTGGGCTTGTCCCCTGACAGGGAAAGCACGGTGAACTGCTCATCAGGACCCAACATTACCATCTCTGGCCCAAACACCACCCTGAGAGAGGGGAGGGAGAAAAGGAGGGAGGGAGGACAAGACAGGAGAGGGGGTGGGGAGAGAGAGGGAGGGCGAAAGGGAAAAGTTAACACTAGGGGCCCAATGTTGCTCTGGTCAAAAGTAGTGCACTATATAGGGAATAAGGTGCCATTTGGAATGCAGCCCTGGGCTAGTATATGGGTTGTTTCTGGACAGGGCCAGTGTCTCCACATCCGGCTGTCTGTCAGCCATGTTTACCTGGCCTTCTTCTCCCTGTAGTCGTAGACCTGCACGGCAGCGTTGTGGGGCACCCTGTAGGACACCACCTTGGTCTTGTCCCGGTCCTTCATCTCCACTTCCTTGCTGCGGTCTGAGCGGTCAGCCAGGGGGTCCTTTGTGGAGGCCAGGAGGGTCTCAACATTCTGAGGCAGATTCTTTGCCCACAGCTCCTCGTCCTGCGTCAGCATGTAGGTGTGGCCAATCACAGCACGGACCTAGAGACAGGCAGCCAATGGGGGAGAGGGATGGTGAGAGGTGGGTGGGGATTTAAGGCTGAGAAATAAACCGGTGAATGGATTCCCTGGATTACTCGAATCAGGTGTTTTAGTGTACGTCCCAAATGGCGCCCCTACAGTTCATGGTGCACTATATCATAGGCACCCGAGCAATGGAGCAGGTGCAATCCCACTTTTTTTTTTACCAGAAAATTATCAATTGGGAATGTCATTTTCAATGATTAGTAATGTTTTGAGCTATTCTATATTAAAATACATATGCCGATGTCATAATAATTAAAGCTGCAATATGTAACTTTTTGGGCGACTCGACCAAATTCACATAGAAGTGAGAGTTAGATAGATCTGTCATTCTCACTGAAAGCAAGTCTAAGGGGTAGATCTGTTCCATGTGCACTACTTCTATGCTTCCTGTTAAGTTTTGTTTTTGAGTCTTTTGACTTTCAATTTTGTACAACAGCTTCAAACAGAAAAATGTAATATTTTTGGTTACTGAAAATACATATTTCACAGTGGTTTAGATGGTACAATAATGCTTATTCTGTCACAAACAAAAATTTGGCAAACTATTAGAATTTTAGCAACCAGGAAACGGTGGAGCGATATCTACATATTGCATTTTGCACACCCTCCCCCGTCGCCTCGAGATGAAAGTTTCGCTTCCCTCCCGCATGCCACTGTTTTGGTTCAGTGTCGTTAGAAAACACTAGTTGCACCACTGGTGTTTAAAATTAATAAAATGTATTGTGTCGTACAGCAGGTCAGCCACCAGGGGGAGACTCGTCGAGGCCTGGTGACAGACAGTATATACATCACGAGGCGATGGCTCCATTTGCTGGACGTGCCAGGTCTCGACGGGTGCTCCGGCCAGGACTAATTGGGAGTTTGTGAGTAATCACATTCTGCATTTGCATCATATTTTTCCAACATTAAAAATCGATTAAAATGTTTTCATTTGGTTACAAAAGTAACAGTCCTGACTGAGCCCCATATGCATGCAGAACGTAGCCACTTTGCGGTTATAACCTGGAAGCCAGTGCAGCTGGTTGTTTTAATCTTTTGCAGTAATTTATTTTGGGTTGGCATTTATTGAGATGGCTCATGTAATGGAAGCAGCTCTGCAGAATGGTCAATAGCTGGCAAAGCCACAAAGTCATAAAATCAGATTTTAAACCTAACTCTAACCTTAACCACACTGCTAACCCCAACACCTTAAATGAAGACTAAAAAGCACATTTTTGTTCTAATGAATTTGAACGATAATAGTCCATTTTGACTATGCAGCTGACCCATCTAGCGGAAACCACTTAGTTCTGCTTCCAGGGCCAGACTCATTACAAAAATGTCAACCTGCGTAATTTATGCTGAATCTGGCAAAGAACGCACGTGTCGGGGTATATTTTGTACATAAGCACAGTTTATAAATGGAGGCCCCTGGTCCCCAAGACGTGGAGAGATACTGTCCACTAGGAGGCATGTGAGTGCCTATTACCATCTAGTTCAACCGTGAGCTACGGCTCTTAAGATGGTGGGTTCAATCCCAGTGAGGATTGTTTACATTTTTTTCTGTTTTAACAGCCCATCTCAAACCTTAACCAGTTGGAATTAATGCCAAAAATGTACTGTCAAGTTCTGTTTAACCTAGCCCAACCTTATCAGTCAAAATGACTCCCTAAACTTAACGGTCGAATTGCCATTTGGGACGGAGTCCGTCTTCAAACATTCAGCTGGGTAAAAACTCACCTTCCCTGTCTTGATGTCTCGGACATAGATCCCTTCGTTCTCGTCCAATGGGATGGCCTGTTGCCGTAGCATCACCTCCACGGCAGCCGGGGGGACGTACTCGATTGGTCCACGTAGCATCCAGCGGTCACCGGGGCGACGTTGGACTCCACCCCTCCGGGAGAGCTTGGCCCTCTCCTCCTCCTCCTCCTCCTCCTCCTCCTCCTCCTCTTCCTGCCCCTGCTGGCAGAGAGGAGAGGAGGGAGAGAGAGAATGAGGGAGAGAGTGAAGGAGAGTGGGGGAAAATGAGAGAGAGAAAGAGAGTGTACATTGAATGGATTGTGTACCGGCCAAACCAGTCAGTCCTGTTAAGGATCGTTGTTGTATTTGACTAAGGTCCATTTGTTTCCCCTCCCATCTGCATTTAAATTCTTCCACCATTCCCCCTCCCTCCCCCCTCTTTCCTCACCTCCTGTGTATCTTTGAAGGCCTCTACGGCCCTCAGCACCAGGCCCTCCTCCTCAGAGAGAATGTAAACATCCTGGGTGCCCTCCTCTAAGTGCTCCCCTGGTTGCAGGAAGAACGAACGCTCCCCCTGGGAGGAGGAGAGGAGAGAGAGCAGTGTTAAATTAAAGCTAATTGGGGAAGTGACTAAAAACTACAAAAGGCAAATTAATAAACAAATGAAGTCACTGAACTTTCCTCGCCAGTGTGTAAAACAGCAATGAGTGACTAAACAAACATTTGACCAAACAAAGGAGTGTAAGACAGCGCTCTCTTTCACAGTCTCACCTTGCACACCCTCTTCTGACCCAGCTGTGGTTTACCGTCTGGTCCCACCGGGTCCAGGATCACACAGTACTGACGGCTGCTCAGCGTGGTCACGTTGACCACTCCCACCACTTCCTCGGCAACAGACGGGATGTGTGCCTCCCGCTCCGCCATGGTAACGAGCCACTCTTCCCCAGTGCGCCGGTCCCGCCCCCCGGCGTCACGGAATGGCCGTATTGCTCGCACATGCAGTGCTTTCTGAGAGTGAAAAGAAAAACCTGAATTTGTTTAGGCAGGTCCTACAAAACATCACAAGACTAATAACATGTATTTTCTAATGAATAGAAGAGCATATGGAGTTTAATTAGGCCTATGTTACGGGTCAGTCCATTCAAATGAAATCAATAGTTCGTTATTTTGCTTATTTAAACAGACTTTATTAAGACACACCTATCCGATCAGTCAGACATATTTTAGTAAGAATATAATGGAATATAACAGAATAAAATACAAATAATATTTTTCCCACAGGGATGTGTGGAACCACTATCATTTTTTTTTTAAGTTACATTTTGAAACATGCATTTAATTTTTTTTTTATATTTAAAAAAAAAAAAATCAACGTTTCATCCCTTTCCTAACCTCACTCCACCTCATTAGAAGCAGGCGTAGGATCTTATCTTCATCATGATACAGATAGAAAATAATATCCAATCCCATTTTCAAAAACACGCGAGTCTCATATTCATATTTCACAACCTCGTGGGTTTTTGGAGTTGCTAATACGCAAGCAAAATAGGCCTAATCTTGATTTAGGCTACATTGCATGCAAAAAAAATATATGAGATATACCACCTCCACTTATTTGCCCAGCCAGAAAAACAATTAAACAAATAGCCTATAATACAGATGGAAATTCAGTGAAACAAAATCACATTGATTTATTATCAGTCAGTGAAATAACAGGCTGTTGGTCAGGAATAGGTTTAGGCTACTAAACAACTGCGAGCGAAGAGCAAAATAATCCAACAGTTCAACTATTGGAGACCGCCAATCAAGAGGAGGGAGGGGGAGAACAAGAGATGGTGGATGAATAAAAAAATAAAAGGCAGGAGAGAGGAGGGGAAAATAAAAGAGGGAGAGAAAGGAGGGAGGGGGAGTAAATGGTGGAGAGAGCGTGAGAGAGAGAGAAGGAGGAATGAGAAGTGATTGGTAAAGAGGGAGAGAGTGAAGGAGGGAGGGGAGTGATAGATAAAGTGAGGGCGAGAGAGGAGGGCGGTGTTACCTTGTCAGTGAGGATGAAAGCGTTGACAATGTCGAGGACCTCCTCATGAGCCCCTGGTAGATACGCCCCCACCTTTCTCACCTGCCACTCCTCACCTGGACAAAACACACAGGGAATCACTCAGCTAGGTAGGTGTGTGTGTGTGTGTGTGTGTAAATCTGTGTATGATAGCGATACAACATCTGCTACTTTTGTGTACATACATTATATGCACAATAAAAAATATTAAATACAGTATATGTGTCTCACCAGTGACCCTGCGGATGCCGCCCCTGTCCACACCCTCCTTGCGCGCTCGGAGGCGGATGGCCTGGTTCTCTTTGATCACCGTGGCCTTGATGGTCTCCAGCACTGCCACCTCCTTCCTGGGGATGTACGTCCCTATGGGGAGGGTAGAGGTTAGGGGTTAGAGAAGCATTATTAGGCAATCAGGCTGTGTTTGGAATCGGGTACTATATACTGTTTGGAATGTTAAAAAAAATATGTATATTTGTCACATGCGCCAAATACAATGCAGTTAAGAAAAAAAAAAACTTTAAAAAAAAAGGATAAGAAATAAAAGTAACAAATAATTAAAGAGCAGCAGTATATACAGGGGGTACCGGTACAGAGACAATGTGCGGGGGCACCGGTTAGTCGAGGTAATGTAGGTAGAGTTATTAATGTGACAATGCATAGATAATAACAGAGTAGCACCAGCAATGCAAATAGTCTGGGTAGCCATTTGATTAGATGTTCAGGAGTCTTATGGCTTGGGGATAAAACCTGTTTAGAAGCCTCTTGGACCTAGACTTGGCGCGCCGGTACCACTTGCCGTGCGGTAGCAGAGAGAACAGTCTATGACTAGGGTGGAATGTACTACGTTTCTTGCATACTACTTTCTTCTACTACTTGTTATTTTTTATTGATATTTGTACTGCATTGTTGAGGGAGCTTGCAAGAAAGTATTTCACTGCACCTTTTATACCTGCTGTAAACTGTGTACGTGATGAATCAAATTGGATTTGACTTCACCAAGTCAAATTAGAAAAATTGAAAGGGCACTAGTTCTTTTGTTAAATCAATGCTCTGATTTGGTAAAAAAATATATACACATTTATCAATATGACCCCTGTAAGGACCGAAGTAAATTGTAATGGATGTGTTAGGAGTGGTACCCAGAGAACTCACCTGGCCCTTCGAACAGCCACTCGTCTCCAGCCACCCTCTTCTCTCCTCCCACCTCCTCAAAGTCCAGCAGAGCCTGAAGGCGCAGGGCGGTGTCTGGGTAGACGATCTGCAGCACTGTCACGTGCTGGGAGATATATAGATATATATATTATATATCTATACATACATACATACATACTTGAAGTCAGAGGTTTGCATACACTTTGCTTGAAGTCATTAAAACCTGTTTTTCAACCACTCCACAAATTTCTTGTTAATAACAAACTATAGTTTTGGCAAGTCCGTTAGGACATCTACTTTGTGCATGACATAAGTCATTTTTCCAACAATTGTTGACAGATTATTTCACTTATAATTCACTGTATCACAATGGGTGGGTCAGAAGTTTACATACACTAAGTTGACTGTGCCTGTAAACAGCTCGGAAAATTCCAGAAAATGATGTCATGGCTTTAGAATCTTCTGACAGGCTAATTGACATCATTTGAGTCAATTGGAGGTGTACCTGTGGATGCATTTCAAGGCCTACAAACTCAGTGCCTCTTTGCTTGACATCATGGGAAAATCAAAAGAAATCAGCCAAGACCTCAGAAAAAAAAATTGTAGACCTTCACAAGTCTGGTTCATCTTTGGGAGCAATTTCATAACCTGAAAGGCCACTCAGCAAGGAAGAAGCCACTGCTCCAAAACCGCCATAAAAAAGCCAGACTGCGGTTTGCAATTGCACATGGGGACAAAGATTGTACTTTTTGGAGAAATGTCCTCTGGTCTGACGAAACAAAAATATAACTGTTTGGCCATAATGACCATTGTTACGTTTGGAGGAAAAAGAGGGAGACTTGCAAGCCAAAGTACACCCTCCCAACCGTGAAGCACAGGAGTGGCAGCATCATGTTGTGGGGGTGCTTTGATGCAGGAGGGACTGGTGCACTTCACAAAATAGATGGCATCATGAGGAACGAAAATGATGTGGATATATTGAAACAACATCAAGACATCAGTCAGGAAGTTAAAGCTTGGTCTTCCAAATGAACAATGACCCCAAGCATACTTCCAAAGTTGTGGCAAAATGGCTTAAGGACAACAAAGTCAAGGTATTGGAGTGGCCATCACAAAGCCCTGACCTCAAACCTATAAAAAAAATGTGGGGGCAGAACTGAAAAAGCATGTGCGAGCAAAAAAAGGCCTACACACCTGACTCAGTTACTCCAGCTCTGTCAGGAGGAATGGGCCAAAATTCACCCAACTTATTATGGGAAGCTTCAGGAAGGCTACCCGAAACGTTTGACCCAAGTTAAACAATTTAAAGGAAATGCTACCAAATACTAATTGAGTGTATGTAAACTTCTGACCCACTGGGAATGTGATGAAAGAAATGAAAGCTGAAATAAATCATTCTCTACAATTATTCTGACATTTCACATTCTTGAAAGAAAGCAGTGATTCTAACTGACCTAAAATGGGATTTTTACTAGGATTAAATGTCAGGAATTGTGAAAAACTGAGTTTAAATGTATTCGGCTAAGGTGTATGTAAACTTCCGAATTCAACTGTATATATATAAAAAAAAAGAGATTAACACCCATGTAATAAGAATTGCTTCAACTCTCCAAACTTCAAATGCCTAGGCTTTAACTCTGCAGGCTAACACAGTGTAGCATGCAGGAGAACCAGGTTAGCACCCAGGTCCCAGACAGTTATATTATCTTTCAAAGTGAATGCCTACGCTTTAGCTCAATGGGATTGTAATGGAGGTGGTTCAGTGAACCACACCTGTGTGCTGAGCAATCCCTGCACCGAGACCTGAAGACTTGCATTAGCTCCCTGCACTGCTAACACCTAGGCTTTAGCGCTGACGTCTAACAAACAGACCGTACCTGCTGGATCTCCTCTCCAGGGTAGAGGGGGAAGGGGTCCTGGGTGAGCCGGATCTCCAGGTCAGCATGGCGAAGCTTGGCCTGTCCTGATTGGTCGAAGAGCACCTGTCCGTGGTCGTCGCGAGCAACGGGGTTGAGAACCACGCAGTAGTGGCGAGGAGGGACCATGGTCATTCGCACAGGGGAGAACAGTACTCTGGGAAGGAGGACACAATACAGTCACCTACTGACTGAAATACTAGTCTACACAGATACTGTACATACGGAGTGTAAACGTGTTTGTACATGGCATATGTTGACTAACCTAAACCTGTAAAGAAACATCTAGAATGCACCACCTACTTCCACTCTAGCAATGTAATCAATCTCTATGCACCTGTTCATGCACGTGTGAGTAATCATATGTTTAAACCAGCCAGAGGAGCACATATGGATTTAACCTGGGTAAAAGATGCCATTATAAATGTGATATTTGGCAACATTCAAAGTGTGCTGTCAAACATTGTGTGACGCTGTAACCACAGCTTGTTTGGCGTCAGTAGGCTTAGAAAAAACCAACAACCAACCACACTTGTAATTAGGTAATTACACGCAGACCTTATCAGATAAACGCACCAACACACACACACAGACACACAGACACACTCCTCACCTCTCATTGTCCTGTCTGATGTAGGTGAGCGGTCCAATCTCCACACGGGCGATATTGGTGTTTTGGTCCAGGACATGGATGTAGTGGTGGGGCGGGACACGGATGATTGACGCATCTACCAGCCCCTCAAATTTCATCCCGCCTGAGCTCCCACCAGTCATGGATATCATCTGGAATGGCCGGAGTGGAAAGGGTTAACGGGTATATTCAGTGATGTGAAACGTTCCTAAATATAATTAATAGAGCTGGCACGATTTCCTATTCTATCTGACAGATAATCATTTCTGTTCTACACGATACTTGTCTATCTGAAAAAAGTTCTGTAATGTTATGTCCTCCAGAACAGGCCCCTGAAGTAGCCTGCCCTACTGCCTAAAGGAGACACTGGCCATGTTCGAGAACATCAAACCCGTGATGTATCATAGGTCAATTGTGACAGACTGACCGACAAATAATATTGAGCAGTTAATTATGATGCAAGGTTATTTGTATGTCAGTCCGTTTCGACCCACCTTTAAAGTCGACTGCAATATCGAACACGCCCACTGACCTCCTGACTCATTGGGTGGATCTCAATCTCCTCTTCCGACTGGAGCAATCTTACCGTAAGTGGAATGCACTGACTGCAAGTTCCTCTGGATGAGTCTGTTAAATGCCCAAAATGTCAAATGTTTCTCCCTTTCTTGCCTCTTTTCTTTCGGTGATTCTGATCTGAAGGAGTTGACCAGGTGAAAGCTGATCCCCCATTAGGAATCCATTATCTAGCGCTCCTGTCAAGCAGCTTCTCTCTCTGCTATTTTGAAACACTTGTGTAAGAACATGTGCCAAGAATTTGATTGGCTCCAAGCCTACTTCTGGACTAAAAATATGTCCAATAGAGAAGTGCCTTTCAGTCCAGGACAAGGCTTACTGTCACCTGTGCTCAATGGTGTAAAGTACGTAAGTAAAAATACTTTAAAAGTACTACTTAAGTCATTTTTTGGGGGATATCTGTATTATGTTTTTATAATACACTGCTCAAAAAAATAAAGGGAACACATCCTAGATCTGAATGAATTAAATATTCAAATGAAATACTTTTTTCTTTACATAGTTGAATGTGCTGACAACAAAATCACACAAAAATTCAATGGAAAATCAATGGAAATCAAATTTATCAACCCATGGAGGTCTGGATTTGGAGTCACACAAAATTAAAGTGGAAAACCAAACTACAGGCTGATCCAACTTTGATGTAATGTCCTTAAAACAAGTCAAAATGAGGCTCAGTAGTGTGTGTGTGGCCTCCACGTGCCTGTATGGCCTCCCTACAACGCCTGGGCATGCTCCTGATGAGGTGGTGGATGGTCTCCTGAGGGATCTCCTCCCAGACCTGGACTAAAGCATCCGCCAAATCCTGGACAGTCTGTGGTGCAACGTGGCGTTGGTGGATGGAGTGAGACATGATGTCCCAGATGTGCTACATTGGATTCAGGTCTGGGGAACGGGCGGGCCAGTCCATAGCATCAATGCCTTCCTCTTGAAGGAACTGCTGATACACTCCAGCCACATGAGGTCTAGCATTGTCTTGCATTAGGAGGAACCCAGGGCCAACCGCACCAGCATATGGTCTCACAAGGGGTCTGAGGATCTCATCTCGGTACCTAATGGCAGTCAGGCTACCTCTGGCGAACACATGGAGGGCTGTGCGGCCCCCCAAAGAAATGCCACCCCACACCATGACTGACCCACCGCCAAACCGGTCATGCTGGAGGATGTTGCAGGCAGCAGAACGTTCTCCACGGCGTCTCCAGACTGTCACATGTGCTCAGTGTGAACCTGCTTTCATCTGTGAAGAGCACAGGGCGCCAGTGGCGAATTTGCCAATCTTGGTGTTCTCTGGCAAACGCCAAACATCCTGCACGTGTTGGGCTGTAAGCACAACCCCCACCTGTGGACGTCGGGCCCTCATACCACCCTCATGGAGTCTGCTCAAACGGTCAGAAACAGACACATGCACATTTGTGGCCTGCTGGAGATCATTTTGCAGGGCTCTGGCAGTGCTCCACCTGCTCCTCCTTGCACGAAGGCAGAGGTAGTGGTCCTGCTGCTGGGTTGTTGCCCTCCTACAGCCTCCTCCACATCTCCTGATGTACTGGCCTGTCTCCTGGTAGCGCCTCCATGCTCTGGACACTACGCTGACAGACACAGCAAACCTTCTTGCCACAGCTCGCATTGATGTGCCATCCTGGACGAGCTGCACTACCAAATCAAATCAAATTTTATTTGTCACATACACATGGTTAGCAGATGTTAATGCGAGTGTAGCGAAATGCTTGTGCTTCTAGTTCCGACAATGCAGTAATAACCAACAAGTAATCTAACTAACAATTTCAAAACTACTGTCTTATACACAGTGTAAGGGCCTAAAGAATATGTACATAAGGATATATGAATGAGTGATGCTACAGAGCAGCATAGGCAAGATACAGTAGATGATATCGAGTACAGTATATACATATGAGATGAGTATGTAAACAAAGTGGCATAGTTAAAGTGGCTAGTGATACATGTATTACATAAGGATGCAGTCGATGATATAGAGTACAGTGTATACGTATGCATATGAGATGAATAATGTAGGGTAAGTAACATTATATAAGGTAGCATTGTTTAAAGTGGCTAGTGATATATTTACATCATTTCCCATCAATTCCCATTATTAAAGTGGCTGGAGTTGAGTCAGTGTCATTGTCAGTGTGTTGGCAGCAGCCACTCAATGTTAGTGGTGGCTGTTTAACAGTCTGATGGCCTTGAGATAGAAGCTGTTTTTCAGTCTCTCGGTCCCAGCTTTGATGCACCTGTACTGACCTCGCCTTCTGGATGATAGTGGGGTGATCAGGCAGTGGCTCGGGTGGTTGATGTCCTTGATGATCTTTATGGCCTTCCTGTAACATCGGGTGGTGTAGGTGTCCTGGAGGGCAGGTAGTTTGCCCCCGGTGATGCGTTGTGCAGACCTCACTACCCTCTGGAGAGCCTTACGGTTGAGGGCGGAGCAGTTACCGTACCAGGCGGTGATACAGCCCGCCAGGATGCTCTCGATTGTGCATCTGTAGAAGTTTGTGAGTGCTTTTGGTGACAAGCCGAATTTCTTCAGCCTCCTGAGGTTGAAGAGGCGCTGCTGCGCCTTCTTCACGATGCTGTCTGTGTGAGTGGACCAATTCAGTTTGTCTGTGATGTGTATGCCGAGGAACTTAAAACTTGCTACCCTCTCCACTACTGTTCCATCGATGTGGATAGGGGGGTGTTCCCTCTGCTGTTTCCTGAGCCACTTGTGTGGGTTGTAGACTCCGTCTCATGCTACCACTAGAGTGAAAGCACCGCCAGCATTCAAAAGTGACCAAAACATCAGCCAGGAAGCATAGGAACTGAGAAGTGGTCTGTGGTCCCCACCTGCAGAACCACTCCTTTATTGGGGGTGTCTTGCTAATTGCCTATAATTTCCACCTGTTGTCTATTCCATTTGCACAACAGCATGTGAAATTTATTGTCAATAAGTGTTGCTTCCTAAGTGGACAGTTTGATTTCACAGAAGTGTGATTGACTTGGAGTTACATTGTGTTGTTTAAGTGTTCCCTTTATTTTTTTGAGCAGTGTACTTCTACTTCACTTACATTCTTAAATAAAATTATGTACTTCTTACACCATACATATTCCCTGTCGCCCAAAAGTGCATTTTGAATGCTTAGCATGAGAGGAACATTGTCCAATTCACACACGTATCAAGAGAACATCCCTGGTCATCCCTACTGCCTCTGATCTGTCAGACTCACTTAACACACATGCTTCGTTTGTAAATGATGCCCGAGTGTTGGAGTGTGCCCCTGGTGACACAAAAAATAAAAATGGTGCCATCTGGTTTGCTTAATATATGGAATTTGAAATAATTGCTGAAGTATAAATTACATTTGATACTTAAGTATATTTAAAACCAAATAATTTTAATGGGTAACTTTCACTTTTACTTCAGTAATCTATGAAGGCATCTTTATTTTTACTCAAGTATGACAATTGGGTACTTTTTCCACCACTGTCTGCATTCAGGGAACCATTCTTTATACTGTCCTAGAGTGTATGCTATAACTAAAGATAAAATATTCCCATTAGACAGTGTCCATTTGACACGCTCAGACATTTGTGGGAGCGCTCCTGAATGGTGAGAGCAAACACACCTGACAATGACGTGACATAACGACTGACGCAAACTGGCCGGACCGGGTAAACAGGTACACAATGGGGGCTAAAGAGAACAAAAACTAAAGTACTACATGTCTCTTTTTATATGACAAACCTATGGACACTCCCACCATGTACACACACACCTGTCATTTACACAAATCTGAGCCAAACATGACAAATCAGTCATACAGGCACACCTTTCACAAACCGGCACGCCCA
Source organism: Oncorhynchus tshawytscha (assembly GCF_018296145.1). Classification (NCBI taxonomy): domain Eukaryota; kingdom Metazoa; phylum Chordata; class Actinopteri; order Salmoniformes; family Salmonidae; genus Oncorhynchus; species Oncorhynchus tshawytscha. Next base: position 45,834,595 of record NC_056429.1, on the reverse strand, counting down.
ATACTATTTCACTATACATTCCAGTGCCTCCACCCACTCAAGAACTATCAAGCTAGAGGGACAGTACACATACAGTGGGGCAAAAAAAGTATTTAGTCAGCCACCAATTGTGCAAGTTCTCCCACTTAAAAAGATGAGGCCTGTAATTTCCATCATAGGTACACTTCAACTATGACAGACAAAATGAGAAAAAAAATCCAGAAAATCATATTGTAGGTTTTTTAATGAATTTATTTGCAAATTTTCCACCATAATAAGTATTTGGTCACCTACAAACAAGCAAGATTTCTGACTCTCACAGGCCTGTAACTTATTCTTTAAGATGCTCCTGTGTCCTCCACTCATTACCTGTATTAATGGCACCTATTTGAACTTGTTATCAGTATAAAAGACACCTGTCCACAACCTCAAACAGTCACACTCCAAACTCCACTATGGCCAAGACCAAAGAGCTATCAAAGGACACCAGAAACAAAATTGTAGACCTGCACCAGGCTGGGAAGACTGAGTCTGTTACTTTGGTCCCAGCTCTCTTCAGGTCATACACTAGGTCCCCCCGTGTGGTTCTGGGATTTTTGCTCACCGTTCTTGTGATCATTTTGACCCCACAATGTGATTTTCTTTCTCATTTTGTCTGTCATAGTTGAAGTGTACCTATAATGAAAATTGCAGGCCTCTCTCATGTGTTTAAGTGGGAGAACTTGCACAATTGGTGGCTGACAAAATGTTTTTTTGCCCCACTGTAGCTAATGTATTATAACGTGTACATTGAGTTCACGTAATTATAAGGTGTGCGCTGTGTACTGTACTAGGTGTGAAGGTACAGTACAGCAACCATCGTCACCCACAGCATCTCACAGCAACAATCCCATCCACGACACCAAAAGCACATATGGTACACAAAATGTCAAATGTAAGTGTTGGTTCAGGAAAGTTAGTGGTAGTGGACACATAAATTCTGGCCTAATGACAATGGCTAAATGTCATTACACTTTTTTGTTGTTGTGTAACGCATGTCTCTTTCCATTTACCACTGTTTGGAGGCTGGAAATATGTTTTGAGTGGACGGATGTGTGCGTGTAGTAAAGGAGCTCATCGACGTGATTGTTTGACAATCGGATGACAACATCATGACTGGTTGTGTTTGTGTCACAGTCAAAGGTAATACATTTTAAAAGTTAAATGACAAATCTTTACGACTAGGCCCACAGAGATCTTATTGAACTAATCGGGATTCTATATGTAACTCTGACTAGGCACATACGCAAGTTTGTGCACACATACTGTAGGACGGTGTGTCAAACTTTGTGTGCTGCTTTTTTTGGCCAGGTCTTTCTTGTTAAAGGGATTCTTTGGATCCCAATGAGACTAACCTTGGTGCTCCCGAGTGGTGCAGCAGTCTAAGGCACTGCATCGCAGTGCTAGAGGTGTCACCACAGACCCTGGTTCAATTCCAGGCTGTATCACAACCAGCTGTGATTGGGAGTCCCATAAGGCAGCAACACAATTGGCCCAGCATCGTCTGGGTTTGGCCGGGGTAGGCCGTAATTGTAAATAAGAATGTGTTCTTAACTGACTTGCCTAGTTAAATAAAATAAAACTGCTAAAATAAATATGTTCTAGTATTGGACTGTAGGGGGGTGTGGTTATGTTTGTGCATTCTTGAGCGTAAGAGATAGTGCTTCCTGTTGAAGTGGCTTTAACAAAACAAAAATCTAGAAAAGGTGTGACATAAATTGCAATTATTTTGCTTATGCTCCAAACCTCATCTGCCATGTGAAGTTTGCTGTCTCCACAGCAACATGTCTGGCATTGATAATGCCCTGTGTTTGAGAGGCAGACATACATATGTAAGTGTGTGTGTCTACAAAATAAATCTCCCTTTTAAACTTAGATTTTACCTAAGCCAGACATTCAACTTCCAGACCACAGAAAAGTTAGCCTGCCCTGTCCTACATTGAACACCACAGTGGAAACTATAAGGTTCCAGAAAGAGTCACAGAGCATAACGTTCATCTCTGTTGCTTAGAGGCAGGGAGGAACCAAATAGATATAGCCTTTACTATCAGTGGTGTAGGAGATATGGACATAATAAAGTTTATTTGAGGGGGCAAAGTGCATCCGTTTTGCAGTGAGTTCAGTACCAGGTGATTTGGGTGTTTCCATATAGAATTAGGAAATAGAACACAAAACATTATAGTAAAGGCTAGTTCCAATACTTTATAACAGTACATTATTCAGTCCTCACTGATCCAGGCCCAGTTTCCCAAAATCATCTTAAGGCTAAATGTATCGATGAACATAGCCTTAAGATGTTTTTGTGAAACCGGGCCCTGTGTTTCCTCGTATTGCTGTGACTAATCAACTCCAAGGAAGGATGATGCATTTTCATTTGGAAGAGTAGTCCCGTTCTAGGCGTTTTATTAGCAACTTTTTAAATGTCTTGGAGCAGATTCCAGAAGTTGAGAATGTAAACCATGTAAACCATCGACCAAGTTGAGGTGTAAATGTTGTTTTTTTAAGTTGAAAGAGCAATCTGTGAACAATCTTTTTCACTTCCACAACCAACCGTCATACAAATCAACCTTGTCATTTCTTAAAGTAGAAGGTTACTTATGCACTATCTACATTTATTAGGTCTACTTTATTGCCACTATTCAATGCACTTTAGAATGGCAACCAACTAATCTAGAGTTGGTAGCTATGATAATGTCTTACCTTTGTTGAATAATTGGGCAGATTCTTCTCCTAGCTTGGCAGAATCAAATGGTCAATGCGCTTCTCTTTTATTTTGCTTTTAATACGCTTCTGTGTGGTTGGTGGGCGTGCCGTCATTAGTTACTACAGCCACAAAGTCATAAACCCCACCTATTTCTACCATTTCTCTTCATTAAAATGTGATTTTAACCTAACTGCTAATAGTATGCCCAACACTAACCTTCAAGTTCATACGGTTATGCCGAAGGCAAGCCAAAAATATTTTTTATGATATAGACAGTTGACTTTGTGTCTGGGCTATCTAATGGAAAAACTTCCGGAAGCAATCCCGGAAGAACGATTACAAGTGACGTGGTTTACTGGACGACAGCTGTTATTTGATCTTAATTTAACTAGGCAAGTCAGTTAAGAACAAATTCTTAATAACAACGACGATCTACCAGGGAACAGTGGGTTATGTGGCCATATTCTTATCTTGTCAGCTCGTTGATTCGATCCAGCAACCTTTCAGTTTCTGGGCCAACGTTCTAACCACTAGGCTACCTGCCGCCCCATTCATATATGTACTAGATACACTTGACCATTGTAGTGTTTAGTTCCTTTGCTCTAGGAGCCTATTGACGCAGTACTGACGTTTTTTTTTTTTTAAATATGAAAACCGCGTTCAAGTGCTAGTTGGAACCAGGAAAGTGAGAAATGTCGCAGCACGTGTATAACTAGAAACAGTTAACAAATCTGAAATAACCGAAATTCTAAGTTCCGACTGGCACATGAACGCGGCATAACCCTGTGGTACTACTGCAGTTTCTTTCTTACGTCATCCGTGGAGGATTTCCTCTAACGCGCCACCAATCCACTCAGTTTAAAATGCATCATAGTCAACAATTTGCTGCAACTTCGAAATGGTTTGTTTTGTTTGATTTAGGCTATTCGTTTTTTTTTCTATTTCTCAAAACGTCTTAACTTTCCAGTCAATCTGCAAATCTGTGGCCTATAAACATCAGATATATGCAATACAATCTAAATGATATCAAAAACAAAAGAGCTGCTTAAAAACAAGAATTGAAAACGCCTAAAAAATAACTACATTTGTAGCTACACATTTACAGGTGCTCTCTGCTTAGGCTGCTAATGAATGCTGTGGAAAAGTATTTGCCCCTTCCTGATTTCTTATTTTTTTGTACATTTGTCACACTTAAATGTTTCAGATCAACAAACAAATGTTAATATTACACAAAGATAACCCAAGTAAACTAATTGCAGTTTTTAAGTGATGATTTGATTTATTAAGGGAAAAAAGCTTATCGAACCTTCATGGCCCTATGTGACAAAGTAATTGCCACCTAAAGCTAATAAATTACTGGTTGTGGCACCCTCAGCAGCAACAACTGCAATCAAGAGTTTGCGATAACTGGCAATGAGTTTTTAACATCGCTGTGGAGGAATTTGGCCCACTCTTCTTTGCAGAATTGTTTTAATTCAGCCACATTGGAGGGTTTTCGAGCATGAACCGCCTTTTTAAGGTCACACCACAGCACTGTATACAATTGTGTGATGATGGTGTCTATTCCACAAATTACCACCTGCTAAATCTATGACATTAAAATGTCCTATTTACTCTTTTCCATCTGACTGCCTCATCAGCCCAGACAGGGAAGTTATACATTTGATCTCCATCATAAAAAGCATCTAGACATTATCTCACATTTCTTTTAGACTAACTCATTTGTTTCAATATTCAAATTTGATCTCCAATTGTCCCATAGTAATGAACATGTAAGGGTTGGGATACAAGAGGTAGGCAGCGTTTTTCAGCCAGTCGAAATCATGAATCAGCTGGCATACATTGTATGGATATATACTGTACAAATAAATGGCAATTGAAAAAAGGTAAAACGAAAAGAAGTGCAGCTAAACTCAGCAAAAAAAGAAACGTCCCTTTTTTAGGACCCTGTCTTTCAAAGATAATTTGTAAAAATCCAAATAACTTCACAGATCTTCATTGTAAAGGGTTTAAACACTGTTTTCCATGCTTGTTCAATGAACCATAAACAATTAATGAACATGCACCTGTAGAACGGTTGTTAAGACACTAACAGCTTACAGACGGTAGACAATTAAAGTCACAGTTATGAAAACGTAGGACCCTAAAGAGGCCTTTCTACTGACTCTGAAAAACTCATCTGCGTGAATGTGCCTTAGGCATTCAGATGTGCAGATGTGGCCAGGGCAATAAATTGCAATGTCCGTACTGTGAGACGCCTAAGACAGCGCTACAGGGAGACAGGACGGACAGCTGATCGTCCTCGCAGTGGCAGACCACGTGTAACAACACCGGCACAGGATCGGTACATCCGAACATCACACCTGCGGGACAGGTACAGGAAGGCAACAACAACTGCCCGAGTTACACCAAGGACGCACAATCCCTCCATCAGTAATCAGACTGTCTGCAATAGGCTGAGAGAGGCTGGACTGAGAGCTTGTAGGCAGCTCCTCACCAGACATCACCGGCAACAACGTCGCCTATGGGCACAAACCCACCGTCTCTGGACCAGACAGGACTAGCAAAAAGTGCTCTTCACTGACGAGTCGTGGTTTTGTCTCACCAGAGGTGATGGTCGGATTCGCGTTTATTGTCAAAGGAATGAGCGTTACACCGAGGCCTGTACTCTGGAGCAGGATCGATTTGGAGGTGGAGGGTCCGTCATGGTCTGGGGCAGTGTGTGACAACATCATCGGACTGAGCTTGTTGTCATTGCAGGCAATCTCAACGCTGTGTGTTACAGGGAAGACATCCTTCTCCCTCATGTGGTACCCTTTCTGCAGGCTCATCCTGACATGACCCTCCAGCATGACAGTGCCACCAGCCATACTGCTTGTTCTGTGCGTGATTTCCTGTAAGACAGTCAGTGTTCTGCCATGGCTAACGAAGAGCCCGGATCTCAATCCCATTGAGCACGTCTGGGACCTGTTGGATCAGAGGGTGAGGGCTTGGGCCATTTCTCAGAGAAATGTCTGGGAACTTGCAGATGCCTTGGTGGAAGAGTGGGTAACATTTCACAACAAGAACTGGCAAATCTGGTGCAGTCCATGAGGAGGAGATGCACTGCAGTACTTAATTCAGCTGTTGGCCACACCAGATACTGTTACTTTTGATTTTGACCCCCCCTTTGTTCAGGGACACATTCCATTTCTGTTAGTCACATGTCTGTGGAACTTGTTCAGTTTATGTCTCAGTTGTTGAATCTTGTTGTGCTCATACAAATATTTACACATTAAGTTTGCTGAAAATAAACGCAGTTCACAGTGAGAGGACGTTTCTTCTTTGGCTGAGTTTAGTTTGCAGTCTTTCCAGCAGTGGTGTGACGTATTTAAGTAAAAAATACTTTAAAGTACCACTTAAGTAGTTTTTTGGAGTATCTGTACTTTACTATACACATGTTTGACTACTTCTACTTCACCACATTCCTTAAGAAAATATTGTACTTTTTACTCCATACATTTCCCTTGACACCCAAAAGTACTCTTTACATTTTGAATGCTTAGCAGGACAGGAAAATAGTCAAATTCACACACTTATCAGCCAAACATCCCTGGTCATCCCTACTGCCTCTGTTCTGGTAGACTCACTAAAAGCACATGCTTCATTTGTAGATGATGTCAATGTTGGAGTGTGCTCGTTTACTGTGTGACTTTTACTTGAGTCATTTTCTATTCAGGTATCTTTACTTTTACTCAACTATGACAGTTGGGTACTTTTTCCACCACTGCTTTCCAGCATCAGTTCGAAGTTATTGTGTTAGCTGTGTTGTTGGCTAACTCCTCTGAACAAGTGTCTTAACGAGAGAGCACATTTTCGATTCCAGGCGAAATCGTAGCTTATTAGCTCATTGTTATGGATGTATCCAAATAAATGTCCCTTGAGAAGAGCTTAACAAATTCAGTTACTTTGCTGTTATTTGGACAACTAGCAAGTAAGGGATAAGAATGGTCAGTATGTCAATGGAGCATTTAGAATGAACGACTGGGTCGCGTCTATAGATACAGAACAAAAAGAACGAACAACAGGGTCACGTCTCTAGCAACCCTAGATTTGTGTCGGGACTATATATTGTGGAAGGATGAAATAGTACAAATACACTAATCAAAATAACATTTTTAATTAAAATATGTCGATCATTATTTGAATATGTTGGTAACCTTTTGTATAAAAGTGATAATACCCTTGAAGCCGGTGTTTGCTGGATATATTGGCACGGTTTGCCGGCCCTCGACTTCGTCTGGGGCCTAACAACACCCGTGCCAATATATCCAACAAACACCGGCTTCGAGGGCATTATCACTTGAGGATCGTACCTTTTTTTAGATTTTCGCCTAAAATGACATTTCCAAATCTAAATGCCTGTAGCTCAGGACCTGAAGCAAAGGATATGCATATTCTTGATACCATTTGAGAGGAAAGTTTGTGGAAATGTGAAATTAATGTAGGAGAATATAACATATTAGATCTGGTAAAAGATAATACAAACAAAAAACCTATTACATTTTTTTCATCATCTTTGAAATGCAAGAGGAAGGCCATAATATAATATTACAGTTTAGGCGTAATTTAGATTTTGGCCTCTAGATGGCAGCAGTGTGTGCAAAGTTTCAGATTGATCCAGTGATGCCTTGCAATACCGGACAATATTCTGTATCAAGTCTGCCCAAATGTGCCGAATTGGTCAATTGATACATTTTCAAGTACATTACTATAGAGAACATACAACATGATATGGTAATACAAAATGTAAGTTTACACACTCCCAGGAATGTCATACATGATGGATCATTAGCTTATACCCTAACTTTCACACATCTAGATGGCCGGGCAGGGTGGGTGTGGAGCCAGAGACAGCAGGGGTTAAAACTGTAGAACCCAGTTCCTACATTTGAATATAAAAATGGATTTCATCAAACAAAACTATGCTACATTTTATCTCTGGGACCCTCAGGATGACAAATCAGAACAAGATTACTGAATGTAAGTACATTATTTACCTTCACAGGTGACTGTATCAAACCAGTTTCTGTGATAAGTTTTTTGTTGTTGTGCACTCTCCTCAAACAAAAGCATGGCATTTTTTTACTGTAATAGCTACTGTAAAGTGGACAGTGCAGTTATATTAACAAGAATTTAAGCTTTCTGAACATATAAGACATATCTATGTCCTGGAAAGTCTGCTGTTACAACTGTCAGGATCAAAATAAATTATGAAAGGAGCAAAGCCCAGGTAAAACGTTAGAGGAAAACTGCCTCCGTCTTCTGAAAACCTAACCCTGGGATAGAGGTTTATTTTTCAGAGAGACAATTACACAAAATGCAATGCCAAAGACACACGAGAATTGCTTTCCCATATGTGTTAGCTGTTCCTGAGTGGTCTAGTCTCAGTCCTGCTTTAAAAAATCAGCAAGGTTTAAATATCGCTGTCCATCAATGACCCCCCTCAATGCCCTAAGAGTTGTGCAAAGTTGGTAAAATTTTTATGAAAATTATTCACAGCTGTAATGGCTGCCAAAGGTGCTTCCACCAAGTGTTAACTCAGGGGGATGGAGACTTATCCAATTATATATTTTTTCTTAATTTTGAAAATGTCTATAACTTTCTTTCCATTTGAAAATGTGTAGGTTGTGTAGAAGAAAATATAATTGAATCCCTTTTAGATTGGATTTTAAGGCAGCAAAATGTGAAATAAGTTCAAGGGGGTGGAGACTTTCTATTGGCACTGTAAACAATTCTCTACAAACTAATGTGTTATCATAGCTAAAAGGAATTTGTCTATGTCAACTAAAATATATATTATAAATATAATACAGTATATATGTTTTTCATTTATAGAATCGCACTCAAGTTTAAAAATGAAATCATTATTTTCTAAATTGAGGTACAGACATGACATGCATTTCAGACAGTATTGGCAGTATTTTACAACCAGCAGTAGTCCTACTTTGACCCTTCAGAAACAGAATTGCAGAGCCCTGGGTACATACTCATAAAGCGTCTCAGTGAAAGAGTGCTGATCTATGATCCATTTAGCTTTTCAGATCATAATGAATACGATTCCATGGACATGGGGGACCTGATCCTTGATTAGCACTCATACTCCATGAATGTGGGCCATGGACTGTAAGAAGGACACCCAACAGCAGTCTTTGAGAGAATTGATCAATGAACACCATTTAAAGTGACATCATTGTTCAAAGTCTAGTGATTCTTGAATGAAATAAATGGACTCAACCAGGAATCTTCTTTATGCACAAACAAAGGGGAGGACTTTATTGGTCAATCTGTTGCATGTAAAGCAAAACTTCACTCAAAGTTCATGGTGCTTATTTTGAAAAGCAGTGCAATGGTGCTAGAACGGTAGAACCATGATGTCATGTTGGTCATCAGAGCAGAGTATGTCAGCCAACAGAACAGGTCTGCGTCCGAAACGGCACCCCAGTGTTCCCGACATACTGTAGTGTACTACTTTAACCAGACCCTGGTCAAAAATAGAGCACTATGTAGGGAACAGGGTGCCATTTCAGATACAGAGCCCATGATTAGTCAGGCAGCAGTCAACAGACAGAACACAAGCCCATATGTACAGGAAATATATAATTTATATATGTATTCGTATGTACATTCAAACCATTTCAATAAATAACAGAGATACATTAAAATAAATGTATAAAACAAACAAACAATATGGAAGATGCAGTCCATTTTTTTGTAATACTTTCCATGACAGAGGACTTAGGAACTGGTAAAATGGATGATGTTTTCTTTTGGGAGGTAACGTTACCTAGTGAGCAAAATTGGTCGAAAGACATCTTTTTTTGCTCAAAGGGTTTAACATGAAGGCATCATTTATAATGGACTAGAGGGGGTCAATTGCAAAAGTAAACACTAGAAGATATCACATTTTTGGCTTAAATCATCACTAACTTGTCTTAATGTCTTAACTCCAACACCTCTCTCTCACTCAAAGCGTATCTTCTCGAACTAAACTTTGTAATCGAGTGCAAATTATATTTAGTTTCAGTGACCTCTGTCAGATGAGGAACAGAAAAAAATTGCTCTGGTGTGGAATACGCATGAAATAATCATAGGGCTCTATTCAATCTGTAAAGCTGAAGCGTTACAGATTCCGCTACAGAAATGTGTAGGCAATTTCCGATTGAGTCGACACATGCAGCCTCTGATAAAGCGGGAACATTGCCTTTAAATTTCAATCATGCTGAAAAGCTGAACTTCCGTGATGCGGATTGAATAGACCCCCTAATCTTACATCTACCTAGATGTATATATTTCCTCAATTCCCTTGACTAACCGGTGCCCCCCGCACATTGATACTGTACCGGTACCCCCTGTACATAGCCTCGCTATTGTTATTCTACTGCTGCTCTTTAATGATGTTACATTTATTTCTTATTTTTCTTAAAACTGCATTGTTGTTTAAGGGCTTGTAAGTAAGCATTTCACTGTAAGATCTATACCGGTCGTATTGGGCGCATGTGACAAATACAATTAGATTTGAACCGACATTTGTGAACATAATTCATTTTTTGGGAATGACGTTTGATTTGTACGATCAACTCTACAGTTCATATCCCTTGTCGGACGCTTAGGTTTACTTTTTGGCATGGAAAATAATGTTGATCATACAATTTCCCCAATCAATGTACCTTTAAATCTGTGCCTTTAAATCAGTTATAAAGCAATGAATGAAAATAACAAACATCTATCATAACAAAACGTTTTAAAATGTTAAAATAGAGTAGCTGATTCGGTTCTGGGTGCGGAGATTAACAAGTCCTCAATAAGCCATTTTAAATAGTACCATAACTGACCATTGTAAATAGTAACTAAGTGTTACAGTGTTCCCAGGTTAATATCGGCCAATTGTCAAAAAGCCATTCTCTCATTCCTATCATGCAGCTATTCAGCAGAAAAACGGCCTGATGCAATAAGTATAGTCCAGCATATTATACAGTAGTCCCTCTATGTGTTCACTTTTCGTCGATGAACCGGCAGAGAGATCTGAGACCAGGCTAGTAGAGTTACAACCCAAGGCAGTGGTCAAGTGTTCAAGGTCCGCTCACCTTGGGATTGAGTTTCAAGGACCACATTTCAACCCTCTTGACTTGGGCTTCATCCCAAATGGCAGTTATGACGCAAACTTAGACACAGTAGACAGCTACATTGGTGCCATTGCACAGTGTCAACATGAGTAAACGGCACCAAAACATAATTCAAATCACAAGTAAAACACACAAAAAACTAAAAACAAAAGTGGTTGAAATAGTGATCGGAAAATTGGAAAATTACTACCCCCCCAATCCAACCTCGTCAGTCCCTTCTCTCAGTGCATTGTCAATATGTTCCTTCTTCGGCCCTATCGCACAAATTCCTCAATGCATAAAGGGAGTACCACAGTTGCCAGTGCAATCTATTTCAAATTCCCCCCATACGGTCGAACACACTGCAACAACTTACTCTGTCTAAATCCTTCATAATCCTGCTTTAGATCATCTAGGAATCCCTTACATCCGCAGACTCTAGAACGCCTGTAGGTTCTAAAATGTGGTTGCCCCGTTTAGCCTGCAGGAGATCCAATTCCACAACAGCCTTCCCTAACATAACAGAACCATGGCGATGATAGCAGTGTTCCTGATCATTATATCATGTTGATGGGGTTTCTGAGACATTAAACACCTCCCCAGGCATGGTAAAGCTCTGGTAAACTGCACAGACCCACCCAGTCGTGTACTGAAGACTGCCTGCCAGCATTACTCAACTTGGGTGGGTGACTGGGACAGCACAGCTGCATCATTGTCCCATTTGAGTCTACTACTCCCCCCCCCCCCTTCTCTCTCTCCCTCTATTAATCTCGGCAACATTCCGTCTCTCTTTCTCTCCTCTTGATTGAAGTGGGGAGTGAGTACAACAGATGGCAGGAGTAATAATAATGTGCTACCAATACTAAGTCACAATATATAAAAATCAACATTAATAAATAAATAAATGCTTTGAATGAGAGCAATATAAAAACCTAAAATGACATCTACTCGTCTACTATTATAAACTTGTCACATTTTGGGGTAAACCCCCTTCCTCTCCTCCCACGTTAGTTTTCTAACAGGAGAAAAGGGAGCGAGAGAGAATTTCAGAGTGGAGAGAAGGCAGAATGAAGCAATTACCAGAGGCGCCGGTGCGATCCAGAGTGGGTCATCTTGATGGACAAATAATACAGTACCAGGATCACAAGTTGAAATACTGGTATTGTCTTCATCCCTCTTTTTGCAATCACCAAAATCAACTGGTCACCAAATAATAATTTACTACATAATTTCCATACATTATGATATATTCATTTGTATCCTTCCCTAATCTAGAACAGCAGTTGCATTTCTCTTTCAAGAGAAGAATACATTATCTATCCCTTTAACTCAGTCAAACTCAGCTCATGCTTAGTCTATTCTTCACTGCCTCCCTGTATCACTATTGCTCTTCAATGTGTTCTCTCACCCGATCATCCTTTTCAATCCATTCATTTTTCCCCATTCAGTTTGAAATCTGTGTGTACAGACACGTAATATTTAAATACTTGCCAAGTCTTTCTCCTGTCTATACTTCTATCTCTCTCCCTTATTCATTTCTTTACCCTCTCCTCTGCCTCTCTCTTCTTCCAGAGGTCCATGTAACTAAAGGAGCAATAGAAGGAGGGAGGGAGAGTGGTAGAGGATGAGAAGCAATCTCTCTCCTAGGTTATAGTGTCATTGCAATACAGTACAATAGATTCCCTTGACAGACCTCAGTCTTCCCGGCCTGGTCTGGCTGGCCCCGTCCCCACAGTGATCCTTCTTCCTCTCCATCTTTCCCTCCCTCTTTCTTTTCTTTCTCAGTGTGTGTCGGTCTCTCTGTCTGCCTTGTGGGGGACGGGACTGTAGCCGTTGGCCGGGGGAGGTAATGGGGCTCCCTGGCCGGGGCAGCATCCCCTATCAGGCTTGTTGAGGGTGGCCGGGGGTCGGGAGCGTGAGGCCCCGGTGAAGAGGCGGAAGGCACCCCTGCAGATGAGCGTGAACCAGTAGAGCTGTGGGGCCATCAGGCAGAAGGCCCCCACGTTGCACTGCCAGGGAGCCACAAGGGGCACTGTGTAGAGGGGGATGGAGGCATACCTGCAACACGAGGAGGAGGATGTGAGGCGTAGGGGGGAAATGAGGGTTAATGTTTGCTTAATGTTGCTAGCTAACAAGCTTACCCAGATTTTTTAAACTTACTTAGAGCAAACTTGTTCATTTGAACAAGTTCTAAAACAAGACACCTCGTCTCAAGCTAACTATTCTCAAGGATTTTGGTTTATGGCTAATGACTTTAAACTGAACAATCTGATTTAATACAAACAATCAAGGAAGAATGCTTCCCTTATGGAAAAAAAACTAATATTTCACATTGTGATCACGTCCTTCTATGTTAAGTTGTGATAACATGCAACTACACATGATAAAACACATTTTGACATGTGAAATGTTTGGATCAATTCACATGAGATCATGATTTCACATGTGCTGACATGTTGCCACGTGTAGTTTCATATTTGTATCCCCATGTGTCACATTTATTTCACAAGATCATGTTTTCAAGTGCCCACATGTTGTAAAATACGTAGTTTCATGTTATCACATGTTCCTTTACATGTGGTCACATATCACATTAACTTCACATAAGATCACGTGAAATTCAAGTTGTTTTTCCGTAAGGGATCATGTTAAGGTGTTTATAAGGCATTTGTTTTACCAGTCGTCACGACGTCATGTGATGGTCCCAGATTGTCCCAAACCATCACGGATCCCTCCGGAACTTTCATTACGCACACCTGGCCCCTATTCCCTCTGATTGTATTTATATATGTGAGCCCTTTGGTTCCATTGGGCAGTCGATTATTGTTACAATGTCCGTTGGTGCGTGTGAGTACCTCTGCTGTGTGTTTTGGGCTTTCGTGTCCTTGTGGATTGCGCAGATGATTACTGGTCTCGTCCCATGTGTTAATCATTGTGCGAGTGTGTAATTTATTCTAGGTACTCCTCGCTCTTTTGTTTTGGGTTTTTACCCTGTGTTTTGTCACGTGTTTGTTTGGTCTTCGTCCCTGTGCCTTTACACGGCACGCAGTAATTTGGGCTTAATAAAAACCCTTATTACGCAATCCTGCGCCTGTCTCCCGAATCTCTTCATACCAACGTGACAGAATAATCTACCATTAAGGGAGACAGTGGGAATGGTCCGTCCGCCGCAACTTCGGCAGTGGCAAAAGGCCCATCTGTAATTTGTGATTAATAAAAAACCCTACTGCGCATTCCTGCGTCTGTCTCTCGATCCTTCATGCCAACATCTCTGCACTTAGCTAGAGTGCCATCTGCACTGCTATTTTAGTTATCATTTAATCTGGCTATTCTCTCATCATTGATTTAATTTACTTATATCAGTAATTTGAGGATTTTCTGTATAGTTGTCGAATATTATTCAGTTTTTATGTTATTCCTGAATAACAATGATAAATAATAGCTTTTCTTTAGTTTATCTTTTAGCAAATCTGAGATTCACTTTGATGTCCCAAGTGTAGAAATACAGGTGAAATCAGTTATTGACACCGACGTAGCAGAAAGACCAGAATGTTGTGAACCAAGAGGTTGTGAGTTCAAATCCCAGGTTAGGACACGTTGAATAATAATTACTGTATCAATAAACATACACAATGTAGTCCTGTACACCGGGTGTACAAAACAGAAGGAACACCTGCTCTTTCCATGACAGACTGACCAGGGGGAATCCAGGTGAAAGCTATGATCTCTTATTGATGTCACTTGTTAAATCCACTTCACTTACTGTAGATGCAGGGGAGGAGACAGGTTAAAGAAGGATTTTTAAGCCTTGAGACAATTGAGACATAGAACTGGCCCGTCCGACGCCACTGTGTGTGTCTGCCATTCAGAGGGTGAACGGGCAAGAAAAAGATTTAAGTGCCTTTGAACGAGGTATGATATTAGGTACCAAGTACACTGGTTTGAGTGTGTCAAAAAATGCAATGCTGCTGGATTTTTCACGCATAACATTTTTCCGTGTGTATCAAGAATGATCCACCACCCAAAGGACATCCAGCCAACTTGACAACAGTGGGAAGCATTGGAGTCAACATGGAGCAGCATCCCTGTAGAACGCTTGACACCTTGTAGAGTCCGTGCCCCAACAAATTTAGTCTGTTCTGAGGACAAAAAGGGGGGCAACTTAATATTAGGAAGGTGTTCCTAATATGTTGAACACCGAGTATGTCAAAGTGTCAAATTTGTAAGTTGTAAACACTATGTTACAAGCACTGTGTGAAATATAACGAATCATGTCCCAAAAACACATGTTTTTACATGTTTTCATGTGTGATTTTCCACATGTGAAATCAAGGTTGATAGAACTAGGTAACAAAACAAAATGGTGACATGGTGCTTAGTGACTAGATAGCTACATACAAGCAAGCAAGCTATTTTCAATCAGACAATGAGAAAGATATCGCTTATATATATATATGAATGATATTATCTGCTAGCTAAGTAGCTAGGCCAGAAGCCTACAAACTTAAACTTGTAACCTACCATCGTAGATCTTAAGAACGCGAGATAAAAAAACAATTTGCATAGATGAAGTTGGGGACAGACAGACAAGCGCACAGACAGAAAGACACAGCTAGACAGAGACAGACAGACAGGCAGAAAGAGAGACAGAGACAGGCAGACAGTGGTCAGTATGTTACCTGCTGTAGGCGTAGTAGAGGTAGGGGAAGAGCAGAACTCGACAGACGAAGAAAGTGACCAGCATGAGAGCGCCATTCACTTTATGAAGAAGAGTGTGCTGCTTCTTGTACTGAGGGGGACAAAGAGAGATAGAGAGAGGGCAGGAGCCAGGGGAAGGGGGAAAACGAGAGCAGGGTGAAGGACCCGAGAAAGAGAGCTTGGGTAAATGTTAACCCAAAAATCACAGGAGACAAGAATGTTAACATGAACGCTAGTAAGTGAGCACTTCAGAATCAGAAAGACTTGAGTTCTTAGACTGCTGCACGGAGAGAGAGAGAGAAAGCAGGTGGAGAGAGAGAGAGAGAGAGAGAGAGAGAAAGCAGGTGGAGAGAGAGAGAGAGAGAAAGCAGGTGGGAGAGAGAGAGAGAAAGCAGGTGGAGAGAGAGAGAGAAAGCAGGTGGAGAGAGAGAGAAAGCAGGTGGAGAGAGAGAGAGAGAAAGCAGGTGGAGAGAGAGAGAGAGAAAGCAGGTGGAGAGAGAGAGAGAGAAAAGCAGGTGGAGAGAGAGAGAGAGAGAAAGCAGGTGGAGAGAGAGAGAGAGAGAAAGCAGGTGGAGAGAGAGAGAGAGAAAAGCAGGTGGAGAGAGAGAGAGAGAAAGCAGGTGGAGAGAGAGAGAGAGAAAGCAGGTGGAGAGAGAGAGAGAGAAAGCAGGTGGAGAGAGAGAGAGAGAAAAGCAGGTGGAGAGAGAGAGAGAGAAAGCAGGTGGAGAGAGAGAGAGAGAAAGCAGGTGGAGAGAGAGAGAGAGAAAGCAGGTGGAGAGAGAGAGAGAGAAAGCAGGTGGAGAGAGAGAGAGAAAGCAGGTGGAGAGAGGAGTGAGTATTACCAGTATGAGGATTTTCCCTAGGCAGACGGACGGAGTGCTGAGTTCAGCCATAAACATGACACCCTGGAAGTAATCGCCCTTTCCCTGCCTCCAGAACTAAGAGAGAGAGGAGAGAGAGATGAGATGGAGGGCCATGATATGGCTGATAAAGTATATAGACAGACCATTGAAAGAAAAGCTCACAAACAAGCACACCTCATCTCCCCTTAAAAGCACATGTCCATAGAAGGGATGTTAACATTGGCTGCCAGTAGCAACAGGAGGCAGAAGGGAGTTGGAGCAGGAGAGTCTAGTCTGCAGATGGCAGCCGGTTAGGAACAATTTTAGGGATCAGAAACCAAATCACCATCAGATCATCTCTATCTGACAAGACTTAAAGGGTTAGTGCGTGTGTGTGTACATGTTTATCATTTGCTCACCCTTTAGACATAAGACAGACCGTGGCACGGTAGACTAATAAAATAGTTCGCTAGAGCCACACTAGTTACAGCGATAGTTACCACGGAGACGGGGAAGCAGATGGTCACCATGACGACGTGGTGCAGCACCATGAGGAACTCTCTGCGCAGGTAGCTGGCCACTTCCGAGCCCATTGGCTTTGGCCTGCCGCCCTCCTCCTCGTGCCCTTTAACCTGCAGCTTGTGCCAGTAGCACAGGAACATGGCGTAGATGTCGTACACAAAGTAGGGCACCGCAAACAGGATGTAGGTACTGGTAAGCCAGTGTCTGGAGAGGTGTGGCGGGGGGGGGACAGAAAGTGAGAAAGGAGAGAGCGAGAGAGAGAAAGAGAAGGTGTAATAGTTTAAGTTCTATGTAACAATGTGTGCCAACCTGTACACTGTAGCTGCCTATGTGACTACCTATTGCCTGTTTCAGTGCGATGCATCCTGTATGTGAGGCTCTAGCCTAGACGTCAGGGGGTTAAGTGACTGGCCAGGATGCACTGCTCTGGGGCATGTGCGTGATTTGGACAGGTACGTGATTTGGTATTCAAATGAGCCGGCACTCACGCGAGCGCATCCCTACTTTGACTGGCAAATGAGGGCAAGGGAGAGGGAGGTGACTGGCAGTATCTCTCCCCCCCCTCTCCTTTTTTCCTCTCCCTTTTTCTCCCCCACCTCCTAATTGATGGAAAGACGAGGGGGAAGAGGTGCAGCTGTGTCACATTGCGAGTTATCTTTGGACACCAGTGTCTGACTCACAGCATCTCACTAGTCTAAAGTATCTTCCATTCTTCCTCTCCTCCTCTCTTCCTTCAACCAAAAACAAACCTTCCACTTTCAGTGTGTATTTTATATAGTTTTATGTAGTCCACTGTTAACAAAGTTGCAGTTGTAAAACCAGTGGAGACATGTTTGAGTAGCTGCTCCTACAGTTCCACAGCAGAATGCTGCAGTCTAGGTTTCTGGCTTCTGTGTGACTGACTGCATTACAGATACTAAAATAGTGCTGCTGGCTTTGGGACAAATAGAGGTTAATTGGGTTGAAATACTAATTAGGTTAACACGGACAAGGTGAGCAGGGAGAGAATGACAGATTATTACGCACACACTTGAATACTTTATTTGGATCGAAAGTTAAACATACACAGCAAATTGGCCAGTGTTAACTTGTGTTGATTTTTCAATCTCACATTTCTAGTGTTGATTCAGGAGTTAATTTCACTCTTACAGAGTTAATTTAACACTCAGTGGTGTAAAATAGCCCCAATGTGGGGGTTAATAACAAGTGTTGAGTGTGAGAGTGTGATTGTGTCAGTTTTACTCTGTGGAGAGTAAAACATTCCCATCAAAACCACACCCATCATTATCAGATTTCCCAGCATGCTCTACTACCAGGTAAACATTTTTAGGATTGGTTTTTAATATCTGTATTTTTGCATCTACATTGACTGATTAATCTCATGCTACACAAAGATAAATAACATACATTCTTCTAAACTAATCCAATTAGATTTATTGCACCATTTACTGAAATGGTTGTTCCAGTTGAAAATGGTTTAGGTCACGAAAGAAACTCTGGGGTGTGGGACAAAATGTGCGCTTGGTTCATAGAACAGGGGTTACGTGAGTGACCTCCGGTAGCCACTAAATGTGGCTGTAAGTTTCCATTTTCTTCCAAGAAATGTTGCTCTAACTTCTAAATATTAGAAGCCACAAAATATTAATGAAAACATTAAGACTTTCATAAACACACATGTCTTCTGTTTCCCTCAGAACAGAGTGGACAGGACCAGGCAGTAAATCAGAAAAAAAACATGACATGATCAGTTGTGGTTCTTTTCTACACAGAAAAACATACACAATTATTGCCTGTTGTTTTCCTAAATCCTGAATTTCCCAAATCCTTTCTGATGTATTTCAAACCATACTTCTGACTGAAATAGTATTACAAATCAGTCTAAAACAATGTTTGACATGCTGTCATAGCACCAATTAAAAAAGTAAAAACATTGTTCGTTGATTACGTCACTTTTTTACATGGTGGGGTTACGAAACATTTTTTATAACAAAATGGGGTCACGGACCAAAAAAGTTTGGGAACCCCTGCTTTAGGTGGTCTACTTACAATGTTACTAACCCTAACAGTCATTCTGAATGCAGATGTGGGTGAATAAAAATTCCAACTGTTGGATGTCCTAACTGGCTGAATTCCAATAAGAATCCTACATCACTTTGCAAGCCAGCAGAATGTGACTTGCGGGCCTGATGTGGCCTGTAAACTAGGAGGTTTCTAACACCACTGTGGTAGGGTAAAATTTGGCCATCAAACTAAGGCCTTATGATATATTAAATGTATTGCCCTAAAAGAGATTAATTTTAATGATAACATTTGTCTACAGTAAGGAAGTCATTTGGTGAAGTCCACAGGGCTTCATGAACAAATTCAACAACCATGTCTCTGTCACCAACAAATACAGTCATGGGTGGTAACTCTACAATTTACTCGAAAAAGCAAGACACACTGGGAAATTATATTGGAGGAGTGGCTTAGTGGGGGTGTGGCTTTCAATTAGTTGTTTTTGACAAGTTAATTCATACCATATAAAATAAAAAAATCATGATGGAAATAGGTAGTTTAGGTAAAATGTTATAAATGCCAACAGATCATTTGTTCGTTGGACATGGTGTGATTTCTTTGTGTTGGTAAAATTAATTGTGAGAGAAATAGTGGTGGAAACGCCTTTATTCGCAAATATTTATATAATAACCTTCATAGCATAGTAAACTTCGAGTCACGAGATGATATGGTGTGCGGTCCTCCCACTATGACTCGGGGAAACCATGCAGTTAATTAAGCTTCAGATTAAATAAATTAATGATTAATTTCACAGGGTGGTGAAAGTGCATGGTGATTTTGATGCTCCTTTCCAATAAATATCCTGGGTCTTATTCTGGTGACATGACACCGTTTGACAAATAAAAATACTTATTATACTTATTATCAATAATAATCTCATCATGTAGACTAGCCTACCCACACTGTATCCACAAGCTGTTGGCTAGAGGGCACATGCCAAGACCAGAGTAGTTTGTGACAAAACTATCCTTGAGGGGCATGTGCTCAAACAAAAAAACATTTGTAACTGCGGTTAATGACTTGTTGAGCAATTATGACTGATTATTTAGTTGCATAAAAGCAATAGATGGCCATGTCTTAATGGCTAATTACATTTCACATATTTAACGACGACTTGCGGGCAGTGGGTCCAGAACAACAATGACAAAAACTGTATACCCATAAAAAAAGGGCACTTTAGAGGCTGGAAGAACAGAGGCATGTGCTCTGCACATATAGAGCCTATCTGTGCAGGTGCCTGCAAACACACACACCGGGAACGCAAAACTTTACAGCACCTACTACTGCATTATCATTACTCTGTACTTACTGATCCTCGATGACGTCCTCACAGGAGGATGCAATGATGTAGCCAGCTAAGGAAGCCATGCTGGCTTGGAAGGATGACACCAGCCTAGTGGGGAGAGAGAGGGCAGAGAGTGGGGTTTCAATTGACATATTTATACCCATAACTCCATAGAAAAAAAGCATTGACATTCAACAATGTAAACCATAGCAGAATAGTATAAAATGTCAAGCAAAGCAGAATAGCATAAGATAAATGTACGATAGGTCTGCATAGTCCTCACATTGACTCATCTGACTTGTGTGTGTGTGTGTGTCTGACTTGTAAGCGTGTGTGTGTGTACCTGGCAGACACGATGGTGGCATCTCCCTCGCTCAGAGCCAGGCCTGGGGTGTGTTTCAGGCATCTCTTAGACAGCAGGAACAGACCCGGGAAGAAGATGGAGCCAGCAGCCAGGATGCTCAGCATGGTCCCTGAGTGTGTGTGTCAATGAATGTGTGTGTGTGTCTCAACAGGTACTTCACCACTGCCCTCAAACCACTTGACAAGTGGGAAAGGTTGAATGACTGATCTATGCAGGGTACTCTCAAAGCTATGGTAGCAGTTTCCGATTATCATTTGCTGCTGGATGTTTGAAGGTATTGATAGGTATATCATTAGAATGCGTGGCAGCGTGTAAGTACTGTCAATAGAACACTAGTACGGAATTTTAGTAATGTTATCCTAGTTATGTTATGCTAGTAGTAACGCTATGCTAGTGTTATGCTAATGCAGTATGTAGTCAAATGCTGTATTTGTTATTAGTAGGCTAGTTTTGGGGCTATTTTGGGGAATGAAAATGGACTTGCTAGTGGTTACGTTCAATGTTAATGAAATAGATCAGGAAATCATCAGGAAAGAGAGGGCTACGATAAAGCTGTGGTTGGTATGTTTGTTAACTCCCCACACCTCCCTCCCAACCCCCTGCTCATAACCAGCAGAGGCCTGGTGGCTTCTGGGTCTACACAAAAAGACAGACAGAGAGACAACAAACAGAAGATGGGGGGACAAAGAGAAGAAAAAATATCAAATCTATTTCACACACCTTGATTAAGAGTTCAGTAAATGTACAATAAAATAGTTATATGCACACAAAACTGTTCAACTGTCATCATATAGTTTCAACGAATGTCACATTTATTCAGTGTCATCATGCAGCCTTTTAAAACATGATCAAAATCGTATCCACTCAAGCAATTACCTTGTGTGTAGACAGCCCCTACACTAAACTCTAATCTCACAAATGCTGACAAATCCATTGACTACACGTAGGCGTCATGTATCGCTGGCTGTACCACTTGTGCTACATGACTCCGGTGGGGAATGAATTAATTTGAGGTTTTCCACTGTCATTGCTCTCTAGGTAAATGCATGTACTTAGTGGGACCGGAGAGACAGGATGAATAGGTGGAGAGAGAAAGGTGGCTGAAAATAGATTTAGAAAGGGATTAGAAAAGCAGGAGATTTAGACAGAGTACAGCTGGGAGAGAGGGAATTAGTGAGACAGAGAGACAGAGGAGAGAGAGAGGGGGGAGATGGGGTGACAGTTGACAAAGAGGAGTACCTACAGTACAGATGGGATATGATGAGGGGTATGAGGGGTGGGGTGGAGGAGGGTGTTGTTGGGGCGGGGCCTATTGTTCCATCCTAGGCTATGTTGGACAATAGCGGTTAGGTGATGCGCCATCACAATAAAACAACAGGTTCATCCCATAACCAACAAACACATGCATGTGGTTTTGATTGACGGGATAAAGGCCTATCTGGACATAATATAAATACTTCCAGATGTATCTTGGCTAGCTGATTTTTTTGGTCAGCACAGCAGTACATAGGCTACACCTCCGGACTGTAGGCTATCAGCAATTTTCAGGGTGGGATAATAATAATAATTTTAAAAAAATAGTCCCCTCCATAACCCCGTCACCCTA
Organism: Oncorhynchus tshawytscha; assembly: GCF_018296145.1. Lineage (NCBI taxonomy): Eukaryota > Metazoa > Chordata > Actinopteri > Salmoniformes > Salmonidae > Oncorhynchus > Oncorhynchus tshawytscha. Next base: position 45,812,354 of record NC_056429.1, on the reverse strand, counting down.
TGATGCCAAGCATATCTTGACGTTGCTATATCGCTAACTTGGTAGAAAACACAGGCTCATTTCACTCAAAACCTAGCTGGCAAGCCCGTGCAACAACGTGGCTCAGACTCAATTATCAAAATACGCAATGCGAGTAAGTAACCTAAGTAAACACGGTCCTCCTCTATTACAAAAATAAACGGGACAAGTCTGTTGCACTAAATAGCAGTTATCAGGACCCATTAAGTCAACTCAACACATTATTTTGAAAATGGCAGACTTGTGCCTGTCTTGGAACGGCTCCAAATCTGCATGAGCTAACCTTTGTCATATGTTTGACTGCTAGCCACTGTTGTCTACTGTAATCCAGTGTAGACTACAAACTGGACAAATCAATGTAACTATGAGTGTGACTGCGAGCTCGTTTATATTTGCATTCAATACATTTGTACCTGGAGCCGTTTCATGCACAAGAGTGATTGAAGCTTGTAACAGGTTGTGTGTGCACGCGGTTTGCCTAGTATGAACACACGCAAGGGATACATTGTCTAGCCTGCTTTCAGTTTTTACAGACAATGCATGCATGCTTGCTAAGGGTGACAGATTATTCAGGCCTGTATAAACTAAAGCGTGACTGTTTGCGACAGACATTTATTACAGACATATTGAGTTTCTTGCCTAACCTCGGAGCAGGATGGTGAGAACGAAGAAGAGTTGGGTGTTGGGGTAATAAAGGGAGAGTAAAAAAAAAAAAGAGATGGATAGGCTAAATTTACATTTGGGTGGTGCGGCGTCCCGTTCTGCGGCCCGGTCGGTCGGATCAAGGGGAGATCAGTGTGTTTGGTCCTGGTTGTAGCCCACACGTCGAGAATTGTTCCACATTATTATTGTGTTTTGTTGCCTTATTCCGTGTTCTGGATATCTGCAAGAAATCAGAACGTGCGTCAAGCAAGACAAATTGATGTGTGTGTTCTCCCCGCTTCTGCCTTGTGGTTCCCGTCTTGGTCCGAATCAGGATGACTCCTTCTCCGACGTGTTTGCCTTCGGATCGTTGCTTCAGTAATTGTATTTCTGAGCGGCAAAATGATTCTGAAGTCGATGGCTCTCTCGAGTGTTTTGATTTATATTGCGAGGGCACAGCTCTTCTCCCGTTTGGCCGCCGTACTAGCCTACTGACATGTGAACAGTTATGCCATATCGACCGACCTTATTGCTTGCCCGACACATTCACTGTGAAGTCTTCAGCTGTTTATTATTTGATGACCTGTCGCACTGGATCCGTGGACGTAGAACTAATTTCAGCAAACATTAATCTAGAAAAAAAATCCTAGTGTATGCATGATGCAGTCCCGCTGTGGATAAAGTGTAGCCATTAAGCCGGTTACATAGCCAGTTCGCTGTCACCGCCCCCTTGCTCCCGGGTATGGTAAGCTATGACTCCTAGGACTCGCCGTGCTGTGACAGCCTACTGCTGGTCCCTGGATAAAGTTTTTTTTTTTTCCCAAGGGCAACGGACTTTAATAGCCTACCAGAAGTAATTTTCAGATAAAGCTGGCTAGGAAAAAACTCCTTCGTTTGACAAGACATCAAACTGCAAGATGACAAAACCGTTGGTTGAATTATTAGACTATTTTGAGAATGAACGCATCTATGCTCAAATAAAGTCAGATAAGATTGTAAAAGTTCCACAAACAGTGGGGTCCGCTAAACTACCCAGCCTAACAGTGGTTAATTAGGTCTGTAGACCTACAGCTCTAAACACTTTGGATCTTGGAAATTAAGATGTTTAGCACATGGATAGAACATATAGAAGCAATCTAATGTGCACAACCTCTGCAGGCAACCTGATACCCAATGTATCACATTATTGTACAGGTTAACACTTTACTCTAAGATAGACACTTGTCAAATGTATAAACGGACTATATCTCAGTAACATATATAGGATATAATGCAATAGGCATAATAACCAGAGTTATCAGACATGTTGAAATATCGCCATATAGAAAGAGAACATAAACAAAACTTTCTGAACACAAGAAAAAGTATACAACCAAAACATCTAACATTGTATGGGGGGGCAAAAAATAACTTGCAATTTGAGGGAGCAGCCCTTAAGTCAACAACCTGACACAGTACAATGTAACGTTGCCCTTTGAGCCCCCTCCCCATTGATAAACGGACAGACACCACACAGGAATATCATCCAGTGACTATCCATTTATTCATTCACTACTTTACTCTAGTCGTTTTCTTAAGAAATTCAAGTATTTGTTGGGAGCACAAGTCCAAAACGTTTCCTAAAACATGACAACAAAAAAAACAACCAACACAATTAACATTTTCAAAACAGCAGTATTCAACATGGGTTTCATATTCAGAATAATCCCCCCAAAAAACAACACAAGTATCACTTTTTCTTCTTCTTGTCATCAGAAACATTTCTAACATCAACATCCCCAGGTGTAGTCTTCTCTCCAGTGCCTATTGAGCTCATGAACAAAGGATAAAGACTCGCTTCCTTTTCCTTCAGTATATGAGTCCCAAATGGCACCCTATTCCCTATATAGTGCACTACCTTTGACCAGACCCTCAATAGTAGTGCACTACAAAGGGAATAGGGTGTCAATTGGGATGGATCATAGATCTGAAGTGAACTGCACATCTGAAAGCAAATCCCTAACGGTGCTTCTCTCTGTTAGGGATTTGACCAGTCTTCTCTTATCAGCACAATGAACGAAAGAAGGGGAGGATAAGAAGCTGCTTTAAGCTACTGAACTGCCAGAGGAGGCTCCTCCAGTGAGGAACGGGATGTCCTTATTGGCTTCTACATTAAGCATAGCTGAGTCATTCTCCTTAGTGCACACTGTAGGAAAACATTTTGCAACAAGTTTCTTATTGAACAAGTTCAAGTAGTCCCTCCCAGTTTTAGTCTGTTTGATTTTTTTGGTGCCTAATGAAAAAGACTCTGCTATAAAAGGCTAACAGAGACGAGAGGACAGTGTGAGGGGGATAGAGAGAAGAAAGGAGGGTGTGAGGGAAAGAGATGTACCCTGGTGAGCTCTTCTAAAACTCAGCCTGCTTGGGCTTTCTACTAAAGACAATAGCAAAGTTGTGAAACCAAAAAATAACTCTTAAATGGATCACATCACAAAACATAAAAATATTAATCATATTTCCTAAAATCTAATTAATTAACATCACCACAAGGTAGGTATGTCCACGGCGACAACTCCCATTGCACTGCATTCAAATCCAAAAGCCTCTTCCTTTTTAGAAAATCTTTATATATCATAAATACAGACATGCATGTTTAAGTGAAACATTCTGGCAATCCCCGTCAACCACTTAGCCTACACTTCCAATAGCACCATCAGGTGGCGGGACAAGGGCCTGACCACTGCCATGACGGCAATGCCAACTAGCACAGTGCAGCGTCTTCAGGAGCCTCATTTTAGTTAGTACTAGCTCCAGTCAAGAGCTTCAGCGCACAGAGTTTTGCGGTTCCTCTTTGTGGAGAAAAAAAAAAAAGTTGAGGCACACTGTTATTGGTGAATAATATCGGTGTGTATTTGTGTGGTCGGGTCCACAGTCTTTGCAACGGAACACCTGAGCCGTGAACTCAACTGGAAATAAACCAACAACCAACAAAGGAAAAACAAAACACAGCAGCATTTCACCAACACATTTCAACAAGCTGTTCTTCCTGCCACCTGTCCCTCATCTTCCATCCCTCTCTCTAAGAGGGAGCGACAGAGGTTAAGGACAGCGATTTAGTACAAAGGAATGACATCACGTTACAGTGCTTAGCAGTTGAGTTGGGTCTATGTACACTTCACCCAGTAGACTCTCTCTGGGTTCCCTTTTTGACTCCAACTGTTTTTGAGGTAATGAAATCATTGAAGCAGAAAACTGCACTTTCCCTTAAATTCTACACACAGACACATGTGAGCGCGCACACACACACACACCACATACTGAAAGGGCTGACTACTCAGTACATGGGCACAACACGTGCTCAAGCTCGAACCGCCACTCACAGAGAAGCTAAAAATAAACACAAATTAAAATATAAAATAATATGATTTTAAAAACATGGGCGAGGCTCCATCTGCCTCAGAAGCCGTGGCCCCACCCAATCAAAGAACCAGGTCAATTTGTTGTCTTGGAAATGGTTTGATCTTATGAACGAGGGCAGATTGGGAGGGAAGATTCAAAAGTAGCACGGGGTGAACCTCAAGGCCAGAGGTTGCATTGTGGCGCAGATCTAAAACCAGTTTACCGAACATATTGAGAATGGGCCCAGTGAAACTATCAAACCAAATCAATGGAATCAATGATAAAGTAGGGTCATCAATGTGACATTAACATGACTAAGTCACTAAAAGCACAGGTAAGAGAGTATGGTATCGCCAGGAGCACGTTGCTTAGATGCTTTTCATCATATTGCACGAGGCTGGAATGACTTAAAAATGAACAGAGCAGAACAATTATTCAACATAAATTAATTAAACAGCTATTCCTTTGTCTCCACCTTAAACCAGATTGGAGCACAACACAACACAACCAACTTCAACTCTTCTAGTAATAAATGTTTCCAATAATTTCCCTCTTCACCACTTTTCCTCTTTATTCCTTTTTTAAAAATTCAGCAGCACATTTTAGTTTTCAGCATTGGGGAAATGCCTATAGCCTTGGTGTAGTCAAGTCTTCACCAGTGTCAATAGTAGTTTTCATAGTTGGGAACTGTAGTTGTCATTGAAGGGAAATGTAGTCTTTAGTAAAAGTGAGCATTTCCTCCAACAGACACGGTTCTTCTCTGAGAGGCTGGCGTACTGTTTCATTCACACCTCCCCTCCATCCAGAGAAACCCAAACCTATCTCTATTATATTGACCAAAGCAAGTCTTGTTCTTTTTATCAAACTGAATTTCCCATGATTCTTCTTGTACTTGAACGATACTCCCCTTCATCTCTCCTCCTTCCTGGAGACTTTGGAGGAATGCCACGCAGTAGACCTGAGAGATCAAGAAAGATAGACAAAGAAAGAGAGATGAAGATAGAAAAAATAGTATTTTAAGCTGCATGTATATTAGTTGTGTTCATCCCTCCCTTGGTGTTCCTCACCTGATGAAGGTCTTGAAGGCGGCACTCTGGGGGTTGATGCACAGCGGCACTCGTTTCCCCTGCTGGTGCTCTGTTATGAAGCGATGGATGAGCTCTGATAGAGCGAGAGAGGAGAGATTGCGAGAACGAGATCGCAACAGGCCATCAATTTCAATAACAAGCAGGGTTGGAAAAAAGTCAAAGAAGAGAATTGAAGAGAAAGAGGAGTAGAGGGAAGAGCACCATATAACTCATACCTTTGCCCTGCCAGACAGAGAGCAGGCTGTTATCGTAGCTGTGGCTGAAGTTCCGGTCGGCGGGCGGTTCAAAGTCACGCGTGTACACACGCCCGCTGGGCACGGAGTAGCAGCACTGACACATGCACGTGTGGTAGCGCAGACGGCCCTCGTCCAGGTAGGGGTGGGAGAGGGCGTCGCTGCCTGAGATCCGTTTGGCCTGAGTCACACACATGGAGAGAAAGTTGGTCCCTCTCTAATCTTGTATTTTCTCCCTTACTGTAGCTAGCTATGCATTTTCCTTCTCAGAGGTAGCTAGCTACATTTTCAGCTCTTGTTGCTTAAACTTCCCTATAAAGAGGTAGCCAATTGTGTGACAATAGACTCCTGTCTGCACTCACCGGATCAAACACCAGCATACGACACAACAGGTGCACGGCCTCGTGGGTCGCCCCGTCCGACAGCATATATAACACAGAGAGCGACGGCTGAGGGGGAAGGGGGGGCGAGAGATTTTACATCATGAACTGCTGCACCTGGTTTTAGATAAGGATTGTGTGTGGGGTATAGATTCGATAATATCTGGGCCCGGTTTCCCAAAAGCATCTGAAGGCTAAATTCACCAATTAACTTAGTCTTCCAAGAAGCTTTTGGGAAACTGGGCCATGAGCAGTAATATTTTGGCACCCTTGCACGATTCTCTATTTCTTCAAAAATATTTTGGGGGGTTTTTAACATAAAAACACACATTTGGCAGGAGATGACAAACGTGTTTGTTTGTGTTTATGTTAATACCCCCCCCCCCTTTTTTTAAAGAAATAGAGAATCGTGCAAGGGTGCCACAATACTGTGTCCATCTTCCATGCATAGCCTATAATCCAAGTATAAAAAGTATAAGAAATTAATTTTATATAGCATACACCATCACAGTATATCCATTATTTATTTTAGACAGGTCTAAAGAAACATAATGAAGAAAATGTAGCCTATTTCATAAAAACAGAATAGCATATTCTGAGTTGTCCTTATGTTAGGCCCTGATCTGGCTATGCCATATGGCTGTGGGCTACACTAATTGATTTACAGGCAAGATTTGCTTAGAATTACGTGGCATTCTTTTATAGTATGAAGAATAGAATTGAACATAGCTGAATAAAATAGAAAGCATATTTTCCACCAAACGATTTCCGAAGGACACATGCAGCTATTCAGTGTTGAGCGGTTATTAACAAAGAAACAGGGGCTCCAATATATTTCATTTTGAGTTATTTATGCAATGTTAGTTGTGATACAAACTTAGAATGTATTAAAAATCAAAACATATAGCCTAAGACTGCATGATGTGACAAATTATTTGAAAAAAGTCACATGAGACATGAGCTCTTCTCCTTGTGCAGGCTCCACATACTTCATCATTCTCTCATTCACAATTTGACAAGCAAATCAAATCAAAATTGATTTGTCAGATACACATGGTTAGCAGATGTTAATGCGAGTGTAGCGAAATGCTTGTGCTTCGAGTTCCAACCATGCAGTAATACCTAACAAGTAATCTAACAATTTCACAACAACTACCTTATACACACAAGTGTAAAGGAATGAATAAGAATATGTACATAAAAATATATGAGCGATGGCCAAACGGCATAGGCAAGATGCAGTAGATGGTATAGAGTACAGTATATACAGTGGGGCAAAAAGTATTTAGTCAGCCACCAATTGTGCAAGTTCTCCCACTTCAAAATGAGAAGAAAAAAAATCCAGAAAATCACATTGTAGGATTTTTAATGAATTTATTTGCAAATTATGGTGGAAAATAAGTATTTGGTCAATTACAAAAGTTTCTCTCAATACTTTGTTATATACCCTTTGTTGGCAATGACAGAGGTCAAACGTTTTCTGTAAGTCTTCACAAGGTTTTCACACTGTTGCTGGTATTTTGGCCCATTCCTCCATGCAGATCTCCTCTAGAGCAGTGATGTTTTGGGGCTGTTGCTGGGCAACACGGACTTTCAACTCCCTCCAAAGATTTTCTATGGGGTTGAGGTCTGGAGACTGGATAGGCCACTCCAGGACCTTGAAATGCTTCTTACGAAGCCACTCCTTCGTTGCCCGGGCGGTGTGTTTGGGATCATTGTCATGCTGAAAGACCCAGCCACGTTTCATCTTCAATGCCCTTGCTGATGGTAGGCTTTGTTACTTTGGTCCCATCTCTCTGCAGGTCATTCACTAGGTGCCCCCGTGTGGTACTGGGATTTTTGCTCACCGTTCTTGTGATCATTTTGAGTGTGACTGTTTGAGGTTGTGGACAGGTGTCTTTTATACTGATAACAAGTTCAAACAGGTGCCATTAATACAGGTAACGAGTGGAGGACAGAGGAGCCTCTTAAAGAAGAAGTCACAGGTCTGTGAGAGCCAGAAATCTTGCTTGTTTGTAGGTGACCAAATACTTGTTTTCCACCATAATTTGCAAATAAATTCATAAAAAATCCTACAATGTTTTTCTCGTTTGGTCTGTCATAGTTGAAGTGTACCTATGATGAAAATTACAGGCCTTTCTCATCTTTTTAAGTGGGAGAGCTTGCACAATTGGTGGCTGACTAAATACTTTTTTGCCCCACTGTACATATGAGATGAGTAATGTAGGGTATGTAAACATTATATAAAATGGCATTGTTTAAAGTGGCTAGTGATACATTTATTACGTACATTTTTATCATTATTAAAGTGGCTAGAGATGAGTCAGTATGTTGGCAGCAGCCACTCAATATTAGTGATGGCTGTTTAACAGTCTGATGGCCTTGAGATAGAAGCTGTTTTTCCAGTCTCAGCTTTGATGCCCCTGTACCGACCAGGCAGTGGTTGGGTGGTTGTTGTCCTTGATGATCTTTTTGGTCTTCCTGTGACATTGGGTGGTGTAGGTGTCTTGGAGGGCAGGTAGTTTGCCCCTGGTGATGCGTTGTGCAGACCTCAATACCCTCCGGAGAGCCTTACGGTTGTGGGCGGAGCAGTTGCCGTACCAGGCGGTGATACTGCCCGATAGGATGCTCTCGAGTGCTTTTGGTGACAACCCGAATTTCTTCAGCCTCCTGAGGATGAAGAGGCGCTGCTGCGCCTTCTTTACCACGCTGTCTGTGTGGGTGGACCATTTCAGTTTGTCCGTGATGTGTATGCCGAGGAACTTAAACTTTCCACCTTCTCCACTACTGTCCCGTCTGATTAGGCCTGGCTCGCAGTCGGAATTCCAATTCATCCCAAAGGTGTTCGATGGGGTTGAAGTTCTTCCACACTGATCTCGACAAACCATTTCTGTATGGACCTCACTTTGTGGCATTGTCATGCTGAAACAGGAAAGGGCCTTCCCCCAAACTGTTGCCACAAAGTTGGAAGCACAGAATCGTCAAGAATGTCATTGTACGCTGTCGCGTTAGATTCGTCCGTCCGACTGCCAGATGGTGAAGCGTGAATCATCACTCCAGAGTACGCATTTCCACTGTTCCAGAGTCCAATGGCAGTCACTCCAGCCGACACTTGGCATTGGTGATTTTAGGCTTGGCCATGGAAACCCATGTCATTAAGCTCCCGAAGAACAGTTCTTGTGCCGACGTTGCTTCCAGAGTTTGGAACTTGGTAGTGAGTGTTGCAACCGAGGACAGATGATTTTAACACGCGTCAGCACTAGGCAGCCCCGTTCTGTGAGCTTGTGTAGCCAACCACTTCGCGGCTGAGCCGTTGTTGCTCCTAGACATTTCCACTTTACAATAACAGCATTTACAGTTGACTGAGGCAGCTCTAGTAGGGCAGACATTTTACGAACTGACTAGTTGGAAAGGTGGCATCCGGAAGGTGCCACGTTGAAAGACACTGAACACTTTAGTAAGGCCATTCTATTCCCAATGTTTGTCTATGGAGATTGCATGGCTGTGTGCTTGATTTTAGACACCTATCAGCAACAGGTGGCTGAAATAGCCGAATCCACATACATTTCCATATATAGTGTATCTGTGGAATTATTTTTGATTTAGAATGGCCCACAAAAAAAATACATGTAATCCGTAGCCTGCACTCAAATAGCAAATGGAGGTTACGTTTTTTTTTTGCAAGCATATAACGGCACGTCCATTAGGCTAGGAGAAGCTTTCCCGAAATTAAATTGAATTAAATTGCCAAAATTATATAGAGAAATAAATAAAATCATTCAAAATAGAATACTAAAGCATGATTTAGCCATGGAAGATCATTAGCTTCTTTTAAAAAAATAAGTTGTGGATGGTTTTAAAATCACATTGCCTACAGTCGGAAGGAAAGGCAGCGTGCGCAATTTGGGCAGATTCATTGTCGAGTTGCGACGGCCTGTGAAAAGTGGGGAGACCAAGCCAGGCATGTCGCAATTTAAAAATACAATCGCGGGGAAAAAAGGCAAACAAAGAAGAAACATATCTGATGTAGCTTATAGACTAGACCTACTCTAGGTTATACTCACTCAGCCATGCATTGAATGTTCTTTTTTTGCTAACACTGATTGCGTTATATTATGACTATCCAACCTATTCATCACACTACGAATAGTAGGCTCTGACATAAGTCAGCAAATGCGATTATGCATGTAATGTTTTTATTATAAAAAGGTGCATTTTTATGGGGAAATGTATCTTCCTCAAAACAACTCACGCGCTGTCAATGTATGCCAGGTAGGCTACACTGCTTGTAAAGTGGATTAATGTGCTTCATTTTAAGAAGTGAGCAAGAAATATAGCAGCACAAGAAAGCTGGGATCCTCTTTCAAACAGTGGCCAGTGTTTGCACACACGATGACACGATGACACGATGACACGATGACACGATGACACGATGGCTGGGCTTTTAAGAACACGTTTCACTCGGCTCTGTAAACTATGTGCTCTCCAACCGTGTTCCAGGGGTCCTATCCCTAGGCTACGTTTGGAATGATTTGGCCACTTTAATTGTGATACAAACCTTATAAAAAAATTATAGGCCTATGGACTAGGCTACATAGTGTGAGACTATGATTATCATGCATCTGTCGGATCAGGGGCAGAAAAAAAATCAATAATACATGTCCTCATATATACAAATAGCAAATGGAGAACACTTTTCCTGCGGTTCATCTTCATACCAGCCAGGTAGGCTACTCCTGTTGTAAAGTGAAGCAATGCGCTTAATATTAGGAGAGTTGAGAAATAAATAGTAGGCCTAGCCTACAGAAATCGGATGGGATCCTCCCTCCTCGTTTCAATAGAGACCTTCAAAACTCTATTTTCTCACACAAATGCATAGCCTATAGAAATGGTCATGGGCTCTCACGAAGTGTTCAATTTGATTTTCGATTACATTTGCATTGATGTCAGAGTGATTAGAGGGACAATAAGTACCAGACCATTAGCTACTGGCAGTTAGCAAGTTTGATAGGATACTAATGACCATCAGTGGCATCAGAGCGCAGTTTTGGAGAAGTCTAGTTACCGTGACTAAACGGTCACATGGAATTTGATTGCGGTCATGACTCGTGACCGCAGGTGTGGTGGTAAAACGGTCACTGTAACAACCCTAGTTTGAAGTAAGGTATTTACATTTGTAAAGTGCAAGGGGGACAATATTTGACCACAAGTGTCTCATAGTATTACAAATGAAGGTCAGATCAGTTAGTGAGTAGTTCATAGGTTCAGTGAGGAGGAAGTACCGGTTTGTGAGGTCCTCTCAGGATGTGAGCTCTGGCCCCCTCACAGGCAGATGCCATGGCAGAGAGAGGAGGGGTACCCAGCAGATCAGTGATCAGATCCAACTGAGGGGTAGAGGGGGAGAGAGAGAGAGAGAGAGAGTGAGAATATAGAGAGTGAGGGTGGGAGAAAGAGAGATTTAATTTGACAACAAACCTAAATTTAAAAAATGACCATCCACAAGTGCCAAAAATTTGATACATTTGATTATTATTAGATAAAAGTTTAAATTATTGCCCAGACAGATTACACCTTCCCCTCTTTCCTTTGCTTTCCCTCTTTCCTCCCTCACAACCTGTTGAATATGGTTCTGTGCCTCCCACCCCTCTACTAGAGCTGTGGCGGGCACAACATTTCGTCAGTACGTGATTGTCAAGCAAATAACTGTCGGTCTCACGGTAATTGACCGTTAATTAACGAACACATTCAGCATCTCCTGGCTTCCACACATAGCCTACAAGCCACTGATGGCGACCTTTGGAACATCTACATTTTAAAAAGTATAATAAATCCATGTAATATAGCCTACACCTTGTCAATAAATCAGTTATTTATTTTATACAAGTCTAAAGAAACATGATATGAAGAAAATGTAGTCTATTTCCGAAGAACAGAATAGCATAGTCTGAGTTGTCCTTATGTTGGGTCCTGATCTGGCTATGCCAAATGGAAGTGTGCTACACTAGTTCATTTAGCAGACAAGATTTACTTAGAATTTCATGGCATTATTTTAGATTATGAAGAATACAATTGAAGAAAGCTGAATAAAATAGAAAGGATATTTTCTCCAAACGATTTGAGGGAGTGTGCACATGCGGCTATTCTGTGTTGAGCGGTTAACAAATAAACAAGTACTCCTATGTTTAATTTAGAGAGTTATTAACGTAACTTTAGTTGTTCTACAAACATTGGGCTATATATTTAGATTTTTAATACATTATAAGGCTGCACGATGCGACTAATGGTGATTTTTTTAAAGTAACTTGAAAGGCAAGCTATAAACACTTCATCAGTCTCTCATTCACAATATGACAAGCACTTAATAATGCCTCGAATTTCATAGCGGCATCCCCTTTGTGTGGCCGTAATGCACCCTAAAACAATCCATGCCTTTTGCGGCCAGTGGCCGTTGTGCCCTTGGCCCTAAGTGCTGGGTTGTGCCCTTCTCCCTGAGTGCTGCTTCCTCCGAAGCAACTCTCACTCACATGGCTCTCCATCACAGGCTACAAGTGAAGACAGACGTATTGGGGACGCAACTGCGCAAGTCCTTATCCAATTCCGAGGTGCATATTAAGGATATTGGAAGAACTGTCCAGATTTACTTATTCAGCCAACAAGATGAGTAGGCCTTATGAACAGAAAAAGCACTTATTCTATGCGAGAAATACATATCCCCCCAAAAAATGTTTTACGTAATGTGGCTGACGCAACAGAGCAGAACGTTTAGCTTAAAATATTGATAAACTACTTGGTTATTTCTTCACATTATAAGCGCAGCAATACACACACAGCAGTAGGCTATAAGAGCGAATGTTCCATTAGCGGGAAAACGAGAGACTAAAAAACAGCTTGTATCTCAATGCCATCAGACTGTTAAATAGCCATCACCAGCAGAGAGGCTGCTGCCTACATACACAGAATTTAAATCATTGGTCACTTCAATAAATGGAACACTAGTCATTTTAATAATGTTTACATATCTTGCATTACTCAACTCATATGTATATACTGTATTATATACTATCTACTGTATCTTAGTCTATGCCGCTGACATTGCTCATCCATACATTTATATATTCTTAATTCCATTCCTTTAATTAGATTTGTGTGTATTAGGTATTTGTTGTGAAATTGTTAGATATTACTTGTTAGTTATTGCTGCACTGTTGGAACTAGAAGCACAAGCATTTCGCTACACCCGCAATAACATCTGCTAAACACGTGTATGTGACAAATACATTTGATTTGAACACCATTATCAAGTGACCGCAAATGCGATTATGCATGTAATGCTTTTATGTATGCCAGTTAGGCTCTTCACCCCTTGTAAGAAGTTATTTGGCCACTTTTGTTGTGATGCAAACCTCAAAACATGAAGGCCTATATGGGCTACGCTATATATATATATCAGCAAAAATCACTGAAGTTGGAGACTTTTATCTCCCTCACCAACTTTAAACATCTGCTATCTGAGCAGCTAACTGATCGCTGCAGCTGTACGTAGTCCATCGGTAAATAGCCCACCCAATTTACGTACCTCATCCCCATACTGTTTTTATTTATTTACTTTTCTGCTCTTTTGCACACCAGTATCTCTACCTGCACATGACCATCTGATCATTTATCACTCCATTGTTAATCTGCAAAATTGTCATTATTCGCCTACCTCCTCATGCCTTTTGCACACAATGTATATCGACTCTTTTTTTCTACTGTGTTATTGACTTGTTTATTGTTTACTCCATGTGTAACTCTGTGTTGTTGTCTGTTCACACTGCTATGCTTTATCTTGGCCAGGTTGCAGTTGTAAATGAGAACTTGTTCTCAACTAGCCTACCTGGTTAAATAAAGGTGAAATTAAAAAAATATGGAGGTGTGCAACTATTATACGTAAAAAATGCCCCCAAAAAAGGCGTTATTTCTTGCCTTACGCTGGGCATCAGTGATAATATATAATTCACAAGTGATAGGCTAATATTGTCACCCATCAGACTATTCTTGATTAAATCTGATCTTTACATATACTAAATAATATACAGTACCAGTCAAAAGTTAGAACACCTACTCATTCCAGGGTTTTTCATTATTTTGACTATTTTCGCCATTGTAGAATAATAGTGAAGACACCAAAACTATGAACACAAGCCTCCCGGGTGGCGCAGTGGTTAAGGCCGCTGTACTGCAGCGCCAGCTGTGCCATCAGTGACTCTGGGCCGCGTAACCGGCCGCGACCAGGAGGTCCGTGGGCCGACGCACAATTGGCCTAGCGTCGTCCGGGTTAGGGAGGGCTTGGCCGGTAGGGATGTCCTTGTCTCATCGCGCACCAGCGACTCCTGTGGTGGGCCGGGCGCAGTGCGCGCTAACCAAGGGTGCACAGTGTTTCCTCCGACATATTGGTGCGGCTGGCTTCCGGGTTGGATGCGCGCTGTGTTAAGAAGCAGTGCGGCTTGGTTGGGTTGTGTATTGGAGGACGCATGACTTTTAACCTTCGTCTCTCCCGAGCCCGTATGGGAGTTGTAGCGATGAGACAAGATACTAGCTACTAAAAACAATTGGATACCACGAAATTGGGGAGAAAAAGGGGTAAAAAATAATAATACATAAAAAAATGTAAAAAGTAAACTATGAACACATGTAGTAACCAAAAAAGTGTTATATGAAAAGATATTTTATGTATAAAATTCTTCAAACCCTTTGCCTTGATTACAGCTTTGCACACTCTTGGCATTCTCTCAACCAGCTTCCTGGACAGTAGTCATTACTTTAAGACATGAAGGCCAGAACATGTCAGGAACTTTAGAAGTTTCTTCAAGTGCAGTTACAAAAACCATCAAGCACTATGATGAAACTGGATTCTCATGAGGACCGCAACAGGAAAGGAAGACCCAGAGTTAGCTCTGCGGCAAAGGATAAGTTCATTAGAGTTAACTGAACCACAGATTGCAGCACAAATAAATGCTTCAGAGTTCAAGTAACAGACATCAACATCAACTGTTAAGAGGAGACTGCTTGAATCAGGCCTTCATGGTCAAATTGCTACAAAGAAACCACTACTAAAGGACACCAATAAGAAGAAGAGACTTGCTTGGGCCAAGAAATATGAGCAATGGACATTAGACCGGTGGAAATCTGTCCTTTGGTCTGATTTTTGCTTCCAGCCGCCCTGCTTTTCTGGTGACACTGTCAGTGATTTATTTAGAATTCAAGGCACTTAACCAGCATGGCTACCACAGCATTCTGCAGCAATACGCCATCCCATCTGGTTTGCGCTTAGTGGGACTATAATTAGTTTTTCAACAGGACAATGACCCAAGACACACCTCCAGGCTGTGTAAGGGCTATTTGACCAAGGAGAGTGATAATGCTGCATCAGATGACCTGGCCTCCACAATCACCCAACCTCAACCCAATTGAGATGGTTTGGGATGAGTTAGACCACAGAGTGAAGCAGCTAACAAGTGCTCAGCATATGTGGGAACTGTTGGAAAAGCATTCCTCACGAAGCTGGTTGAGAGAATGCCAAGAGTGTGCAAAACTGTCATCAAGGCAAAGGGTGGCTACTTTGAAGAATCCAAAATAGAAAATCTATTTTGATTTGTTTAACACTTTTTGGGTTACTACATGATTCCATGTGTTATTTCATAGTTGATGTCTTCACTATTATTCTACAATGTAGAAAATAGTTTTTAAAAAGTTATATATATATATATATATATATTTTTTTTAAACCTTGAATGAGTAGCAGTGGTCAACAGGTGAAGATGCAGATCCCATCCTCGTCGCCAAAAATGTTGTGGAAATTCAGTACTGAGATAGACCTGGTCATTTCTCCAAACAACCATCTTTATTTAATATCAAATAATTATTGCAATAATGAAGCCGACGACCCCACACTCCGAAGTGTGTCTTATATCTTATATAGGACCTAAAAAATGCTTAGTCAGGCTGGTTCCAACCTCTCCCATGCAGAGTGGGGGCACCATAAGCTACTTTGGGTTCATCCCGTGGTCATCTCCATGGTAGTTGTTCTATCCCTCCAGGCTAAGTTTCCCAGATGCCGGGATGATGAGACAATGAGGGTTTTGTTCCATTCCTCCAGGCTCCCTTTATCTCTGTTACACCCACCACATCTTATCTATGGAATGCCAGCTGTAGGTTTTTACCTAGCCATCGCTTAATCAGTTGCCAGACCAAGCTTCAAAAGTCTCCTCTCAGTTCACTCAGAATGAAGAGAGAGAAATGTCTTACTATTAGTTATGTATAGAATCATTAACTATTAATATCAAACAAATCAGGTGAATATGAAAATGTTCAATCACAGTAGGTGTGTGCAACCTGTTGACTGGTACTGTATGTGTGAAATTTGTTTAGATTTAGGATGGACCGTTATCATGAACCTGTATCGAAACAGGGGCAGGGGGAAAAAATACATGTCATCTATGCACTTAAATAGCAAATGGAGGACGCTTTTCCCGTTGTTCATTTTCATTCCCGTTGCAAAGATAACCAAATCAAATCAACTCAAAATCAAATCAAATTTTATTTGTCACATACACATGGTTCGCAGATGTTAATGCGAGTGTAGCGAAATGCTTGTGCTTCTAGTTCCGACAATGCAGTAATAACCAACAAGTAATCTAACTAACTATTCCAAAACTACTGTCTTATACACAGTGTAAGGGGATAAAGAATATGTAGTGATGGTACAGAGCAGCATAGGCAAGATACAGTAGATGGTATCGAGTACAGTATATACATATGAGATGAGTATGTAAACAAAGTGGCATAGTTAAAGTGGGTAGTGATGCATGTATTAAATAAGGATGCAGTAGATGATATAGAGTACAGTATATACGTATGCATATGAGATGAATAATGTAGGGTATGTAACATTATATTAGGTAGCATTGTTTAAAGTGGCTAGTGATATATTTTACATAATTTCCCATCAATTCCCATTATTAAAGTGGCTGGAGTTGAGTCAGTGTCAGTGTCAGTGTGTTGGCAGCAGCCACTCAATGTTACTGGTGGCTGTTTAACAGTCTGATGGCCTTGAGATAGAAACAGTTTTTCAGTCTCTCGGTCCCAGCTTTGATGCACCTGTACTGACCTCGCCTTCTGGATGATAGCGGGGTGAACAGGCAGTGGCTCGGGTGGTTGTTGTCCTTGATGATCTTTATGGCCTTCCTGTAACATCGGGTGGTGTAGGTGTCCTGGAGGGCAGGTAGTTTGCCCCCGGTGATGCGTTGTGCAGACCTCACTACCCTCTGGAGAGCCTTACGGTTGTGGGCGGAGCAGTTGCCGTACCAGGCGGTGATGCAGCCCGCCAGGATGCTCTCGATTGTGCATCTGTAGAAGTTTGTGAGTGCTTTTGGTGACAAGCCGAATTTCTTCAGCCTCCTGAGGTTGAAGAGGCGCTGCTGCGCCTTCTTCACGATGCTGTCTGTGTGAGTGGACCAATTCAGTTTGTCTGTGATGTGTATGCCGAGGAACTTAAAACTTGCTACCCTCTCCACTACTGTTCCATCGATGTGGATAGGGGGTGTTCCCTCTGCTGTTTCATGAAGTCCACAATCATCTCCTTAGTTTTGTTGACGTTGAGTGTGAGGTTATTTTCCTGACACCACACTCCGAGGGCCCTCACCTCCTCCCTGTAGGCCGTCTCGTCGTTGTTGGTAATCAAGCCTACCACTGTTGTGTCGTCCGCAAACTTGATGATTGAGTTGGAGGCGTGCGTGGCCATGCAGTCGTGGGTGAACAGGGAGTACAGGAGAGGGCTCAGAACGCACCCTTGTGGGGCCCCAGTTTGAGGATCAGCGGGGTGGAGATGTTGTTGCCTACCCTCACCACCTGGGGGCGGCCCGTCAGGAAGTCCAGTACCCAGTTGCACAGGTTTAATATTAGGAAAGTTGAGAAATAAATATAGTAGGCCTAGCCTATAGAAAGCTGATGGGATCCTCCTCTTTTTAATAGAGACCATGACCCTGTCTTATTGCGCAATTGCATAGCCTTGTCACGCCCTGGTCTTAGTATTTTCTTTATTATTTTGGTCAGGCCAGGGTGTGACATGGGTTTATTATTGTGGTGTGTTTAGTCTTGTTTTTTTGTGTAGGTATTGGGATTGTGGTACAGTGGGGTTTTCTAGAAAAGTCTATGGTTGCCTGAAGTGGTTCTCAATCAGAGGCAGGTGTTTATCGTTGTCTCTGATTGGGAACCATATTTAGGCAGCCATATTCTTTGAGTGTTTCGTGGGTGATTGTTCCTGTCTCTGTGTTAGTTTGCACCAGTATAGGCTGTTTCGGTTTTCGCGTTACGTTTATTGTTTTTGTACTGTTCGTGTTCTTATTCATTAAACATGTATGAAAATTACCACGCTGGATTTTGGTCCGATCCTTGCTACACCTCCTCTTCAGAGGAGATAGAAGAAAACCGTAACAAGCCTATAGAAATGCTTCGCAACATGAGCTCATGAAATGTTTAATTCGATTTTTGATTACATTTGCATTGATGTCAGAGTGATTAGAGGGACAATTGAGTACCAGGCAGTTAGCAAGTTTGGTAGGCTACTAATGACCATCAGCAGCATCAGAGCATGGAGAAGCATGGAGAATTAACATGACCGTGGAATTTGACTGCCTTCATGACTTGTGAACACCGGTGTGATGGTAATACGGTCACCGCAACAGCCCTACCTGTTGTATGGGGCTCTGGGCCTGGAACAGGATGCGTCGACCCAGTAGTTCAGCGAAGATGCAGCCCACCGACCAGACGTCTATGGCAGAGCCGTAATGGCGGCTGCCCATCAGCACCTCAGGAGCCCGGTAGTACTGAGTCACCACCTCCTGGGTCATGTGACGAGATGGGTCCGGCTCCTCCACACGTGCAAGCCCAAAGTCACAGATCTGAGAGGGCGAGAGGAGAGGGAAGAGAGAGAAAGTAGTGAGTGGAAGAGGGGGAATTTAGTTACATGATAATAACACTTAGTATACAAAACATTAATAACACCTGCTCTTTCCATGACAGACAGACCAGGTGAAAGCTACCTTGTTGATGTCACTTGTTAAATTCACTTCAATCAGTGTAGATGGAGGGCATTTTTAAGCCTTGAGACAGTTGTGACATGGATTGTGTATGTGTGCCATTCAGAGGCTGAAAAATGGGCAAGACAAAATATGTAAGTGCCTTTGAACAGAGTATGGTAGTAGGGGCCAGGTGCACCAGTTTCACTGTGTCAAGAACTGCAACGATGATGGGTTTTTCACGCTCAACAGTGATGGGTTCGGATTTCTAAACCTTAAATATTGTTAATCATCAGTTATACTAGAGAAATGAGGGGTGCCATAGTCCAGGGTCTACACTAGAAGTTAAGGGTTATCTGTAGGAGGAATGTATATGGTGGATGCAATTAAGCTTGGAATCTACTGACTGGAGGAAAGAATGGGTGGAGAGCCGTGGATTAGTGAGGAAGAGGGTCGAGGTCAGGTCACATTAAGGGAGAAGGAACAGTTTATTGCCCATATCATTTAACTTCCTGCCTAGCAATAAAGATGTAATGTTTAGAGAAGGAGGAGACTCCATCCAAATTAGGGTATATATACTACCACTGGTGGAAATATGTTTTTGTCTTATGCAGCCGTATGACCCAAAAGGTGAATAAACTTGGTCTAAGCTTTACTAATCGTCCATTAGTTTTAATAAGTTAATTTAGAACCTAACAACAGTTTCCCATGTGTATCGACAATGGTCGACCACCCAAAGGACATCCAGCCAACTTCTTGACACAACTGTGGGAAGCATTGGAGTCAGCATGGTCCAGCATCCCTGTGGAATGCTTTCGACACGTTGTAGAGTCCATGCCCCAACGAATTGAGGTTGTTCTAGGGGCAAAAGGTGTGCGGGGGTAGAACTCAATATTAGGAAAGTGTTTGTAATGTTTGGTATAATCAGTGTAGGTTGACCAGTGTAATTACAGCATAATACACATGAATGTTTGTCAAAAGGTGTATAGACAAAATTCTTCAGCCCATATTGACCTCTACTAAGTTGTTTTTTTCTTGACTAGCATAATGCTTCCTTGTATGTCTTTTGAGGAAGTTCACACACAGATTCACACGAGGACACACGCCAAAACAAACGTGTACACACACACCGTTACCTTGAGCAGGCAGTTGCTGTTGACTAACAGGTTCCCAGGTTTGATGTCCCTGTGCAGGATGCCAGCAGAATGCAGGTACTTCAGCCCTGAGAGAAAGAGAGTCACTGTTACTCATAATGGTTCAAATACAGCCCCTAGCCAAATCAAATCAAATTGTATTTGTCACATACACATGGTTAGCAGATGTTAATGCGAGTGTAGCGAAATGCTTGTGCTTCTAGTTCCGACAATGCAGTAATAACCAACGAGTAATCTAGCTAACAATTCCAAAACTACTACCTTATACACACAAGTGTAAAGGGATAAAGAATATGTACATAAAGATATATGAATGAGTGATGGTACAGAGGGGCATAGGCAAGATGCAGTAGATGGTATCGAGTACAGTATATACATATGAGATGAGTATGTAAACAAAGTGGCAGAGTTTAAAGTGGCTAGTGATACATGTATTACATAAAGATGCAGTAGATGATATAGAGTACAGTATATACGTATACATATGAGATAAATAATGTAGGGTATGTAAACATTACATTAAGTAGCATTGTTTAAAGTGGCTAGTGATATATTTTACATCAATTCCCATCAATTCCCATTATTAAAGTGGCTGGAGTTGAGTCAGTGTGTTGGCAGCAGCCACTCAATGTTAGTGGTGGCTGTTTAACAGTCTGATGGCCTTGAGATAGAAGCTGTTTTTCAGTCTCTCGGTCCCAGCTTTGATGCACCTGTACTGACCTCGCCTTCTGGATGATAGCGGGGTGAACAGGCAGTGGCTCGGGTGGTTGATGTCCTTGATGATCTTTATGGCCTTCCTGTAACATCAGGTGGTGTAGGTGTCCTGGAGGGCAGGTAGTTTGCCCCCGGTGATGCGTTGTGCAGACCTCACTACCCTCTGGAGAGCCTTACGGTTGTGGGCGGAGCAGTTGCAAACTTACTACCCTCTCCACTACTGTTCCATCGATGTGGATAGGGGGGTGTTCCCTCTGCTGTTTCCTGAATCCACAATCATCTCCTTAGTTTTGTTGACGTTGAGTGTGAGGTTATTTTCCTGACACCACACTCCGAGGGCCCTCACCTCCTCCCTGTAGGCCGTCTCGTCGTTGTTGGTAATCAAGCCTACCACTATTGTGTCGTCCGCAAACTTGATGATTGAGCTGGAGGCGTGCGTGGCCACGCAGTCGTGGGTGAACAGGGAGTACAGGAGAGGGCTCAGGACGCACCCTTGTGGGGCCCCAGTGTTGAGGATCAGCGGGATGGAGATGTTGTTACCTACCCTCACCACCTGGGGGCGGCCCGTCAGGAAGTCCAGTACCCAGTTGCACAGGGCGGGGTCGAGACCCAGGGTCTCGAGCGTGATGATGAAATTGGAAGGTACTATGGTGTTAAATGCTGAGCTGTAGTCGATGAACAGCATTCTCACATAGGTATTCCTCTTGTCCAGATGGGTTAGGGCAGTGTGCAGTGTGGTTGAGATTGCATCGTCTGTGGATCTATTTGGGCGGTAAGCAAATTGGAGTGGGTCTAGGGTGTCAGGTAGGGTGGAGGTGATATGGTCCTTGACTAGTCTCTCAAAGCACTTCATGATGACAGAGGTGAGTGCTACGGGGCGGTAGTCGTTTAGCTCAGTTGCCTTAGCTTTCTTGGGAACAGGAACAATGGTGGCCATCTTGAAGCATGTGGGAACAGCAGACTGGGATAGGGATCGATTGAATATGTCCGTAAACACACCAGCCAGCTGGTCTGCGCATGCTCTGAGGGCGCGGCTGGGGATGCCGTCTGGGCCTGCAGCCTTGCGAGGGTTAACACGTTTAAATGTTTTACTCACCTCAGCTGCAGTGAAGGAGAGTCCGCATGTTTTGGTTGCGGGCCGTGTCAGTGGCACTGTATTGTCCTCAAAGCGGGCAAAAAAGTTATTTAGTCTGCCTGGGAGCAAGGCATCCTGGTCCGTGACTGGGCTGGTTTTCTTTTTGTAATCCGTGATAGACTGTAGACCCTGCCACATACCTCTTGTGTCTGAGCCGTTGAATTGCGATTCTACTTTGTCTCTATACTGACGCTTAGCTTGTTTGATTGCCTTGCGGAGGGAATAGCTACACTGTTTGTATTCGGTCATGTTTCCGGTCACCTTGCCCTGATTAAAAGCAGTGGTTCGCGCTTTCAGTTTCACGCGAATGCTGCCATCAATCCACGGTTTCTGGTTTGGGAATATTTTAATCGTTGCTATGGGAATGACATCTTCAACGCACGTTCTAATGAACTCGCTCACCGAATCAGCGTATTCGTCAATGTTGTTGTCTGACGCAATACGAAACATATCCCAGTCCACGTGATGGAAGCAGTCTTGGAGCGTGGAATCAGATTGGTCGGACCAGCGTTGAACAGACCTCAGCGTGGGAGCTTCTTGTTTTAGCTTCTGTCTGTAGGCAGGGAGCAACAAAATGGAGTTGTGGTCAGCTTTTCCGAAAGGAAGGCGTGGGAGGGCCTTATTATGCATCGCGGAAGTTAGAATAGCAATGATCCAAGGTTTTACCAGCCCTGGTTGCGCAATCGATATGCTGATACAATTTAGGGAGTCTTGTTTTCAGATTAGCCTTGTTAAAATCCCCAGCTACAATGAATGCAGCCTCAGGATATATGGATTCCAGTTTGCAAAGAGTCAAATAAAGTTCGTTCAGAGCCATCGATGTGTCTGCTTGGGGGGAATATATACGGCTGTGATTATAATCGAAGAGAATTCCCTTGGTAGATAATGCGGTCGACATTTGATTGTGAGGAATTCTAAATCAGGTGAACAGAAGGACTTGAGTTCCTGTATGTTGTTGTGACCACACCACGTCTCGTTAACCATAAAGCATACGCCCCCGCCCCTCTTCTTACCAGAAAGATGTTTGTTTCTGTCGGCGCGATGCGTGGAGAAACCAGCTGGCTGCAACGACTCCGATAGCGTCTCTCGAGTGAACCATGTTTCCGTGAAGCAAAGAACGTTACAGTCCCTGATGTCCCTCTGGAATGCTACCCTTGCTCAGATTTCATCAACCTTGTTGTCAAGAGACTGGACATTGGCGAGAAGTATGCTCGGGAGTGGCGCGCGATGTGCCCGTCTCCGGAGCCTGACCAGAAGACCGCTTCGTTTGCCTCTTTTACGACGTTGTTGTTTTGGGTCGCAGGCTGGGATCCATTCCGTTGTCCTGGGTGAAAGGCAGAACACATGATCCGCTCCGGGAAAGTCATATTCTTGGTCGTACTGATGGTGAGTTGACGCTGTTCTTATATTCAGTAGTTCTTCTCAACTGTATGTAATGAAACCTAAGATGACCTGGGGTACCAATGTAAGAAATAACAAGTAAAAAAACATAAAACTGCATAGTTTCCTAGGAACGCGAAGCGAGGCGGCCATCTCTATCAGCGCCGGAAGTAAAAGCCAATTCTCCTTCAGTGTTTGCAGTCAATGACAACATGAATCTATCAATATGGCTCCATCACATGAAACAAGCTGGCTCCTTTAAACCTACAAACCCAGAAAGGCTAGGGGGCAAACTCACAAATGGGTTGTTTTTGGACTCAGGAGTCAACCTTTAACTTTTGACTTCCACCTCCTTTTCAACTTTGCCCCTTTCCCTACTCCTCCCTCCGTTTCACTCACCTCTGAGGATCTGGTAGAGGAACACCTTGATGTGGTCGGTGGTGAGGGGCTGGGGAGACACAATGACTTTGTGGAGGTCACTCTGCATCAGCTCAGTGATCACGTAGCTACAGTCAGGCATGGCCCCACGGTCAAGGAAACAACAGACAACTATAGGATGTGGATGGACCACATAGAATAAAGCGTAATACTCCATCTATCTATATTAAAGTTAAATGTATCTATCTATCATAACACAAGACTATCACTAAATGGTATCATCTCTGTTTAGGTTTATCTTGATTTAGATTGTACTATGTAGATTCAGACTGTTTTGAAAGGAGGGCGGCATGATAATGGAGAGAGAAAGTGCAGGAGTGAACAATGGCTGACACATAACAGTCATGTGTGCACATGGATGTGCGTGTGAAGGATACATTTCCTCGAAGCAGTCGATCTGTGGAGGCTGCAGAATGTCCAGCGCTGACAACACCTGTAAACACACATCATCATCATCACCCTTGTCGTTGTTTTAATGATTAGCGATCTAAAGGACAAAACAGACAGACGAACGGTTAAAAGCAGTGAGTGGCCATCCTATCGCCTCTGATCACAGAACATTGGCCGGTATTTGGTGTTCATTTTCTGACGATTGTACATCGCCACCATTCATCAACACTCAGCAAGTGATCTACCGTTCACAGCCAACATTTGTTATGGCACTTCTTGTCCTTAAGTGTCTAAACTATAACAAACCTCTAACTTCACAGTGGTATTTGTAAAGCAAGCCTCTATATGGGAACATATCAATGAGCAGTGTGAAGATGCATCGCTATGTCTTGTGTTATGGATGCAATACTGTATGAAAATGTCTCAAATGGCACCTTTTTCCTATAGTAAGTACACATTACTATTTTTTTTACCAGAGTATAGGAAATAGGGTGCCATTTAGGATGCAGCCTATGCGGGTTGTGCAGTTCTGTGTATAGATGTATTGCAATCCATTCTTACGTTGTCGTGCTTGAAGAAGCAGAGCATCCTCAGCTCTCTGAAGACCCTCTTACAGGAGACTAGGTTCTGGAAGACATTGGGCATCTTCTTCAGGGCTACCTTACGCCCGTCACGAGGGTCTGTCACTGACCTGCAGGAGCAATATGAAGAGAGGCATCTGTTAGCATTGGTCACCAATGGGGAGGGCACGTGCACAGCATGTCTATCTCATTCCCTTGTCAGATGCACACCCTTTTTTTTGGAAAGGAAAAACACCATGCAAAAACTCACTTGGAAATCAGTCAATTCTTATTTGAAATTGCACAACTTACCAGACCACACCAAATGCGCCATAACCGATAGGTCGATCAGGCTCCATCTCAGCAGGGCTTGGTACTTCACTGGCAGGACTACTATGAGGCTGTGGTACAGCGGCCCCGCCGCCGGTGCTTCCCCCAAGAGATGTTGGATGTCGTGGCGTCCCCGCCGGGGCAGTGGGTCCAGTTAGACTCGGAGTTGCAGTGAGGCCCGTGGAAGTGGCTCCAGTTGAGGTGTTGACGCAAAAATACTTATGGCCTAACTCAGATCCGGGGAACAGGTTACCACATACTGTCTGCTGCCGGCCTGTACCATGGAATGCCATTCTATTTCAAACCCCTATCAGAAGAATTCATTTGGGAGCTATGTCTAATACCGTACTCACTTTGAGCGTTGCATACATTACATATACATGATGCTAGAGTCTCACTTCAATGTTCTATGCAGGCATGATTGACTATGAATGTAAATAATGTCTGATATGGTTGGCAGATATCTTGCAAGTTATGTAATAACAGGAGCAGTGCTGTTTAGCTTGCTATTAGACTCGTCGTGGAATCACCAGTATTGGCTTCAGTGAGGTAGGTAGGTCACGACAAAAAATATATATAATTAGCAATGCGTGTTCCTGAGCTAACGTCATATAGACAGGCACAATCGCTATCTAATTGGCCAGTGATCACACAATCAATGCAAGTCTGGTTGGGGGAAACAATGCCTGTCACTGTCAATACATTTGTACTTTGTTTTGTGGCCTAATTTTACGACGAGAAAGAAGTCTCCCCTTAGCTAACAATGCTATGTTACATTACCTGGCTACCAGCTCGCGCTACATTAGTTTATTGCCCGGGCTCAGCTAGCTACTGTAGCTACCTTTGTCTGGTTGAAGTTAACTAAGGAACTAGCTAGCTAAACCTTAAAAGTAGACACACCTGTGTTTGCATATAGTTAGCCGAGTAATTACACTAGCTTATTATATAGCTAACCAGTTGCACTGTGTTGCGGAGGTAGCTAAATAGAGGTAGCAAACGCCCATTCCATCCACTTCAGATGTCGGTCAATGAAATTAAGAGTCGTAGAACGTTAGCTAGCTGGCATCAGCCCGATTGCTAACCAGCTGTTCCATGCCCCTTATAGATAGCCGGTATTTAGCTAGTAGACTATCGTGACCCTATATATTTGCTTTGAGCAAAAGCACTTTCAGTAGACGAAACGATTCCAGGAAAATGAACGGAAAAAAAAGCCAGCAAACGTTGTTCGCAGCGCGAGGAAATCCTATTTGATTTTACACAACGAAAGTCAGGTTTGCATCGCTAGCTGCGTTAGTCGGAGTTGTCAGCTAGCTAAATTGCTAACAAGCTAGCCATATCATACCCAAAGCTAAAAGTGCCAAGAGAGATTAAACGAGCTGCTTATGTGATAGATTCCATCGCTCTTCTCTATATCATATGCTAAACATGTCTTCCGAATGATCCCTTTCTTTCTTGGAAATCAGCTGTTTGAAAGAGTGGGATAGTGAGTGAGTTGGGGATGGATGGCAAAGGAGGAGAAAAGGTGGGGGAGGGTTAGACCACTGGTGTAAACAATGCCATGGACAATAGATCAACGGCTCATATAATCACTATTCAGATGATCATAAAATAAATATTAATAGTTCAATAATAATTAAATGTTTCTCCATTCAGAGAAATACTAATTTTATATTCTACTGCATCTCTGATATCAGATGCTGTACATGTTCACAGATAAAGTACATATAGGTTATACATACTACGGCTTTAATACAGTGACGTTAACAGAGGAGATTCTACACCAACAGATGAACAGTCAAGAATACAGTCTCACAAAAACGTGTCACAAAAGTACAAATACTTTCCAGACCAATGCATTTTTGAGAGAATAAAAAAATCAGAGCATCCAGAGTAATAACAAGATCATAAAAACAAAGAAAGATGAGCATTCAGTGGCCAAATATACAAATAAATACCCATTTGATGCCACCTGTCTATCAGTCATAGGGTAAAGTTACATGGTGATGACATATTTCTGATGAAAAGGCAACAGTCCTTTCTTGGAGACAGTTCATTTGAAAAAGCTAAAAGCCCATGTAGGACCACAGCTCATACTGCATCAGGGTGATCATATATTGTATAATCAATATTTCCAAGGAAAATAAATGGCGATGTATTTGTAAAATCCCAAACATTGTTATGGGAGTTTGTGTTCTGTGTGAATGGAAAAGTGGCATTTTGCACCGGAAAACTTTATATTTCGTTCAGTAGAATTTAATTGAAAGAAAAAAAACGGGGATTCCATGGTCTCTCCTTTCCTCCCATTTCTCGTGTCCACCAATGGCAGTTGAGAAAGTGACTGTTGCATAAACAGCAACATTTTAAATAGGATCAAATACAAAGGGGACCTGGTTTGCAGCATACTTTGTCCTTCATAACATACATAGACATCCACTGGAGGGTAAATGCCCCTATATGCTGATCCTGGTACAGTTTTCCCACTAATGGTTAAGGTTAGGATTGGGGGAGGGGAAGCTGATCCTACATCTGTACTTAGGGGAAACTTCACCCCAGAGCCACATCCACTCCTCTCTCCACGAAACCCCTCTACCTCCATCCCCTCTCCCCCTTCCCTCCAATGGGCCTGGCTGCTAGCTGAGAGAATGGGGGGCGATGCTGGAGCAGTCAGTGACCAGCAGGCCCACAGTTGATCTGCCTGACAGAGACACGGCCACAGCCATGGTACCGGTCCCCGTGAGGCTACTGCTGGGCTCGCCCTGGACCTGGGTGACGGCGTGGGTGCCCATGTGGCCCTGTAGCTGGGTGGGTGTCTTGCACTGCACCCCACACAGTTGGCACAGCAGCACCCCGCCGGCACCGGCCCCACCGAACATGCCCCGTGTCCCGCCGCTCTCCTTCCACTCCTGGCCGTGGTGTTTCTGAGCGTGGACACGCAGGTAGGTGAGGGTGGTGAAGCCTGGAGGGAGATGAGAGGGAGGAAGAGAGAGGGAGGAAGAGCATTGAAAAATAAGAAAAGTTGAGGAACAAAAGATGACGAACAAAAGATAAGGACATGAGGAATGAGAGAGGGATAACTGTGTAACCACCTCCGTTACACAGGTATTCTACTCTCCTTTCACACATTTAAAAAATAACATTGAAGTCCACTCACTGCGGTTGCAGAGGTGGCAGGCATGGTGCTGTGATTGGTTGTGGACCCTCATGTGATCGGTGATGTAGGCGGCAGAGAGGAGCTTGCCACAGATGTGGCACGGCACCTTCTCCTCATGGCGAATCAGGTGGGCACGGAGACGGTCCCTCGTGGCGAAGGCAGACGTGCAGGTCTGTGTAGTGCGTGCGCGCACACACACACACACACACACACACACACACACACACACACACACAAAACCATTGGTGTATCTTGGGCATTTGGAAAGGTTGCTTTGCCATTATATTTTAGAAGTTTTGCAGATCAATGTCATTAAATTACCTATAAAACAATTCATACAGTGTATACAGAGAACCAAGGGACATACAACAGGAAACAAGGTTGAAAATAGGGAGAAAGAACAAGGCAAGAGTTAAAAATGTCATCCCCCACGAATTATGCAGTTTCGCGCAGATAGGTCATTCGGTGCCAGAGGAGTTAAGTTTTTCACAAAATAGTGTCAAATCCATCAAATCCATCATGGCGGACCTTATGGGTCCCTGAGTAAAATGTGATCCTTGTGAGGAAGGACCTATGTACCGAATTTCATGACTTTAGGTCAAACGGGTTGAGGGGCGTGACCTTTCAAAGTTAGCTGGTTTTAGTGCCACCATCTGGCCATTCAGTGTAATTTTGTAAATTACTGATCTTTATGGCAAGACCCATCTGAGATATCGCGTGTGACTGACTTACTAACTAACAGACAAACGGACCGAGAGAGATTCATCGTGGGGGTCAAAAATACATGCAGAGAGTAGAAAAAGAGAGAGTGATAGAGTTAAAGTGAGTTAGAAAAAAGACGATTACCGGGCACTTGAAGGGTCTCTCAGTGGAGTGCACCTGTCTGACGTGACTGTTGAGGTGGTCGGGTCTGGAACAGACAGGAGAAGGGATTAAGACCCCACGTGTGTCTTATCTGTGTCTTATCGGTCATTTCTCGTCGACCCATGCACTACAGACGTCAGAACTGAATTATATTAGAACTGAATTCTATTAGAACTCCAGACTATTTTCACAAAAATGTGCATGTACATATACAGTACCAGTCAAAAGTTTGGACACACCTACTGTTTTTTTTTTATATATATTTTTTTACTGTTTTCTACATTGTAGAATAATAGTGAAGACAAACTATGAACACATATGGAATCATGTAGTAACCGAAAAAAGTGTTCAACAAATCTATGTATATTTTAGATTTTAGATTCTTCAAAGTAGCCACCCTTTGCCTTGATGACAGCTTTGCACACTCTTGGCATTCTCTCAACCAGCTTCACCTGGAATGCCTTTCCAACAGTCTTGAAGAAGTTCCCACATATGCTGAGCATTTGTTGGCTGCTTTTCCTTGATTCTGCGGTCCAAGTCAACCCAAACCATTGAGGTCGTGTGATTGTAGAGGCCAGGTCATCTGATGCAGCACTCCATCACTCTCCTTCTTGGTCAAATGACCCTTACACAGCCTAGAGGTGTGTTGGGTCATTGTCCTGTTGAAAAACAAATGATAGTGCCACTAAGCACAAACCAGATGGGATGGCGTATCGCTGCAGAATGCTGTGGTAGCCATGCTTGTCAAGTCTGCCTTGATTTCAAATAAATCAGTGTCACCAGCAAAGCATCCCCACACCATCACACCTCCTCCATGCTTCACAGTGGGAACCACACATTGCGGAGATCATCGGTTCACCTACTCTGCGTCTCACAAAGACACGGTGGTTGGAACCAAAAATCTCAAATGTGGACTCATCAGATCAAAGGACAGATTTCCACTGGTCTAATGTCCATTGCTCATGTTTCTTGGCCCAAGCAAGTCTCTTATTCTTATTGGTGTACTTTAGTAGTGGTTTCTTTGCAGCAATTTGACCACGAAAGCCTGATTCATGCAGTCTCCTCTGAACAGTTGATGTTGAGATGTGTCTGTTACTTGAACTCTGTGAAGCATTTATTTGGACTGCAATTTCTGAGGATGGTAAATTTAATGAACTTATCCTCTGCAGCAGAGGTAACTCAGGTTCTTCCTTTCCTGTGGCAGTCTTCATGAGAGCCAGTTTCATAATAGCACTTGATGGTTTTTGCGACTGCACTTGAAGAAACTTTCAAAGTTCTTTACATTTTCCCGATTGACTGACCTTCATGTCTTAAAGTAATAATGGATTGTCATTTCTTGCCATAATATGAACTTTGTCTTTTACCAAATAGGGCCATCTTCTGTTATACACCCCTACCTTGTAACAAAATAATTGACTGGCTCAAACACATTGAGGAAAGAAATTCCACAAAGTAACTTTTAACAAGGCACACTTGTTAATTGAGATGCATTCCAGGTGACTACCTCATGAATCAAATCAAAGTTTATTTGTCACGTGCGCCGAATACAACAGGTATAGTAGACCTTACAGTGAAATGCTTACTTACAGGCTCTAACCAATGGTGAGACAAAAAAGGTATGTGTGTGTAGGTAGGTAAGTAAAGAAATAAAACAGTAAAAAGACATTTGAAAAAAGAGTAGCAAGGCTATATACCTGTTAGTCAGGCTTATTGAGGTAGTATGTACATGTAGGTATCGTTAAAGTGACTATGCATATATGATGAACAGAGAGTAGCAGAAGCGTAAAAAGAGGGGTTGGCGGGTGGTGGGACACCATGCAGATAACCCGGTTAGCCAATGTGCAGGAAGCTGGTTGAGAGAATGCCAAGTGTGCAAAGCTGTCAACAATGCAAGGGGTGCTACTTTGAAGAATCTCAAATATATTTTGATTTGTTTAACACTTTTTTGCTTACTACATGATTCCATATGTGTTACTTCATAGTTTTGATGTCTTCACTATTATTCTACAATGTAGAAAATAGTACAAATAAAGAAAAACCCTGGAATGAGTAGGTGTGTCCAAACTTTTGACTGGAACTGTATGTGCATGTGTGTATACTTGTCTCACAATTGAACCCACCCCCACCCCCCACCCAGTCATACCCCTTCTCACCGTGAGAATCCCTTGGCGCAGTGGGGGCAGACATAAGGTTTCTCCACCCCTCCTTGGTGTGAGCGTACATGGTAGCTCATGCGGTCTTTCCTCTTGAAGCGCTGCTGGCAGATGGGGCAGTGGTAGGGCTTTTCGTCCGAGTGGGAAAGCCGGTGGCGGTTCAGGTGGTACACATCTCGGAAGGCCTTCCCACAGGCCTCACACGCATGGTTCTTCCTCACCTGGTTGGGGCTAGGGTTGGGGTTGGGTTGAGGCCCCAGGTTCTGGTTCTAGGTTTGATGAGAAGAAAGGGACAGTTGGCTAGTGCTGGCTGTGGGGTCAGTGTAGCTACTCTGTTACATTGCACAATAAAGTAGATGAGGAAAGAGAGAAAGGCAAAGGGAGCAACAAATTATTCTTCAATAATTATGACAAAACAGGCACCAACCAACCTGTACCATTGTCCCAGCAACCACAACTGCAGCTTGGAGCACCTGGGGCGCAGCCATGGTGACGGTAGCTGGGGCAATGGACACCGCAACAGATTGGCCCTCCTGGTTTCCAAGTGGGGAGGGTTGGGGGAGGGATTCTGCAGGAGGAGGATGAGAGGGCAGAGAAAGGTGGAGGAGGGAGAGAGGGATTGTTTGCCGTCCTCCTCCTCCCTTGCTCTCATCCTCCCTCTCTCTGGCTGCTCTGTCCTTCATTTTGATGCCAGTGTGCACCGACTGATGGCGCCGGAGGTTGTAGTTGTTTTTAAACTGCTTGTTACATGTGTTGCAGATGTGTGTCGGCCGGCCAGGCTTGGAGACGGCCTTCTCTAAAGGAGAGAGGGAAGAGAGAGAGAGAAAGAGGTGAAAGGGAAAGAGGGAAAACAGAAGTGTGAGAGAAGGTAACTCCTGAAAGGGAACTAAGGGTAGAGCTTGTGGGTTGGATTCCTACATGGGCCCCACATACTGAATAAGTAAGCTATTGGGCTCCTCTAGGTCCAAGAGGCCTCTAAACAGCTTCTACCCCCAAGCCATAAGACTCCTGAACTACTAATGGCTACCCAGACTATTTGCATTTGCCCCCCCCATCTTTTTTACGCTGCTGCTACTCTGTTATTATCTATGCATAGCCACTTAAAACTCTACCTACATGTACATATTACCTCAATTAACTCTGTACTGGTACCCCCTGTATATAGCCTCTCTATTGATATTTTACTGCTGCTCTTTAATTATTTGTTACTTTTATTTCTTTTTTTTGTAGGTATTTTACTTAAAACTGCATTGCTGGTTAAGGGATTGTAAGTAAGCATTACATTGAAGGGTCTTCATTCGGCGCATGTGACAAATAAAATTTGATTTGAAATGTTTTGTAGCCTTTTTGACCCATTTCAACAGAAGTAAATGAACTTAGCTAGCTTTCGCCAGTTGATGTACCATCAGAGAGCTAGCTTGCCAAAAATAGGTATTATTTTTGCCTCATTCACATTAGACCTGAATCAAACTATGAAACCAGCGGCCAAATGATTGAAGACTGATAATGCTGATTTTTTTTGTAGAATGTGAGTTTTTATTAGAGTCAGTATAGCAATGTAATGTTATTGATCTGTCAGTTTCCCTAGCTAATTCCCTACTTTTAAAACTGACACCGTAATAAACAGCTCTACATACAGGCTTCACTGTCATGGTGCACCGTCAGTACAGAACACTATGATCATCATGTCTTAGCAGGATCAGATGGTGATAGCTGTCCCAGTAGGGTCAGACAGCCAGGAAAGACCAGTCTACAGAGCTCAGGTGAATTTTGCAGTATATTAACAACATCAGTGAATGATACAAAGTTCCATCTTGAGTTGATGGGTAGACCTACAGGAGCTACAGGGCAGCATTTTAAAGATTAAGGTTACAGTCTGGGATCTGGGAATAATGGTCATTTCAATTATTGAACCATTGATTCTATTCTTGGATAATATAAAGTATAAATGTACGCCAAGGTAATTCAATGTCATGCCTCATCTTAGGAGGATCAGATGGTGACAGGTCTCAGCGGGGTCAGGCAGCCAGGGAAGACCCGTGTGTGACGGAGCTGAGGTGAATTTTAGCAGATACAACACTTGATTCTCTCTGTGCAGCAAACCCTGGACAAGCCAGAAGCTTCAAAGATCGAAACTGTTTTAAGGCACTCTGACAAACCTCCAAAGTTGATTTCCAAACTGTAACAAAGGTTGATTGAGGCTTTTCCTGATGACACAAAGCGTGTAAAACAAAAATGTGAGAAAGACCTGGTAGAAGATATTGATGATGATGAATGGATACAGATATGTTTGAATGCCCGGTCATGTTCATATCATCTTAGACATAAATTATTGCAGTTTAAGACCATCCATAGAACATACTAGATGCCAGTGTAACTGAATAACATGCACTCAGAAATGTCCTTCCTCAGCAGGATGCGTAAAACACAAAAGGGGACATATCTGCATATGTTATAGTCTTGTGAAGGCTGGCTGAATTCCGGCAGAGTATGTATTTTATCTCAGCATGTCTACAGATTCTCCCTTCTCTCTGTTTTTGTTTGCTTGGAAATGTTGATACTGGAGACTGTTATCAAATGAAACTGTGTAACTAAGCATCTAAGAAATACATTGCCATGAATAAAGTTATTAAAATGTTTCTTTATTGAATATTTAAAACATGCAGTGAAGCCGCTCAACAACTACATCACATTAGTCATCTAACAGACTCCCATCCAGAGCGACACACAGAAGCAACCAGGGTCAACGTCCTGCTCAATGGCACGTCGACAGATCTCCCACAAGGTCAAAAATGGGAATCCCAATCAGTAACCGGCCAAAGCTCCCAATTTCCAGTCCACCAGCCCTCCAAGATCCCCCTCCCCCCTCAGTTCCCCAAGAGCTGCCCCTCAACCATCCGAGACCCCCCCCAACAGTCCCCAGAGAAAAAAGTATAATAATAATAACACACCCCCCCCATGCACCTACAACCAACAAAATGAACAAAAGACAAAGACAAAGGAAAACAGAAAATAACAAATCAAATCAAATTGTATTTGTCACATACACATGGTTAGCAGATGTTAATGCGAGTGTAGCGAAATGCTTGTGCTTCTAGTTCCGACAATGCAGTAATAACCAACAAGTAATCTAACTAACAATTCCAAAACTACTGTCTTATACACAGTGTAAGGGGATAAAGAATATGTACATAAGGATATATGAATGAGTGATGGTACAGAGCAGCATAGGCAAGATACAGTAGCTGATATCGAGTACAGTATATACATATGAGATGAGTATGTAAACAAAGTGGCATAGTTAAAGTGGCTAGTGATACATGTATTACATAAGGATGCAGTCGATGATATAGAGTACAGTATATACGTATGCATATGAGATGAATAATGTAGGGTAAGTAATATTATATAAGGTAGCATTGTTTAAAGTGGCTAGTGATATATTTACATCATTTCCCATCAATTCCCATTATTAAAGTGGCTGGAGTTGAGTCAGTGTCAGTGTGTTGGCAGCAGCCACTCAATGTTAGTGGTGGCTGTTTAACAGTCTGATGGCCTTAAGATAGAAGCTGTTTTTCAGTCTCTCGGTCCCAGCTTTGATGCACCTGTACTGACCTCGCCTTCTGGATGATAGCGGGGTGAACAGGCAGTGGCTCGGGTGGTTGATGTCCTTGATGATCTTTATGGCCTTCCTGTAACATCGGGTGGTGTAGGTGTCCTGGAGGGCAGGTAGTTTGCCCCGGTGATGCGTTGTGCAGACCTCACTACCCTCTGGAGAGCCTTACGGTTGAGGGCGGAGCAGTTGCCGTACCAGGCGGTGATACAGCCCGCCAGGATGCTCTCGATTGTGCATCTGTAGAAGTTTGTGAGTGCTTTTGGTGACAAGCCGAATTTCTTCAGCCTCCTGAGGTTGAAGAGGCGCTGCTGCACCTTCTTCACGATGCTGTCTGTGTGAGTGGACCAATTCAGTTTGTCTGTGATGTGTATGCCGAGGAACTTAAAACTTGCTACCCTCTCCACTACTGTTCCATCGATGTGGATAGGGGGTGTTCCCTCTGCTGTTTCCTGAAGTCCACAATCATCTCCTTAGTTTTGTTGACGTTGAGTGTGAGGTTATTTTCCTGACACCACACTCCGAGGGCCCTCACCTCCTCCCTGTAGGCCGTCTCGTCGTTGTTGGTAATCAAGCCTACCACTGTTGTGTCGTCCGCAAACTTGATGATTGAGTTGGAGGCGTGCGTGGCCACGCAGTCGTGGGTGAACAGGGAGTACAGGAGAGGGCTCAGAACGCACCCTTGTGGGGCCCCAGTGTTGAGGATCAGCGGGGAGGAGATGTTGTTGCCTACCCTCACCACCTGGGGGCGGCCCGTCAGGAAGTCCAGTACCCAGTTGCACAGGGCGGGGTCGAGACCCAGGGTCTCGAGCTTGATGACGAGCTTGGAGGGTACTATGGTGTTGAATGCCGAGCTGTAGTCGATGAACAGCATTCTCACATAGGTATTCCTCTTGTCCAGATGGGTTAGGGCAGTGTGCAGTGTGGTTGAGATTGCATCGTCTGTGGACCTATTTGGGTGGTAAGCAAATTGGAGTGGGTCTAGGGTGTCAGGTAGGGTGGAGGTGATATGGTCCTTGACTAGTCTCTCAAAGCACTTCATGATGACGGATGTGAGTGCTACGGGCGGTAGTCGTTTAGCTCAGTTACCTTAGCTTTCTTGGGAACAGGAACAATGGTGGCCCTCTTGAAGCATGTGGGAACAGCAGACTGGTATAGGGATTGATTGAATATGTCCGTAAACACACCGGCCAGCTGGTCTGCGCATGCTCTGAGGGCGCGGCTGGGGATGCCGTCTGGGCCTGCAGCCTTGCGAGGGTTAACACGTTTAAATGTCTTACTCACCTCGGCTGCAGTGAAGGAGAGACCGCACGTTTTCATTGCAGGCCGTGTCAGTGGCACTGTATTGTCCTCAAAGCGGGCAAAAAAGTTATTTAGTCTGCCTGGGAGCAAGACATCCTGGTCCGTGACTGGGCTGGATTTCTTCCTGTAGTCCGTGATTGACTGTAGACCCTGCCACATGCCTCTTGTGTCTGAGCCGTTAAATTGAGATTCTACTTTGTCTCTGTACTGACGCTTAGCTTGTTTAATAGCCTTGCGGAGGGAATAGCTGCACTGTTTGTATTCGGTCATGTTACCAGACACCTTGCCCTGATTAAAAGCAGTGGTTCACGCTTTCAGTTTCACACGAATGCTGCCATCAATCCACGGTTTCTGGTTAGGGAATGTTTTAATCGTTGCTATGGGAACGACATCTTCAACGCACGTTCTAATGAACTCGCACACCGAATCAGCGTATTCGTCAATGTTGTTATCTGACGCAATACGAAACATCTCCCAGTCCACGTGATGAAAGCAGTCTTGGAGTGTGGAGTCAGCTTGGTCAGACCAGCGTTGAACAGACCTCAGCGTGGGAGCTTCTTGTTTTAGTTTCTGTCTGTAGGCAGGGATCAACAAAATGGAGTCATGGTCAGCTTTTCCGAAAGGGGGGCGGGGCAGGGCCTTATATGCGTCGCGGAAGTTAGAGTAACAATGATCCAAGGTCTTTCCACCCCTGGTTGCGCAATCGATATGCTGATACAATTTAGGGAGTCTTGTTTTCAGATTAGCCTTGTTAAAATCCCCACCTACAATGAATGCAGCCTCCGGATAAATCGTTTCCAGTTTGCAGAGAGTTAAATAAAGTACGTTCAGAGCCATCGATGTGTCTGCTTGGGGGGGATATATACGGCTGTGATTATAATCGAAGAGAATTCTCTTGGTAGATAATGCGGTCTACAACAATGTAAAAAACAAAAGAAATCAAGGACAACAAAAATCATAACAGCAAAGCCAACTGAATATGTTTGAGTGCATGTATGGCACTATTTATTTAATTATCTATTTATATGTGTGTGTCCATGTGTGCATTTGAATGAGAGTGTGTTCATATGCATGTGTACAAACACCTGCACGTCATTGCTATTCATTGGAAGGTTGGTTATCCACAATGTCACAATGGATGGCAGAAATGTCAAGTTTGTATCACTAGATTTATTCAAATATTAATGGTATACTGGGCAACTTTCATAAGGTCTGCATGCCGTATATGGAATACAGTATGACAAAACGAGACTATTGAAAACATGCCCACGTCAGGGGAGATACCTATTTAGGCCATTTTTAGCTGCTGGACGGCTCAGTCCTGGCCCTAGGGGTCGACCGTCCAGTGGGTTGCCACTCTGGGCTTGGCTTAACACACCCAAAACCAATAATGAATGGGTCATATTGGATTGTGTAGAAATTCAGGAAATTAGCTTTAGATGCCCCCAAATATGGGGGAGGACCCCCAGACCCTCCGCCGGGTTTTGCCCCCCCACTTCTAAAACCAAAGTCGTGCCCCTGGTTAAAGTAATGAAATACCAAGAAAATTGTCAAGTTCCTTAAATGTGCTAAGAATGTTCCAAAGCCAAGCAACTATCCTGCACCATTCCCAGAAAGCTGTGGGAAGGTTACATGCAAAATAACCACAGGACAAAAAATATATGGTTCTCAGAACATTATGTGCATGCTGGGCAGAAACTAGAATCTAGCATTGTTGTACTGCTCTCACCATCACAGATGTAGATGATCCACTCATTTTTAAAATTACATTTCTTTATCTTTTATCTCTCTCACAACTTCTCTCTTTAGTCCTTCTCTCTCCACCCCTCTTTGTCTGTCACAAACATATGCAACAGACAGTTAGTGTGAAAAGGACATTGTTTCCTGAGGTAAGAAATCCCATGGTTCAGGGTGGGGCTGAAGAGATATCGGATTGTGTGTGTTTTCAGCTTTAATATGTAAAAAGAGGACATCAAGGTGCATCCGCTGAGTCTGCAGCAGCTGTGACTCTTGACAACGAGAAAACCTCTCTCTGCCCCTCCACCCCCCTCCTATCTAGTTGTTTATTGGGGATTCCATGTGTTTATTGAATTGGAATAATATTGAATAAACATAGTGGTCCTCTGTGGCTCAGTCAGTAGAGCATGTAGCTTGCAATGCCAGGATTCGATTTCCAATGGGACCACGCAGACACAAAATGTATGTATGTCGCTTTGGTTAAAAGTGTCTCATAAATGGCATATATTATTATTCTAATATTATTATAGACTGTGTAGAATTGATCAATTGAGTAAATTGTACCTGATCCTGGCTGTGTCTCAAATGGCACCCCCCACCCTATTCCAAACACAGTGCACCACTTTAGTAGTGTACTATATAAGGATTGTGCCTTTTGGGACACAAGACCTGCATTCTCACCAGGTAATGGCTCTTCATTCAGGGCGGCTGTGTCCACTGTGGATGGGGGAGGGGCTATATGCTCTGTAGGGGGGCTCTGGGCAGAGCCAGTCATGTCCGGAAGAAGCTCTGATTGGAGGGCTGTCTCAGACTGGGTCTGTGAGAGAGGAGTCTGGGGAAATGAGAGCCATAATTAGCTGCTGAGAACTTGAAAGTGGGATACCTAGTCAGTTGTACAATTAAATGCATTCAAATGAAATGTGTCTTCTGAATTTAACCCCTCTGAATCAACATTTACATCTTCAACACCCAGGGAACAGTGGGTTAACTGCCTTGCTCAGGGGCAGAACAACAGATTTTTACCTTGTCAGCTCTGGGATTCGATCCAGCAACCTTTCGGTTACTGGCCCAATGCGCTAACCACTAGGCTACCTGAAATACACATCAATGGGGGATCATGCCACCTTTGACCCCAGTCACCACACACACACAAGCTCTTACTCTTGCCCTCATAAGCAGTACTACAACAAATCTGTAAGGGGCACAGTTGACAAGCTGTCAGTTTAAAACTTATATGACATCACAAACATAATAAGCATGTGTATGATCCCAGGATCCCAAGTGCATTCACTTCTGCAGCCATAGCACTCTGATGAGAGAGACACTAAACAGAATGTGTATCTATTTCTCTGACACACACACAAAATAACTTACCTGAAACAGAAAATTACTCCAAGAAGAATCCATTTTGAAGCAAGATGATGTCAAATACTTTTATTCCAGGTGTCAAAACTAGAAATATATATCCCCCTGAGACTCGGGGCCAACCAACCATAGGCTGGGGCCAACTGATGAATCACTCCACCTGCTGTAATAGCCTACCTAGTTCCTCTCTGCAGTTTTAAATATCAAAAGGTGAATATTTCTGTGTGGAAGTTTAAATCGCGGTGATTTCAATAAAATAAATTATTATTGAAGATGAATGATCAATTTTGAAAGGCTGTCAGTTATATGCCAATATTATATGACAGTAATGATGTTAGACTAAAATGTTGTTATATGGTGTGGGGACGAAAGGTTGCAACATGACTAAAATGCGACAAAATGGTTGATGCATGCTTTTAATGATGCATTTACAATGCAATTTACATTGTATATTTATATTTTAGCCCAAGGAAAAATTATATTCTCAAATCGATGCATAAATTAGGTTATTGAAAATAAGGAAAAATATATCAAAAGTAATAATAAGTCCGCAGTTGTTTGTAAATGCGTGGAGGAAGAGTCATTTATTTCGATAGCTCCGAGAGGCCAAAGCGGTGGTGGATTCCAAAGCCTCGGTGTTGCGTAAAATCGTGTCCCTAGCTAGAGAGTCCCTGATCGGCCGCAATCAAAGCTTCGCCTTGGCTTTTCAAACGAGAGGATGACATCTTTCTTTTTTTCTATTTCTCTCTCCCTCCCACCCTCGCTGTCTTTCTTCCTTTTATTTATTTTTTTAAATATCTTCCCTCTCCCCTCTCTATCTATCCCCCGCCGCCGTGTCCCCTGTTTAAAGGGAAAGTATTTTGTGTAGCCTATGCACCCTCCTCTCTGTTCTCGTCTCCTCCGTGGCGTAAGCTGTTTTCCTCCGTGCATCCGCCTTCTTGCCTCCGTCAGTTCGGCCGACAGAAATACCTATTTTATCAACAGCTAGTAATGGAATAGAATTGCCCAACTCCAAACTTACATATCACAACATCCTTATAGTGAGATAATATTGAGAATACCCAACTACTTTTTCTGACATCATGAGAAACGTATGAGCGCAATAAAACAAGATCACACGCATCTTAAAGGTAAATATACACGCTGCAGGTGCCACAGCTTCATAGCAATAGGAATATATACAGTTGAAGTCGGAAGTTTACATACACCTTAGCCAAATACATTTACACTCAGTTTTTCACAATTCCTGACATTTAATCCTAGTAAAAATTACCTGTCTTAGGTCAATTAGGATCACCACTGTATTTTAAGAATGTGAAATGTCAGAATAATAGTAGAGAGAATGATTTATTTCAACTTTTATTTATTTCATCACATTCCCAGTGGGTCAGAAGTTTACATTACACTCTCAATTTGTATTTGTTAGCATTGCCTTTAAATTGTTTAACTTGAGTCAAACGTTTCGGGTAGCTTTCCACAAGCGTCCCACAATAAATTGGGTGAATTTTGGTCCATTCCTCCTGATAGAGCTGGTGTAACAGAGTCAGGTGTGTAGGCCTCCATGCTCGCGCACACTTTTTCAGTTCTCCCGATAAATGTTCTATAGGATTAAGGACAGGGCTTTGTGATGGCCTCTCCAATACCTTGACTGTTTTGTCCTTAAGCCATTTTGCCACAACTTTGGAAGTATGCTTGGGGTCATTGTCCATTTGGAAGACCCATTTGAGACCAAGCTTTAACTTCCTGACTGATGTCTTGAGATGTTGCTTCAATATATCCACAATTGTCCTACCTCATGATGCCATCTATTTTGTGAAGTGCACCAGTCCCTCCTGCAGCAAAGCACCCCCACAACATGATGCTGCCACCCCCGTGCTTCACGGTTGGGATGGTGTTCTTGGGCTTGCAAGCCTCCCCCTTTTTCCTCCAAACATTATGGCCAAACAATTCTATATATTTTTTTTAGGACATTTCTCCAGAAAGTACAATCTTTGTCCCCATGTGCAGCTGCAAACCGTAGTCTGGCTTTTTTATGGCGGTTTTGGAGCAGTGGCTTCTTCCTTGCTGAGCGGCCTTTCAGGTTATGTCGATATAGGACTCGTTTTACTGTGGATATAGATCATTTTGTACCTGTTTCCTCCAGCATCTTCACAAGGTCCTTTGCTGTTGTTCTGGGATTGATTTGGACTTTTCACACCAAAGTACGTTCATCTCTAGAAGACAGAACGCGTCTCCTTCCTGAGCGGTATAATGGCTACGTGGTCCCATGGTGTTTATACTTGCATATATTTTTTTTGTACAGATGAACGTGGTACCTTCAGGCGTTTAGAAATTGTTCCCAAGGATGAACCAGACTTGTGGAGGTTCCCGAGGTCTTGGCTGATTTAATTTGATTTTCCCATGATGTCAAGCAAATAGGCACTGAGTTTGAAGGTAGGCCTTGAAATACATCCACAGGTACTCCTCCAATTGACTCAAATGATGTCAATTAGCGTATCAGAAGCTTCTAAAGCCATTACATAATTTTCTGGAATTTTCCAAGCTGTTTAAAGGCACAGTCAATTTAGTGTATTTAAAAGTTCTGACCCACTGGAATTGTGATAGATTATTTCACTTATAATTCACTATCTGTAAACAATTTTTGGAAAAATGACTTGTGTCATGCACACAGTAGATGTGGTAACCGACTTGCCAAAACTATAGTTTGTTAACAAGAAATTTGTGGAGTGGTTGAAAAACTAGTTAATGACTCCAACCTAAGTGTATGTAAACTTCTGACTTCAACTGTACATCAAAATAACAAAAATGTTTTTGTTTTCAATAGATTGTTAAAGCTAGAATAAACCACAGAGGTTGGCTAATGCTCCAGAGATAGATTTCTTACTCCTCTCTGCATCTCTGTCTGTAAAAGAATGCTGCTGCGAATTTGACTATTGTATGAGAATTACAATGGTTATTCCATTAAACGTTAAACTACTGGAACAGTACTCAAGGCAGAACAGAACACATCCAGGTTAATGGTCAGTGGCCCAAGACCAGTTCAGACAGAAGGTGGAATCAGATCGCTATGATCTCCAGAAACTTAATTTTCAGTTTATATTTTCATTTGTTGCGCTACTAGTACTGCCTATTGATGTTTAGGAGGCAGCTACAGTAGATGGAAGATACCATCTTCTATTTTTATCTCATTGAATGTATTTTATTTAATCTGGGTGCTTACATCACCTGCTAGCACCATGGTACTACTCGTAGCCCCCTTTCTTCTCAGTCCCTGAAAACACTGAGCGAGAAAGAACAACTTGTGCATTGTTGACTGATGTGCTCCTGTTCTGTCTTTTCATAATATCATTGCAGAGTTAGATAAAAGCCCCAAAAGACAGCCTTGGTGTCGCACTTCATTTCTTGGTGGTTCTTTGATAAATCCAATAAGTGTACAAAACAATAGGAACACTGTTCTTTCCATGACATAGACTGACCAGGTGAATCCAGGTGAAAGCTATGATACCTTATAGATGTCACTTGTTAAATCCAGTTCGATCAGTGTAGAGGAAGGGCAGGAGGCAGGTTATAAGGATTTTTAACCTTTCTAGGGCAGGCGTTCCGCTAGCGGGACCCCTCGACAACATTCCGCTGAAAAGGCAGCGCGCGAAATACAAAAATATTTTTGGGAAATATGTAACTTTCACACATTAACAAGTCCAATACAGCAAATGAAAGAAACATCTTGTTAATCTACCCATCGTGTCCGATTTCAAAAATGCTTTACAGCGAAAGCACAACATATGATTATGTTAGGTCATAGCCGAGTCACAAAAAAAACAGCCATTTTTCCAGACAAAGATAGGAGTCACAAAAAGCAGAAATATAGATCAAATTAATCACTAACCTTTGATGATCTACATCAGATGACACTCATAGGACATCATGTTACACAATAAATGTATGTTTTGTTCGATAATGTGCATATTTATATCCAAGATTCTCAGTTTACATTGGCGCCTTACGTGCAGTAACGTTTTGATTCCAAAACATACTACAAACCTCAGATTTCCCACTTCCTGGTTGGATTTTTCTCAGGTTTTCGCCTGCCATATGAGTTCTGTTATACTCACAGACATCATTCAAACAGTTTTAGAAACTTCAGAGTGTTTTCTATCCAATACTACTAATAATATGCATATATTAGCATCTGGGACAGAGTAGGAGGCAGTTCACTCTGGGCACGCTATTCATCCAAAAGTGAAAATGCTGCACCCTATCCCAAAAGAGTTTTCAGCCTTGAGACATGGATTGTGTATGCGTGCCATTCAGAGGGTGAATAATGGGCAAGAGAAAATATTTAAGTTCCTTTGAACGGGGTGCCAGGTGCACCGGTTTGTGTCAAAACCTGCAACCCTGCTAGGTTTTTCACGCTCAACAGTTTCCAGTGTGAATAAAGAAGGGCCCACCATCCAAAAGACATCCAGCCAACTTGACACAACAGTGGAGTCAACATGGACCAGCAGCCCTGGGGAACACTTTCGTCACTTTGTAGAGTCCATGCCCCGACGAATTGTGCATGCCCCTGTGCGAATTTGCTGGATATTGGCGGGAACTGGAACATGCTGTCGTGCACGTCGACCCAGAGCATCCCAAACAAGCTCAATTGGTAACATGTCTGGTGAGTATGCAGCCCGTGAAAGAACAGACGATTTCAGCTTCCAGGAATTGTGTACAGATCCTTGTGACATGGGGCCGTGCATTATCATGCTGAAACATGAACTGATGGCGGTGGATGAATGGCACGACAATGGGTGTCAGGATCTCATCACAGTATCTCTGTGCAGTTAAATTGTAATCGTGTTCTTTTTCCATAGTTTAAACCTGTCCATACCATAACCGTGCCGCCACTATGGGGCACTCTGTACACAACGCCATACATGTGTTCTGCGGTTGTGAGGCCAGTTGGACCTACTGCCAAATTCTCTAAAACAACATTGGAGAAAGAAATTAACATTGCATTTCTCTGGCAACAGCTCTGGTGGACATTCCTGCAGTTGGCATGCCAATTGCACGCTCCCTCAAAATTTGAGACATCTGATGCACCTGTGTAATGATCATGCTGTTTAACCAGCTTCTTGATATTCCACACCTGTCAGGTGATCTCAGACCAGTCCTGGACCTGGGTGAGTGTAGGAGGTGGTCCCCAGTGTGAACTGTTCCAGCTCAGTGCGTCTCCTCTGTAGTGCAGTGATTTCAAGCTTCAGCTC
This sequence comes from Oncorhynchus tshawytscha, assembly GCF_018296145.1. Lineage (NCBI taxonomy): Eukaryota > Metazoa > Chordata > Actinopteri > Salmoniformes > Salmonidae > Oncorhynchus > Oncorhynchus tshawytscha. The sequence continues at coordinate 45,768,022 of NC_056429.1, read as the reverse complement.
TTCGATACACTCTCGTCTACCTCTCTGCACTTTTCTTCTTCTCATTTATAAAATGTAGTTAGCCTGGCTTCTCTCAATGGACCACACGAGAGCAATTAAGACCTGCACGCCATCTGCTATGTCAAATTAAATCAAATTTTATGTATCACATTTCCCCAAAACAACAGTGAAATGCTTACTTACAAGCCCTTAACCAACAATGCAGTTTTAAGAAAATACCTAAAAGAAGTAAGAAAATAATAATAGCGAGGCTATATACAGGGGGTACTGGTACAGCGTCAATGTGCAGGGGCACCAGTTAGTTGAGGTAATATTGTACATGTTGGTAGAGTTATTAAAGTGACTATGCATAGATAATAACAGAGAGTCGCAGCAGCGTAGAAGGGGGGGGGGGCAATGGTCTGGGTAGTCATTTGATTGGATGTTCAGGAGTCTTATGGCTTGGGGGTAGAAGCTATTTAGAAGCCTCTTGGACCTAGACTTGGTGCTCCGGTACCGCTTACCACGCGGTAGCAGAGAGAACAGTTTATGACTAGGGTGTCTAGAGTCTGACAATTTTTAGGTCCTTCCTCTGACACCGCCTGGTATAGAGGTCCTGGATGGCAGGAAGCTTGGCCCCGGTGATGTACTGGGCTGTGCGCACTACCCTCTGTAGTGACTTGCAGTCAGAGGCCGAGCATTTGCCATACCAGGCCGTGATGAAACCCGTCAGAATGCTCTCTATGGTGCAGCTGTAGAACCTTTTGAGGATCTGAGGACCCATGCCAAGTCTTTCCAGTCTCCTGAGGAGGAATAGGTTGTGTTATGCCCGCTTCACAACTGTGTTGGTGTGCTTGGACTATGTTTGTTTGTTGGTGATGTGGACACCAAGGAGCTTGAAGCTCTCAACCTGCTCCACTACAGCCCGTCGATGAGAATGGGGGCGTGCTCGGTCCTCCTTTTCCTGTAGTCCACAATCATCTCCTTTGTCTTGATCACGTTGAGGGAATGGTTGTTGTCCTTGCACAACATGGTCAGGTCTCTGACCTCCTCCCTATAGGCCGTCTTGTCATTGATCAGGCCTACCACTGTTGTGTCATCGGCAAACAATGATGTTGGAGTCGTGCCTGGCCATGCAGTCATGAGTGAACAGGTGGGCGGGCCCGTCAAGAAGTCCAGGATCCAGTTGCAGAGGGAGGTGTTTAGTCCCAGGGTCCTTAGCTTAGTGATGAGCTTTGAGGGCACTATGGTGTTGAACGCTAAGCTGTAGTCAATGCAATAGCATTCTCACATAGGTGTTCCTTTTGTCCAGGTGTGAAAGGGCAGTGTGGAGTGCAATAGAGATTGCATCATCAGTGAATCTGTTGGGGTAGTATGCAAATTGGAGTGGGTCTAGGGTTATTGGGATAATGGTGTTGATGTCAGCCATGACCAGCCTTTCAAAGCACTTCATGGCTACAGATGTGAGTGCTACGGGGTCGGTAGTAATTTAGGACGGTTACCTTAATGTTCTTGGGCACAGGGACTTTGGTAGCCTGCTTGAAACATGTTGGTATTTCAGACTCAAACAGGCAAAGGTTGAAAATGTCAGTGAAGACACTTGCCAGTTGGTCAGCACATGCGCAGAGTACCCGACCTGGTAATCCGTCTGGCTCTGCGGCCTTGTGAATGTGGACCTGTTTAAAGGTCTTGCTCACATCGGCTGCGGTGAGCGTGATCACACGGTTGTCTAGAACAGCTGATGCTCTCATGCATGTTTCAGTGTTACGTGCCTCAAAGTGAGCATAGAAGTTATTTAGCTCGTCTGGTAGGCTTGTGTCACTGGGCAGCTCTCGGCTGTGCTTCCCTTTGTAGTCTGTAATAGTTTGCAAGCCCTACCACATCCAACGAGAGCCGGAGCCGGTGTGGTACGATTTGATCTTATGCCTGTATTGACACTTTGCTTGTTTGATGGTTTGTCGGAGGGCATTGCGGGATTTCTTATAAGCTTCCGGGTTAGAATCCCCCGCCTTGAAAGCGGCAGCTCTACCCTTTAGCTCAGTAAGGATGTTGCCTGTAACCCATGGCTTCTGGTTAGGGTATGTATGTACAGTCAGTGTGGGGACAACGACATCGATGCACTTATTGATGAAGCCAGTGACTGATGTGGTGTACTCCTCAATGCCATCGGAAGAATCCCATGAACATATTCTAGTCTGTGCTAGCAAAATAGTCCTGTAGTTTAGCATGTACTTCATCTGACCACTTTTTCATTGACCGAGTCACTGGTGCTTCCTGCTTTAATTTTTGTTTGTAAGCAGGAATCAGGAGGATAGAATTATGGTCAGATTTGCCAAATGGAGGGCAGAGGAGAGCTTTGTAAGCATCTCTGCGTGTGGAGTAAAGGTGGCCTAGAGTTTTCTTCCCTTTGGTTGCACATTTAACATGCTGATAGAAATGAGGTCAAATGGATTTAAGTTTCCTGCATTAAAGTCCCCGGCCACTAGGAGCTCCTCCTCTGGATGAGCGTTTTCCTGTTTTCTTATGGCGGTATACAGCTGAGTGCGGTCTTAGTGCCAGCATTGGTCTGTGGTGGTATGTAGACAGCTATGAAAAATACAGATGAAAACTCTCTAGGTAGATAGTGTGGTCTACAGTTTTTCGTGAGACTCTACCTCAGGCGAGCAAAACCTCGAGACTTGCTTAGATATCGTGCACCAGCTGTTGTTTACAAATATACATAGCCGCCACCCCTTGTAGTACCAGAGAATGCTGTTCTGTCCTTCCGATAGAGAGTGTAACCCGCCAGCTGTATGTTATTCATGTCGTCGTTCAGCCACGACTATGAAATATAAGATATTACATTTTTAATGTCCCGTTGGTAGGATATACCTGCTTGTAGTTCGTCCAATTTATTTTCAAGCGATTGTATGTTGGCCAATAGTATGGATGGCAAAGGCAGATTAGCCACTCGTCGCCTGATCCTCGCAAGGCACCCCGATATCCTTCCGCTAAATCGCCGTCTCTTTCTCCTGCGAATGACGGGGATGAGGGCCTGTTCAGGTGTCTGGAATAAATTCCTCTCGTCCGACTCATTAAAGAAAAATTCTTCGTCCAATTCTAGGTGAGTAATCGCTGTTCTGATGTCCAGAAGCTCTTTTCGGTCAAGAGACGGTAGCAGCAACATTATATACAAAATAAGTTACAAACAATGCGAAAAAACTAACAAAATAGCACGGTTGGTTAAGAGCCAATATAATGGCAGCCATCCTCTCCGGTGCCATTATAGTTCTGTGTCTCTATTGCTGAGCTCTACAGAGTGTTTGAGCTCCTCAACCTTCAGCTGTCGCTCCTGGGTCATCTTCTGCACCTATGCTTCAAGCTGAGCCCTCCTTTCTCCATACTTTTCCTAGAGGGACGGTGTGTTGAGCCTTGTAGTGTGTTTCAGTGCAGAACTGACTCACATATGCCTACAGAACATCTCCAGGAGTCTGTCATGCTTCTTACACATCCTGTCGCCCAGGCTCTCCATGGGGTCGATCAGCATATGTCTCTTCAGGGCTGAGGCTGCAGTTGAGTGGCACAGAAAGAGGTTAGACACACCAGGAAAGAAATAAGTGCCTTGCGCTTTGTCCCAGTGCAGACATCACAGGCCACTTCTCCAGACTTAATAGGGTGCTGGCCTGGGCTGCGGGTAGCTTTCCCTGAAATAAAACTATCAACACAACACTCCTATCAAAAGTAATTTTACACAGTGGACACTGGCACATGTAATTGCTATCCCAGTACTTTCTGATGCAGGTCTTGCAGAAGTTGTGGTGACTGGCTCAGTGAACACATCCAGATAGATAGAGCACTGGAACTGCTCTTCAGACAGCAGACAGCTGCAGGAAGCCATGTCTAGACAGAGACCAAAGATGAAATTATAAAGCTATATTACACAATTATAATGCATTTACTGGAATTATTGGTATAACTTGTGATAATACTTTATGAATAAACACATCCAGCCTAGTTGAAGTGATTAATACATTAAAGTGAATACCAGTGGAGGCTGCTGAGAGGAGGACGGCTCATAATAATGGCTGAAATGGAGTGTAATGGCAAGAATGGAGTGAATGGACCCCCCCCTTCTTGTTTTTTGATACCATTCCATTCTGGCCATTATTATGAGCATTCCTCCCCTCAGCAGTCTCCACTGCTGGATACCAACATTTCGGTGAAGTTTGTTTAGTTTAGTAAAACATTTTGCCTGCTTGACATTTCAAACTGAATAGGGACCTAACTTGAAATGTAATTTTATATTCAACACTCCTTGGCTACATTAAAGTTTTTGATGTCACTGAAAAAATAAATAAACACAACATGCAACCATTTCAAAGATTTTTCTGAGTTACAGTTCATATAAGGATATCAGTCAATTTAAATAAATCCATTTGGCCCTAATGTATGGATTTCACATGACTGGCAGGGGTGCAGCCTTGGGTGGGCCTTGGAGGGCATAGGCCCACCCACTTGGCAGCCAGGCCCAGCCAATAAGGAGGTGGAGGTCCTGGGCTGGCGTGGTTACACATGGTCTGCGGTTGCGAGACTGGTTGGATGTACTACCAAATTCTCTAAAATGACGTTGGAGACAGCTTACAGTGCATTTGGAAAGTATTCAGACCCCTTGACTTTTTCCACATTTTGTTACAGCTTTATTTTCCCCCTCATTAATCTACACACAATAACACAATGACAAAGCAAAAACAGGTTTTTAGAAATGTTTGCAAGTGTATTAAAAATAAAGAACAGAAAAATCACATTTACGTAAGTATTCAGACCCTTTACTCAGTACTTACTGTTGAAACACAATTAGCAGTGATTACAACCTAGAGTCTTCTTGGGTATGAAGCTACAAGCTTGGCACACCTGCATTTGAGGAGTTGACACCAGTCTCAACGTCAACAGTGAAGGGGTGACTCCGGGATGATGGCCTTCTAGGCAGAGTTGCAAAGAAAAAGCCATATCTTAGACTGGCCTATATAAAAAAAGATTAAGATTGGCAAAAGAACACAGACACTGGATAGAGGAACTCTGCCTAGAAAGCCAGCATCCTGGAGTCGCTTCTTTGCTGTTGACGTTGAGACTGGTCTTTTGCGGGTACTATTTAATGAAGCTGCCAGTTGAGGCCTTGTGAGGCGTCTGTTTCTCAAACTAGACACTCTAATGTACTTGTCCTCTTGCTCAGTTGTGCACCGGGGCCTCCCACTCTTTCTATTCTGGTTAGGGCCAGTTTGCGCTGTTCTGTGAAGGGAGTAGTACACAGCATTGTACGAGCTCTTCAGTTTCTTGCCAATTTCTCACATTGAATAGCCTTCATTTCTCAAAACAAGAATAGACTGACAAGTTTCAGAAGAAAGTCTTTGTTTCTGGCCATTTTGAGCCTGTAATCAAACCCCAAAATGCTGATGCTCCAGATACTCAACTAGTCTAAAGAAGGCCAGTTTTATTGCTTCTTTAATCAGAACGACAGTTTTCACCTGTGCCAACATAATTTCAAAAGAGTTTTCTAATGATCACGAAAGAGTCACCTCTTCCGTGTGACTAACGTACGTAAAGTTGATTACTATTGGCCCCTTGGGCCAAAGTTTAATTTAGTAAATGGCACATCAAAATTGGGCCAGAGGTATCAGATATCGCATGGGTTAGCTAGACTGATATACCTGAGAATGTCTTCCAAATTGTATCACTCCGAGTCAAACAGATATAAACATGTGCCTGTTTTAGCACCACCTTGTGGTCAATATGATTTTTCTTGCATATGTGGAGTATTGACAGTGTTTTCAACGTGTACCAAACTTTGTTACAATACAAATATCCTTAACGGATTTATGTGCCAGACCACACCCAAGTGTCTAACAATTTGAGAGACCTTAGTTACTAGATGCCACATATCAAGTTGTGCAGATTGGTCATTCGGTGCCGGAGGAGTAGTGTTTAAGAGTTATTCACAAAATCCCAAATAGCAGAAAGTCCATCTTGACTGACCTTATGGGTCCCTGAGGCAAATTTGTTCTATGTGAGGGACCTATGTACCAAATTTCATGACTTTAGATTCAAAGGGCGGGACCATTCATAGTTTCAAATAGCTTGTTATAGCGCCACCATCCGGCAAATTTTGTAAATGTCGGATCTCTATGGTGTGCCACCTCATTCACCAAAGTTGTCAAAATCAGGCCAGTGGGGTCAGATATCACGTGTGACATAGTATGTAAGCTCGGAACAGATACAGTCCCGTCCCAGATTTGTGGAGGACAATGACGACATTGCTAATGGAGGACAATGACGACGTTGCTAATGCCGCGAGTTGTCTTCAAAGCAGCATCAGAACTCAGAGTGAGTCATAAGAAGCCACACATCAGAAGCCCTAGACCTGACTGTTATTACTGTTGTTACTTATATAATGACAAACCAGGGCGTAGGTTTAACTACTTTTCTAATGAACATATACTTCAGCTAGAAAATTCCTTGTTTAGCCATGCAAGGCATTCTTCAACCACCTGCCCGTAGTCTAAATGTTATTAACACATCTTCCTTCCTTTAAAATAAAACTACACGTCACATCACATTTGTTTACTCAACCTGCATACCACGCAATTTTCAATAACACACATTTTCCCCCCCCAATTTTTACATTGCTCTCATCACTTAAGATCACTTATTCTGATGTATTCTTTTTTTCCCCCAACTAAATACAGTCTGTCCATCAATACTCTATTGTGGCTCTATTTCTTTTCACATAAAACATTCAGTCCAGGTGCCCCTTTTAAATTTTTTTAAAGCAATTCTCAATAAGCCTTTCAGGGGCTCTGACAGTCCTTTTTGGTCATTCTGCTGAAGTGCTTCCTGAAACAGTTGGACAGCGTTCGTTGTTAGTCAGGGTGTTCTGACTGAATTTTCAATTGCTTAAAGGCATTTGAAGCTTCAGCAGTATCCTCCTGATGATCCTCAGTCCCTTGACGGAATGGCTGAAGCCTTAGATCCACTCTGTTTCGTCTCAATTGTGATCCATGCTCCGTTTGGATCCCATAGGATCGCGGTGCAACTTCTCTCTGCACACATCCTCGCTGCATCCAGGTTCCTGTAGTGATGTCTCGGAGTCGTACATGATCTCCAGGTTTCAGTTCAGGTAAGTGTCTTGGACTTTTGTCGTGTCGCTGTTTTTGTTTGTCTTTCTGTTTTTCCTTTGGGAGTTTGACTTTGTGAGCACCTCTGGGTGTTAGCGAGTCCTTGTGGATGTGTAGCTTGGTTCTGATGCGACGTCCCATCAACATTTGTGCAGGTTGAAGTCCGTTCTGCAGCTGTGCGCTGTGGTAGATCAGATTTTATAGGAATCCTCCTTTCCATCGTGTGCCTTTTTCATCAGACCTTTGACAATTTTGACTGAGCTCTCTGCCAAGCCATTGGACCTTGGGTAGTTGGGGCTGGAGGTGTTGTGTCGGAATCCCCAGTCATTAGCGAACGATCGGAATTCGGAACTTGAGAACTGCGGGCCATTTTCTGAGTACAGTTCAGACACAACCCCATGTCTTGCAAATATTGATTTTAGGTAGGTGATTACAGTAGTTGGCAGTGTTGCTACTTCAGGGTAGGATGAGTAGTAGTCGGTAACAACGTGACTTTTGCCATTGCAGTCAAAAAGGTCATCTCCAACTTTGTGGTAGAATCTGTTGGGTACTGGATGAGGCATTAGCGGCTCTGCTTGCTGCTTTGGCCTGTAGGTCAAACACAGTTCACATGAATCAGTGGTCTGGCTGATTTCCTGGTTCATTCTTGGCTCGTCATTTGCATTTTTCCTCACCCAAGTGGCCCTCGTGTGTATTTTCTGTAGCATTTCTTTGTGTAGTGTCATGGGAATGACAAGCTTGTTGCCTTTGAACACTGTCATGCACAACGGTGAGCTCTGCTCTGCACATCCAGTAATCCTGTATTCTCCTTGGACAGTTGTTTTTCTGTGCGGGCCGTCCTATCAGTGTTGTTTCTTTCAACTCTGTCATTGTTTGGTCAGCTGTGGTCTCTTTTGATCTGCTCCATTCTCTCAGAAGACACAGGAAGTGATGCTACGATCATCTCGCCGTAGGCCTGAATCTCAGTGTTTTTCTGAGTGTCAAAGCTCTTGTCGACTACTTGAGAAAGAGTGTTGGCGGCAAACAGGAACTTTCCCAGGGTATATAGATCATCTTCACAAAATACTTTTGCAGTCTGATCAACATTCTCTGGATTCTCATTGGACAATCATTCAGTGACTTAGACATGATTGACACCAATGGTTTGAGGTCGGTTTCTACTTCGAAGTCTCGTCCGTAGACGTATTGGTGAAACCTTTCGCAAGCGTGTGTGCTCGCCAGTAGTTCTCTCTATTTGTGCATACCTTGACTCTGCACCTGTCAAGGCTCTGTACGCATAAGCGACGGGTTGCCACGTGTCGTCATGCTGTTGCAGAAGAACTGCTCCCAGGCCAAACTTTGACACGTCTGCACAAATCCTTGTGCTTTTCTCTGGATCATAGAACCTGAGCACTGGCTCTTCTGTGATTGTCTTCTTTAGGTTTTTGAAGCAGTTTTCCTGTTCATGGGACCATTCCCATTCATTTTTCTGTTCCAGAAGACATCTGAGTGGAGCGGACTGTGCTGACAGTTGAGGTATGAACTTTGCAAGGTAGGTGATCATGCACATGAAGAGTCTCACGTCCTCCTTGTTCTTCCGGCGCTCCATGTTGTTGATGGCTGATGTTTTCCTCAGGTCTGGTTTGACTCCATCCTCTGAAAGTACGTCTCCCACGAAGGTAAGTGTTTACACACCAAACTCGCATTTATCCTTGTTTAGTTTTAGGTTGACTTTCCATGTCAGATCAAGTCTCACTCTCGCGTCGTGTTCTCCTTAGTGGACCCCCAGCCGATGATGTCATCCATCATGGTCTCCACTCCTGGAATGTGCTCAAAGACCATGTAGATTGTCTTGTGGTAGACCTCTGGCGCTGAGAGAATCCCATATAGTAGACAAAGAAATCTGTACCTGCCTTCAGGTACAGAGCCTTGTGCATAGCCTTGAGCTTGCATCATCTAGCTTCATTTGCCAGAATTCTGATGAGGCATCAAGCTTACTGAAACATGTTGCGCCAGCAAACTGCGACATGCTCTCTTCTCTGGTTGACAACTTAATGCTCTCTCTTGATTGCTTTGTTGACATCTCTCGGGTCTAGACATATTCTGAGATCGCCGTTCTTTTTCACCACAATGACCAGTGAGTTTTACCCAGTCTAGGTTCATCCATTTTTGTGATGACGTCCACCTTTTCTATGCTTCCAAGTTCCTCTTTGAGCTTTTTCCTCAGTGCAAATGGAATTTTTCTACATTGCATGCACAACTGGAGTAATTTTGTCATCGGTACATATTTTGCGTTCTCCTGGTAAACATCCAAGACCCTCAAACACATCTTCATACTCAGCCAGTAGTGATTCTTGGTCATTTACAGTCTGTGATGCCACTACATACGCTTTTCAACAAATTGAGCTTTTCACATGCATTAACTCGGGGCGGCAGCGTAGCCTAGTGGTTAGAGCGTTGGACTAAGAACCGGAAGGTTGCGAGTTCAAACCCCCGAGCTGACAAGGTACAAATCTGTCGTTCTGCCCCCGAACAGGCAGTTAACCCACTGTTCCCAGGCCGTCATTGAAAATAAGAATGTGTTCTTAACTGACTTGCCTGGTTAAATAAAGGTTAAAAAAAATAAAAAATCCTAGAATAGGCTGTACACTTTTCAAGATCAGCAGCTGTGCTTTGAACTGTTTTCATTTGTGCTGTAAAGTTACTATGCAGCTTCCTTTGACTGGTACGTTCTCCCCAGTATAACTAGTAACCTTAATTTTCACTGGGTGTTTTGTAGTCATTCAGTGACAACAGGGCTCCAGTATCAAGCTTAAATGGTATTATACACTGCTCAAAAAAATAAAGGGAACACTAAAATAACACATCCTAGATCTGAATGAATGAAATATTCTTATTGAATATTTTTTTCATTACATAGTTGAATGTGCTGACAACAAAATCACACAAAAATTACCAATGGAAATCAAATTTATCAACCCATGGAGGTCTGGATTTGGAGTCACACTCAAAATTAAAGTGGTAAACCACACTACAGGCTGATCCAACTTTGATGTAATGTCCTTAAACAAGTTAAAATGAGGCTCAGTAGTGTGTGTGTCCTCCACGTGCCTGTATGACCTCCCTACAACGCCTGGGCATGCTCCTGATGAGGTGGCGCATGGTCTCCTGAGGGACCTCCTCCCAGACCTGGACTAAAGCATCCGCCAACTCCTGGACAGTCTGTGGTGCAACGTGGCGTTGGTGGATGGAGCGAGACATGATGTCCCAGATGTGCTCAATTGGATTCAGGTCTGGGGAACGGGCGGGCCAGTCCATAGCATCAATGCCTTCCTCTTGCAGGAACTGCTGACACACTCCAGCCACATGAGGTCTAGCATTGTCTTGCATTAGGAGGAACCCAGGGCTAACCACACCAGCATATGGTCTCACAAGGGGTCTGAGGATCTCATCTCTGTACCTAATGGCAGTCAGGCTACCTCTGGCGAGCACATGGAGGGCTGTGCGGCCCCCCAAGGAAATGCCACCCCACACCATGACTGGCCCACTGCCATGCTGGAGGATGTTGCAGGCAGCAGAACGTTCTCCACGGCATCTCCAGTCTCTGTCACGTCTGTCACGTGCTCAGTGTGAACCTGCTTTCATCTGTGAAGAGCACAGGGTACCAGTGGCAAATTTGCCAATCTTGGTGATCTCTGGCAAATGCCAAACGTCCTGCACGGTGTTGGGCTGTAAGCACAACCCCCACCTGTGGACGTCGGGCCCTCATACCACCCTCATGGAGTCTGTTTCTGACCGTTTGAGCAGACACATGCACATTTGTGGCCTGATGGAGGTCATTTTGCAGGGCTCTGGCAGTGCTCCTCCTGCTCCTCCTTGCACAAAGGCGGAGGTAGCGGTCCTGCTGCTGGGTTGTTGCCCTCCTACGGCCTCCTCCACGTCTCCTGATGTACTGGCCTGTCTCCTGGTAGCGCCTCCATGCTCTGTACACTACGCTGACAGACACAGCAAACCTTCTTGCCACAGCTCGCATTGATGTGCCATCCTGGATGAGCTGCACTACCTGAGCCACTTGTGTGGGTTGTAGACTCCGTCTCATGCTACCACTAGAGTGAAAGCACCGCCAGCATTCAAAAGTGACCAAAACATCAGCCAGGAAGCATAGGAACTGAGAAGTGGTCTGTGGTCCCCACCTGCAGAACCACTCCTTTATTGGGGATGTCTTGCTAATTGCCTATAAATTCCACCTGTTGTCTATTCCATTTGCACAACAGCATGTGAAATGTATTGTCAATCAGTGTTGCTTCCTAAGTGGACAGTTTAATTTCACAGAAGTGTGATTGACTTGGAGTTACAAGTGTTCCCGTTATTTTTTCGAGCAGTATATATAAGAAGAAACAATATTTACACGGGACAAGACAAAACACACGTCCGGCTGCTATGCCATCTTTGAAAAAAACAAACAGTGTATTAGGAAAGTATTCAGCCCACTCGACTTTTTCCACAATTTGTTACATTACAGCTTTATTCTAAAATGGATTAAATTGTTTCCCCCCAATAAATCTACACAAAATACCCCATAAAGACAAAGAAAAAACAGGTTTAGAATTTTTTTCACAATTTTATTTTTAAGAAATTGAAATATCATATTTACATAAGTATTCAGACCCTTTACTCAGCATTTTGTTTTAGCACCTTTGGCAGAGATTACAGCCTTGAGTCTTGTTGGGTATGACACTATAAGCTTGGCACACCTGTATTAGGGGAGTTTCACCCATTCTTCTCTGCAGATCTTATCAAGCTCTGTCAGGTTGGATGGGGAGCGTTGCTGCACAGCTATTTTCAGATATCTCCAGAGATGTTCAATTGGGTTCAAGTCTGGGCCACTCAAGGACATTCAGAGACTTGTCCTGAAGCCACCCCTGCGTTGTCTTGGCTGTGTGCTTAGGGTCGTCCTGTTGGAAGGTGAACCTTCGCCCCCCAGTCTGAGGTCCTGAGTGTTCTGGAGCAGGTTTTCATCACGGACCTTTCTGTACTTTGCTGCATTCATTTTTCCCTAGCTCCTGACTAGTCTCCCAGTCCCCGTCTCCACAGCATTATGCTGCCACCACCATTCTTCACCGTAGGGATGGTGCCAGGTTTCCTCCAGATGTGACGCTTGGCATTCAAGCCAAATAGTTCAATCTTGTTTCTCATGGTCAGAGTCCTTTAGGTGCCTTTTGGCAAACTCAAAGGCGGCTGTCATGTGCCTTTTACTGAGGAGTGGCTTCCATCTGGTCAATCTACCATAAAGGCCTGATTGGTGGAGTGCTGCAGAGAAGGTTGTCCTTCTGGAAGGTTTTCCCATCTCCACAGAGGAACTCTGGAGCTCTGTCAGAATGACCATCGGGTTCTTGCTTCCTGACCATGGCCCTTCTCCATCGATTGCTCCATTTAAGAATGGTGGAGGCCACGGTGTTCTTGGGGTGGACCTTCAATGCTACAGAAATGTTTTGGAACCCTTCCCCAGATCTGTGCCTCGACACAATCCTGTCTCGAAGCTCTATGGACGATTGTGGGACCTTATATATTTGTGCCTTTCCAAATCATGTCCAATCAATTGACCATAGGTGGACTCCAATCAAGTTGTAGAAACATCTAAAGGACGATCAATGGAAACAGGATGTACCTGAGCTCAGTTTGAGTCTCATAGCAAAGAGTATGAATAAGGTATTTCTGTTTCTTTATAAATGTGCAAACATTTATTAACCAAAATTGTGTTCAAATCTATTTTATATTTGAGATTCTTCAAAGTAGCCACCCTTTGCCTTGAAAGCACTGCACACTGTTGGCATTCTCTCAACCAGCTTCATGAGTTAGTCACCTGGAATGCATTTCAATTAACATGTGTGCCTTGTTAAAAGTTAAGATGTGGAATTTCTTTCCTTCTTAATGTGTTTGAGACAATCAGTTCTGTTATGACAAGTTAGGGGTGGTATACAGAAGATGGTATTTTACCAAATAGGGCTAAGTCCATATTATGGCAAGAATAGCTCAAATAAGCAAAAAGAAATGACAGTCCTTTACTTTAAGACATGAAGGTCAGTCAATCCAGAACATTTCAAGAACTTTGAATGTTTCTTCAAATGCAGTCGCAAAAACCATTAAGTGCTACTATGAATCTGGCTCTCATGAGGGCGGACAGGATTGGAAGATCCAGTTGCCTCTGCTGCATAGGATAAGTTCACACATCTCAACATCAAGTGTTCAGAGGAGACTGCGTGAAATCAGGCCTTCATGGTCGAATTGCTGCAAAGAAACAACTACTAAAGGACACCAATGAGGAGAATTTCTTGGGCCAAGAAACATGAGCAATGGACATTAGACCAGTGGAAATATGTCCCTTGGTCTGATGAGTCCAAATTTGAGATTTTTGGTTCCAATAGCTGTGTCTTTGTGAGACGCAGAGTAAGTGAACAGATTATCTCCGCATATGTAGTTCTCACCGTGAAGCATGGATGAGGTGTGATGGTGCTTTGCTGGTGACACTTGTCAATGATTTATTTAAAATTCAAGGAACACTTAAACAGCATGGCTACACCATCCCATCTGGTTTGCGCTTAGTGGGACTCAATTGTTTTTCAACAGGACAATGACCCAACACACCTCCAGGCTATGTAAGGGCTATTTGACCAAGAAAGAGAGTGCTGCATCAGATGACCTGGCTTCCACAATCACCCAACTTCAACTGAATTTAGATGCTCTGGGATGAGTTGGACCGCAGAGTGAAGGAAAAGCAGCCAATGAGTGCTCAGCACATGTGGGAACTCCTTCAAGACTGTTGGAAAAGCATTCCAGGTGAAGCTGGTTGAGAGAATGCCAAGAGTGTGCAAAGCTGTCAAGGCAGCATAAATATAAAATATATTTTGATTTGTTTAACACTTTTTTGGTTACTACTACTTTTAACTGGTACCCATGTGTAGCCATAGCATTATCATTAGCGGTGGGCTACAAACATTTAGCAGGCCATGCTAACAAATATACTGAACAAAAATATAAATGCATCAATTTCAAAGATTTTACTGAGTTACAGTTCATATAAGGAAATCAGTCAATTTAAATAAATTCATTAGGCCCGAATCTATGGATTTCACGAGTGGGCAGGGGTGCAGCCATGGATGGGCATAATCCCATGCACTGGGGAGCCAGGCCCAGCCAATCAGAATTAGTGTTTCCCATAAAAGTGCTTTATTATAGACAGAAATATTCCTCAGCGCTCACCCTCAGATGATCCCACAGGTGAAGAAGCCGGATGTGGAGGTCCTGGGCTGGCATGGTTGGACGTACTGCCAAATTCCCTAAAACGACGTTGGAGGCAGCTTATGGTAGAGAAATTAACATTAAATCTCTGGCAACAGCTCTGGTGGACATTCCTGCAGTCAGCATGCCAATTGCATGCTCCCTCAAAACTTGAGACATCTGTGGCATTGTGTTGTGGCAAAACTGCACATTTTAAAGTGACCTTTTATTGTCCACAGCACAAGGTGCACCTGTGTAGTGATCAATGTTTAATCAGCTTCTTGATATGTCATATCGGTCAGGTGGATGGATTATCTTGGAAAAGGAGAAATGCTCACGAATAGGGATGTAAACAAATTTGTGCATAAAATGAGAAAAGCTTTTTTTTGTGCATCTGGAACATTTGTGATTTTTTATTTCAGTTCATGAAACCAACACTTTACATGTTGCGTTTATATTTTTGTTTAGTGTAATTAGCCTAGCACGCAAAGGCACACAAATGAGTACAAACATCAATCCCTGCAAACAAACTCCACTATCAACTCTCAAATATCTTATAGGAGTGCTGATCTAGGATCAGTTACACCTCTTAGATCATAACAAATAAGATTACATGGACAGGGAGGACTTGATTCTAGATCAGCACCCCTAAGGGGCCTGGAGTGGTTTTCCCCCAAGTGAATTTCCTTTTAAAAGGATGCACCAAATGTAATCTTTACCTTACATCTTTCATGGTTAGTTCCACCAACTAATGTAGTTTGTGGGCATTCCTTTGAACTGACACACAATCCAACCAAGTAGGTACAAATGAAGACAGCATCAGGAAGTCACTTTTCCTTTTTTTTTATTTTTCAAAATGACTTGTGTTTCTGTACAACAAATTCTGTAGCAGACCTCCGCTCCACTTTGCATTGAAACTGAACGTAACTTGGCCTCTCTGTACAACAGTTCTATATCCCACCACACACATCCACTCCTCTTTCTATCAGATTCTCGCTCATCCCTGCCCCAACCAACTGAGTTGTAATCTCAATAGTCTTATGAGTCCCTCCCTCATCACTCCGTTTGCAATGATGTGAAAGGACAGGTTAAAGTGAATTTCCACCAAAGTCCTTTCACCCGTGCTGTGTTTTCTATATGTTGGTAAAGGGGATGAAACAAGGAAAATGAACTACTTGACTATTGAGACCCACCCCTAAGCATAAATCAGCACTACATATGGACAGCGACAGCACACATTCTCTGTACCAGCAGCTCGGTCTCCATGCCCTAGTCTAAAAATCACAGCCTCTGAAAACGAATCCAGCATGTTCCGTCATGAACAATGTGTAAACTGAAGTAAACGACCCCAGATGTGTCGAGGTAACTTAGAGGTTAGAGTATTGAAATGCACCACTGGAGAACCAATGTTTCCCACCCCACCATTCTGTTGTAATGTTGGTGCTGTTCAGAGTTGGCAGTGTGAGTTTAGGAGCCAACGGTAGATGATTCTCTACACATGGGCTCGGTTAGAATACTTTAAAATGGCTCATTCCTTTCTTTTACTTGACTACTGATGAGTGTTAAGGTGAAAGCATAACAGTGGCGACACTTTGCCTCAATCCAATCCTGTTCTATCCAGAAATAACTTCCAGAAAGGAAGGCGGGAGTTAAGAAACGACAATATTAATATTCCAAGTTATTTATAATGTATGCACTTTCTTGTTTTTGGCTGTTTATATATTTTTAAAAGACCAAATAAATTAAACCAACAAATTCAGAGTATTTTTGGTGGGGTGTAGTAGTGTACAAATCAACAAGCTTGGCTGGTCCGTATCAACATGAACCACAAGAAGAGAGGTACAATAATGGCACAAAACGTGCTGGATTACAGAGGCTGACTTTAGGAGACACTGTATGGTAGATCTAGAATTCAATATATTGACACATACAGCTAACAATATGAACGGCCCCGTCCACATTTAATACGGGTTCTATAACACTACAACCTTTTGTGGTAATGCACTGCCCAGTAGACTCCGACCCTGAGACCAGAGGGAATGCTTGGGGAAAGGTAGTGTTTTTTCCTTCTCTTTAAAAAATAATAAAAACAATCAACCCCCCCTCATTGCGCTCCATAACAGTAACATTGCTCTTACTCCCCACCTAGTGGTCAAAATTGGCAATTAAAACATTTTTAAAAAACATTTTCTTTTAACAAAATTAGTGTGTACAACAAACATTACAACTGCTCTTGTAGTAATAATAATAACAATAATAATAATAATAATAATAGCAAACATATCTATTTTCCCTCAAAACTATTTTCCAATTTCTATTCACATGGCAAAATTATCATTACTCTACCAGCGTTTCAGAGTTAGTGCTTTTATGTACACTAAGTACAATGTAGGACAAAGATGTTGAACAGTGAACAATCTTCAATTTTACTGTCAAACTTCTGACAGGTATTATATACTTATATGTATTTCTATAAACATGTATGAATACAAATGCTTTCTGTACAGCACTTTCATGCATTGAACTGTAATAACTGCTTTATGCACATGTACATTACACACACCTTCCAGGCTGTGAGTCCAGGAATGGGTCAAGCGTGAAAAAAACTAAGCGAGCATTCTGTGCTGTACACACACCCCACTTTCAGAATGTTCACAGGGAAATTATTGCTCGGCAGTGGCAGAGTCGTCTTGGGTCAGCCGAGCCACCGGATGGCAGTGTTACATTTGTCATCAATTTGAAAATCCTATTACCAAAAAAAAACTGTTTCTGTAGTTGCCTCTCGAGGTTCAGCTCCTTGCTTCACCACAAATGGACAGTATATGACCCATCATTAACTAGTACGCTTCACGTGTTAGTTTCTGCGTTATTTACATAGTTTACATTGGATTTTAAAGCACCCTCTCAAATAGAGCAGTATCGCCACATCCATTAATTTCTCTAAGTTTGATGTCAGCAGAGAAACCTATTGCTGTTAAAACTCCCCTTTTCTCCCACTTGTATCCCTTCCGTCTGTCTGTGCAGACATAATACTCTCTGGTGTCTGTCTACTCGAACGCAGCTAGTCTGCTCAACTGACCCCTACTGGTGGCCAGGCCAGTCTGACCTTATTGTTAATAGCCCCCCCCTCTCATCTAAACCCTTCCCCTGAATTTGTGAGAGATGACCTCTTCCAATAAAAAGAATCCCCTTGAACAATAGGAACGGTGGACTTGCTTTGGCTACACCCTTTGTGGTGGTAAACCTGTTGGCACCACCCCCTCCATGAACAAACACTCTTGCAGAAGAGAGAGCAGGGACATTCAACCCCCCCAACCCACGGCATATCTCAAACTACACCCCATTCCTCATACGAGGGTTAGGGTGTCGTTTCAGACGCAGCCTCAAAGAAGGGGCAGGCTTGGTTTGTTCTCTTACCGCGCCCCTTTAAGACTGTGGGGTGGAGCCTATCGTTACCCTTCCCCTTTAAGAGTAGGAAAGGTGGGAGCCGTTGGAGATGTGTGAGGTGACCGAGGTGCTCCGGCTCAGACCCCCCTCACCCCCCCCTGCCCCGCCGGGCCCCCCTGAGGCCGTCCTCCTCAGGGGCTGGGGGCTGTTCCTTAGGGCCATCAGGCTGGGGCCCCTGGCCACCAGTCCCCCGTATCCCCCTCCCTGGGAAGACGAGGAGGAGGAGGAGGAGGGCGGGGAGGAAGAGTAGAGGGAGATGGGTGGTGGGGGAGGCGGAGGTGGCAGGAGAGCCAGGGACTGGGCTGAGGCGTGTTGGGAGAGGTGGTGGTGATGAACTCCTCCTCCTCCGTGGTGGTGGTGGTGTCCCCCCCCACCTCCCCACTCTCTCTCCCTGTCCCTCTCACGGTCCTCGCGCTCGCGGGTCTCTCGGTACAGGTGTGGCGTGCTCTGGTGGTGGTGGTGCTGGGGGAGGTAGTGTTGTTGCTGCTGCTGGTGATGGTGATGATGGTGGGAGGACGAGGAGGAAGATGAGGAGTTGGAGGAGTGGCCTCTACCACTCATGTTCATCTCACTATCCCTCCCCAGGCCGTGAGACGACGTGATCGACTCAGCACGGCTGAACCCTCCACCGCTGCAGCTGTTCTGGCTACGCCACGAAGGGGGCGCCACAGAGTTCTGCACACCGTGGCTCCAGTGGCTCCCGGAGCGAGGGACAGGGCGGGAGGGCCAGCCCCCGGGGCCAGAGGAGGGGCTGGGGTTGGGGTAACCCTGGTTGAAGGCCTCGGCAGGGATGCCAGTCAGCGCCATGTTGCTGAAGCCAAGACGCATGCTCTCCGAGTCAAAAGCCTCGATCTCCCGGGCCTGGCGCTCCAGTAGAGTACGGATACGCTCTGAACGCTCGTTCTGCAGAGACAGCATCTCTTCCTCAATCTAAGAGAGGGGGGATGCAATAAGACTACAAACTGGTTGTGTCCCAATAATCTTTTAAGTGGCCTATCCTTTTTGGTGTCATGTATATTGTACATATTCTCTTGCGCACACGCAACCCCCCCCCCAACACACACAATCCCTTCAGACACCCCTCCACCCAACTCTCCGTCTCACTCTCACCCGCTGTTCCAGCAGGGCCCTGCGGATAGACACCCTTTGCTCCAGGTCATTGGCCTCTCTCTCGTGCTGGGAGTCTGTGTGGATCTTGATCTTGCTCTGGTAAGCGTTCAGCAGCTCCAATTCCTGCTGCAGCTGCATCCGCAGCACCTGGTACTCTGCTTCCTGGGTCTCGTCCAATCGCAACTAGAGGAGGAAGAGTGAGAGGGCTGGACGTCAGTAGAGCACACCCTGGTCTAAATGGTCAGTTTGGGGAAGTCTACCACTCAAAATGTGGTATTCGTAGTCCTAATTTGTAATTTTAGTAGTTCTAGAACTTAGCATGGACGTAGTAGGTGTTTGTTGAACTGAAACATGTTGGTATACATTTTTGGTGTAGCTGGTTTAATATGTAGGTGTGCAGTTGATAGTGGGTGTGATCTGCAGTGTGTCTTTGTGTGGGTTGTCTCGCCGCGTGTGTGTGTAGTTGTTCTGTAGTATAACGTCTTCATAGTTGTCAGGTGTAGGAGAGGTGCACGGTAGGGTCCTTGCCTTACTCACAGCCTGTGTGGACAGCATGTCGTTGATGGAGTGGTCGTACTGCTCGGCCAGGATGGCCAGTTTCCTGGTCTGCTCCTCCTTCAGCCTCTTGAGCACCGCCTTGTGGTCGGCCTTGGGAGTGCTCTCCAACAGGTGGTTCCTCAGGGCCTTGTACTGACGTGTCTGGATCTTACAAGTGTCCTGGAACTGACGCTTGATCTGGAGCTCCTTGGACTGGGAAGAAGTGAGAGAAGTGAGGGAAGAAAGGAGAGAGGGGGCAGTGAGGGAAGAAAGGAGAGAGGGGGCAGTGAGGGAAGAAAGGAGAGAGGGGGCAGTGAGGGAAGAAAGGAGAGAGGGGGCAGTGAGGGAAGAAAGGAGAGAGGGGGCAGTGAGGGAAGAAAGGAGAGAGGGGGCAGTGAGGGAAGAAAGGAGAGAGGGGGAGTGAGGGAAGAAAGGAGAGAGGGGGAGTGAGGGAAGAAAGGAGAGAGGGGGCAGTGAGGGAAGAAAGGAGAGAGGGGGCAGTGAGGGAAGAAAGGAGAGAGGGGGCAGTGAGGGAAGAAAGGAGAGAGGGGGCAGTGAGGGAAGAAAGGAGAGAGGGGGCAGTGAGGGAAGAAAGGAGAGAGGGGGCAGTGAGGGAAGAAGAGCCTTTACCTTGAGGCTCTTGGGCTGCTGGCGGACCTCCACGGTGTGTTTCTGCCGGAGCTCCTGCTCCCTCCGCTTGTTGTACTCCATCTGGTTGGTGAGCTCCGTCTGGTGCTGCGTGCGGATCAGGTCGGCCCGCGTACGCTGCACCGCACCCAGCTGACGAAACTCCAGCTCCTGGGTAGACTCGTGGTGCCTCAGCAGCATGGCACACTCCAGGTCCCTCTGGGTCTGCTTCTTGTTCAGGTCCTGGAGGAAAAAAAAAAAAAAACAGGTATAGGAAGAAAGATGGAGGGAGTGAGAGAAGGTGGGAAATGTGTCAAATAAGTGATCACAATACAATTAAGTAGCTTGTCTGTGTAACAAACCCATACGTCAAAAAGGTTGACACCAACTCATTCAAGTTATTTTCTTCATTTTTACTATTTTCTACATTGTAGAATAATAGTGAAGACATCAAAATTATGAACACATGGAATCATGTAGTGACCAAAAGTGTTTTAGCACACTTTGCATTCTCTCAACCAGCTTCACCTGGAATGCTTTCCCAACAATCTTGAAGGAGTTCCCACATAAGTTGAGCACTTGTTCACTGCTTTTCCTTTACTCTGCGGTCCAACTCATCCCAAACCATCTCAATTGGGTTGAGGTTGGGTGATTGTGGAGGCCATCACAATTGTGATGGTTGGGTGATTGTGGAGGCCATCACAACTCCATCACTCTCCTTCTTGGTCAGATGAGACTTACACAGCCTGGAGATGTGTTGATTCATTGTCCTGTTGAGAAACAAATGATAGTGGGTCTAAGCCAAAACCAGATGAGATGGCGTATTGCTGCAGCCATGCTGGTTAAGTGTGCCTTGAATTCTAAATAAATCACTGACTGTCACCAGCAAAGCACACCCACACCATAACCTCCTCCTCCATGCTTCACGGTGGGAATCACAATTGCGGAGATCTGTTCACCTACTTTGCGTCTCACAAAGACACAGCGGTTGGAACCAAAAATCTCAAATTTGGACTCATCAGACCAAAAGGACATATTTCCACCGGTCTAATGTCCATTGCTCGTGTTTCTTGGCAAAAGCAAGTGTCTTCTTCTTATTGGTGTCCTTTAGTAGTGGTTTCTTTGCAGCAATTCAACCATGAAGGCCTGATTCACATAGTCTCCTCTGAACAGTTGATGTTGAGATGGATCTGTTACTTAAACTCTGAAGCATTTATTTGGGCTGCAATTTCTTAGGGTGGTAACACTAACTTATCCTCTGCAGCAGAGGTAACTCTGGTTCTTCCTTTCCTGTGGCGGTCCTCATGAGAGCTGGTTTCATCAGTGCTTGATGGTTTTTGCGAACTGCACTTGAAAAAAACGATCAAAGTTCTTGACATTTTCCAGATTGATTGACCTTCATGTCTTAAAGTAATGACTGTAGTTGGTCTTTGCAGAATATGGACTTGGTATTTTACCAAATAGGGATTGGCTCAAACGCATCAAGGAAAGGAATTCCACAAATTAATTCCATTATAAGCAACCATCACTCCTGTGTTCCAATGACACAAGTCTCGACAGCAACCGTGAAGAAGCGACTCCAGGATGCTGGCCTTCTAGGCAGAGTTCCTCTGTCCAGTGTCTGTTCTTTTGCCCATCTTAATCTTTTCTTTTTATTGGCCAGTCTGAGATATGGCTTTTCTTTGCAACTCTGCCTCGAAGGCCAGCATCCCGGAGTCTCCTCTTCACTGTTGACGTTGAGACTGGTGTTTTGCTGGTACTATTTAATTAATCTGCCAGTTGAGGACTTGTGAGGCATCGGTTTCTGAAACTAGACACTCAAATGTACTTGTCCTCTTGCTCAGTTGTGCACCGGGGTCTCTCACTCCTCTTTCTATTCTGGTTAGAGACAGTTTGCGCAGTTCTGTGAAAGGAATTGTACACAGTGTTGTACGAGATCTTCAGTTTCTTGGCAATTTCTAGCATGGAAGTCTTTATTTCTCAGAACAAGAATAGACTGACGAGTTTCAGAAGTTACTTGTTTCTGGCCACTTTGAGCCTGTAATCGAACCAAAAAAATGCTGAAAAATCCAGTCACTCAACTAGTCTAAAGAGGGCCAGTTGAATTGCTTATTTAATCAGAACAAAAGTTCAGCTGTGCTAACATAATTGCAAAAGGGTTTCTAATGATCAATTAGCCTTTTAAAATAATAAAACTTGGATTAGCTAATACAATGTGCCATTGGAACACAGTAGTGATGGTTGCTGATTATGGGCCTCTGTATGCCTATGTAGATATTCCATTAAAAAATCTGCCGTTTCCAGCTACAATAGTCATTTACAACATTAACAATGTCTACACTGTATTTCTGATCAATTTGATGTTATTTTAAAATGGACCATTTTTTTTGATTTTCTTTCAAAAACAAGGACATTTCTAAGTGACCCCAAACGTTTGAACGTTAGTGTGTGTGTGGTGTGCATGGATGCATCCACGCAGATACGCATTTAGACAATTGCCTTGAGACAGATTATGTACAGTGGTTCATCCTTTAAAAGTTGCAGAGTACTGCAGCACAGCTTGCGTGGTGCCACAGAATTCTATGGCAACCACTGGTACTATTAGTGGTACTATTTACCACCAGAGGGCATCTTTAAATCTCTCTCTGAGAACCTGAGCCCTAGGACCATGCCTCAGGACTACCTGGCCTGATGACTCCTTGCTGTCCCCAGTCCACCTGGTCGTGCTGCTGCTCCAGTTTCAACTGTTCGGCTTGCGACTATGGAACCCCGACCTGTTCACCGGACGTGCTACCTGTCTCAGACCTGCTGTTTTCAACTCTCTAGAGACAGCAGGAGCGGTAGATACTCTGAATGATCGGCTATGAAAAGCCAACTGACATTTACTCCTGAGGTGCTGACCTGTTGCACCCTCTACAACCACTGTGATTATTATTACTTGACCCTGCTGGTCATCTATGAACATTTGAACATCTTGGCCATGTTGTGTTATAATCTCCACCCGGCACAGCCAGAAGAGAACTGGCCACCCCTCATAGCCTGGTTCCTCTAGGTTACTTCCTAGGTTCTGGCCTTTCTAGGGAGTTTGTCCTAGCCACCGTGCTTCTACACCTGCATTGCTTGCTGTTTGGGGTTTTAGGCTGGGTTTCTGTACAGCACTTTGAGATATCAGCTGATGTACGAAGGGCTATATAAATACATTTGATTTGGTAACAGTGTGGGACTGTTTGGAATTCAGGGGGTGTGGATTTACTGAATGACATGCTAATTAGGCTTGGGCGGTATACCGTATATCGGGGTATTTGATGAGAGTATTGGACAAACCATCCTGTGGCTGTCAAAACTTAACTATTTCAATACATTTTTAAAATATTTGTAGCTACACTGAACAAACATATGAACGCAACATGTAAAGTGTTGGTTCCATGTTTCAAGATGAAATAAAAGATCCCAGAAATATTCCAGACGCACAAAATGCTTATTTCTCTACAATTTTGCACACACTTGTTAACATCCCTGTTAGTGAGCGTTCCTCCTTTGCCAAGATAGTCCATCTGCCTGACAGGTGTGGCATATCAAGAAGCTGATTGAACAGGTGCACCTTGTGCTGGGGACAATAAAAGGCCACCAAAATGTGGTGTCACACAACACAAAGCCACAGATGTCTCAAATTCAACTATAGTTTTCCTTTACAGAAAATACATTAGTGCAACACATTATGCAGAAAATAGCTTAATTGTCATCAGTAGCAGCCATAGAAGTAAATGAGCTTACAATGAAAAAGGTCATTTTTGCAAGAACGATAATGGCCATCCTATTTCTAATGTTTATCATTCATATTCCCTAAAATGTCCAACCTCACCAAAAATGGCATTCGGTAGCTCATACCTATTCATGTATAACTTTATGACCTGGATTTCCCCATCTTGAAATTAATTTATTAACATTTGCGCTCGTTAACATATTTAGCAAGCAGCCTCTATGGAAATGTGCTATTACTTGTACACATTTTGTTAGCATTCTAGTAATAGACACCCAATGGGCTTTGTGTTTTTTGGCACCCCCTTGTGTACTTAGGCAGTAATACCATAAATCCTGGGATGAGAGAAGGATGAATTGAAAATATGAAAATATATATAGTGCCCAAACCGAATGCTAATCAATTCATATTCTGAGCGAATCACACGACTATGACGTGTGGCTCTAAATTGAGGCAACAGTTGAATTAGATGTGACTTTGAAAAATGGCAAAATTGCCTATCAAAATAAATGTCATCACATTAGCCATATTAGGTTTGGGAAGCCCAATTGATTCTGATTTGAGGCATATAAAGTTAAAGTAAAAAACATTTTTAATTAAGATGCAAACTTTCAGATTTTCCCGAAGTCACTATGTTTAAATAACTTATGCTTGAAGTTGATAATGTTGGGGGGAGATTCTAAGGGATATGCTATATGGTGATGGACAGATCTGCCAATTAAAACCGGCGGCTGTTTTCGCCGCTCCTGCCATAAGCGTCCAGTCAACTAGATTTAAGTTCGGTTCTGAGGCGCTGTGAAACTAGATGGTTTGACAGAGAGAGACAGAGACAGACCGAGAGAGAGAGAGAGGAGAGAGACGGCTGGTGAACGAGACATCTGAGCAGGTCAATCTCCCCCAGTAATATACCTATACTATAGGTACTACAATAGGCCTGCTATACCTCTCTGAGTAGGTCTTGTTCCAGGTTGTGTCGGGCCAGCAGCATCTTCCTCTTGTACTGGCGACACTGCAGCTCGTAGTACTGCCTCTGTCTCCTCAGCAGCCCCGCCTCCTCCTCTGCCTGCAGCTGCTGCAGACACTCCTTCTGACGCACCAGCCATTCCTGCTTCTCCCGCTTAGGGGTTGACTGGTTCTCATTCAGTTCCTAGTTGAAACACAGGGGGAAGGGTTGGAGTGTGACACCATAGACTCATTACAACACAGGGGGGAAGAGTTACAACGTAGGGACGTGACAAATGGCTCAAAATTCCACATCAATTCACAATGCAGAGTAATAGTCCTAATACGCATGTATGAACACTAGGGCCGGGCAATTAAGTTACATGTACCGCAGTCATATACCCTTTAAAGTGCCACGGCTATTGCATGTTTGTTTGTCTGTAAGGGTACACTGAGGCTTTTTAAAGATGCAGATGTAAAACCTTCTCTGGAGATCGTTTCGAGGGGCCACTGAACAGGCATTTTACTTCTGTAAAGGAATGCGGCTATTGAAGCAGAAACTAACGTCCATCACTTGGGTGATCAGAACGGTCAATCAAATGATCTCAAGCTGCCTGCACCTTCCATAGCAAGCTAGCAAGGATCGGAGGGAGAGGGGAGGGGCACAGTATAGGCAGGTCGGCCACCAGACAGACAGAGTCAGAACCGTGCACTAGGCCTATCTATCCGTAATCAAAAGCTGTATCTCGCAATGTTTTTGCACTAAATCAACTTCAGTAAAGCAGGACCTACCAATGAATAGGCTAGGGGAACAGACCGAACACACACTTGCATCATCAGTGAAGACAAAAGAGCAGACGAGTCAGCTGCACTGTAATTAAACATTTGTGGGGGGGGGGGACAAAAAGGTTTTTCCTTGCTTCTCCCTTTTAGGGGTCGACTGGTTCTCATTCAGTCCCTAGTATGGTCGGATGGTCGGGGGGAACATAATTACAAATCAATTCTAGACTGCAAATTAACCGCGAGAAGCCCAAACAGATTCAATGTTTGGTTGAAACATAACAATTTATAATTTTGCTTACTTTTGTAGATGACTGATTTGTTTCTCTATTATGCGTTGGAATACTTGGGAATAGATTTCTAAATTTTAAAAAAAAGTCAAACCTGGAGCTGATTTCCTGGGTGTTTTTACAGTCTTATGTGAAACAAGAAAAAATACATTTGTTTTATATTTTGCTCAGAAAAAGTAGGGGGCCCAAATAAAATTTGGCCTGTGCGCCACCAGTTGGGGAACCCTGGGTTAGAATGTGACACCAGCCAATCAAAACAACACTCTGGGAAGGGTTAGAGGGTGACACCAGCCACTCCTGGGTCAGCCCCATGTGACCACAATTGTATGGTTGTCCTGTATGGTTGTAATAAGGTAGTCGTGTGGTTGGAACATGTGGATGGAATAAGGTTGTACCTCTTTGAGCTGGTCCTTGCGCTGACGGTACTGGCGTTTCTGAGACTCCAGTAGACTGGTCAGCTCCTTTTTCTGCTGGCTCAGGATATGCTGCTGGAACTTCTTCTCCTCAGCTAGGGCTGCCTTGGTCTGGGGAGAGAGGCATTTGGTATTTTATTAGGATCCCCATTAACTGTTGCAAAAGCAGCAGCTACTCTTCCCGGGGTCCTCACAAAACAATAGCTTTTTTAAAAAGCGTACATATCAATACATATACAAATTATCTAGGTCAAATAAGGAAGAAACCAAGTTTGCTGTTCACTTGAGAAATGAGATGGAACGTAGTTACATGAAAGAATTGGCTCTATATAATACTGTACGCTTTCTTGATTTTGTTCTGGATTTGGGGAATGAAAAGACCCCTGGTGAGGTCAGAGCTGTGTGTAAGTTGCCTAAGGAAACAATTTGGGATTTTCAACACATTTCTTATAAAAAGAAGTGATGCAATCAGTCTCTCCTCAACTCTTAGCCAAGAGACTGGCATGCATAGCACTTATATCAGCCCTCTGATTACAATGAAGAACAAGACGTTCCGCTCTGTTCTGAGCCAGCTGCAGCTTAACTAGTTCTTTCCTTGCAGCACTTCACCACAAGACTGGACAATAGTCAATATAACACTAAACTAGAGCCTACTTGCTTTTTGGAATGTGGTGTCAAAAAAGCAGAGCATCGCTTTATTACGGACAGACCGCTCCCCATCATTACAACCATTGAAATCTATATGTTTTGACTAGGGATGCACAATATATCGTTAAGCATATCGGAATCGGACGATATCGGCTAAAGATGCCAACATCGGTTCGATGTCTAGTTTAACGCCGATGTGCAAAACCGACGTCAAAGCTGACGTGCATACCTATATAACGTAGGTAGATGAGGTAATGACGCCACAGGAAAAAATACAGCACTACACTTGCAACACAGCATTCCGAATCTAGCCCACGACATTTGTCGTGTGGATCTATTTAGAAGTTTCAAAGGAAGATAACAAAAAGGTCATATGCAACTAAGCGCACACTTTCAACAACTAAATAAGTTCCAAATCAAACAGTCATTTGAAAGAGTAAGAAAATATCAGCGAGACATGCAAAGGCGAAATCCATTAACGGCAAGATAATGGAGTTCATTGCCCTTGATAATCAACCGTTCTCTGTCGTGGATGATGTTGGCTTTTGCCGACTGGTCGAGCACCTCGAGCCCCGGTATACACTACCAAGTAGGCGCTATTTTTCAGATGTTGCCCTACCGGAATTACACAGTATTGTTGAAACGCACAACCATGAGCTTCTTGCTATGGGCGTCACTGCTACTGGCTTCACGACTGACATTTGGACCAGCGTTGTCAGCCCCATGAGCATTCTTTGGTCTGACAGCACAGTGGGTCGATGAGGATGTCGTACTGAGGAAAGCCGTATTGCATGTTTAAGAATGGCATTTGTGACTCTGGGTTCGAGCCCAGGCTCTGTCGCAGCCGGCCGCGACCGGGAGGTCCGTGGGGCGATGCACAATTGGCCCGCGTCGTCCGGTTTAGGGAGGGTTTGGCAGGCAGGGATATCCTTGCGCACTAGCGACTCCTGTGGCGGGCCGGGCACAGTGCATGCTGACCAGGTCGCCAGGTGTACACATTGGTGCGGCTGGCTTCCGGGTTGGATGTGCGTTGGGTCAAGAAGCAGTGGGGCTAGGTTGGGTTGTGTTTCGGAGGACGCATGGCTCTCGACCGTCGCCGCTCCCGAATCCGTACGGGAGTTGCAGCTATGAGACAAGACTAACTACTACCAATTGGATACCACGAAATTGGGGAGAAAAAAAAGGGGTATAAAAAAGTTCTAAGTCAGTTTCTTAACAGGTCCATGTTTATCAATAATTGGAAGAAGCAATTTCATAAATTTATCAAGTGCAGCGTCTGGATGCTCCTTATTAATCACATAAGACCAACAAATATATATTTTTTCATGCTCACAAGTCTCACAGCAAAATCTTTTGTATGATCACTAATACAATATTTTAGGGCCAGCTCCTAGAACTTTGGCCTTCCTGGATATAGCCCCAATATTGGGATGAAGGGAGAAAAATACTACATTCTGTTCATCTGTTTCTTGCCCGGTTTGACCCCCTCTCCTCCAAAGCCCTGGTTCTCCACCCCTCTTTTCCTCCAGTCCTGCCATCCCTCACCTCCTTCTCCAGGATGGCCTGGTGTTTCTTGCCCAGTTTGTCCCCCTCTCCTCCGAAGCTGTTCCTCTGGTTCTCCAGCTCTTTGTCTAGTCTCAGCTGGTGCTCATCCATCTCAGCCTTCAGCTTGTTCTCCAGGCCCATCAACTGTTTCTGGTGCTGCCTCCTCATCCTCTTATAGCCAGACATCTGCTCCCTCAGCGCTGAGCCCTGCTCGTGCTCCTGGATCTGACGAGTGACCTGGAGAGAGGGGAGAGAGATTGGAGAAAGAGAAAGGGGAGGAAAAGAGAGAGAAAGGGAAGGAGAGAGGGAATGTGTTTCAATAGTATCTGACATCTTTGAGTTTTCTATTGAGCCTGCCTGGAGAGACAGGTGGGTGGGGTTTCCAGTTGTGGGACTGTTCCATTGGATCACACGCAAACTCAATCAAGCTTAGGCAAAGTAGTTGTAAGAAAACAAACAAGCGTTCATAGTAGTATGAGAGAGGGGTCAGGGGGTTGTGTTAGCAGTCGTATCAGAGAAAGAGAGGTTCAGGGGTTAGCGTTTGCGGTCATGTCAGAGAGAGTGGTTAGGTCAGAGAGAGGGGTTTGGGGATGTGCTCACCAGGGAGGCCGTGCGGATGGTGGCGAAGTGGTCCCGGTTGCGGTAGTAGGCCCTGCGGCGGGCGGCTGACGAGGGCTGCTGCTGGTCCATCTCTGGCTGGTATGGGTCATCATAGATATTATCCTGACCCTGGGGGAGGGGGACAAGGCGAGAGAAAGAGAATTCAGGAGAGGGATGTTTAATTAATGTCCACAAACAATTGCACACACCTGACATATTTACCACATACACACACCACAATATTCTCTCCCTCTAGCACGCACACCACCTCAGACTTACAGTAGGGCGGTGTATAATGGAGGAGACTTCTCTCCCTCAGTCATCATTGCCATCTCCCCCCACCGCAGACACACCCCACCTCACCCAAACCCCATTCACACACACATACACCTCTCTCAGACTTACGGTAGGGCGGTGTATAATGGAGGAGTTGGAGGTGACCGTGTGCTCTCCCTCGGTCATCATAGCCATCTCGTTGCTGTCGTCAGAGCCGTCCGCCAGGCTGTTGACAGAGGAGCTCTGGGAGCTGGCGGAGATGGACATACTGGGCACAGACTGGGAACTCTCCATGCTGCCCACAGTGCCCGTACGCAGCAGGTACTGCTCCACCTCCTGGGTGAGGGGGGAGGAAAAATAGAGAGACGTTATAGACAGGCAGGCAGATACAGACAGTCAGAAACATGCAGAGACAGACACAGGCAGGTAGAGGCAGAAAGTTAACATAAGATACAGTGCCTTCAGAAAATATTCACAGCCCTAGACTTTTCCCAAATGTTGTGTTACAGCCTGCATTTAAAATGGATTACGTTGAGATTGTCTCACTGGCCTACACACAATACCCAATAGTGTCAAAGTGGATTTGTTTAGACATTTTTACAAATTAAAAATATCAAATGTCTTGAGTCAATAAGTATTCAACCTCTTACGGCAAGCCTAAATAAGTTCAGGAGAACAAATGTGCAAGTCATACGTTGCATGGATTCACTATGCGCGATAATAGTGTTTCACATTATTTTTGAATGACTACCTCATCTCTGTACACACATAATTACTGAAGGCCCCTCAGCCAAGCAGTGAATTTCAAACACAGATTCAAGCACAAAGACCATGGCGATTTTCCAATGCTTTGCAAAGAAGGGAACCAATTGGTAGATGGGCAAAAAAAAATTAAAAAGACATTGAATATCCCTTTGAGCATGCTGAAGTTATTAATTACACTTTGGATGCATCAATACACCCAGTCACTACAAAGATACAGGCATCTTTCCTAACTCAGTTGCCGGAGAGGAAGAAAACCGCTCAGGGATTTCACCATGAGGCCAATGGTAACATTAAAACAGTTTGAGTTACATGGCTGTGACAGGAGAAAACAGAGGATGGATCAACATTGTAGTTAATCCACAACACTAACCTAAATGACAGAGTGAAAAGAAGGAAGCCTGTACAGAATAAAATATTGAAAGACATACATCCTGTTTGCAATAAGGCACTAAAGTAAAACTGCAAAAAAATGTGGCAAAGAAACATAACACTTTGTATTCAGGACAAAGTTATGTTTAGGGCAAATCCAAGTTCACTTCATATTTTCAAGCATGGTGGTGGCTGCATCGTGTCATGGGTATGCTTGTCATTGGCAAAGACTAAGGAGTTTTTTATGATACAAAGAAACAGAATAGAGCTAAGCACAGGCATAATCCTAGAGGAATGCCTTGTTCAGTCTGTATTCCAACAGACACTGGGAGACAAATTAATGTGCACATAAGTAATCCAGGTGTGCAAAGCTCTTAAGAGACTTACTCAGAAAGACTCACAGTTGTAATCGCTGCCAAAGGTGATTCTAACATGAATCAACTCAGGGGTTTGAATACTTATGTAAATTAGATATCTGTATTTTATTTTCAATAAATCAGCTAACATTTATAAAAACATGTTTTCACTTTGTCATTATGGGCTATTGTGTGTAGATAGTGGAGAAAAAAATATATTTTGAATTTAGGTTGAAACAACAAAACGTGGAATAAGTCTACCTCCTCCTCCTCGCCTCCCTCTGGGGTGGGTCCGTTGTGGGCTTCATGGAAGAGGATCTTCTTCATCTTCCTGTACTGAAGGTTGTCCAGCTCCCGCACTGCGTCCTTGGTCCTCGCTATGAGGTCCATCACCGCCGTTAGGGGACGCTCACGACACAGAAACCGGTGCTACAGACAGGGGGGGAGGGGGGAGTGCAAAGAGTTAGAGAGAGAAATTGAGGAAGAGAGGAGGAACAAGAAAAAGGTGTGTGCGCTGCACTCTTACATTCAGCAACACATCGGAGATAGGCCTGTCTTGTGGAATCTTCTGTAGACAGGAGTCCACAAAGTTACGGAAATAATCAGACCTACGGCACGAGAGAGAACAGAGTTCAGTAAGAGAGAAGACAGAAAGAGAGCTGATGCGTGAGAGAGCTGGTGAGTGAGCGAAAGAGCGTTAAGAGACAACGAGACAGGGATGTAAAGGAAACAACGAGACAGTGATGTAAAGGAGAGATCAAGAAAAAAAGGATTAAGCAAGAGAGAGGCAGTTAGGTGAATGACAGACCGATAAGTGAGTGGAGAAATGTACATGAGGGAGAGTGACGCTCACCAGTGATTGGACGCTAGGATGGGGCTCTCGTTCTGGGCGATGTGGTATAAGGCACTCATAGCATTCATATTGAACAGAGGAGGCTTCCTTTCCGCTAAAGTGAGACAAGGGAGGGAGGAAGAGAGGGAGAGAGAGGGTATAAAAAGAAGAGATCAATCAAGAGAAGGAAAGGGAGATAGAGAGAAAGTAACAAGTGATAGAGAGAGGAAGGAGAGAGAGGACATGTTAGCTAACAGCCAAAGGAGCTTAGCGCTGAGTCTCTTAAATCCCAGTAACAATGCCGGGACAAACATACACAACATAGACTATTACCAACTCCCAGGGGTTAGGGATTTGGTCAGACCACTCAGACAGGGGTCACACTGAGGGCCTGGGGTCAAAGTTCACTGTGGAGCCATTTGCCAAGACACCTTCATATTTCCTATATTATACTACATTGTTAGATCTCTTTCTTGATGTGGTGTCCAAGGGCGGCATTCCCTCTCTACAGTACCATAGAGATTGTGAATAGTTTGTTGCCATGAAGATCCTAGAGTGGTTTCTTGCCCTGGCGATGCCTACCCAGCTCTATACAGGTGATGCCCAGAGACCAGACGTCCACCTTGCCGTCGTACTGACCCTCGTCCATCGCTAGGATCACCTCAGGTGCCATCCTGGAAAAAGAGTGAACCATCCCTTTATAATCAGCCACTGGTTAAAAAGAGTGTACAATCCCTTGTGTGTAGGGCAGGGAGTGGGGGAGGATTTGGAGATTCACAGGAGAAAACCAGCAGCAATTTGGCCCACAAGGAATTGAATAGTCCACAGTTTGCAGTTCTAGCTCCTCACCAGTAGGGGGTTCCTACAAAGGAGTTGGCGGGGGCAACAATGGAGGCAGAGCCAAAGTCTCCCAGCTTCACCTGGCCAGGCTCTGTCAGGAGGATGTTCCCTGCCTTCACATCCCTGAGAGGAGAGGAGCACTGTTAACACAATGTGACAAAAACAATGTTGACACAACGCAGAGATAACAACGTTGAACATATTCATTTAAACCAGGGGTGGGCAAACGTTAAAGCTCGAGGACCACAACGGGATTTCAAAATTCAACAGAGGGCCACACAGATTTTAAAAGGGACCGGTTTGTTTGTCAAAATTAATTTGCAGGACAGAAAAAGGGCAGTTATTTGAAAATAAATAAATAATGTATATATAGTCCACAGTATATAGGTCCATTATAATTTCTGCATACTTTCTATACAATTGTAGACACTCAAGAGCAGCCTGGAGTGTTTCCTTAACCAATGATAATTTCCACCCCCTAAAAAAATAATAATAATCATATATATCCCTGATATAACCCTTAATCAGGAAAGACCCTTAAAACTATTTTGGGATAGGGGTCAGCATTTTCACTTTTGGATGAATAGCGTGCCCAGAGTGAACTGCCTCCTACTCTGTCCCAGATGCTAATATATGCATATTATTATTACTATTGGATAGAAAACACTCTGAAGTTTCTAAAACTGTTTGAATGATGTCTGTGTATAACAGAACTCATATGGCAGGCGAAAACCTGAGAAAAATCCAACCAGGAAGTGGGAAATCTGAGGTTTGTAGTTTTTCAAAGCTTGGCCTACGGAATACACAGTGGGATATGAATAAAGTTGCACTTCCTACGGCTTCCACTAGATGTCAACCGTCTTTAGAAACTTGAATGAGGATTCTACTATAAAGGAGGGGCTCATGAGACCGGTTTGAGTCAGTGGTCTGGAAGAGTGTCTCAGGCTCGTGACGCACGCTCCTGACAGAGTTACCTCTCGTTCCAGTGCTTTTCTTCAGATATAGGAATTCTCCGGGTGGAACATTATTGATATTTTATGTTAAAAACATCCTAAAGATTGATTCCATACATCGTTTGACTTGTTTCTACAACCTGTAATGGACCGTTGAGCTTTTGTCTGGACGTAGTGCTTGCGCCTCATGAAGATGGATTACTGGGCTGAACACGCTAACAACAAGTGGCTATTTAGACATAAATTATGGACTTTATGGAACAAATCAGTCATTTATTGTCAAACTGGGATTCCTGGGACTGACTTCTGATGAAGATCATCAAAGGTAAGTGAATATTTATGGTGTTATTTCTAACTTCTGTTGACTCCAAAATGGCAGATATTTCTCTTGCTGGATTGGGCTCTGAGCACCATTCTCAGATGATGCTTTTTCTGTAAAGTTTTTAAAAAATCTGATACAGCGGTTGCATTAAGGAGAAGTCTATCTTTAATTCTGTGAATAACAGTTGTATCTTTTATCAATGTTTATAATGAGTATTTCTGCAAAATCACCAGATGTTTTGGAATCAAAACATTACTGCACGTAACGCGCCAATGTAAACAGATTTTTGGATATAAATATGCACATTATTGAACAAAACATACATGTATTGTGTAACATGATGTCCTATGAGTGTCATCTGATGATCATCAAAGGTTAGTGATTAATTTGATCTACATTTCTGCTTTTTGTGACTCCTATCTTTGACTGGAAAAATGGCTGTGTTTTCTTGACATGGCGGTGATATAACAATCATATGTTGTGCTTTCGCTGTAAAGCATTTTTGAAATCGGACACGATGGGTAGATTAACAAGATGTTTCTTTCATTTGCTGTATTTGGACTTGTTCATGTGTGAAAGTTCCATATTTCTAAAAAAATATTTTTTAATTTAGCGCACTGTTTTTTCAGCTGAATGTTGTCATTCTTTCCTTTACACGGATCAGTCGTCCTGGTCCCTTTGCAGAAAAACAGCCCCAAAGTGTGATGTTTCCACCCCCATGCTTCACAGTCGGTATGGTGTTCTTTGGATGCAACTCAGCATTCTTTGTCCTCCAAACACGACGACTTGAGTTTTTACCAAAAAGTTATATTTTGGTTTCATCTGACCATATGACATTCTCCCAATCTTCTTCTGGATCATCCAAATGCTCTCTAGCAAACTTCAGACGGGCCTGGACATGTACTGGCTTAAGCAGGGGGACACGTCTGGCACTGCAGGATTTGAGTCCCTGGCGGCGTAGTGTGTTACTGATGGTAGGCTTTGCTACTTTGGTCCCAGCTCTCTGCAGGTCATTCACTAGGTCCCCCCGTGTGGTTCTGGGATTTTTGCTCACCGTTCTTGTGGTCATTTTGACCCCACAGGGTGAGATCTTGTGCAGAGCCCCAGATCGAGGGAGATTATCAGTGGTCTTGTATGTCTTCCATTTCCTAATAATTGCTCCCACAGTTGATTTCTTCAAACCAAACTGCTTACCTATTGCAGATTCAGTCTTCCCAGCCTGGTGCAGGTCTACAATTTTGTTTCTGGTGTCCTTTGACAGCTCTTTGGTCTTGGCCATAGTGGAGTTTGGAGTGTGACTGTTTGAGGTTGTGGACAGGTGTCTTTTATACTGATAACAAGTTCAAACAGGTGCCATTAATACAAGTAACAAGTGGAGGACAGAGGAGCCTCTTAAAGAAGAAGTTACAGGTCTGTGAGAGCCAGAAATCTTGCTTGTTTTTGTAGGTGACCAAATACTTATTTTCCACCATAATTTGCAAATAAATTCATAAAAAATCCTACAATGTGATTTTCAGGATTTTTTTCCCCCTCATTTTGTCTGTCATAGTTGAAGTGTACCTATGATGAAAATGACAGGCCTCTCTCATCTTTTTAAGTGGGAGAACTTGCACAATTGGTGGCTGACTAAATACTTTTTTGCCCCACTGTATATGGTATAGAAGAAGACAAGGCCCGGTTTCCCAAAAGCATCTTAAGGTTAAGTTCATCGTTAGAACCTTCATAGGGGAATGGTTAAATCGCCAAGCAATTGTTATTAACGTTGTACTTGAAAATGCTCGTAATCTAACGCCTACCGCAGACCACTTGTAGAACAGCTAATTGTGTCATTACATGCTTTCTTTGCCCTCCCGAATCACTTTATACACAGATCTCAGCTAAAACAGAATCACGTGGTTCATCCGCCTCTCTGTGACTGTGAAAACTTCAGAACAAAGTTGACTACAAATACGTTACCAATGTCTTTGCAATTAATACAAACAAGCAACGTATAAAAATATGCTTAGAATGAAAACAGAGTTGAATGCTCAAAAATATAAACAGTAAGCTATAGGCCTATTTCAATCATATCAAAATACATTTCATGTTCAGGCTACAGTGTATAACTTTTCTCAATATATTATGTGCCAAATCTGTGATTTTTTGCATTTTTATTGGGTAAGCATTGGAGTAAACTGCCTCAATATTTGCAGCCGTAGGTGGTAATCTCTCTTTCTCTGCGTCAGTATTGTGAAATAATTTGAAAGTTAAGGAAATATTTGAATGGAGAAAGCTGTTCCGAGAGCAGCGCTCCTTTTCTTTCGATCCTATTAGTGACGACACATGCTCCAACGATGCACTTGTAGTGGTGTTTTGGAAAAACTCATGTTACATCTTCGGCCATTGTCGGAAAGATCCATAGTTAAAACACTTGTAAGCCTAAATTCCATCGCTATCGGGAAAATGAGCCCAGGCTATTAAGGCCACAACGGAATGATTATTGAAATGACACTGAGTAAAATCTCTGATGACAGACTAGACTGAAAGACATAGCATTGAAAACAGAACTGGAATCGAACGGCCAGAATTGCTCTAAGACACTGCACAGTGACGGCATATGGACAACACAGTAGCATGGACCAAGAGGTTGTAGTAGTTGTTTGACTAAGTCGCTTTGGATAAAAGCATCTGCTAAAATGGCATATATTTTTATAATATTACCTATGGATCATGTTGTGGGAGTGAAGATAGGCCAAGCCCAGTAGTGCACCATGGGTAATAGCAGCTATTTCCACCTCCTGTAATGGCTTCTTGTGAACTACAGACACACAGACACACACAGAGACACACAGAGACACACAGAGACACACAGAGACACACAGAGACACACAGAGACAGTAAGAAAGAGGGAGAGAGAGTCTAGTTATATACAAAGCTTCAAAAACATGCTAAACGCCTTTAAACATGACTCAAAATAATCCCTGCAATTGGTCTCTGGTGTACTAACCTTCTAGAAGATCGGAGGCAGAGCCTAAACAGTACTCCATCACCAGCTGAGGGAGGGGGGGACAGATTATTAGTAGACACTCAAATAGTGTACTGGGAGCACACACACTGCTAATACCGACCCATGCTGTGTGTTCTCTGAGGTAGCATCCTCTGTACTCGATGGTGTTGGGATGACGGAGCTTCTGGAGGAACTTCACCTCCTTGATGATATCCTGCCATTTCTGAGGAGAACAAGAGAGAGAGCAGGGGTTAATACCAAACATCATGTCACAGGGAATCATGGAAAATAGACAAAAAAGTAAATTGGCTTTTCAAGGATGTTTAGGGACAATTCTAAGCCAATGTAAGGGTCCTGAGTGTGCAGGCTTTTGTTCCAGCCAAGCGCTAACACATCTGTTTCTATTCCTAAACTTAAGTGTTTGCGTGCGTTGGCTCACCTCGTTGGACTGCTTGCCGGTGTAGGACATCTTCTTGATGGCCACCACCTCGTTGTTGCGCACATCTCGGGCCTGTCAGACACAGCATCGAGAAGGACAGACACGCTTCATACAAACTCTCAAAACACCTTGTTACACACTTTGATAAGGAGAGCAAACGCACACACTTTCATAATCAAAACTCTCCCCTCCCCCTAATATAAGTTCTCCTTACGAAGTAGACGGCCCCGAAACTGCCATGGCCGATCTCTCGGAGGTCAGCGAAAAGCTTCTCGGGGTCATCTCTGTAGAAGAGCTCAGCCACATCCGGGTCCTTTAGATTGCCCGCCCGCACACTCGAGGGCATAGCCAGGGCCTGGTGGACAGAAAGAGAAAATCATGAGGGAAAAAAAACATTTTAAAAAAGAGGGGGGGAATGTGGATATGGTGGGAAAAGAAAGTGAGAAGGACAGAACAGAGAGTGGAAGAGAAAATGCAGAAGACAAGGTAGAGAGAGAAGAAGGGTAGGGGAATAGAGGAAGAGGTAGAGAGGAAGAGGAGTAAAGAAGGGTATAGAGATAGAGAAAGGCAGAGAACAAGTGAGGAGAGAGGAGAGAAACCGAAAGAGAGGGAGGTTAGTTCTCACAAAGTGCACTTAATAACAAACCCATATTAAAAATGTATAACTCGTCTCAACCCTCGGCAGAGAGTGCTTGCGTACATATTATGGTGAGGGATACACAAACTTTCACTACAGCCCGCATGGCATGTGCGCACACGCACATAACAGTCCCTCTGTAACTGTAAATCAAAGTGCTGTGAGAGCAGAGACATGGTTTACTCATAACTTAAGGTGCTACACATAGGATTGTATTTTTACATTGTAATTTCCTAAAATGGCCATAATATATCTGCAGGGATTGTGGAATGATAGTGTTTCACAGTATTACTTACATGCCAGTGTTTTGATTGGCTGCAATATTCGCCTATAGATTTCTCCCACTGTTAAACTGGGAAAGCTGCTGTTTTGACTTTGTGGCTGCGTTATCTAGTGGAAATCGCACTCATTTCCTTGTTGCTAAAATTATACACTGCTTGCTCAATTTCAGTTTATGTGACAAGCAATGAATAGTGTAGGGAATCATTGTACCACCTAAATCGCTAGAAACATTTCCAATAGCAGAAAATATTGTTTTTACAGCTGTTTGAAGCTGGTGGACCAACACCGAAAATAAAAGGCTCAAACCCAGAAAACACAGCCACATATTCAGAACAGATGCCGCTAAGGCGTGAGAAATCAACAGCCAATCACAACACTGACAGGTAAGTAATACTGTGAAACATTACACAATTACTGCAGATATATTATGGAAATTCTGAATTGCTACCTATCAACATGGACTGATCCTTTTCAATTAAACATAGTTGAACTTCCACCTGACAGGTGTGGCATATCATGAAGCTGATTTAACAACATGATCATTACAGGTGC
This sequence comes from Oncorhynchus tshawytscha, assembly GCF_018296145.1. Classification (NCBI taxonomy): domain Eukaryota; kingdom Metazoa; phylum Chordata; class Actinopteri; order Salmoniformes; family Salmonidae; genus Oncorhynchus; species Oncorhynchus tshawytscha. The sequence goes on along the minus strand of NC_056429.1, from coordinate 45,729,330 downwards.
ACCTTGTCCTAGCTGCAATAAGGATTAGCCACAATAGTGGACTTTGCGGTTAGCCTCCAAAAAAAGTATGGCATAATTCTACTATTTGTATTAATTTGCATCTGTCAATGACATAGTTTTATTTTGAAGGCAAACTGCAAATTCCACTATTGTGCCTAATCCTTATTGTGGCTAGGTTCACAACACATAACCCGGTCCGGTGGAGCCTCACTAGGCAGATGACGTTAGTTGGCTGCTTATAACATTAGCTTAGGGCAACAAGGTTAAGTAGCTGGCTAGTTACAGTGCCTTGCGAAAGTATTCGGCCCCCTTGAACTTTGCGACCTTTTGCCACATTTCAGGCTTCAAACAAAGATATAAAACTGTATTTTTTTGTGAAGAACCAACAACAAGTGGGACACAATCATGAGGTGGAACGACATTTATTGGATATTTCAAACTTTTTTAACAAATCAAAAACTGAAAAATTGGGCGTGCAAAATTATTCAGCCCCTTTACTTTCAGTGCAGCAAACTCTCTCCAGAAGTTCAGTGAGGATCCCCTTTGTGTGGCTGCAATGCACCCTAAGAAAATCCATGCCTTTTGTGGCCAGTGGCCATTGAGCCCTTGGCCTGGAGTGCTGCGCGCTCCGAAGCACCTCTCACTCACATTGCTCTCCATCACATGATGGGGTCTTTCTCATAGGCTACAAGTGAAGACAGACCCATTGAATACGCAACTGAGCGTGTCCTTATCTAATTCCGAGGTGCATATTGAAGATATTGGAAAAACTGTCCACATTTACTTTTCATCAACCAACAAGATGAGAAGGCCTAATGAACAGCAATAGCACTAGACTATGTCAATCTACTATCCCCCACAGTACAAAAGAAGACCTATTCTATGCTGTGCAATCAATAAAATATTCCAAACAGTCTTGCACAGTTGTGGGATGCGATAGATCTCAAATTAATACAACCACTAGTAGGGTTGCAAAGGGTCGGAAGACTTCCAGGAAATTTTCCATGGGAAGTTAAGCAACATTCCCAAAATTCCCGGGCTTAACTTCTCTAGGATAGGGGGCAGCATTTGAAATTTTGAATGAAAAGCATGCCCAAATTAAACTGCCTTCTACTCAGGCCCAGAAGATAGGATATGCATATAATTAGTCGATTTGGATAGAAAACACTAAAGTTTCCAAAACTGTTAAAATAATGTCTGTGTATAACAGAACTGATTTGGCAGGCAAAAACCTGAGAAAAATCCATTCAGGAAGTAGTTTCTTTTTTGGTTTTGTAGTTTTCTATCCAATGCCATTACAGTATCCATTGACTTAGGACTCAAATTGCCTTCCACTAGATGTCAACAGTCTTTAGAAATCGTTTCAGGCTTGTATTCTGAAAAATGAGGGAGTAAGAGCAGTCTGAATGAGTGGACCCTGCCGTGTCACAGAGCTTTTTCATGCGAGCGACCAGAGAGAGCCTTTCTTGTTTACCTTTTATATTGACGACGTTATTGTCCGGTTGAAATATTATCGATTATTTATCCTAAAAACAACCTGAGGATTGAATATAAACATCGTTTGACATGTTTTTATGAACTTTACGGATACAATTTGGATTTTTCTGTCTGCCTGTTGCGACTGCGTTTGAGCCTGTGGATTACTGAAGAAAACTAACAAAACTGAGGTTTTCGGATATAAAGAGAGACTTTATCGAACAAAAGGAACATTTATTGAATAAATGAATGTCTTCTGAGTGCAAACATATTAAGATCAACAAAGGTAAGTTATTAATTTTCTCTCTATTTCTGACTTGTGTAACTCTTCTACTTGGCTGGTTACTGTTTGTAATGATTTGTCTGCTGGGCTATGTTCTCAAATAATTGTAAGGTATGCTTTTGCCGTAAAGAATTGTTGAAATCTGACACTGTGGTTGGATTCACAAGAAGTTCATCTTTAAACCAATGTAAAATAGCTGTATCTTCTCTGAATTTTTATAATGAGTATTTCTGTATTTGAATTTGTCGCTCTGCAATCTCACTGGATGTTGGCCAGGTGCGTCCCACATACCCTAGAAAGGTTAAATTCAACCTTTTTTTTGTGGGATACACTAGGCAATTCTAGATCTTGTGGCATTTTGTTTAAACTACAACCAATTCAATGGAATTGCAAACCTCTGCATGCACAGTACATTCTTCCATCACATGTGCAGCTGATTCTCAAGATCTTGCACACTAATGAGATGCTATTGAGCCCACACTACTAGTCAGACAAGGACTACATGCTTTCTGGTAAGTTTTGATTACAATACTGGGTGGGGTGAATATATGACATACATGATTGTGTTAACTAGTAAATAGTAGCCTATAGAAAAGTGTGTTTAAATCATTTATAACAAGTTAACAATTTCTGCTAGTTAGTTTTTGCTACCATGTGGGTTTTTAGCTTGCTTGAGCCTGCAAACTGAGTGTTAATTAAAATGTTTCCATACAGGTTTCATTTTAAACATTTATCTTACAAAGCAGTTGTTTAATCTAACTGCTTAACCAATTATCTGTACATGGAATTGTATTTTTTTTAACTCATTCTTTTTCTAATCTTTACAGGAAAATGCCACAGGCACTATCTGATGTGTGGAGACATTTCACTGCAGCTAATGTAGAAGAAAAAGCTGTGTACATGTGCAAATACTGTGCCAAATCATATGTGAAGAATTCAAAAAAGATGCAGAATCATCTGGTCAAGTGCATAAAGTTCCCTCAGCGCTCACAACAAGAAACCTCTGTGACAAAAGTCTATCTACTTCTATTCGAGGTGAAAATGATGAATCAGACACCTTATCGATAGCAACAGCTCATGGTCCTCCTGTGATCAGAAGTTTTTTTGACTCCATGGAGGAAGGTAGTCAGAGAAATGCTGATGAACGTCTTGCTCGAGCTGTGTATGCAACTGGTTCACCTCTGATGCTCACAGGCAATGTGTATTGGAAGAGATTTCTGAATGTTCTTCACCCAGCATACACCCCTCCAACCTGACATGCTTTATCTACTCATTTGCTGGATGCAGAGTTCAACAGAGTTCAAGTGAAGGTCAAGCAAATCATAGAGAAAGCAGACTATTGCAATCATCTCTGACGGGTGGCTAAATGTTCGTGGGCAAGGAATAACTAACTACATCATCTCCACCCCTCAATCAGTATTCAACAAGAGCACAGACACAAGGGACAGACACACCGGTCTTTACATTGCAGATGAGCTCAAGGCAGTCAATGACCTTGGACCACAGAAGGTATTTGCACTGGGGACAGACAATGCTGACGAACATGATGCTTGCTTGGTCTAAAGTGGAGGATTCCTAACCTCACATCACACCCATTGGCTGTGATGCTAATGCATTGAATCTGCTCCTCAAGGACATCATGGCACTGAAAACCATGGATACACTACAAGAGAGCCAGGGAAATGTTTAGGTATGTGAAGGGTCATCAAGTTATAGCAGCAATCCACCTCACCAAGCAAAGTGAGAAGAATAAGAGCACAATGTTGAAGCTGCCCAGCAACACCCGTTGGAGTGGTGTTGTCATCATGTTTGACAGTCTCTCCAAGAAATGGCCATATCACTGTCTGCCGATATGGACAGCCACATCAAGAGGATCCTCCTGGATGATGTATTTTGGGAGAGTGGTAAGCAGCCTGAAACTCCTGAAACCTATAGCAGTAGCCATTGCCCAGATTGAGGGAAACAATGCCATCCTGTTTGATGTTCAGACTAGAGGTCGACCGATTATGATTTTTCAACGCCGATACCGATTATTGGAGGACAAAATATTATAATATAATATAAAATATTGTTGCAATTGTCATTATTACAAAAATGTGTGTATATAAAAAAGTATATATATATATATATATATATATATATATATATATATATACTTTTTTATATACACACATTTTTGTAATAATGACAATTGCAACAATATTGAATGAACACTTATTTTAACTTAATATAATACATATGGGCTTTTGGATGGGTGTTCTTAAGGTGATTTGATTTAGCCGTTGCTGACCCCACAAATACTCTCAACTGTTTGAATAAAAATAGAATTTAAGTTACCTGTGATGAATGTTGAAAACAAAAACTGCAATTTCTATATGCAGGAAATACTATTTTAATAATGGACATGGTAAGAATTGACTACCAAAGTGCGAGTCATGATTCCCATGACACCTTCTAGCAAAATCTGAAAAGTGGTTCCTTCAATCATTTATTCCATAGGATATTTTTAGATTCACTTAAAATAAGGTCTGTGTTTCATGTAGGCTTACACCACCTTGCAAATTTTACAACTGTGTAGATATCTATAGGACAAGGTAACTAATCAATATTGGCTAAATATAAGCTAAGATCATTTTTTTTATAGAGTGGATTTATGAAAATATTTTGACAAACGTTACCTTATCCGAGTGAGATTTACACGGGTATCAAAACGCCGAGGCGGTTTAAGCCTGCACGAAACACAGACCTTATTTGAAGTAGATCAAGACATTCTGTATGGAAGACATGAACGGTAAAGAAGGAACCCCTTTCAAGTTCAGCCGCAAGTTATTACAGGAATTATAACGCGTCGACTCTCTAAACCAGTGGTTCTTAACCTGGGTTCGATCGAACCCCAGGGGTTCAGTAAGTCAGTCTCAGGGGTTCAGCGGAGGTCAAGACACACATCCGACTCATATGATTCATGATGACACGCCTCGCTTGGCCATCGTTGGCTACAGGTGATCACGCTACATCGCTTGGCCTATCTGTGCTGCAGGGAATTTGGTACGCTCAGTAGTCGACTTGTGACGTCGTGATGGTACGTCTTGTGATTTCTTTCTTAATATTTTAATCCATTCATACTTACTATGTCGAGCAAAAAAATGTGGTCGGACGAATATGTACAATATGCATTCACATGTATAACGGAACGTGATGGGAGTCCTAACTGCATGATTTGCAATGCCAAGTTGAGCAATTCTAATCTAGCACCGGCAAAACTAAGAGAACACTTCCTTAAGCTGCATGGAGATGGAAAATACAAGAACACAACGCTCGCTGAATTCAAGGTGAAGAGAGCCAGATTCGATGAAAAGGCTACTCTGCCTGTTCTCGGCTTTGTACCCATCAACAAACCGATCCTCACAGCATCGTGCGAAGTTGCTTACCTGATCGCAAAGCAGGGAAAACCACACACCATTGGTGAAACACTCAAAACCAGCTGTGTTGAAGATGGCGAACATCATGCTGGGAAAAGAGGCTGAAGTTAAGTTATCCCAAATTCCTCTTTCAAATAACACCATCAGCGACAGAATAGAGGACATGAGCAAAGATATCTTGGCTCAAGTAGTTGCAGATCTGATTTCAAACCCGGCAAAATTCAGCCTTCAACTCGACGAGACCAAATCAAATGTATTTATATTGCCCTTCGTACATCAGCTGATATCTCAAAGTGCTGTACAGAAAACCAGGCTAAAGGAGACCACAGACGTTTCCAATCTAAGCCAGCTTGCTGTATTCGTGCTCTGTGTGAAAGACGACGTGATAAAGGAAGATTTTTTATTTTGTAAGCCTCTTACAACAACAACTAAGGCAGCTGATGTGAAGAAACTTGTGGATGACTTCTTCAAAGACAACAATCTTTCGTGGGATATGATTTCTGCAATTTGTTCATGCTGGGAAGAAAGTCTGGTTTTGGTGCGCTAGTGAAAGCCGATGCACCACACATCATTGTTACGCATTGTATTCTGCACAGGCATGCGTTGGCAACAAAAACCTTGCCTCCAAAACTGGCAGAAGTATTAAAAATTGTAGTGGAATGCGTGAACTATGTGCGAACTAGTGCTCTGAGGCACCGCATCTTCAGTGAGCTGTGTAAAGAAATGGGCTCTTAATTCAAGGTACTTCTGTACCATTTTAACGTTCGGTGGTTATCCCGGGGACAGGTGCTGAATCGTGTTTTTGCCGTGCGTGTGGAATTAGCCCTGTTTTCGCAAGAGCACCAACATTGTCATGCAGATTGCATCAAAATTCTGAGTTCATTCTCATTTTAGCGTACATGGCTGATATCTTCGCAGCTCTCAATCATCTCAATCAAAAGATGCAGGGCGGTGGAGTCAACATCATCGAAGCGGAGGAAAACCTGAAGGCTTTTCAAAAAAAGCTACCGTTATGGAAACGACGAACAAAGAACGATAACTTCGCAAACTTGCCCCTGCTGGACGACTGTGTAAGTAAGATCGAAGATGTATCTGGAATCGGAGACATTTCTGTACCCGCTGAACTGAAGCAAGCAATTGCCACACACTTAGATGAGCTTGCAAAGTCTCTCGACGGATACTTCCCTACAAGAGAGTCATATCCAGCATGGGCGAGACAGCGGGGCACGTTTAGTGTTGAGACAACAGATGTCAATGATGAATACCTCAATGAAATCATTGAAATTCAGCAGAGCCAGGTTCAACAGCAACTCTTCAGAACAACAACGCTTTCAACGTTTTGGTGTCAACAAATGGTAACGTACCCTGTTATTGCTAAGAAAGCTCTGGAGATTTTCATACCGTTTGTTACAACATATCTTTGCGAGCAATCCTTTTCGAGGACGCTGGACATAACTCGAAGAAAAGGAACAGACTTTGCTGCGAAAATGACATGAGTGGCACTTGCCAAGGTTCTGCCTCGTTCCTAGGCCGTCATTGAAAATAAGAATGTGTTCTTAACTGACTTGCCTAGTTAAATAAAGACTAAATAAAGGTGAACAAAAAAAATAATCGGCAAAATCGGCGCCCAAAATTACCGATTTCCGATTGTTATGAAAACTTGAAATCGGCCCTAATTAAATCGGACATTCCGATTAATCGGTCGACCTCTAGTTCAGACTCTGCTAGCAGATGTAAGAGAAGAAATCCGTACTGCCGTGCCCACTTCACTACTGCTCCAAGCAGAGCAAATTGCAGTTCTGAAATACATCAAAAAGCGTGAAGACTTATGCCTGAAGCCCTACACACTGCAGTGTACATGTTGGACCTCGGGTATGCTGGCAAGAGCATCATGTCTGGTGCAGAGAAGGCCTATGGTCATCACTACCGTGTCTCGCCACCTTGGCCTGGATGAGGGCAAGGTTATTGGCAGTCTGGCGAAGTACACTTCCAAGCAAGGGCTTTGGGATGGAGATGCAATATGACAATTGTGCCAACATCTCATCAGCCACCTGGTGGAAAGGACTTTGTGGATCTGAGGCTCTTTCCCCCTCCAAATCCCAGCCGCCTCAGAGCGCAACTGGTCCTTTTTTGGGAACACACAGCACACAGCAGGTTGACCAATACAAGGGTTGAAAAGTCTGATGAGGGTTGAAAAGTCTCAGAGTCTGATGTTCAAGAGGTGGACATTGAGGTCAAGGGAGAAAACATGGAAGCCTGAGAGGAAGACAACCAAAGCCTTAGTTTCTAGAATACCATTTTACAGATGTTGAAAATGTATTTGGGAGATGCGATGGGTTCACTGGGGATCATTCAATATTCCCTTTTGTTGTTCAGTGAAATCATCCCATGTGAAGAGTCAACTCATTTAATTAAAGTTCTGCTACCAACTGGTTGCTAAATTGTTTGTTTTTTCCTATTTGAAGGATTTAATCATTTGCCTACTTAATCATGTCTACTTAAACCTTTTATCTTATATGTTTGTCTCCATATGATATGGTAAACATGTCCAATGCAAAAAAACATTACATTTAAATGGCATTAATATTACTTTGCATATTTTTCCATTAATTCCCATATATTCCTGTTAATTCCGACAGAAAGTTACCATTCTGAATATTCCAAAATGTGGAACCCTAACCACTAGCATCAAAAATAAGCAATAAGCACAAATGTTCTATTAGCTGGAAAACCACAATCAAAAGTGACCACAAATGCGATTATGCATGTAATGCTTTGATTATAAAAGGTCTTTACATATACTAAACAATAATAAAAAAATAAAAATAAATAGTTGCAGTCAAAAGTTTACACACACTTAGGTTGGAGTCAATAAAACTTGTTTTTCAACCACTCCACAAAATTCTGGTTAACAAACTATAGTTTTGGCAAGTCGGTTAGGACATCTACTACGTGCATGACACAAGTCATTTTTCCAACAATTGTTTACAGGCAGATTTCACTTATAATTCACTGTATAACAATTCCAGTCAAAAGTTTACATACATTAAGTTGACCGTGCCGGTAAACAGCTTGGAAAATTCCAGAAAATGTAGAAGCTTTAGAAGCTTCTGATAGGTTAATTGACATCATTTGAGTCAATTGGATATACCTATGGATATGTCTCAAGGCCTACCTTCAAACTCAGTGCCTCTTTGCTTGACATCATGGGAAAAATCAAAAGAAACAAACCAAAAAAATTGTAGACATCCACAAGTGCAGTTCATCCTTGGGAGCCATTTCCAAATGCCTGAAGGTATCACATTCATCTGTACAAACAATAGTAAGCAAGTATAAACACCATGGGACTACGCAGCCGTCATACTGCTCAGGAAGGAGACGCATTCTGTCTCTTAGAGATGAACGTACTTTGGTGCGAAAAGCGCAAATCAATCCCAGAACAGCAAAAGGACCTTGTGCAGATGTTGGAGGAAACAGGTACAAAAGTATCTATATCCACAGTAAAACAAGTCATATATCGATACAACCTGAAAGGACGCTCAGCAAGGAAGAAGCCACTGCTCCAAAACTGCCATAACAAAGCCAGACTACAGTTTGCAACTGCACATGGGGACATGCAGTACTTTTTGGATAAATGTCCTCTGAAATGTCCTCTGGTCTGATGAAACAAAAATAGAACTGTTTGGTCACAAAATAGATGGCTTCATGTGGATGGAAAATTATGTGGATATATTGAAGCAACATCAAGACATCAGTCAGGAAGTTAAAGCTTGGTCGCAAATGGGTCTTCCAAATGGACAATGACCCCATGCATACTTCCAAAGTTGTGGCAAAATGGCTTAACGACAACAAAGTCAAGGTATTGGAATGGCCATCACAATCCCTGACCTCAGTCCTATAGAAAATTTGTGGGCACAACTGAAAAAGCATGTGTGAGCAAGGAGGCCTACAAACCTGACTCAGTTACACCAGCTCTGTCAGGAGGTATGGGCCAGAATTCACCAAACTTATTGTGGGAAGCTTGTGGAAGGCTACCCAAAATGTTTGACCCAAACCATTTAAAAAGGCAATGCTACCAAATACTAATTGAGTATGTAAACTTCTGACTCACTGGGAATGTGATGAAAGAAATAAAAGCTGAAATAAATCACTACTATTATTCTGACATTTCAAATTCTTAAAATAAAGTGGTGATGCTAACTGACCTAAGACAGGGAATGTTTACTAGGATTAAATGTCAGGAATTGTGAAAAACCGAATATAAATGTATTTGGCTGAGGTGTATGTAAACTTCTGACTTCAACTGTATGTATATGTGCGTGAAATTTGTTTGGATTTAGAATGGACCATTTGTCATGCACCTGTCTCTAAACAGGGGCAGGGGGAAAAAATAACGGTCATCTATGCACTTAAATCGCGAATGGAGAACGCTTTTCCCGTGGTTCATTTTCATGCCAGCCAGGTAGGCTAGACTCTTGTTGTAAAGATAAGCAATGTGCTTAATATTAGGAAAGTTCAGAAACAAATATAGTATGCCTAGCCTATAGAAAGCTGATGGTAACCGCTTTTTTAGTGCAATTGCATAGCCGTTAGAACTGTTGAGCAACATGAGCTCTCATGAAATATTTGATTAGATTTCTGAATACAGTTGCAATGACGTCAGAGTGATTAGAGGGACAATAGAGTGCTGAGTGACAGGCAGTTAGCAAGTTTGGTAGGCTACTAATGACCAGCCGCAGGATCAGAGCTAGAAGACTGCCTAATTACCGCGACTAAACGGTCACATGGTATTTGACTGCCTTCATGACCGCCGGTGAGTCGGTAATACGGTAACCATAACAGCCCTACGTCTAACCGGCCTCACAACCGCAGACCATGTGTAACCCCACCAGCCCACCTCCACATCCGGATTCTTCACCTGCGGGATCATCTGAGGTCAGGAGCCTGGACAGCTGATGAAACTGAGGAATATTTATGTCTGTAATAAAGCCCTTGTGGGGGAAAACTCATTCTGATTGGCTGGGCCTGGCTCCCAAGTGGGTGGGCCTATACCCTTCCAGGCCCCCCACGGCTGCACCACTGCCCAGTCACGTGAAATCCATAGATGAGGGCCTAATTTATTTTAAATAGACTGAAGATCTTCTATGAACTGTAACTGTAAAATCTTTGAAATGGTTGTATATTGCGTTTAAATTGTTCGGTATATTATATAATTTCTTAATTTTTATTTTATAAAAATTACATCATTCCCCCCACCCGTGTTAAACCTTCAATTATCTAAAAATGTGTCAACTCAGATTTTCATATTCGCATGTTGTAGCTTAGACCCTATTTTAAATCTGAATTTTGTTATGTGACCACAATCGGTAGACACACAGTGCTCTTGAATACAAGGTGGGTGTCATGTTATGACTGAAAAATGTACTAAAATGTGAATATAATTGAAATTTCAACTTTCAAAAATGGTACCACAAAGATGGTTGGAGGTTCACAGAGAATTTTGACTTGAAATGTAATCTGTCATTTTAAATGATACAGTCAATCCTCCATAGGAAACATATTGAAAACACAGAAATATAGACAAAGGGAATCTCAACACCAACTGTTCAGAGGAGACTGCGTGAATCAGTTCTTCATGTTCAAATTGCTGCAAAGAACCACTACTAAAGGACACCAATAATAAGAAGAGTCTTGCTTGGGCCAAGAAACACGAGCAATGGACATTAGACCGGTGGAAATCTGTCCTTTGGTCTGATGAGTCCAAACTAGAGGTCGACCCATAATCGGCATGGCCGATTAATTAGGGCCGATGTCAAGTTCACACAACAAATCGGTAATCTGCCTTTTTGGATGCCGATTATGGGCGATTACATTGCAATCCACGAGGAAACTGTGGCAGGCTGACCACCTGTTACGTGAGTGCAGCGTCAAAAGGACCTTGTGGCTGCAAGGAGCCAAGGTAAATTGCTAACTAGTATTAAACTTATCTTATAAAAAAACAATCAATTTTCACATAATTACTAGTTAACCTAGTAATATCATCAACCACATGTAGTTAACTAGCTTGTCCTGCTTTGCATATAATCAATGTGTTGCCGATTAATTTATCATCGAACCACAGTCTACTTCAACTTCGCCAAACGGGTGATGATTTAACAAAAGTGCTTTGCCGAAAAAAGCACAATCTTTGCACAAATGTACCTAACCATAAACATCAATGCCTTTCTTAAAATCAATACACAGAAGTATATATATTTTTTTAAACCTGCATATTTAGTTAAAAGAAATTCATGTTCGCAGGCAATATTTAACAGCACAGCGCTGTTTATGACTTCAAGCCTATCATCTCCCAAGGTTAGGCTGGCAATACTAAAGTGCCTATAAGAACATCCAATTGTCAAAGGTATATAAAAATACAAATGGTATAGAAAAAAATAGTCGACGCATCATAATTCCTATAATAACTACAACCCAAAACTCCTTAACTGGGAATATTGAAGAACTGGGAATATTGAACCACCAGCTTTGATATGTTCTCATGTTCTGAGCAAGGAACTGAAACGTTAGCTTTCTTACATGGCACATATTGCACTTTTACTTTCTTCTCCAACACTGTTTTTGCATTATTTAAACCAAATTGAACAGGTTGCATTATTTATTTGAGACTAAATAGATTTTATGTATTATATTAAGTTAAAATAAAAGTGTTCATTCAGTATTGTTGTAGTTGTCATTATAAATCAGCATCTGCTTTTTTTGGTCCTCCAATAATTGGTATCTGTGTTAAAAAAATCCTAATCAGTTGACATCTGAGATTTTTGGTTCCAACCGCTGTGTCTTTGTGAGACGCGGAGTAGGTGAACAGATGATCTCCACATGTGTGGTTCCCACTGTGAAGCATGGAGGTGGTGGTGTCATGGTGCTTTGCTGGTGACAGTGTCAGTGATTTACTTAGAAATCTGCAGCGATAAGCCATCCCTTCTGGGACAATCATTTGTTTCTCAACAGGACAATGACCCAACACACCTCCAGGCTGTGTAAGGGCTATTTGACCAAGGAGAATGATGGAGTACTGCATCAGATCACCCGGCCTCCACCCAATTGAGATGGTCTGGGTTGAGTTGGACCGCAGAGTGAAGGAAAAGCAGCCAACAAGTCCTCATTATTTGTGGGAACTCCTCCAAGACTGTTGGAAAAGCATTCCAGGTGAAGCTGGTTGAGAGAATGCCAAGAGTGTATGAAGCTGTCATCAAGGCAAAGGGTGACTACTTGAAGAATCTAAAATATATTTTGATTTGTTTAACACTTTTTTTGGTTACTACATGATTCCATGTGTTATTTCATAGTTTTGATGTCTTCATTATTATACAATGTAGAACACAGTAAAAATAAAAAATCATTGAATGAGGTGTAAACTTGACTGGTACTGTATATTTTTGAAACAAATATTACAATAGTTTTACAACCATGTTTGTAAGCTTTTAAAATTACAGAAAACTCAGCTGTTCATCTTGTCCAGTGATGAAGACATGGATGTCTCATGGTATGGTGGAGTATGCAAAATGGGTCAACTTTGAGCACCTTTATCTCCTGAATGTTTTGGCATTCAGGTCCAAAAAGTAACTTTCTGACCAAATCTTCCACGGGCAAACATGTATAGAAAGTTAAGTTTGAATCAAAAGGGATGCTGTCAATGGATTTACCCGGCACCTATATTTCCCATTCATTCAAGATTGATATCTGACCTGCAGATAGCGGACAAATTGATATTTTGATGATGAACTATCCCGTTAAACAGCCAAGTCCCTATTTTCCTATTCAAACACTCTTCAAATGCCACCTCCTTCCTCCCTCCCTCAAAATATTAATTGATCTCACATGGTTGTATAGGTGCGAGCATGGCCTTCCACCTACATGACATGTGAGATCAGTGATTAGCCTATTTCAAGGAATAAAGAAAGTTCGATGCCTAAGTCTTGGTTGGTTTTGAGTGTGACCGCTGGAGAGAAAAGAGCAGAGCTAACGTAACCAGCTCCAGTGATTCAGTCTGGAGTGAATGCATCAAGACATCGCCCCTGGGCCCCACTGGGCTTGGGATGCTCTCTTTAAAGCAAACCTTTAAAATAATGTGTGTGAGACAAGTGTTTGTGAGTGTGCAAGAGTGTGTGTGTGTGTGTGTAGAGGGGTGGGGTGTGTGTGGAAAGGACATGCCATGTCTGTACATTATATGGACTGTATGGTCTTTATAGAAATCCAGTGAACCAAACCCACCGCTTTAAAGTAAAATACTCAATATGCTACGCTCTGTTACACAATAACAGTCTATTGGTGCTCAATTCGAGACTCATGTTAGCACAGAAGAACTACATCTTGATCTAGTTAACTGCGATGTCATCAGTGGCTGCACTGAGCATATCACCGATAGGTGTTGTCAAGTAATAAACACTAGGGAGATATTGAGTTGTTGTGAATTCATGGTCTATATTTTTGGTTTGAAATTGATCCAATTCTTCAATGTTACACTAATTTCCATTCCCCATTTTCCCCCATTTTGTTCTAGTATGTATTCACCGTTTTTACAGCGTGATGTGAATCATAGTAAAGTAGGAAGCTAGTAGCTAAACGGTGGGTAAATGAACATGGGGGACCGTGCATTGAAATCTGCTCTAGCCATGTAGCTAGAGGAACTAATTCTGGAAGAAAGGAATTGGGTCATGGAATGCTTCGCTACAATAAAACCATAATGTGTCATTTACTTATTTCTATGGTGTCATGGCATGTAATGGGTCTTGAATGACAGATGGAGTTCAAACCCGGGTCTCGCCCTAGGTTGAAGATGGGATATATTTCGGCTTGGCTTGGCCTCGCAATGCATTTAATTTGTATTTAACTAGGCAAGTCAGTTAAGAATAAATTATAATATACAATGAGTCTCACTCACTTTCAACTTTGTTAAACTACACGTGTACAAGTCAGTGTATGCTCAAATAAGTGTGGTCATTTAGATAACTATCTAGCTAGTTATCCATATTAGACAATGTCATAGTTAGGATGGTACTGTAAAGAAACAGGCAGGGTGCAGGTCTCGAACCATCGGCCTTCTAGCCGGAAGTCCAGCGCTCAATCGACTGTGCCCCAAAAGCATGCTCAAGCGGCAGGGTCGATATCCGCGCTTATAAACCCTGGGTCGTTTCAATACATTTTGGGGCTCAAGCATGTCACTGTCAGCTGACTTAAGTTTAGCATGATGGCTAATTAGCTATCGATGGATGTCTGCAAACACCATACAGTCGTTAGTTTAGCAAGCTAGTTAGCTGTGCCTTGCCAGCAAAGGCAGTTAACGTTAGCTGGTTAGCTGGCCAGTCAATTGATAAGTAAATTATTCCGATGCTAAATACACGCGAAGGCCAGAATCGCAAACTGGCTAAATAGCGCTAACGAGCTAGCCATCATTGTTGACAATAAATTGCAACACTTACCACGGCTTGTTATGATCCCGCTCTAGCTATGAAAAAAAATAATTATCCAATACTAGTAACGTTAGTGGTGGTCTCTTCAATGGAGCATCTCAAATCGACGTACGATGCATTGTCATCGATTTCCTTCTCACATACATCCGATGATTAATTTGATTTGTTCTCAGTGTCCTAGGCTGGCAATCGGTAGGGCTGAGCATAAGCTATCTCGCCTAGCTAGCTGTCTGACTAGCTACTTAATCCGTACCGAACTGGTTAGCCAGTTAGCTTAGCTGGCTAACTACTAGCTAACGTTAGCTGTATACGGGGTGCGGCTGGTCTTCTTCCACCTCACCTGCTCCCTTTCCTTTCATATCGTATTGTATCACTACATCCGTCTTTCCGTCAAGTCTCTACAATGTCTAATATGCTTCTCCCCGTCAGTGTTTTTCTGTCTCACCCCCTTTTTTTGTTCAGAAAAAAAAAACCAAGATGGCTGTGAGTGGGGCGGGAGCGGAAACCGGAAGTAAGGCGCATGGTTGTCAAATATTTGTATAACGAAATCTCATTGTTCTATCTGTGTGGGTGGCTTCTTCTTATTCGTGTCCGTTTCCGGCGCACTAGACACTGTAATGCGTATTGCTGCCTTCCTCAGGCTGGAGAGTGAAATATACACCCGTAGGTGCAGGCAGGTGGACTAAAGAAACCCCAACAACTTGCTATTTCACTCTGTCTGTCATTTATGCACAAAATAGCTACAAGGAAAAATGTGGTTACACATTACACCCAACTCGGTCAGCTCACCAAAAATATCCTCCTATCCTCAGCATACTGTCTGCAATATAACACAGCATGCTTCACAGTCTCTACCTCCCCACATTCCTTACACTTTCCATCTCGGGTTTTCCCCACTAGCAATCCACAATGCCCCAGCCTTGTCAAAATAACACCATTCCTTCTTTCCCTTCCAAGATACATACAGCCTCACATAGTTCTGGATAGAGGAAAACTGCCTACCCCCCTCGTCTCTCTTCCACTCACATTGCCACTCCTGGGTCAACCGCTCTGATATGATGTTCCTACATTCCCATCCCCCCTAACGGGACCATCACATCTACCTCCTCACTCTTTAAAGCAGCTTTCGTCACCATGAGCTGGGACCAACAGAAAACCTACCGTACACCCTTTCTGCCCCACCTTATTAAGAGCCATCAACAGCTATATTATCAGGTCTGGGTGTGCATTTGACTTCCCTTCTCTCAGCGCAACCAGACTAGCAGCAGAGTTTCAACAAAAAATGACACTTTTAGACCCCACTTCTTCCACCCATCCCAATGACCACTCTACTGCTTGTATCTCAGCAGAGAAGAATGACACCCCATCAGACAGCCGCCTCCACTGGTGTATCTGAAACCGGGGAACATGCATCCCAAACCCTGCTGTCCCACTGTCTGGATCCTTTCAAATCAAATCAAATGTTATTGGTCACATACACATGGTTAGCAGATGTTAATGTGTGTGGCGAAATGCTTGTGCTTCTAATCAAATCAAATTTTATTAGTCACATGCACCGAATACAACAGGTTACAGTGAAATGTTTACTTACGAGACCCTAACCGACAGCGCAGTTTTAAAAAAATACAGATAAGAATAAGAGATAAAAGTAACAAGAAATTAAAGAGGAACAGTAAAAAATAACAATATTTACAGGGGAGTGCCGGTTAGTTGAGGTAGTATGTACATGTAGGTAGAGTAAATTAAAGTGACTATGCATAGATGACAACAGAGTGGCAGTGGTGTGGAGAAGGGAGGGGGGCGGCAATGTGAATAGTCTGGGTAGCCATTTGACTAGATGTTCAGGACTCTTATGGCTTGGGGATAGAAGCCTCTTGGACCTAGACTTGGTGCTCCGGTACCGCTTGCCGTGTTGTAGCAGAGAGAACAGTCTATGACTTGGGTGTCTGGAGTCTTTGACAATTTTCAGGACCTTCGTCTGACACCGCCTGGTATAGAGGTCCTGGAGGGCAGGAAGCTTGCCCCCAGTGATCTACTGGGCCGTTCGCACTACCTTCTGTAGTGCCTTGCGGTCGGAGGCCGAGCAGTTTCCATACCAGGCAGTGATGCAACCAGTCAGGATGCTCTTGATGGTGCAGCTGTAGAACTTTTTGAGGATCTGAGGACCCATCCCAAATCTTTTTCAGTCTCCTGTTTTGTCGTGCCTGCTTCATGACTGTCATGGTGTGCTTGGACCATGTTAGTTTGTTGGTGATGTGGACACCAAGAAACTTGAAGCTCTCAACCTGCTCCAGTGCAGCCCCATCGATGAGATTGGGGGCGTGTTCAGTCCTCTTTTTCCTGTAGTCCACAATCATCTCCTTTGTCTTGATCACGTTGAGGGAGAGGTTATTATCCTGGCACCATACGGCCAGGTTTCTGACCTACTCCCTATAGGCTGTCTCGTTGTTGTCGATGATCAGGCTGATGTGTCATCGGCAAATGTAATGATGGTGTTGGAGTCGTTCCTGGCTGTGAAATTATGATTGAACGGGGAGTACAGGAGGGGGCTGAGCTCGCACCCCTGAGGGGCCCCTGTGTTGAGGATCAGCGTGGCGAATGGGTTGTTACCTACCCTTACCACCTGGGGGTGGCCCGTCAGGAAGTCCAGGATCCAGTTGCAGAGGGAGGTGTTTAGTCCCAGGGCCCTTAGCTTATTGATGAGCTTTGAGGGCACTATGATGTTGAACGCTGAGCTGCAGTCAATGAATAGGATTCTCACATAGGTGTTCCCTTTGTCCAGGTGGGAAAGGGTAGTGTGGAGTGCAATAGAGACTGCATCATCTGTGGATCTGTTGGGGCAGTATGCAAATTGAGTGATCTAGGGTTTCTGGGATGATGGTGTTGATGTGAGCCATGACCAGCCTTTCAAAGCACTTCATGGCTACAGACGTGAGTGCTACGGGTCAGTAGTCATTTAAGCAGGTTACCTCAGTGTTCTTGGGCACAGGCACTATGGTGGTCTGCTTAAAACATGTTGGTATTACAGACGCGGACAGGGAGAGGTTGAAAATGTCAGTGAAGACACTTGCTAGTTGGGCAGTGCATGCTTGCAGTACATGTCCATGTAATCCGTCTGGCCCTGCTGCCTTGTGAATGTTGACCTGTCTAAAGGTCTTACTCACATCGGCTGCGGAGAGCGTGATCACACAGTCTTCCGGTACAGCTGGTGCTCTCATACATGTTTCAGTGTTATTTGCCTCGAAGCAAGCATAGAAGTAGTTTAGCTTGTCCGGTAGGCTCGTGTCACTGGGCAGCTCTCGGCTGTGCTTCCCTTTGTAGTCTGTAATGGTTTGCAGGCCCTGCCACATCCGACGAGCGTCAGAGCCGGTGTAGTACGACTTGATCTTAGTCCTTTATTGACGCTTTGCCTATTTATGTCACGTTCTGACCTTTATTTCCTTTGTTTTGTCATTATTTAGTATGGTCAGGGCGTGAGTTGGGGTGGGCAGTCTATGTTTGTTTTTCTATGATTTGGGTATTTCTATGTTTCGGCCTAGTATGGTTCTCAATCAGAGGCAGGTGTCATTAGTTGTCCCTGATTGAGAATCATACTTAGGTAACCTGTGTTGCACTGTTTCTTTGTGGGTGATTGTCTATGTTGATGGCTTGTTTCAGCGCAGCTCGCATTAGCTTCACGGTTGTTATTTTGTTTACTGTTTTTGTATAGTGTTTCAGTGTTCAGTGTTTTCTTTATTAAAATTCATGATGAACACATATCACGCCGCATTTTGGTCCTCCGATCCTTCTCGCCTCTCCTCTTCAGATGAAGAGGAGGACGACCGTGACAATTTATTAGATGGTTCGTCGGAGGGCATAGCGGGATTTCTTATAAGCTTCCGGGTTAGAGTCCCGCTCCTTGAAAGCGGCAGCTCTAGCCTTTAGCTCAGTGCGGATGCTGCCTGTAATCCATGGTTTATGGTTGAGGAATGTGCATACGGTCACTGTGGGGACGATGTCAACAATGCACTTATTGATGAAGCCAATGACAGATGTAGTGTACTCTTCAATGCCATTGGAGGAATCTCAGGAACATATTCCAGTCTATGCTAGCAAAACAGTCCTGTAGCTTCTAGTGCAGTAATATCTAACAAGTAATTTAACAATTCCCCAACAACTACCTAATACACACACATCTAAAGGGATGGAATAAGAATATGTACATATGGATGAGCGATGGCCGAGCAGCGTAGGCAAGGTGCAATAGATGGGATAAGATGCACTAGATGGTATAAGATAAATCAAATCAAATCAAATCAAATTTTATTTGTCACATACACATGGTTAGCAGATGTTAATGTGAGTGTAGCGAAATGCTTGTGCTTCTAGTTCCGACAATGCAGTAATAACCAACAAGTAATCTAACTAACAATTTCAAAACTGCTGTCTTATACACAGTGTAAGGGGATAAAGAATATGTACATAAAGATATATGAATGAGTGATGGTACAGAGCAGCATAGGCAAGATACAGTAGATGGTATCGAGTACAGTATATACATATGAGATGAGTATGTAAACAAAGTGGCATAGTTAAAGTGGCTAGTGATACATGTATTACATAAGGATGCAGTAGATGATATAGAGTACAGTATATACGTATGCATATGAGATGAATAACGTAGGGTATGTAACATTATATTAGGTAGCATTGTTTAAAGTGGCTAGTGATATATTTTACATCATTTCCCATCAATTCCCATTATTAAAGTGGCTGGAGTTGAGTCAGTGTCAGTGTCAGTGTGTTGGCAGCAGCCACTCAATGTTAGTGGTGGCTGTTTAACAGTCTGATGGCCTTGAGATAGAAGCTGTTTTTCAGTCTCTCGGTCCCAGCTTTGATGCACCTGTACTGACCTCGCCTTCTGGATGATAGCGGGGTGAACAGGCAGTGGCTCGGGTGGTTGTTGTCCTTGATGATCTTTATGGCCTTCCTGTAACATCGGGTGGTGTAGGTGTCCTGGAGGGCAGGTAGTTTGCCCCCGGTGATGCGTTGTGCAGACCTCACTACCCTCTGGAGAGCCTTACGGTTGTGGGCGGAGCAGTTGCCGTACCAGGCGGTGATGCAGCCCGCCAGGATGCTCTCGATTGTGCATCTGTAGAAGTTTGTGAGTGCTTTTGGTGACAAGCCGAATTTCTTCAGCCTCCTGAGGTTGAAGAGGCGCCGCTGCGCCTTCTTCAAGATGCTGTCTGTGTGAGTGGACCAATTCAATTTGTCTGTGATGTGTATGCCGAGGAACTTAAAACTTGCTACCCTCTCCACTACTGTTCCATCGATGTGGATAGGGGGGTGTTCCCTCTGCTGTTTCCTGAAGTCCACAATCATCTCCTTAGTTTTGTTGACGTTGAGTGTGAGGTTATTTTCCTGACACCACACTCCAAGGGCCCTCACCTCCTCCCTGTAGGCCGTCTCGTCGTTGTTGGTAATCAAGCCTACCACTGTTGTGTCGTCCGCAAACTTGATGATTGAGTTGGAGGCGTGCGTGGCCACGCAGTCGTGGGTGAACAGGATACAGTAAATACATATGAGATTAGTAATGTAAGATATGTAAACATTATTAAAGTGGCATTGTTTAAAGTGACTAGTGATTCTCTATGTAGGCAGCAGTCTCTGAGTTACTCATGGCTGTTTAACAGTCTGATGGCCTTGAGATAGAAGCTGTTTTTCAGTCTCTTGGTGTCAGTTTTGATGCACCTGTACTGACTTCACCTTCTGGATGGTAGTGGGGTGAACAGGCAGTGGCTCAGGTGGTTGTTGTCCCTGATCTTTTTGGCCTTCCTGTGACATTGGGTGCTGTAGGTGTCCTGGAGGGCAGGTAGTTTGCTCTCGGTGATGCGTTGTGTGTACCACACCACCCTCTGGAGAGCCTTGCGGTTGAGGGCGGTGCAGTTGTCGTACCAGGTGGTAATACAGCCCAACAGGATGCTCTCGTTTGTGCATCTGTAAAAGTTTGTCGGTTTTAGGTGACAAGACAAATTTCTTCAGCCTCCTGAGGTTGAAGAGGCGCTGTTGCGTCTTCTTCACCACACTGTCTGTGTGGGTGGACCATTTCAGTTTGTTTGTGATGTGTACACGAGGAAATTAAAACTTTCCACCTTCTCCACTACTGTTCCTTCGATGTGGATAGGGGATGGTGCAGAGGGACTGCTGTTTCCTGAAGTCCACGATCATCTCCTTTGTTTTGTTGACGTTGAGTGAGAGGTTGTTTTCCTTACACCACACTCCGAGTGCCCTCACCTCCTCCCTGTAGGCTGTCTCTTCGTTTTTGGTAATCAAGCCCATTACTGTTGTGTCGTCTGCAAACTTGATGATTGAGTTGGAGGCGTGCATGGCCACGCAGTCATGGGTGAACAGGGAGTACAGGAGGCACCCTTATGGGGCCCCAGTGTTGAGGGTCAGCGAAGTGGAGATGTTGTTTCCTACCTTCACCACCTGGGGGCGGTCCGTCAGAAAATTCAGGACCTAATTGCACAGGGTGGGGTTGAGACCCAGGGCCTCCAGCTTAATGATGAGCTTGGTGTGGATAGTACTATGGTGTTGATCCTTTGATCCATCTGTGAATATACACAAGTAGGGACACCAGGCCCACCGCAGATTGGCCTTTAAACACCAGAGAGACAGGAGCCCCCACTTCCATTCCCAACTCCTTCCCCCATTCTTATACTTAGGGTCACATAGCTTGGCCTAACTGTTCTCACTCCAATTCCCTCTCCTCCCCATTTACATGCCTCTCCCAACAGATACCTTGCAGGGTGAGATAACTAATTCCCCTGCACTTTCTACCCATAGCGCATAGCGCATATTTCTTTGTTGTATTGGGGATATTAACAGTAGTACCAAATTATACTTAAAGGAAAATGTTTTTCTATATTTTCTTATGATTTAGTTATAGCTCATATAATTTAAAAGTATGCACTAACGTGTCTAATAGAATAAACTTTGCAAAAACAAAATGTAGACATAAATGCATTTCTATAGCTTCCAAAGCATTTTTCACAATGATGGGGGAGTTCCAAGACAGGTGGCTTCAAAACAGTCGTCCCCCCCCAGAACCCTTGACTTTTTCCACATTGTTAAGTTACAGCCTTATTCT
Organism: Oncorhynchus tshawytscha; assembly: GCF_018296145.1. Classification (NCBI taxonomy): domain Eukaryota; kingdom Metazoa; phylum Chordata; class Actinopteri; order Salmoniformes; family Salmonidae; genus Oncorhynchus; species Oncorhynchus tshawytscha. The sequence continues at coordinate 45,707,553 of NC_056429.1, read as the reverse complement.
AAAATTGATACAAATATTTAAACAACTCAGCAATCTACACACAATACCCCATAATGAAAAAGTGAAAACAGGTTTTTAATTTCTTTTGCTAGTTTATAAAAAAATTACAAACAAAAATACCTTATTTTCAGTATTCAGACCTTTGCTATGAGACTTGAAATTGAGCTCAGGTGTATCCTGTTTCCATTGATCTTCCTTGATTCAGAGCCCATGACTTTTAACATTTTTTGTTTATGCAAAAATGTATTAAATTGTTTTTTTTCTTCATCAATCTACACACAGTACCCCATAAGAACAAAGGAAAAACAAGGTTTTAGAATTTGTTGGTAATTTATTTTTCCAAAAATATGGAAATATCACATTTACATAAGTTTACAGACGCTTTACTCAGTACTTTGTTGAAGCATCTTTGGCAGTGATTAATTACAGTGTCGAGTCTTCTTGGGTATGACGCTAAAAACTTGGCACACCTGTCTTTGGGGAGTTTCTCCCATTCTTCTCTGCAGATCCCCGCAAGCTCTGTCAGGTTTTAATCAAGGGTCTCTCTGTACTTTGCCTCATTCATCTTTGCCTCGATCCTGACTAGTCTCCCAGTTCCTGCCACTGAAAAACATCCCCACATCATGATGCTGCCACCCCCATGCTTCACCGTAGGGATGGTGCAAGGTTTCCTCCAGATGAGATGCTTGGCATTCAGGCCAAAGAGTTCAATCTTGATTTCATCAGGCTTCATCAGAATCTTATTTCTCATGATCTGAGAGTCCTTTAGGTGCCTTTTGGCAAACTCCAAGCGGGCTGTCATGTGCCTTTTACTGAGGAGTGGCTTCCGTCTGCCCACTCTACTATAAAGGCCTGATGGTGGAGTACTGCAGAGATGGTTGTCCTTCTGGAAGGTTATCCCATCTCCACAGAGGATCTCTAGAGCTCTGTCATCGGGTTCTTGGTCACCTCCCTGACCAAGGCCCGTCTCACCCAATTGCTCAGTTTGGCCTGGCGGCCAGCTCTAGGAAGAGTCTTGGTGGTTCCAAACGTCTTCCATTTAATAATGATTGAGGCCACTGTGTTATTGGGTACCTTCAATGCTTCAGAAATGTTTTGGTAACCTTTCCCAGATCTATGCCTTGACACAATCCTGTCTCGGAGCTCTCAGGACAATTCCTTTGACCTCATGGCTTGGTTTTTGCTCTGACATGCACTGTCAACTGTGGGACCTTATATAGACGTGTGTGCATTTCCAAATCCTGTCCAATCAATTTAATTTACCACATCAAGGACGATCAATGGAAACAGGATGCACCTGAGCTCAATTTAGAGTCTAATAGCAAAAGGTCTGAATACTTAACATTTTTATAAATTAGCAAACATTTACTAAAACCTGTTTTTGCTTTGTCATTATGGGGTATTGTGTGTAGATTGTTGAGCATTGTTTTAAATGTAATCAACTTTAGAACAAGGCTGTAACATAACAAAATGTGGAAAGAGTCAATGGGTCTGAATACTTTCCGAAGGCACTGTACATGTGGGTAGGGGTAAAACCCTCTGTAGCACCTTACGGTTGGATGCCGAGCAGTTACCATACCAGGTGGTGATGAACCGGTCAGGATGCTCTCCATGGTGCAGTTGTAGAACTTTGAGGATCTGGATCTGGGGATCCATGCCCCCTTCATGAACGTCTTGGTGTGTTTGGACCATGATAGTTTGATGGTGATGTGGACACCAAGGAACCTGAAGCTCTCGACCCGCTCCACTACAGCCCCATCAATGTGAATTGGGGCGTGTTAGGCCCTCCTTTTCCTGTAGTCCACGATCAGCTCCTTTGTCTTGCTCACATTGAGGGAGAGGTTGTTGTCCTGGCACCACACTGCCAGGTCTCTGACCTGCTCCCTATAGGCTGTTTCATTGTTGTTGGTGATCAGGCCTTCCACAGTTGTGTCCGTCAGGAAGTCTAGGATCCAGTTGCAGATTGCAGAGGGAGGTGTTTAGTCCCAGAGTCCTTAGATAAGTGATTAGCTTTGTGGACATTATGGTTTTTATGGTTTTGTCAATTAACAGTATTCTCACATAGTTGTTCCTTTTGTCCAGGTGGGAAAGGGCAGTGTGGAGTACAATTGAGATTGTGTGGATCTGTTGGGGCTGTATGCAAATTGGAGTGGTTTTAGGGTTTCCGGGATGATGGTGTTGATGTGAGCCATGACCATCCTTTCAAAGCACTTCATGGCTACAGATGAGAGTGCTACGGGGCGTTAGTCATTTAGGCAGGTTACCTTGGCATTCTTCAGTACATGGGATGATAGTGGTCTGCTTGAATCATGTGGATATTACAGACTCGGTCAGGAAGAGGTTGAGCATGTCAGTGAAGACACTTGCCAGTTGGTCAGTGAATGCTGTGATTACAAATCCTGGTAATCTGTCTGGCCCTGCATTCATCTAAACCAACATAAATGGAGGCAGGCGACAGTGGCTCAAGTAACGTTATCTGGTATCAAGAAAGCCCAATCATGTCTATTCACGAAAGTTCAGGTTTTCAATGGTTTTTGTAGTAAGAGCCAGTGGGGGGACACTAGTGACTCATTGTTCAGATGTGTTTTCAGGCAAAAAAGTTTCTATAATCCACAATGACTTGTCAAGTGCGATCGAAAGGAATTCGCCCCAGCTGGGATTCTTTACTGGTGTGGATGGAACGAGAAGTAACTGTCCGAGAGGGTTTCTGTCCCAAAGCAAGCACCAGTTAGCCTGGAGCTAGCCTGGAGCTAGGCCCTTCTCTTGGCTAGCCAAAGAATTCCATCGGATAATGTCCTGATTTCTATACCTCTTCCGCCAATTGGCCTGGACCCTTTGCTGCCGACACGGAGCCCCGCCGATCCAACACGACTGGTCTGCTGACGTAATCGTCCGAGGGGGTTTAACAGAGTCTCCCGTTGTGATGTCCTAGAGGCCATCTGCTAGCCTGCTGCAAGCCCCAGCCTGCTAGCGGTCTGAATCGCCGTGCCTCCAGCTCGCCTAGCTACTCACTGGACCTTATGATCACTCGTCTACACATGCTTACCTCCACTGTACTCACATCCTATCATACCCTTGTCTGTACATTATGCCTTGAATCTATTCTTCCGCGCCCAGAAACCTGCTCCTTTTACGCTCTGTTCCGAACGCACTAGAAGACCAGTTCTTTTAGCCTTTAGCCGTACTCGTCCTACTCCTCCTTTTTTCCTCTGGTGATGTAGAGGTTAACCCAGGCCCTGCAGCCCACAGCATGACTCCCATTCCCCAGGCGCTCTCATTTGTTAACTTCTGTAACCGTAAAAGATTTGGTTTCATGCATGTTAACATTAGAAGCCCCCTCCCTAAGTTTGTTTTATTCACTGCTTTAGCACACTCCGCAAACCCGGATGTCTTAGCCATGTCTGAATCCTGGTTTAGGAAGGCCACCAAAAATCCTGAAATTTCCATCCCCAACTACAACTTTTTCCAACAGGATATAACTGCCAAAGGTGCCGGAGTTGCAATCTACTGCAGAGATAGCCTGCAAAGTTCTGTAATGCTATCCAGGTCTGTGCCCAAACAATTCGAGCTTCTACTTTTAAAAATCCACCTTTCCAGAAACAAGTCTCTTACTGTTGCCGCTCGTTATAGACCCCCCTTGGCCCCAGGACACCATATGTGAATTGATCGCCCCCCATCTTTTTTATTTTATCTTTATTTAACTAGGCAAGTCAGTTAAGAACAAATTCTTATTTTCAATGACGAGGAACAGTGGGTTAACTGCCTGTTCAGGGGCAGAACGACAGATTTGTACCTTGTCAGCTCAGGGATTTGAGCTTGCAACCTTCCAGTTACTAGTCCAACGCTCTAACCACTAGGCTACCCTGCCGCCCCAGAGTTTGTACTACCTTCAGAGTTCATACTGTTAGGTGACCTAAACTGGGACATGCTTAACACCCTGGCCATCCTACAATCTAAGCTAGATGCCCTCAATCTCACACAAATCATCAAGGAACCTACCAGGTACAACCCTAAATCCGTAACCAATTGCACCCTCTTAGATATCATCCGGACCAACCTGCCCTCTAAATACACCTCTGCTGTCTTCAACCAGCATCTCAGCGATCACTGCCTCATTGCCTGCGTGAGTACTGGGTCCGCGGTCAAATGGCCACCCCTCATCACTGTCAAACGCTCCTTAAAACACTTCAGCGAGCAGGCCTTTCTAATCAACCTGGCCCGGGTATCCTGTCATAAATATGTGAGAGAAGGTACTGTAAGGATGTGGCCTGGTGCAGGAGATGCGGCAAGCATTTTCATGTGTCTTGTTTGTGTCATGTCGTCAATGTGCGTGAATTTGTCTGTCCATCGTGTACGTCGTCCTGTTATCTGTTTTGTTTGTTTTCCCCTCCCTTGTTTTCACTGCTTGGCCGGCTCCCCACCTCAAGATGGTTGGTGTTTTACTACATTGCATGCTATTGTAAATAACCTGTTGTAACATTGTTTTAAATTTCTTGCAGACATTGGCTATGAAGTTGGTAAGTTGATTGGTAAGTATATGGCATATGTATCTGTCTTGTATTCAAAGTATAATGACACAATGTGAGACCCAGATGCAGACAAAGGAGGCAGATGGTTAGAGTCTCTGATATTTATTGAACAACGGGGGACAGGCAGGAGGCAGGTCAAGGACCTGCAAGAGTTCATAACCAGGTCAGAGTCCAAACGGTACAGGGCGGCAGGCAGGCTCGAGGTCAGGGGCAGGCAGAATGGTCAGGCAGGCGGGCTCAGTGTCAAGGGAGGCAAATGGTCAGAACCGGGAGGACTAGAAAAGAGAGACTAGGAAAAACAGAATTTTGGCCCATTCCTCCTGACGGAGCTGGTGTAACTGAGTCAGGTTTGTAGGCCTCCTTGCTCACACACGCTTTTTCAGTTCTGCCCACAAGTTTTCTACAGGATTGAGGTCAGGGCTTTGTGATGGCCCCTCCAATAGCTTGACATTGTTGTCCTTAAGCCATTTTGCCACAACTTTGGAAGTATGCTTGGGGTCATTGTCCATTTGGAAGACCCATTTGCGACCAAGCTTTTTAAGTTCCTGACTGATGTCTTGAGATGTTGTTTCAATATATCCACATAATTTTCATTCCTCATGATGCCAACTATTTTGTGAAGTGCACCAGTCCCTCCTGCAGCAAAGCACCCCCACAACATGATGCTGCCACCCCTGTGGTTCACGGTTGGGATGGTGTTCTTCGGCTTGCAAGCATTCCCCTTTTTCCTCCAAACACAACAATGTTCAAATGTATTTATATAGCCCTTCATACATCAGTTGATATCTCAAAGTGCTGTACAGAAACCCTGCCTAAAACCCCAAACAGCAAGCAATGCAGGTGTAGAAGCACGATGGCTATGAACAATTCCATAGAAAGGCCAAAACCTAGGAAGAAACCTAGAGAGGAACCAGGCTATGAGGCGTGGCCAGTCCTCTTCTGGATGTGCCAGGTGGAGATTATAACAGAACATGGCCAAGATATTCAAATGTTCATAGATGACCAGTATGGTCAAATACAGTGCCTTGCGAAAGTATTCGGCCCCCTTGAACTTTGCGACCTTTTGCCACATTTCAGGCTTCAAACATAAAGATATAAAACTGTATTTTTTTTGTGAAGAATCAGCAACAAGTGGGACACAATCATGAAGTGGAACGACATTTATTGGATATTTCAAACTTTTTTAACAAATCAAAAACTGAAAAATTGGGCGTGCAAAATTATTCAGCCCCTTTACTTTCAGTGCAGCAAACTCTCTCCAGAAGTTCAGTGAGGATCTCTGAATGATCCAATGTTGACCTAAATGACTAATGATGATAAATACAATCCACCTGTGTGTAATCAAGTCTCCGTATAAATGCACCTGCACTGTGATAGTCTCAGAGGTCCGTTAAAAGCGAAGAGAGCATCATGAAGAACAAGGAACACACCAGGCAGGTCCGAGATACTGTTGTGAAGAAGTTTAAAGCCGGATTTGGATACAAAAAGATTTCCCAAGCTTTAAACATCCCAAGGAGCACTGTGCAAGCGATAATATTGAAATGGAAGGAGTATCAGACCACTGCAAATCTACCAAGACCTGGCCGTCCCTCTAAACTTTCAGCTCATACAAGGAGAAGACTGATCAGAGATGCAGCCAAGAGGCCCATAATCACTCTGGATGAACTGCAGAGATCTACAGCTGAGGTGGGAGACTCTGTCCATAGGACAACAATCAGTCGTATATTGCACAAATCTGGCCTTTAAGGAAGAGTGGCAAGAAGAAAGCCATTTCTTAAAGATATCCATAAAAAGTGTCGTTTAAAATTTGCCACAAGCCACCTGGGAGACACACCAAACATGTGGAAGAAGGTGCTCTGGTCAGATTAAACCAAAATTGAACTTTTTGGCAACAATGCAAAACGTTATGTTTGGCGTAAAAGCAACACAGCTCATCACCCTGAACACACCATCCCCACTGTCAAACATGGTGGTGGCAGCATCATGGTTTGGGCCTGCTTTTCTTCAGCAGGGACAGGGAAGATGGTTAAAATTGATGGGAAGATGGATGGAGCCAAATACAGGACCATTCTGGAAGAAAACCTGATGGAGTCTGCAAAAGACCTGAGACTGGGACGGAGATTTGTCTTCCAACAAGACAATGATCCAAAACATAAAGCAAAATCTACAATGGAATGGTTCAAAAATAAACATATTCAGGTGTTAGAATGGCCAAGTCAAAGTCCAGACCTGAATCCAATCGAGAATCTGTGGAAAGAACTGAAAACTGCTGTTCACAAATGCTCTCCATCCAACATCACTGAGCTCGAGCTGTTTTGCAAGGAGGAATGGGAAAAAATTTCAGTCTCTCGCAGTGAAAAACTGATAGAGACATACCCCAAGCAACTTACAGCTGTAATCACAGCAAAAGGTGGCGCTACAAAGTATTAACTTAAGGGGGCTGAATAATTTTGCACGCCCAATTTTTCAGTTTTTGATTTGTTAAAAAAGTTTGAAATATCCAATAAATGTCGTTCCACTTCATGATTGTGTCCCACTTGTTGTTGATTCTTCACAAAAAAATACAGTTTTATATCTTTATGTTTGAAGCCTGAAATGTGGCAAAAGGTCGCAAAGTTCAAGGGGGCCGAATACTTTCGCAAGGCACTGTAATAATAATCACAGGCAGAACAGTTGAAACTGGAGCAGCAGCATGGCCATGTGGACTGGGGACAGCAAGGAGTCGTCATGGCAGGTAGTCCTGAGGCATTGTCCTAGGGCTCAGGTCCTCTGAGAGAGAAAATAAATAGTGAAAGAGAGAATTAGAAAGAGCATACTTAAATTCACACAGGACACCGGATAAGACAGGAAAAGTACTCCAGATATAACAAACTGACCCCGACACATGAACTACTGCAGCATAAATACTGGAGGCTGAGACAGGAGGGGTCAGGAGACACTGTGGCCCCATCCGATGATACCCCCGGACAGGGCCAAACAGGAAGGATATAACCCCACCCACTTTGCCAAAGCACAGCCCCCACACCACTAGAGGGATATCTTCAACCACCAACTTACCATCCTGAGACAAGGCAGAGTATAGGCCACAAAGATCTCCGCCACGGCACAACTCAAGGGGGGGCGCCAACCCAGAAAGGAAGATCACATCAGTGACTCAACCCACTCAAGTGACGCTCCCCTCCTAGGGACGGCATGAAAGAGCACCAGTAAGCCAGTGACTCCGCCCCTGTAATAGGGTTAGAGGCAGAGAATCCCAGTGGAAAGAGGGGAACCGGCCAGGCAGAGACAGCAAGGGCGGTTCGTTGCTCCAGAGCCATTCCGTTCACCTTCACACTCCTGGGCCAGACTACACTCAATCATATGACCCACTGAAGAGATAAGTCTTCAGTAAAGACTTAAAGGTGGAGACCGAGTTTGCGTCTCTCACATGGGTAGGCAGACCATTCCATAAAAATGGAGCTCTATAGGAGAAAGCCCTGCCTCCAAATCAAATCAAATCGAATCAAATTTTATTTGACACATACACATGGTTAGCAGATGTTAATGCGAGTGTAGCGAAATGCTTGTGCTTCTAGTTCCGACAATGCAGTAATAACCAACAAGTAATCTAACTAACAATTCCAAAACTACTGTCTTATACACAGTGTAAGGGGATAAAGAATATGTACATAAGGATATATGAATGAGTGATGGTACAGAGCAGCATAGGCAAGATACAGTAGATGGTATCGAGTACAGTATATACATATGAGATGAGTATGTAAACAAAGTGGCATAGTTAAAGTGGCTAGTGATACATGTATTACATAAAGATACAGTCGATGATATAGAGTACAGTATATACGTATGCATATGAGATGAATAATGTAGGGTAAGTGACATTATATAAGGTAGCATTGTTTAAAGTGGCAAGTGATATATTTACATCATTTCCCATCAATTCCCATTATTAAAGTGGCTGGAGTTGAGTCAGTGTCAGTGTGTTGGCGGCAGCCACTCAATGTTAGTGGTGGCTGTTTAACAGTCTGATGGCCTTGAGATAGAAGCTGTTTCTCAGTCTCTCGGTCCCAGCTTTGATGCACCTGTACTGACCTCGCCTTCTGGATGATAGCGGGGTGAACAGGCAGTGGCTCGGGTGGTTGATGTCCTTGATGATCTTTATGGCCTTCCTGTAACATTGGGTGGTGTAGGTGTCCTGGAGGGCAGGTAGTTTGCCCCCGGTGATGCGTTGTGCAGACCTCACTACCCTCTGGAGAGCCTTACGGTTGTGGGCGGAGCAGTTGCCGTACCAGGCGGTGATACAGCCCGCCAGGATGCTCTCGATTGTGCATCTGTAGAAGTTTGTGAGTGCTTTTGGTGACAAGCCGAATTTCTTCAGCCTCCTGAGGTTGAAGAGGCGCTGCTGCGCCTTCTTCACAATGCTGTCTGTGTGAGTGGACCAATTCAGTTTGTCTGTGATGTGTATGCCGAGGAACTTAAAACTTGCTACCCTCTCCACTACTGTTCCATCGATGTGGATAGGGGGGTGTTCCCTCTGCTGTTTCCTGAAGTCCACAATCATCTCCTTAGTTTTGTTGACATTGAGTGTGAGGTTATTTTCCTGACACCACACTCCGAGGGCCCTCACCTCCTCCCTGTAGGCCGTCTCGTCGTTGTTGGTAATCAAGCCTACCACTGTTGTGTCGTCCGCAAACTTGATGATTGGGTTGGAGGCGTGCGTGGCCACGCAGTCGTGGGTCAACAGGGAGTACAGGAGAGGGCTCAGAACGCACCCTTGTGGGGACCCAGTGTTGAGGATCAGCGGGGATGAGATGTTGTTGCCTACCCTCACCACCTGGGGGCGGCCCGTCAGGAAGTCCAGTACCTAGTTGCACAGGGCGGGGTCGAGACCCAGGGTCTCAAGCTTGATGATGAGCTTGGAGGGTACTATGGTGTTGAATGCCGAGCTGTAGTCAATGAACAGCATTCTCACATAGGTATTCCTCTTGTCCAGATGGGTTAGGGCAGTGTGCAGTGTGGTTGAGATTGCATCGTCTGTGGACCTATTTGGGCGGTAAGCAAATTGGAGTGGGTCTAGGGTGTCAGGTAGGATGGAGGTGATATGGTCCTTGACTAGTCTCTCAAAGCACTTCATGATGGTGGAAGTGAGTGCTACGGGGCGGTAGTTGTTTAGCTCAGTTACCTTAGCTTTCTTGGGAACAGGAACAATGGTGGCCCTCTTGAAGCATGTGGGAACATGCATAGAACTGGTATAGGGATTGATTGAATATGTCCGTAAACACACCGGCCAGCTGGTCTGCGCATGCTCTGAGGGCGCGGCTGGGGATGCCGTCTGGGCCTGCAGCCTTGCGAGGGTTAACACGTTTAAATGTCTTACTCACCTCGGCTGCAGTGAAGGAGAGACTGCATGTTTTCGTTGCAGGCCGTGTCAGTGGCACTGTATTGTCCTCAAAGCGGGCAAAAAAGTTATTTAGTCTGCCTGGGAGCAAGACATCCTGGTCCGTGACTGGGCTGGATTTCTTCCTGTAGTCCGTGATTGACTGTAGACCCTGCCACATGCCTCTTGTGTCTGAGCCGTTGAATTGAGATTCTACTTTGTCTCTGTACTGACGCTTAGCTTGTTTGATAGCCTTGCAGAGGGAATAGCTGCACTGTTTGTATTCGGTCATGTTACCAGACACCTTGCCCTGATTAAAAGCAGTGGTTCGCGCTTTCAGTTTCACGCGAATGCTGCCATCAATCCACGGTTTCTGGTTAGGGAATGTTTTAATCGTTGCTATGGGAACGACATCTTCAACGCACGTTCTAATGAACTCGCACACCGAATCAGCGTATTCGTCAATATTGTTATCTGACGCAATACGAAACATATCCCAGTCCACGTGATGGAAGCAGTCTTGGAGTGTGGAGTCAGCTTGGTCGGACCTGCGTTGGACAGATCTCAGCGTGGGAGCCTCTTGTTTTAGTTTCTGTCTGTAGGCAGGGATCAACAAAATGGAGTCGTGGTCAGCTTTTCCGAAAGGGGGGCGGGGCAGGGCCTTATATGCGTCGCGGAAGTTAGAGTAACAATGATCCAAGGTCTTTCCACCCCTGGTTGCGCAATCGATATGCTGATAAAATTTAGGGAGTCTTGTTTTCAGATTAGCCTTGTTAAAATCCCCAGCTACAATTAATGCAGCCTCCGGATAAATGGTTTCCAGTTTGCAAAGAGTTAAATAAAGTTCGTTCAGAGCCATCGATGTGTCTACTTGGGGGGGGGGGATATATACGGCTGTGATTATAATCGAAGAGAATTCTCTTGGTAGATAATGCGGTCTACATTTGATTGTGAGGAATTCTAAATCAGGTGAACAGAAGGATTTGAGTTCCTGTATGTTTCTTTCATTACACCATGTCACGTTAGCCATAAGCATACGCCCCCGCCCCTCTTCTTACCAGAAAGATGTTTGTTTCTGTCGGCGCGATGCGTGGAGAAACCCGTTGCCTGCACCGCCTCGGATAGCGTCTCTCCAGTGAGCCATGTTTCCGTGAAGCAAAGAACGTTACAGTCTCTGATGTCCCTCTGCAATGCTACCCTTGCTCGGATTTCATCAACCTTGTTGTCAAGAGACTAGACATTGGCAAGAAGAATGCTAGGGAGTGGTGCACGGTGTGCCCGTCTCCGGAGTCTGACCAGAAGACCGCCTCGTTTCCCTCTTTTCCAGAGTCGTTTTTTTGGGTCGCTGCATGGGATCCACTCCGTTGTCCTGTTTGTAAGGTAGAACACAGGATCCGCGTCGCGAAAAACATATTCTTGGTCGTACTGATGGTGAGTTGACGCTGATCTTATATTCAGTAGTTCTTCTCGACTGTATGTAATGAAACCTAAGATGACCTGGGGTACTAATGTAAGAAATAACACGTAAAAAAAACAAAAAACTGCATAGTTTCCTAGGAACGCGAAGCGAGGCGGCCATCTCTGTCGGCGCCGGAAGTCTGTGCCCAGATGGCAGTAGTCAATGGCAGTAGTTAATGGTAGCTGTTTGCTTAGAAATTCTAGGGACAATTAGGAGGCCTGCGTCTTGTGACCGTAGCGTACGTGTAGGTATGTACGGCAGGACCAAATCAGAGAGATAGGTAGGAGCAAGCCCATATAATGCTTTGTAGGTTAGCATTAAAAACCTTGAAATCAGCCCTTGCCTTGACAGGAAGCCAGTGTAGGGAGGCTCGCACTGGAGTAATATGATACATTTTTTGGGTTCTAGTCAGGATTCTAGCACCAGTATTTAGCACTAACTGAAGTTTATTTAGTACTTTATCCGGGTAGCCGGAAAGTAGAGCATTGCAGTAGTCTAACCTAGAAGTATGGAAAAAGCATGGAATCATTTTTCTGCATCACTTTTGGACAGAAAGTTTGTGATTTTTGCAATGTTACGTCGATGGAAAAAAGTCCTTGAAACAGTCTTGATATGTTCGTCAAAAGAGAGATCGGGGTCCAGAGTAACGCAGAGGTCCTTCACAGTTTTATTTGAGACGACTGTACAACCATTAAGATTAATTGTCAGATTCAACAGAAGATCTCTTTGTTTCTCAGGACCTAGAACAAGCATCACTGTTTTGTCCGAGTTTAAAAGTAGAACGTTTGCAGCCATCCACTTCCTTATGTCTGAAACACAGGCTTCTAGCAAGGGCAATTTTGGGGCTTCACCATGATTCATTGAAATGTACAGCTGTGTGTCATCTGCATAGCAGTGAAAGTTAACATTATGTTTTCGAATGACATCACCAAGAGGTAAAATATATAGTGAAAACAATAGTGTTCCTAAAACGGAACCTTGAGGAACACAGAAATGTACAGTTGATTTGTCAGAGGACAAACCATTCACAGAGACAAACTGATATCTTTCCGACAGATAAGATCTAAACCAGGCCAGAACCTGTCCATGTAGACCAATTTAGGTTTCCAATCTCTCCAAAAGAATGTAGTGATCGATGGTATCAAAAGCAGCACTAAAGTCTAGGAGCACGAGGACAGATGCAAAGCCTCGGTCTGATGCCATTAAAAGGTAATTTACCACCTTCACAAGTGCAGTCTCAGTGCTATGATGGGGTCTAAAACCAGACTGAAGCATTTCGTATACATTGTTTGTCTTCAGGTAAGGCAGTGAGTTGCTGCGCAACAGCCGTTTCTAAATATTTTGAGAGAAATGGAAGATTCAATATAGGCCAATAGTTTTTTTATATTTTCTGGGTCAAGGTTTGGCTTTTCAAGAGAGGCTTTATTACTGCCACTTTTAGTGAGTTTGGTACACATCCGGTGGATAGAGAGACGTTTATTATGTTCAACATAGGAGGGCCAAGCACAGGAAGCAGCTCTTTCAGTAGTTTAGTTGGAATAGGGTCCAGTATGCAGCTTGAAGGTTTAGAGGCCATGATTATTTTCATCATTGTATCAAGAGATATAGTACTAAACCACTTGAGTGTCTCTCTTGATCCTAGGTCCTGGCAGAGTTGTGCAGACTCAGGACAACTGAGCTTTGAAGGAATACGCAGATTTAAAGAGGAGTCCGTAGTTTGCTTTCTAATGATCATGAACTTTTCCTCAAAGAAGTTCATGAATTTGTTACTGCTGAAGTGAAAGCCACCCTCTCTTGGGGAATGCTGCTTTTTAGTTAGCTTTACGACAGTATCAAAAAGACATTTCGGATTGTTCTTATTTTCCTCAATTAACTTGGAAAAATAGGATGATCGAGCAGCAGTAAGGGCTTTTCGATACTGCACGGTACTGTCTTTCCAAGCTGGTCGGAAAACTTCCAGTTTGGTGTGGCGCCATTTCCGTTCCAATTTTCTGGAAGCTTGCTTCAGAGCTCGGGTATTTTCTGTATACCAGGGAGCTAGTTTATTGTGAGAAATGTTTTTAGTTTTAGGGGTGCAACTGCATCTAGGGTATTGCGCAAGGTTAAATTGAGTTCCTCAGTTAGGTGGTTAACTGATTTTTGTCCTCTGACGTGGTGGTCCGATAGTCCAGGATTATGATGGAAAACATTAAGATCCACAACATTTATTCCATGGGACAAAACTAGGTCCAGAGTATGACTGTGACAGTGGGTAGGTCCAGAGACATGTTGGACAAAACCCACTGAGTTGATGATGGCTTAATGTTCATTATAGTCAAACAGTTCTATTTTTGTTTCATTAGACCAGAGGACATTTCTCCAAAAAGTACGATCTTTGTCCTCATGTGCAGTTGCCCACCGTAGTCTGGCTTTTTTATGGCGGTTTTGGAGCAGTGGCTTCTTCCTTGCTCAGCGGCCTTTCAGGTTATGTCGGTATACGACTCGCTTTACTGTGGATTTAGAGACTTTTGTACCTGTTTCCTCCAGCATCTTCACATGGTCCGTTGCTGTTGTTCTGGGATTGATTTGCACTTTTCGCACCAGAGTACGCTCATCTCTAGGCCACAGAACGTGTCTCCTTCCTGAGCGGTATGACTGCTACGTGGTCCCATGGTGTTTATACTTGCATACTGTTGTTTATACAGAGGAACGTGGTACCTTCAGGCGTTTGGAAATTGCTCCCAAGGATGAACAAGACTTGTGGATGTCTGCCATTCTTTTTCTGAGGTCTTGGCTGATTTCTTTTGATTTTCTCATGATGTCAGGCACTGAGTTTGAAGGTAAGGCCTTGAAATACAACCACAGGTACACCTCCAATTGACTCAAATTATGTCAAGTAGAAGCTTCAGAAGCTTCTAAAGCCATGACATCATTTTTGGGAATTTTCCAAGCTGTTTAAAGGCACAGTCAACTTAGTGTATGTAAACTTCTGACCCACTGGAATTGTGATACAGTGAATTATAAGTGAATTAATATGTCTGTAAACAATTTTTGGAAAAATGACTTGTGTCATGCACACAGTAGATGTCCTAACCGACCTGCCAAAACTATAGTTTGTTAACGAGAAATTTGTGGCGTGGTTTCAAAACTAGTTTTAATGACTCCAACCTAAGCATGTAAACTTCTGACTTCAACTGTATAACTAAATGTATAGCTAGCGACATGTAGACGACCAACTAACGTTAGCTAGATGAAAAATGGTTCTTCTTAAGGATAGGGGGCAGTATTTCCCCTTTGGATGAATTGCGTGCCCATAGTGAACTGCATCGAAATCTGTCCTAAATTGCTAATATATGCATATTATTATTATTATTGGATAGAAAACACTCTGAAGCTTCTAAAACCGTTTGAATTATGTCTGTGAGTTTAACAGAACTCACAGTGCAGGCAATCTTCCAAACTAGTTTTGGAATCTTGAAAGTTGGGGCAACTTTGATGTCATCACCCCCTCCCTTCCCAACAAGTTATGGATCTGGAAACACTTTGTCTTCCACTAGATGTCCTCATTCAGTAGAAAGTGTAATCGAGCATTTGCTGTGAACTTCGACCTAATGGGGAGGAATTTGCTACAGCGTCGCAAAAGATTCATGTGCTTGAGGGCGCATATGCGTTAGACTGCTTTATCTGTTCCAGTCAGCCCCAGATGAACTAGGATTGTCCGGTTGGAATGCCATTCATTTGTACGTTAATTAACATCCTGAAGATTGATTCTGCACTTAGTTTGACCAGTTTCGTCGACCTGTAATATGTCATTTGGAAGTTTTGATGCAAAATTATCCTGGACCAGAAGTCATTTTTTGGGCATTTGAGCTGAAAGTTGCAGCAGGTGCTGCTACATGGACACTAGAATTGAATTATGAAACAAAACGATTTATTGTTGAAGTAGGACTCCTTGCAGTACATTCTGATCGAATACCATCAAAGGTAAGGGAATATTTATGTTGTAATTTTGTATTTCTGTTGACTCCAACATAGCGGAGAAATATTGTTACGTCTGAGCGCCGTCTCAGATTATCACATGGTAAGCTTTTTCCGTAACGTAAAAAAAAAGTGTGACACAACGGTTGCAATAAGAACCAGTGTATCTTTTTAATTATATGTTGAACATGTATCTTTAGTCAAAGTTTATGATGAGTATTTCTGTTATCTGGCGTAGCTTTCTATAATTCCTCCGGACATTTTTGAGAATTTTCTGAACATGGCGTCAATGTAAACCGAGATTTATGGATATAAAATGCATATTATCGAACAAAACATAAATGTACTGTGTAACATGTCATATGACTGTCATCTGATGAAGAATTTCAAGAGGTTAGTGAATTATTATTTTTTTATCCTGCTTTTTGTCATTTTATTATTTGTGGTACAAAATGGCTGCCTTTTGTCTTTGTTTTGGTGGTGGTCTAACATAAATATGTGCTATGTTTTCGCCGTAAAACATTTTAAAAATCTGACACGCTGGGTAGATGAACAAGGTGTTTATCTTTCATTTGAGGTGTTGGACTTGTTAATGTGTGGAGGTTAAATATTTCTACGAATATTTTTGCGTTCTCTGCGCCACCGTTTCAGCTGGAGTTCCTGTAGGGGAACCCATAGTCTCAACAGGTTTTTTTTTTGTAACAGTATTTTTATTGGAATTTCACAATTTTCACCCATATTAAGAGATACAACAACAGAGACAAAGCACACAGAACAAAAACAAGAAAAACAGCACCCACTTACACATATCTACGTGCATATATATACACATACATACATACATACATACACATACATACACACACATACATATACCCATGCATTATACACACACATACGCATACATACACGCACGCATACACACCCATACATACGTACACCATTTTCCTCTTCCCTCTCGGTGCTTCTCTCACCCCATCACCATCATTGTGTCTCTCAATACATACATTTTAAACAAACTTACAAACAGAAATTAAACAAAAAAGCTCAGTTTAAACCAAGAGGTTAGGTTCCACACATGGAACGTACAGTGTAGTTCTGAAATACATAGATCCCCGCCATTCTAAGAGAATCCTTGCAGCATAATAGCTGATACCTCAGGTTCTAGGTAATTTAGATAAGGTTCCCATACTTTGTAGAACTGGTCTGTTTTAGAATGCAATGTACATGTCAGATATTCCAGAGGCACCCATTCAAATAGTATCTTATGCCAATCTTTAATAGAAGGAACCTTATCACTAATCCACTGTAAAAGGTTGTTTTTCCTCGCTGCGAAGGTAAGGATGTTGTAAAGCCTCCTTTTACCGACAGAAGTAACATGCCTACTAGGGAGACCTAACAGTAAAGAAACTGGGTCCAATTCTAGATCAACCCCTAGGATCTTTTCAATTTCTTGCAGAACACCAGACCAGTATCTTTGTATTTTGGTACATGACCATAAACAATGTGTTAGGGTGCCTGTATCAGTTTTGCATTTAAGACACTGAGGGGAAGAGGAAGTGGGGCTAAAAGCATGTCTGCGATTTGGGGATATATGCACTCTGTGTATTATTCTTAATTGGATTGCTCTAGTACGGTTACATATAGATATTGTTTTTGCATATCTCCAAATGTCCTCCCACATCTCTTCGTCAATAGTAACAGACAATTCTTTCTCCCACACTTGTTTCACCCTCTGTGTGTTGACAGCAGAAAAGGATCTTAAAGTATCATAAAACAGACTTACAGACATTTTCCTTTGTGGGAAAAAAAGCCTTCTTTCAATGACAGACACATCAGGGTTACCAATTAAGGTGGTGCTCTTCAGAATATAATGTCTTACTTGTAGGAAGCGGAAAAAGTCCTGCTTTGGGAGTCGATATTTCTCGACCATCTGCTCAAATGACAACAAAATCTTATCAGCAAATAAGTCATTTAGCCTGCGTGTGCCCTTATTAAGCCATAAGTTAAAGCCAGCATCCAGCAATCCTGGACTGAAATCTGGGTTGTTAAGAATTGGGGTAAGAGCAGAGGTTAGTTTGGACCTTCCCAGGAAGCGTTGAACTGACCTCCATACTTTGAGTGTGTTAAGTGTAACAGGATTATTGCAGTGATCTTCTACAGACTTGAAACTTCTGAAAAATAAAAGATCCTGTAAGGGGTATTTTGAAAGAGAAGTCTCAATGTCTAACCAAATAGAGGAGTCATCATTTGTGATCCAGTCAGAAATATAACAAAGGTGGGCACACAATTGATAGAACCTGATATTGGGCAGGTCCAAGCCGCCCATAGAACTTGGCAGCTGCAATATTGCCATCTTAAGTCTTGGCTTGCGTTTACTCCATATAAAGGAACTTAGCCATCCATTTACATCCTTTATTACCTTATTGGAGAGTAATACTGGGATCATTTGGATTGGGTAAAGTAGTCTAGGTAAAATGTTCATTTTCAAGAGGGATATTCTACCCAACCAAGAAATCGGGAGAGAGTTCCAGCACTCCAGATCCTGTCTTATTGTATCAAACAAGGGAACAAAATTGGCTTTGTACATTAGCTGGAATTTAGGAGTTACAAATATACCCAGATACATGAAACCTGAGGGAGACCATTTAAAAGGGAAGGGGGGAGAAGTATTAGGTACAGAGTGTAGGCTACCAAGTGGCATAGCCTCTGATTTAGTAAGGTTAATCTTGTAGCCTGAGAATTCGCTGAATGATTCAATAATATTAATAAGAGATGTAATTGAAGTCTCGGGACTAGAGATGAATATCAGGACATCATCAGCATACAAGCTTATTTTATGGTGAACATCACCAATGAGCAGCCCCTGTATAGCAGGCGTTACCCTGATGGCCTCGGCCAGTGGTTCCATAACGAGTGCAAAGAGGAGGGGGGATAAAGGACAGCCCCGTCTGGTACCTCTGTGTATAGAGAAGTTATTTGACCGTAGCCCATTAGTAAGGACAGCAGCCTGAGGATCATCATATAAAACTTTCACCCATTTTATAAAGTTGTCCCCCAGACCAAATTTATTTAGAGCAAATAATAGGTAAGACCACTCCACACGATCAAATGCTTTCTCAGCATCTAGGGAGAGCACAAGACCATCCACAGCACTTTGTTGGTAGGCTTGAATTACATTAAGAAGCCGCCTGACGTTGTTGCATGACTTACGGCCCCTAATAAAGCCAGTTTGGTCTCCTTTCACAATTAGTGGCAGTGAGTCCTCTAATCTTGTGGCTAGAATTTTAGAAAGCAATTTTCTATCCACATTCAGAAGGGAAATTGGTCTGTATGAGGAACAAGACTCTGGACATTTTCCCTTTTTGAGAATAAGTGAAATGTTGGCTTCTCTCAGCGTTTGAGGGAGTTGGTCATTTGAAAATGAGTGGTTAAACATATCACGCAATGGCTCAAGGATCAGGCCATGGAACTCTTTATAGAACTCACTACAAAACCCGTCTGGTCCTGGGGCCTTACCATTTTGCAGATTCTTAATTGCGAACATTATCTCTTCCTTGGTAATAGGGGCATTAAGGAGGGACCTCTGCTCTTCGGAGATAGTAGGGAGCTCAATCTTACAAAAGAAGTTCTCCATTAATTTGGGTGCATCCTTTGGCAGTTCTGAGGCATAAAGGTTTGTATAGAATTTCTTAAATGAGTCACTTATCAATTTATTTTCATATAAATGATTACCATCAGAATCAGTAATAGTTGCAATTGACTGAGAGTCAGCCCTCTTTTTAGCTAGGTATGCCAAGTACTTTCCTGGCTTATCGCCATGTTCATATAGCTTTTGCCTGACAAATCTCATTTTCTTTTCAGCGTCCTGTGTTAGGAGAGAGTCTACCGTTGATCTAATGACTGATATTTCCTTTAATAGGGCAGGAGTGGGCGTTTTAATGTAGTCCTTCTCTTTAGTTCCTAATTCACCCTCTAACATTTTTTGCTTTTCCCGCTATTCTAACTTAACTTTTTTATTTCACAGTGCCACTGACTCCGAATGGGAGCCCCCAATGTCAAGGTGTCCATCCCCCACTGAAGCTGGTTCATCCAGCTGCACCCCTGTTGTCTCCGGCTCCACACCTCCCGGGCCATCTAGAGGTGTGAAGGCACTGACAAAGAAGCAGAGGAGGGGAAGTGTGCAACCTGCAAACAAAGGGACAGACGGGCGTTGGCACACTGTCCTAGAAGATGATGAGGAGCCACCTCAACCAACATTTAGGCCGAAAAGGAAGCCAGGACCTCAGCTGAACATGACTGCAACATACAGCCCCCTTCAGATTTTTCAGCTGTTTTTCACCCCATCAGTTGTTGAATCGCTCGTGTCTAACCTGAATAAGTATGGGGCAAAGAAGCAAGCAGGCAAAAAAAGTATAATGGAAGCCCATTTCCATGTCAGACCTTTTCTGCTACCTTTCACTGGTCATCTACATGGGGCTGGTGAAGCAGAACCAACTGCCTTTCACCCTCACTGTCATGTCATGCGAAAGGTTTCTGGTTCTCTCACAGGCGCCTCATATCAGTGACCCAAAAGTTGACAATGACAAGAAGAGAGTCACAGCAACGTTTGATAGGCTCTGCAAAATCAAACCTCTCTACCCCAACATTGTTGAGGCCTGCAAGACCTATTTTCAGCCAGGCAAGAACCTGTCCATAGATAAGCGGATGGTAGCCTCAAAGGCCAGAATTGGCCTCAAACAATACATGAGAAACAAACCAACTAAGTGGGGTTACAAGCTGTTTGTTTTGGCTGATTCTGTGTGTGCCTACACTTGCAATTTGTTTGTCTATGAGGGGAAGAACAGTTTTGCTACCGGTAAGGGACTTAGCTATGACTCTGTAATGGAGTTATTGGATTTTCAACTGCTGGGGAAGGGCTACAAACTGTTTGTGGATAACTTCTACACAAGCCCTACCCTGTTTGCAGAACTTAGGAAGCTGGATGTGTGGGCTTGTGGCACCATTCGTACCATCAGGGTGGGCTTTCCAAAGACAAAGGTGAACAACATGCCTAAGCGGGCTGATCGGGATACCATACGATGGATCCGCGAAGATGGTTTGCTCTTTGTGAAGTGGATAGATAGCAGAGAGGTGGTGATGTGCACAACAATCCACAAATCCTTCAGTGGCGATCACGTCGTCAGGCGTGTGAAGAACACTAATGGGCATGGACCACAAAAAATGTCCCCATTCCAGCTGCTGTGAAGGACTACAACAAGAGCATGGGAGGTGTGGATCTGTCAGATGCACTGATAGGCTATTACAATGTTCTCCACAAGACGATGAAATGGTACAAGACATTCTTCTATAATTTCATCGGCATTGCTGTGGTGAATGCATTCATCCTACACAAGGAAATGGCTAAGAGCTGTGGAAAGCCCCCCATCTCACAGCTAGCCTTCAGAGAGCTGCTCATCAGGGAGCTTGCTGGCTACAGCACCACTGTACCACGTTCTGGCCCCTCTACCTCTGTCCCTTCTCCTCCTGCCACAAGTGGTGTTCATCTGCCCAAATGTATTTCTGCAGGCATGGATGTGCCTCAGGACCAAAAGGGCACAACATGGAGGCGTCGTTGTGTTCTTTGAAAAATGAAGTCCCCCATCACCTGCACCACATGCTTGGTGACCCTCTGCTTTACAGCAGAAAGAGACTGCTATGGCACATGGCATCAGCAGCACAATATTGTGTAGAGGACTGAGGGTCTTCCAAATATTGAAAGTGTGTAAATAGTTACCCCTGTTATGTTGTAAATTTATATATATTTTTCATTTTTTTTCCATTTTTGGGGGGTTTGTTAGAATACCATGTTGGTATTTTGTATGAAGTTATTTGCTTCAAAATGTATAACTTCACCAATTCGGCCACTTGGGTACATTTGGGCAACTTGTGTGGGACACCTGGGTGACTTCATGCTAAATGTCATGTAGGACACTCATCCCGGAAGTTATCATTCTGAAACTTTGCACAAGTACTGTTGCCCTCTTATGTTTTTCACTGAAATTGTCCCCATCATCTTATCTGAATGTTTGTTTTGTCTTGTTCATTTTAAAGACGATGCAACAACAATAAAAATAAAAAACGTATGGTTTTTTCCTTGTATTATCTAAACCAGATCTATTGTGTTATATTCTGAGAGTTTTCTTTCAAATGATACCAAGAATATGCATATCCTTGCTTCTGGGCCTGAGCTACAGGCAGTTAGATTTGGGTATGTCTTCAGGCGGAAATTGAGAAGAAGAGGGGGGGGGGTTAGCCTTAAGAGGTTTTAAAGGGTTGTACATAAATCCTTCCAGTTATCTAAACAGTAAAAGTAATAGAAATTAACTGCTTAACGTTACCCTGAATTGGGAATTTCTCTGCCCCCCCTATGAATGTTGCGCCTCTGTCGAGATCAGTTTCGGGTCCAACCCCGATTTGTGACCCTATACCTGTCCCCATACTCTCCTTTCCTCAACCCTATTGAGCAATTATTTTCAGCATGGTGGTGTGAGAGTGTGTATGTGTGTGTGTGTGTGTGTTTTCATTCAATGTTAGCAGGACAGCTACAGGGGCCAGGCTGTTCCACAGTGGCCCCTGGTGGACCACTACAGTACCCTGCTGGTAAATCAAACAAACTGGCAGACAAACTGGCAATAATATTGGGCAATATTTCATGTTCTGACATGCTGACATAGGGCCCCATTCAGATAAGTAGACTTAGCATGGACTTAAGCTTAAGTCATTGAACATGGATTTAAGTTAACTTATAAAATGGACTTCAGTCTAACAATGTTAACTTCTCTCAAGTCTGAATAGTGTATTTGTGAAATGGAAATTGTGAATAAATCTTCCTCTCAAAAGTAAACAATGGAGCCAGTTGAATGTGTAAGTGGAAAGATGTAACCAACCTGTATTCCAACAGATCTGTATATCTTCTCGCAGGCACTTTATGGACAGCTTGATCCAGGCCCCGACTGCAGATCCTTGTGTCAGCACAGCTCATGCAAACTACAGGTGCTTTGGCAGGTACCCCTACACCAGAGGTGTGTGTGTGTGTGTGTGTGTGTGTGTGTGTGTGTGTGTGTGTGTGTGTGTGTGTGTGTGTGGCAGTGGAGGCTGGTGGGAGGAGTTACAGGAGGACAGACTCATTGTAATGGCTGGAATGGAATACATGGATCGGTATCAAACACATCAAACATATATAAATCACATGTTGACTCCGTTCCATTGATTCCATTCCACCCATTACAATGAGTCCGTCCTCCCACGGCTCCCCCCACCAGCCTCCTCTGGTGTGTGAGTGCGTGAATGTGGGTGTGTGTGTGTTTGTGGCTTCACCACAAGGTCAGTTTACGTGTGTGCTTCCTTTATTTCACCACTAGAGGGTAGTGTGTGTGTGTCCTATCCCTCACTCCCCTACCTCTCACCTCTCTCTCCTCAGGTCAGAGATGGCCCCTTCCTCTGGTCTGGAAGCCTCTCCCTCCTACCTTAGCCTGAACAAGAGCTCCACCCACAACCACCTGCCAGGCCACAAAGCCCCTCCCACCATGCCCTGCCACCCTCGGCTGCCCCGCCCCTCCGTGCCCTTACCCTATGGAGGGAAACAGCTTGTACAGGGACAGCTTCCGTTTGCCCGCCCCTCACCCTGCTCCCTCTGGGCCCTCACCTGCTGCCATCCCAGACTGGGGACAAGCCGGGACTGAAGCTGGGGCATGGACTGGGGCTGGAGGAGCTAAGAGAGGGCTACTCAAAGATATCGTGGAGATCCCCAAAATGTACCTGACAGAGAACCAGGTCTACTGGGGGAACCGGACCATGCTGGTCTAAAACCGTGCCGGACCGTGCTGGTATGTGAGTGTGTGTGTTTCAGAAAGACAACTACATGTGTGTTTTTGCCAGATGACACCAAAAGTGCAATCTAATTTATACAAGGACCATGACCCCACTTTGGAGTCAACCGTCCCAGCGTTTTTGTAACTATTTATCAAAGGCCCAATAAACAGGCATGCAGGGTTTGAAGAGGACTGTAGTGGACTGATTGATTTATCGATCTCCACCAGTTATGCATGACCACTGAGTCCCAAGAGACACAACATATTTCTGGGAGTTGTAGGGAAAAGGCTGTGAAGGCTGAGCTGAGATCAGTTTGGGCATTCGTGTTTCTCATTGTTAATGTTATAATGGGGGCAGGCTAAGCTGGTCCAATATTTGTGTTTCGGGGCACCTTCAGTCTGGAGCTAGAGAGAAACAGATCAGAGCTGAACAGTGGCAGGGAGTGAATTATGAGAAAAAAAGCAATATACTGTAAATACTGACTGTATGTATGTGTGTGTGTGTGTCAGGGTGAGATAAATGCTGAGTAGGTTAGAGGTTATTTTGGCATCATCTCACAAATTACCCTCAAAATCGACTGGAGTCCCTCCCTCCTTTCTGCCCTTTTCTCTTCCACCCACCTGCTCTCTCGCTCTTTCACTCTCCTCCCCCTCATTCCTCCCTCCGGCAACATGCCAGGTGGAAGAAGAGAGACAAGAGAGAGAGAGAGGGGGAGAGAGGGAAGAGAAGAGAAGAGATGGGAGGGTAAAAACCAGAGCAGAGAGGGTTAGATGAACGTCCGTCTCTCTCTCTCTCTCTCTCTCTCTCTCTCTTCTCTCTCTCCTCTCTTACATCTGGCATGTTGGGGCAAATGAGGAGGTTAATACATAGAAGTAAGAAATATATTAGGAATGATGTGCGCTCAGCATCACATTCAGAGAGAAAGATAGCAGAGAGAAAGAAAAAGAGAGATCATTCAGATAAGCAAGTCAGAGATTTACAGACTAAACTGACAGAACATCATTTATCTGCAGTGTACATAGGCCTAAGTGTCAAACAAGACACAGATAATGAAAATAAAAACGTATTTAATAGTTACACTAATATACAGTAGCTACCTGTATTTGTTTAGCATGTGACTTGCCCAGATCCAATCATTTATTTGAATATGAAATGTGTATTTGAATATCAGGCTGTGCATTAATTAAAGGTTTTTGGCAGCACTATAAAATATAATTCAATCATGTTCCCATGATTTCCCAATTGGTATCATATTTATTTATTAATATCAATAAATTATTCAACTTTTATTGGGTTTTCCCACTCCGGACCAATGTCTTCTGACAGGTGCCATCATGGTTCCCCTCAGTAATTTGGGGTTTCCCATATGGAATGCTAGTAGTCCCTCCACATTTTTTATTGACTTATAAAGTATCCGAAATTGCACTAAGGATGCTACACTATTACCTTTCTTCAATGACTGTTTACATCCAAATGGGCTCTGGGTAGCTCTGACACCAATGTAGCGATCTTTAGTTGGGGGGTTTAATAGCTGCATGAGAATGAGTTCTATAACCGTTCCACAACCTTGATTGCCTTAAAGTCACTGACTGCATGATCCATGTCACTGTATTTAAAGATGAAATGATGCTCTGCCACTCCAAACTGAAGATACCAGATGAATCATCGACCAGGTTTGCCACATCTGCGGGGGAGGGGACACATAGTCAAATATGAATGAATAACGGATTAGTGAATTATTAGTTAAGCAATGAATGAGTGAATGGATGAATAAATAATCAATGGAGGAAATAATGAATGAATGGACAAATTAATGAATGAATTTTCTCATGGAGATGCCCATTAAATTCTTCATAGGAAAGAAGAGTTGTTATATTTTCTTCTACAATGTATAAGACCAGGCCTCCATCTATCATTGGCAAATACATTTTAAAATGAAGAGGTTAGTGGGATGATTTCATTTGACTGTGGGGAAACTGGCAACTGATTTATTCATGCAAGTGTTATTTGCCCTGCACTCAAAAAAATGCTGGCGTTCAGATATTTTTGGCCACCCGTGAGACTAAATGTAATTCCGGTCTATCTGTTCTCTTGCGTTGATATCACATGTTAAGGCTGAACTCTGATTCTTTTGAAACTTTATAGGTCCTGAACAGCCATTCTGAAAAGTACATTTCTCTCATGGCTAACTACCAGGAAGTTTGAAAAGACAGGCTGAGTGGGAGGGGAGCTTATTATATTATGCAAATATTAAAATATGTATATTATACTAGCTGTATGAACCGCTCTCCTCTGGAACGCTTACTGTGGGGGATAGAAGAAAGATGCCGGATTGGCACACATTACACAAATCTGAACTAACAAAATGGATATTCGTCAAATCCGTCATGATTAATGTATTGTAACAGGCTCACAATGTCCTTAATAAAGGCTGATTTGGCTATATTTGGCTGTTTTTGCTGCATAACATTTAGAAGCTGTCCATTTTCAGGGCTAGAAGTGACTACTCAATGCTAACTCCCATGTGAAATACACATTTAAAACAACAGCGTAAATGTAGGCAGATTTTGCTGGAGGGCAATGAGGAGATTCTGGATCTTTTCCCCACGGCATCTTTTCCTCATATGTTTCCATGACATTTCCATTGTTTTGGTCCATTGACCACTTTGCCGTGGGAGTGTGTGTGTGTGTGTGTGTGTTGGGGGGGGGGGCCTAAATGCTCTAAACAATGCAAATTTAACCATTCTCCTATTTGGTTAAAATGCCATTTGTGGGCCTCCCGAGTGGCGCAGTGATCTAAGGCACTTCATCGCAGTGCTAGAGGTGTCACTACAGATCCGGGTTCGATCCCGGGCTGTATCACAACCGGCCGTGATCGGGAGTCCAATAGGGTGGCGCACAATTGGCCCAGCGTCGTCCAGGTTAGGGGAGGGTTTGGCCGGGGGGACTTTACATGGCTCATCGCGCTCTAGCAACTTCTTGTGGCAGCCTTCCTTCATGTAAATTGTTATAGAATAAGCTTGATCCCCTCTGTCGAAGATCCCCTCTGCAGCATAAGTACTGGAGGCTGAGACAGGAGGGTTTGGGAGACACTGTGGCCCCGTCCGACTATACCCCTGGACAGGGCCAACCAGGCAGGATATAATCCCACCCACCTTGCCAAAGCACAGACCCCACACCACTAGAGGGATATCTTCAAACCACCAACTTACTACCCTGAGACAAGGCCTAGTACAGCCCCTCGAAGATCTCCCCCATGGCATGAACCTAAGGGCGGCCCCAAAACCGGACAGGATGATCACGTCAGTGACTCAACCCACTCAAGTGACGCACCCCTCCTAGGGACAGCATTGAAGAGCACCAGTAAGCCAGTGACTCAGCCCCCATAATAGGGTTAGAGGCAGAGAATCCCAGTGGAGAAAGGGGAACTGGCCAGACCGCAAGGGCGGTTCGTCGCTCCAGTGCCTTTCCATTCACCTTCACACCCCTGGGCCAGATTACACTCAATCATAGGACCCACTGAAGAGATGAGTCTTCAATAAAGACTTAAATGTCGAGACTGAGTCTGCATCTCTCATATGGATAGGCAGACATTCCATAAAAATGGAGCTCTATAGGAGAAAGCCCTGCCTCCAGCTGTTTGCTTAGAAATTCTAGGGACAATAAGGCCTGCATCTTATGACCGTAGCATACGTGTAGGTATGTATGGCAAGACCAAATCGGAAAGATAGATAGGAGCAAGCCCATGTAATTATTTGTAGGTTAGCAGTAAAACCTTTAAATCAGCCTTTGCCTAAACAGGAAGTCGGCACTGGAGTAATATGATACAATTATTTGGTTCTAGTCAAGATTCTAGCAGCCATGTTTAGCACTAACTGAAGTTTATTTAGTGCTTTATCCGGGTAGCCGGAAAGTAGATCATTACTGTAGTCTAATCTAGAGGTGACAAAAGCATGGATTAATTTTTCTGCATCATTTTTTGACAAAAAGTTTCAGATTTTTGTAATGTTACGTAGATGGAAAAAAGCTGTCCTTGAAACAGTCTTGATATGTTCGTCATAAGACAGATCAGGGTCCAGAGTAACGTTGAGGTCCTTCACAGTTGTATTTGAGACGACTGTACACAACCATCAAGATTAATTTTCAGATCCAACAGAAGATATCTTTGTTTCTTGGGACCTAGATCTAGCATCTCTGTTTTGTCCAAGTTTAAAAGTTAAACAAATTCTGCCATCCACTTCCTTATGTCTGAAACACATGCTTCCAGGGAGGGCAATTTTGTGGCTTCACCATGTTTCATCGAAATGTACAGCTGTGTATCGTCCACATAGCAGTGAACGTTACCATGATGTTTCCGAATGACATCACCAAGAGGTGAAGCAAATAGTGAAAATAATAGTGTTCCTAAAACACCGATATTTACAGTTGATTTGTCAGAAGACAAACCATCCACAGAGACAAACTATTATCTTTCCGACAGATAAGATCTAAATCAGGCCAGAGCTTGTCCGTGTAGACCAATTTGCGTTTCCAATCTCTTCAAAAGAATGTGGTGATCGATGGTATCAGAAGCAGCACTAAGATCTAGGAGCACAGCGACAGATGCAGAGCCTTGGTCTGATGCCATTAAAGGTAATTTACCACCTTCAAGAGCACAGTCTCAGTGCTATGATGGGGTCTAAAACCAGACTGAAGCATTTCTTATACAGTGTTTGTCTTCAGGAAGGCAACAGCTTATGTGCAACAGCTTTTTCAAGCATTTTTGAGAGGAATGGGAGATTCGATATAGGCTGATCGTTTTTTATATTTTCTATGTCAAGGTTTGGCTTTTTTAAGAGAAGCTTTATTACTGCCACTTTTAGAGAGTTTGGTACACATCCAATGGATAACGAGCTGTTTATTATGTTCAAAATAAGAGGGCCAAGCACAGGAAGCAGCTCTTTCAGTAATTTAGTTGGAATAGGGTCCAGTATGCAGCTTGAAGATTTCGAGGCCATGATTATTTTCAACAATGTGTCAAGAGATATAGTATTAAAAAACTTGAGGGTGTCCCTTGATCCTAGGTCCTGGTAGTGTTGTGCAGACTCAGAACAACTGAGCTTTGGAGAAATACGCAGATTAAAGAGGAGTCCGTAATTTGCTTTCTAAAGATCATGATCTTTTCATCAAAGAAGTTCATGAATTTATCACTGCTGAAGTGAAAGCCATCCTCTCTTGGGGAATACTGCTTTTTAGTTAGCTTTGAGACAGTATCAAAAAGAAATTTCGGATTGTTCTTATTTTCCTCAATTAAGATGGAAAAATATGATGATCGAGCAGCAGTGAGGGCTCTTTGATACTGCACAGTACTGTCTTTCCAAGCCATTTACGTTCCAATTTTATGGATGCTTGCTTCAGGGCTCGGGTATATTCTGTATACCAGGGAGCTAGTTTCTTATGCCCCTTTTTTTTTGTTTTTAGGGGTGTGACTGTATCTAGGGTATTACGCAAGGTTAAATTTAGGTTACATTTTTGTACTCTGAAGTCCTTGGGTAGGTGGAGGGAGTCTGGAAGGGCATCTAGGAATCTTTGGGTTGTCCGAGAATTTTTAGCATGCCTTTTGATGGTCCTTGGTTGGGGTCTGAGAAGATTATTTGTTGCGATTGCAAATGTAATAAAATGGTGGTCCGATAGTCCAGGATTGTGAGGAAAAACATTAAGATCCACAACATTTATTCCATGGGACAAAACTAGGTCCCGAGTATGACTGTGGCAGTGAGTAGGTCCGGAGACATTTTTGGACAAAACCCACTGAGTCGATGATGGCTCCGAAAGCCTTTTGAAGTGGGTCTAGGGACTTTTCCATGTGAATATTAAAGTCACCAGAAATTAGAATATTATCTGCCATGACTACAAGGTCCGATAGGAATTCAGGGAACTCAGTGAGGAATGCTGTATACGGCCCAGAAGGCCTGTAAACAGTAGCTATAAAAAGTGATTGAGTAGGCTGCATAGATTTCATGACTAGATTCTCAAAAGACTAAATCGCAGTCGTTTGTTTTTTGGAAATTGAAATTCGGTATCGTAAATGTTAGCAACACCTCCGCCTTTGAGGGATGCGCTGAGGATATGGTCACTTGTGTAACCAGGAGAGGACTCACTTAACACAGTAAATTCATCAGGCTTAAGCCATGTTTCAGTCAGGCCAATCACATTTTAAGTTTATGATCAGTGATTAGTTAATTGACAATAACTGCCTTGGAAGTGAGGGATCTAACATTAAGTAGCCCTATTTTGAGATGTGAGATATCACAATCTCTTTCAAAAATGACAGGAATGGAGGTCTTTATTCCCGTGAGATTGCTAAAGTGAACACCGCCATGGTAAGTTTTGCCCAACCTAGATCAAGGCACAGATTGTTACGGAGTCTAGTGGATAGGTAATCGACTAGCCGGACTGTTCCCCGGACTCCGCATGTAGGGATTTGTACAATGCATGAAAAAGGCTATTGAACTTGACATTGGTGTCTGTCTTTATTTCTTTATCCAACATATCATACTGAAACATGGTATCAGAAGTGGCTCGAAAAACACATGTTGTTATTTTTGTAGTTAAGTAAAGTATAGGCGCAGTTATGTTCCATATGCAAACTCACGCCGTTTCCTACTACTAGTCACAACACTGATCAACTTGTTGTTAGCTGTCTAGCTAGCACCAGTACCTACCTCGATGACTGAAGGCAAAGAAATATCCTATTCCATTGCTATGGCAATGAACATTCCGCAACTAAATCCCATGGTTCTCACAGGGGACTGGAATACTAATTGGGACAACTTCAGGGATGAAATCGAGGACTATGCCCTGGCGATCGGTCTACATGAGAAACTCAACGAGGTACAATCGGCAACTTTGAGAAGTTTAATGGGCAGCGAATGCAGGCATATCTACCAGCACAATCTCACCCTCACAGCACGACAACAGTGTGATGCAAAGGCTATATTGGATGCATTGGAGAATTACTTCAAACCCGCCAGAAACGTCATTTACAAGCAGTTCGTTTTTGGGAAAGCTGCAAACAGGAAGAGGGTGAGTCAGTATGCAACTTTGTAACCCGTTTGAGAGAAACATCCGCCACTTGTGAATACGGGGGACTGAAAGATGAATTGATTCATGACAAAATAGTACTGGGAATTGCAAATGAGGATACGTTCAGAGCTGAACAGTGAAAGTGACATTTACATGCATGAATCCATTGGGACTGTACACTCAAGAGAGAAGAAATGGTTTGTGACACTACGATTACACAACAAGCAACAACAATGTCAACTGGATTCCGGTGTTACATGCAACGAAATGAGCTACAAAGACAAAATCAATCTGGCACCTGACACACATCTATTGCCCAGCGATACTAGACTAAAGATGTACTCAGGAGAGCTAATGAGCTCTATGGGCACCTTTGAGACCGAATGTGTTATTCGGGGACGCAAACACAAGCTGGAGTTTGAGATTGTGAAAACCGGTCAACATCCTGTCCTCTCAGGCTCTACATGCGAACGTCTGGGACTGACGCAATTCACTGTACCAAATGGCCTGTACATTGTGGATCATGTCCAGCATGGACCCCTGTCCAAAGAACAACCACTCAGCAGATATGACAATGTATTCAACATGCCCGTTGAATCAGTGTCTGGTGAGGTACACTTTGAAGTGGATGAGAGCATCACTCCAGTCCAGTGTGCTCCTCACAATGTGCCCATTGCAATGAAAGTGGCTGTGAAGGCCCAGCTGGACAAGTATGAGGCCGATGGCCACATGACATCTGTGACTGAACCAACTGACTGGATCAGCAATATGGTCATGGTGAAAAAAACAGAGAAGCTGAGGGTCTGCATCGACCCAAAACATCTGAACCAAGCACTGAAACGATCCCACTACATCATGCCGACACTAGAGGATGTCCTCTACAAGCTTCCCAAGGCCAGAATTTTCACCTTGGTGGATGCCCGAGATGCATTCCTTCAATGCAAGCTGGACGAAGAAAGCAGCTTCATGAATACCTTCTGGACCCCTTGGGGTCGGAAACGCTGGCTCAAGCTTCCGTTTGGTGTCTCAGTGGCGCCTGAGGTATACCAATGCAAGCAGCACGAGTTACTGGCTGGGCTCAAGGGGATTGAACCCATCTCTGAT
Source organism: Oncorhynchus tshawytscha (assembly GCF_018296145.1). Classification (NCBI taxonomy): domain Eukaryota; kingdom Metazoa; phylum Chordata; class Actinopteri; order Salmoniformes; family Salmonidae; genus Oncorhynchus; species Oncorhynchus tshawytscha. The sequence goes on along the minus strand of NC_056429.1, from coordinate 45,676,208 downwards.
GATGTCCTGATTGTAGGTTGTGGTGACACAGACGAAGAAGCAGAACGCGACCACGATGTGAACTCCTGGCACTGATGGAGCGCTGCCAATCAGTAAGCTTCGTCTTGGTCTGAAGAAGCTGCAGTTCAATGTGAAAGACATCCACTTCCATGGCCACATTTTCTCGGCAAAAGGCTTGAAGCCGGACCCAGACAAGGTCCGAGCGATCCTCGACATGCCAAACCCGTCTGATACAAAAGGAGTACAGCGTCTCATCGGTTTTGCAAACTATATTGCAAAGTTCATGCCACATCTATCAGCAGTCTGTGAGCGTCTGCGCCGGTTGCTGGACAAAGACACACCATGGCACTGGCTACCCAAGCAGTGCAGGAGATGAAATCTCTGGCTTCATCCATGCCAGTGTTGCGCTACTACGACATCACAAAGCCTGTCACAATCCAGAGCAACTCCAGCCAAAGGGGACTTGGATGCTGCCTTATGCAGGAAGGCCAGCCCGTTGCGTTTGCCTCGAGAGCGCTCACCCCCACCAAACAAAACTATGCACATATTGAGAAAGAGTGCCTCAGCATCGTCTTCTCCTGCCAGCGATTCCATCACTACTTATATGGTCGAGAGCTGGTCACCGCTGAAACTGACCACAAACCACTCATTGCCATATTCAGTAAACCTCTCCTCAATGCGCCCAAGAGGCTTCAAAGCATGCTCCTGACTCTGCAAAACTACAGCCTGAAGGTCATTTACAAGCCAGGACCAGAGATGTACATCAGCGACACATTGAGCAGGGCAACAGCACAATGTACAGGCAGAGGCACTGCCTATCAGCGGAAAGCCATCTGGTTGCTACAGCAGGAACAACAAGATGTTCAACAGATCAATCAGGCAAACTACTTAAACGTCACAGATCACCTCCTAGCCCAGATCAGGCAACACACTGACAAGGACGAACATCTACAGTCACTGAAGTCCATGGCTCTCGCAGGTTGGCCTCACCTGAAAGAGGAGACACCTTTCACAGTAAGAGAATACTGGACCTTTCAAGATGAGATCAGCGTGCAAAATGGCATCTTGTTCAGAGGTCAGAAGTTCATTATTCCCAAATCACTACGTCCAGAGATGCTTACCCGCATACACTCCAGTCACGTTGGAGGTGACGCATGCTACCGCCAGGCTCGTGAAACATTATACTGGCCAAACATGCAAGCAGAAATTAAAGACTTTGTTAGCAACTGTACCACATGCAACGAGCACGCTCGTGAACAGCAAAAGGAAATCATGATGTCACACGAACTGCCCATAAGGGCCTGGCAAATCATCAGCATGGACTCATTCAGCCACAGACAAAAGGACTATCTTCTCATCGTGGATCACTACTCTGACTTTTGGGAAATTTAACTGCTCCCTGACTTGTCTGCAGAGACGGTCATAAAGCGCTGCAAGGCACAGTTTGCAAGGCAAGGTCAGCCTGACATGGTAATCACAGACAATGGTCCACAATTCACTTCACAGTTCAAGCGTTTCGCCTCAGAATGGGAGTTTGACCACGTGACCTCCTCAACAAGTGGAGGTTACAGTGGAGGAACACACCCACCGAAAACATGGACAGCAGCCCAGCACAACGCCTTCTGTCCAGACGTCTGAAGACTACCATCCCCGTAGCTAACAAGCTACTTGAGCCCTGCCTCATGGTTGGCGTCACGGACAAACTGCGTCAAAGAAAGCAGCTCGCTAAGTGCTTTCACGACCGGACTGCTCAAGACCTACCACAGCTGGAGGTGGGTGAAACGATAAGGATGAAACAGCTGCCGGGAGACAATACAGGACTTTGGAGGCTGGGCATGTGTTCCCCGGACTCCGTGTGTAGGGATTTGTATAATGCATGAACAAGGCTATTGAACTTGAAATTGGTGTCTGTCTTTATTCCTTTATCCAACATATCATACTGAAACACAGATGAATGGAGTGGCAGGGACTGGGAGACTAGTCAGGATTCAAGGCAAAGATGAATGGAGCAAAGTAAAGTAAGATCCTTGATGAAAACCTGCTCCAGAGAGCTCAGGACCTCAGACTGGGGTGAAGGTTTACCTTCCAGTCTCAATGGGGACAACTGACTACACTGACTGTGCTAGTTGCAGACTTCACTAAGCTGCCAGGATGGCTAACAGCATGCTGCCTGGCCTGCACCCTCTCATTGTGGCGCTAGAGGAGTTAGAGCCCTGTCCATGCTCATAGATAAGATGAGAGTCCGTCACTCCTCAGCAGGCCAGGCTTGGTCCTGTTTGTGGGTGAGTCCCAGAATGAGGGCCAATTATCTACAAATTATATCTTTTGGGAAGGGGCAGAAAACAGAAAACTGGTAAAGTAGCTAATTGGACATAAATAACGGACATTTTCGAACAAATCAAGCATTTATTGTTTACCTGGGATTCCTAGGACTGCATTCTGATGAAGTTCATCAATGGTAAGGAAACATTTATCATGTATTTTCTGGTTTCTGTTGACTCCAACATGGTGGCTAATTTGGCTTCTGTTCTGAGCGCTGTCTCAGATTATTGCATGTGTTGCTTTTTCCGTAAACCTTTTTTGAAATCTGACACAGCGGTTGCATTAAGGAGAGGTATATCTATAATTCCATGTGTATAACTTGTATTATCATCTACATTTATGATGAGTATTTCTGTTGAAACGATGTGGCTACGCAAAATCACTTGATGTTGTTGGAACTAGTGAATCTAAATAGCCAATGTAAACTCAGATTGTTTTTATATAAATATGAACTTTATCAAACAAAACATGCATGTATGTGTAACATGAAGTCCTATGAGTGCCATCTGATGAAGATAATTCAAGGTTAGTGATTAATATTATCTTTATTTCTGGTTTTTGTGAATGCTATATTTCGCTGGAAAATGTCTGTGCTTATTGTGGTTTGGTGGAGACCTAACATAATCGTTTGTAGTGCTTTCGCTGAAAAGCCTATTTGAAATCAGACACTTTGGTGGGATTAACAACAAGATTACCTTTAAAATTATAGAAAACACATGTATGTTTTAGGAATTGTAATTATGAGATTTCTGTAGTTTGAATTTGGCGCCCTCTATTTTCACTGGTAGTTGTCATATCGAGCCCGGTATTGGGATTGCAGCCATAACAAGTTAAACCCTTTACAATGAAGATCTGTGAAGTTATTTGGATTTTTTCTAATTATCTTTGAAAGACAGGGTCCTGAAAAAGGGTTTTCTTTTTTTGCTGAGTTTATATCCTACCACAGAAGAGTTTTGAAATCTCCCACACCCCATTGGAATCAGAGGAGAAAAACATGTGTAATCGATGTGAAATGGCTAGCTAGTTAGCGAGCTGCGCACTAATAGCGTTTCAATCGGTGACGTCACTCGTTCTGAGACGTTGAAGTAGTTGTTCCCCTTGCTCTGCAAGGGCCGTGGCTTTTGTGGAACGATGGGTAATGATGCTTCGAGGGTGGCTGTTGTTGATGTGTGCAGAGGGTCCCTGGTTCGAGCCAAGGTAGGGATGAGGAGAGGGACGGAAGCTAAACTGTTAACATGCATACGTTTAAAAACAATATGCTACTTACTGTTTTATCTATAAATGGCTTGCACAACTAACTAAATTTGCTTTGAGCACTTGACCCATATATTTTGGGATCCACCTCACCATTTGCCTAATGATGCGCGAGTAGAGATCTGGACCGTCTCATTTTAATCAAACACATTTCCATTCCTATTCACTCTCATCGATGACACTCCTCGACAATTCTCCTCGATTAACTTTGACCTTTTTCAAAAGGATGCAAGAGGGGATGGAGGAGAGAAGACGCAGGAGTTGAGAGAATGAAATTGATAAAATGCTCATGTGCCACTTATCCCTTCAAAAGAGCTAAAGGGAGGGAGAGAAGGTGAGAAACAGAACGAGGGATTGGGCTTCCAAGGATTCGCTTGCATGGAAATCCAAATTAATAGCATTCAATAATAAACAGAAATCAGAAAGGGAGCAACAGGGCGAAGGAACCAAAATATAGGCTACCTCTATTCAGAAATATTTGCAAGTTTGCAACTCACGGATAATGGATAGGCCTACACAATTAAAATGTGTGGTATTTCCTGACAATGGAGTATAGAAAGCTTTAGAGTTCCTCTGTGGAGATAGGAGAACCTTCCAGAATCACAACCATCTCTACAGCACTCCACCAATCAGGCCTTTATGGTAGAGTGGCCAGACAGAAGCCACTCCTCAGTAAAAGGCACATGACAGCACGTGTGGAGTTTGCCAAAGGCACCTAAAGACTCTCAGACCATGAGAAACAAGATTCTCTGGTCTGATGAATCCAAGATTGAACTCTTTGACCTGAATGCCAAGCATCACGTCAGGAGGAAACATGGCACGGTCCCTATGGTGAAGCATGGTGGTGGCAGCATTATGCTGTGGGGATGTTTTTCAGTGGCAGGGACTGAGAGACTAGTCAGGATTCGAGGCAAAGATGAATGGAGCAAAGTACAGAGAGATCCTTGATGAAAACCTGCACCAGAGAGCTCAGGACCTCAGACTGGGCGAAGGTTCACCTTCCAACAGAACAATGAACCTAAGCACACAGCCAAGACAATGCAGGAGTGATTTCAGGACAAGTCTCTGAATGTCCTTGAATGGCCCAGCTAGAGCCCGAACTTGAACCCGATCGAACATCTTTGGAGAGACCTGAAAATAGCTGTGCGGCAATGATCCCCATCCAACCTAACAGAGGTTGAGAGGATCTGCAGAGAAGAATGGGAGAAACTCCCCAAATACAGGTGTGCCAAGCTTGTAGCGTCATACCCAAGAAGACTCTAGGCTGTAATCAATGCCATAGGTACTTCAACAAAGTACTGAGTAAAGGGTCTGAATACTTATGTAAATGTGATATTTCAGTTTACATTTTTTTATATAAATTAGCAAAAATGTCTAAAATCCTGTTTTTGCTTTGTCATTATGGGGTATTTTGTGTAGATTGATGAGGGATTTAAAAAATATATATATTTTAAAATAAGGCTGTAACTTAACAAAATGTGGAAAAATACAAAGGGTCTGAATACTTTCCGAAGGCACTGTGTATATACAAACGTATGTGGACACCCCTTCAAATTGGTGGATTTGGCTATTTCAGCCACACCCGTTGCCGACAGGTGTATTAAATTGAGCGCACAGCCATGCAATCTCCATAGCAAATATTGGAACTAAGGGACCTAGCCCAAACCATGAAAAACAGTGTCATGACTTGACTTTAACATTTATCTGAAGACGGGTATTTATCTAATTAACTGTGTTTAATTGTTACCCAATTAAATTAATCATGTAACATTTAACTCATTAGGATCTGGGGCACTACGAGAGCGATTCTTTAAAGATTTACCATCTCCTGATTTTTCATGGTTCCACCTGTCACCAGAGGATGGCAGAGACCATCAGGTGTGTCCTATTTACTCATTATGAGAGGTGTGCTTTCTGTTGTCCTTTGTTGAAGCTTGAATTATTTGCTGTGTGCGTTTGTCTCATGATTTTGTTGTTTCAAGTGTTACTGTGATCCTTCCATTACCATTTCTCAGTAAAGTATTATGTTTATCCTTAACCGCTGATTCCTCATCTGGTCTCTTCTCTGCACCTGGGTACAACCTCACCATGTCACAGGATTAAACTCTAAAAGGTCTTTAGCTATTACATCTATAAACAGTCAACTTATTAACCATGACCTCGTATCATATCATCATTATGAACAAAAACCCAAGCCTTACTTGGCGCCCTCAGTACTACACAAATTGGTTTAATTATTTATTTTCTAGCTAATTAAATGGGAATACAGGATCAACACACACACTCTGCACTGGTTATTGACGGGAGACGGAATACGCTGAAAACAGGTCCCTAGCAAAATGACAACAGCATGGATGCTTGTTAATAAAACCTCTTTGGGCTGAGATCCCGCTAACGGGATCGATATGACAACAGCCAGTGAAAGTGCAGGGCGCCAAATTCGAAACAACAGAAATCCCATAATTAAAATTCCTCAAACATACAAGTATTTACACCATTTTAAATATATACTTCTTGTTAATCCCACCACAGGTTCCGATTTCAAAAAGGCTTTATGACGAAAGTAAACCAAACGATCATGTTAGGTCAGAGCCAAGTCACAGAAAAACACAGCCATTTTTCCAGCCAAAGAGAGCAGTCACAAAAAGAAGAAATAGAGATAAATTAATCACTAACCTTTGATGATCTTCATCAGATGACACTCATAGGACTTCATGTTACACAATACATGTATGTTTTGTTCGATAAAGTTCATACTTATATAAAAAAATCTCAGTTTACATTGGCGCGTTACGTTCAGTAGTTCCAAAACATCCTGTGATTTTGCAGAGAGCCACATCAATTTACAGAAATACTCATAATAAACATTTATAAAAGATACAACTGTTATGCACAGATTTATAGATACACTTCTCCTTAATGCAACCGCTGTGTCAGATTTCAAAAAAGCTTTGCCGAAAAAGCACACCATGCAATAATCTGAATACGGCGCTCAGAAACCAAAACAACCCAAACAGATATCCGCCATGTTGTGTAGTCAACAGAAGTCAGAAATAGCATTATAAATATTTACTTACCTTTGATGATCTTCATCAGAATGCACTCCCAGGAATCCGAGTTCCACAATAAATGTTTGTTTTGTTCAATAATGTCCATAATGTCCATCACCTCCTTTTTGTTTGCGCGTTTAGCCCAGTAATCCAAATTCATGATGCGCGATCACTAGGTGCAGACGAAAAGTCAAAAGGTTCTGTTACAGTCCGTAGAAACATGTCAAAAGATGTATAGAATCAATCTTTAGGATGTTTTTATCATAAATCTTCAATAATGTTCCAACCGGAGAATTCCTTTATCTTCAGAAATGCAATGGAACTCTCCCACGTGAACGCGTGAATGAGCGTGGCCAGCTCGTGGCTCTTTGGCAGACCTCTGACTCATTCCCCTCTCATTCGCCCCCACTTCACAGTAGAAGCATCAAACAAGGTTCTAAAGACTGTTGACATCTAGTGGAAGCCTTAGGAAAGTGCCATTTGACCCCATAGACACCGTGCATTCGATAGGGAATGATCATACACTTTCCAGCGCCAGGCTGAGAAGAATTCCTCTATGGGATTTAGAAAAGGTGAATATGGGGGTAGGTACAAAACTACAAATTGTGGATGGGTGGCAAATCAGTTTTGGACCAGAACAGCCCGGTGAAAACTAACATTGTCCCATAAAACTCTAGCAGGCTCCTGATCTAGCAGGCTCCTGATCTGGATCAGGGACAAGCATTGTGTAAATTGCATCCAGAAAAGTGAGCATATTGCCGGTGTTGTACAGACCCAGTGTGGCATTGTGATGGAGGACTCCGTTTTTGAGTGATGGCAGCACACATAACAGTTATATTACCCCCACGCTGTCCAGGGACATTGGTAATTGCCCTCTGTCCTATTACATTTCTTCCGCGGCGCCTGGTTTTGGTGAGGTTGAAGCCAACCTCATCCACATAAACAAATTCATGGGGAATTACATGGGCATCCAGCTCTCAATACTCTCTGTAACAGACAAAAGGATATACAGATGAGTAAATAGTTTATGTCTGAAGTACTGGAAGTAGTGTTGCATACATACTTCTACAAAGTCATGTTGCATATTCTTGACTCTGTCAGAGTTCCTCTCAAATGGCACCTTCTAAAGTTGTTTCATCGTCACTCGGTGCCGTTGGAGGATGCGTTGTATGGTCGACAGGCTTACAGCATTGATGTTGTTAAATATGAATTCTAATTGCATTATTGGCCAAAACCATATTTATAATTGCAGTCTCCTGTACATCTGTAAACAAGCGTCCTCGTCCTCCATGATGTCTTTGCCTTTCCACTCTGTACAGAATTCAAACAGTATGTGTTCAGCATAGGAACTGAAAAACAATGTACAAAAAAATGTAGTACAGCATGATAACCAACCTCATTCATTCAATGCAGTGCAGTAAATGGATGGCTTAGAGTTACAAATGTTTATGCAATACTATGCAGTCATACGTATTTTACAGTACATTACTGTAATGCTAAAATAGTCATTAGATAGTTGCATACCTGTTCTCATTTCTGAAGGTTCGAATTATGAATGCCACTGTAAATGGACTCAAGTTGGGCAGTCCAGCCTCTCTCATGGTCAAACCGTGGTTGATCACATGACCAACAAGTGTTGCCCTAATCTCATCAGAGATGGCTCTCCTTCCTTCTCTTCTTTGCCCTCGTCCTCTTCTTCCTCTTCCTCTCCCTCCTACTCCTCTTGTCCATTATTGGTATCCATTGTTCAAAACAGGTAATCTGACCTTTGACCTATTTATAGGCCTATACTACAGTAAAGCAGTGATTGGTTAGTGATCAGTTAAGCTATTAGTGTTTACACATGTGAGGAGATTTTGATTGGTTGTGTTTGGAAAAGGAAAGAAAGGCACTTCCTGTTCGATTTTTGTGTTTTAGGTAGAGAATTGTGTGTAGTGTTTTGAAAAAAGTGTTTTATGCAATTGACAACTGAGTCAAAGGCTGAGAAATAGCTTATGGTTTTGGATATTTGGTGTGTAGTTTTGCACTTTGAGTGAGAGGTTTCAAAAATTGTGTGACATGAAAAGATTTTGTGTATAAGCATTTGGAAAAAACTGTAATCCAAAGGGGTAGGCAAGAGAATGGTCGTGGACAGGCAAAATCATTTTCGTGGCACGCTTGTAAGGCTCTGATTGTCTGAAATGGTTCCAACTCTTATTCTTCTTCGTGGTTGTCTGGTATCTGGTAACTTGTTGTGCAGTCCTGAAAAGAACTACAGAGTGGATTTTCCTTCCATTCGCTCTTGAAGATGCTTCTTTGAAGATAAGCTTAGCATAATACGATGGTTTGAGCTGAGTAACAGGATGGTCTTACTTAAATTCGCTTTCGAAGATAATCAGCCGTACTACTGATTGTCCGGGAGGTGAGTTTATCTTCTCCACCTCGTGTTGAGATTCAAAGTTCAAACCATTTTAAACATGTAGCTTCCGCTTCACGCTTTTTATGGCTCAGTGTGTTTTTTTCTTAACCCATCATTTATACCTTTTGCTCGAAAGGGGCGGTTCCGGCAGGCTGACACGCTCTCTGACCTCACTTCGGGGTGGTGACTACTCACTGTGCAAAGTTATGGAAAACAATGATCTCTTATAGCTTCTCAAATCACATCCCTCTCTTAACAAAAACGCTTATAATTTATCATATTACATGCACAACCCATAGTATGAAACTACAGCTATGTAGTGTGTGTACATTCCAAGTTACGGTATTTCCTTTATGACATGTTTAATGACATCACAAAATAACAAACAAAATGATATTAATGTTTTATAGATCGCCTCTGACCATTCCCCACGTTCTATGTTTGAAATACTGTTCCAGTATTCGCTTTTAAAAGTGTTCGAGTTTCAGCGGAAGAAATGTCTGTTGAGACAAAGCACATTTCTTGGGTGAATTTTGAGAGCACTGGCATGGATCTTCTCCCTTGATTTACAACAGGACGTGATTTGTTAATCCCCACAAGTTCTTTCCTTCCCCCTCTACGAGTGAGAGGGGGTCTGATTAAAGTTATTCATTTGCAAACCTGATCTGACCTATTTGGATTCTCGTGGACAGTCATGACAACAGCCCTTGACCATTATTCCTGCTCCATCAAACTTTACAGTTGGCACTATGCATTCGGGCAGGTACTGTGTCCTGGCATCCGCCAAACCCAGATATGTCTACAGACCTCCAGATGGTGAAATGTGACTCATCACTCCAGAGAATGCGTTTCGAATGGCAGCGAGATGAATGGCGGCGAGCTTCACACCACTCCAGCCGATGCTTGGCATTGCTCATGTTGATCGTAGGCTTGTGCGCGGCTGCTCAGCTCAAACCCATTTCATGAAGCTCCCAAACAGTTGTTGTGCTGACGTTGCTTCCAGAGGCAGTTTGGAACTGGGTAGTGAGTGTTGCATCCGAGGATAGATGTTTTTTACGTGTTAAATGCTTCAGCACTCAGTGGTCCCATTCTGTGAGTTTGAGTGGCCTACCACTTCGCCGATGAGCCGCTGTTGCTCCTCGACGTTTCCACTTCACAACAACAGCACTTACAGTTGACCTGGGCAGCTTCTGCCTATGGCAGAAATTTTACAAACTGACTTGTTGGAAAAGTGGCATCATATGATGGTGCCATGTTGAAAGTCACTGAGCTCTTCAGTAAGGTGAGTCTAATGCCAATGTTTGTCTATGGAGATTTCATGGCTGTGTGCTTGAGGTTATACAGCTGTCAGCAATGGGTGTGGCTGGAATAGCCGAATCCACTAATTAGAAGGGGTGTCCACATACTTTTGTATATATAGTGTAGATATACAGTAGATACAGTACATATGTACATATATACACTCACAGGTCAGTTTATTAGGTACACCCATCTAGTACCGAGTCGGACCCCCCTTTGAATCCAGAACATCTTGAATTATTAGAGGAATTCTACAAGGTGTCGGAAGCGTTGCACAGGGATGTTCATCCATGCTGATGCGATGGCACCACGCAGTTGCTGCAGATTGGACGGTACATTCATGCTGCGAACAGCCCGTTCCATCTCATCCCAAAGATTATCTATTGTGCTGAGGTTTGGGGACAGTGCAGGCCACTCAAGTAAACTGAACTCGTTGTCATGTTCCAGGAGATGTTTTATCACTCCTCAATTGTGCAGTGTTGGTGATTGCGTGCCCACTGGAGCCACTTCTTCTTGTTTTTATCTGATAGGAGTGGAACCCGGTGTGGTCGTCTGCTGCAATAGCCCATCCATGACAAGGATCGACAAGTTGTGTGTTCCGAGATGTTGTTCTGCACACCACTGTTGTACTGCGCCATTATTTGTCTGTTTTTGGCCCGGCTGTTAACTATTCTCCTTCTACCTCTCTCATCAACAAGCTGTTTTCACCTACAGGACTCCCGCTGACTGGATGTTTTTTATTTGCCGTACCATTCTCGGTAAACTCTAGACAAGGTCTTGTGTGAAAAGCCAAGGAGGGAGGCCGTTTCTGAGATACTGGATCTGGCGAGCATGGCACCGACTATCATACTACGCTCAAAGTTTCTTATGTCACTATTGTTGCCCATTCTAACGTTCAATCGAACAGTAACTGAATGCCTCGATGCCTGTCTCCCTGCTTTACATAGCAAGCAAGTGACTCACTGTCTGTTGAAGTGATCAATTTTGATGAACAGGGTGTACGTAATAAATTGTCCTGTGAGAGTAGATAGAAATTAGATTAAGTAGATATGCATAGATATGCATTATACACAGTATAAATATATGGGCTGGTTATGACTAGCTATGGCATTATGTTACAGAGTGGCCATTCCATTCATGCCTGCTGATGATCCCTATCTAATCTTTTCAGATATTCATCTCCCTGTACCACTCTCTTTCTCCTACACACTTGTCCTTTTCTCCCATCTATCCTCCTCTATTAGAAATCACTCTCCAGAGTTTTCTGTTTCTTTCTATTCCCGTTCAACCTATTGCCATCTACTGACCGCACAGTAGAGGCCACAAGGCTACAAGGTCCAACATTTCACCTCAGACTGGCGCTCCCGAGTGGCACAGCGGTCTAAGGTACTGCATCTCAGTCCAGTCCCTGATTTGAATCCAGGCTGTATTACACCCAGGCCGGGTTTGGGAGTCCCTTAAGGCGGCGCACAATTGGCGAAGAGTCGTTTGGTCGGGGTAGGCCGTCATTGTAAATAAGAATTTGTTCTTAACTGACTTGCCTAATGAAATACATTTAAAAAATATATATATTAAAAAAAGACACACACACACACATACTATCCTCTCTCCTCCTCCCTCCCCGACTCCGTGGGATAAGAATAGGTTCCATCAAGTTCATATGTGATTTGTCTTAACACAATTATATCCCTCCTTCTCTCCCATTACTCCTTCTCTCTTTCTTACTGGAGTCCCTGTGTGCTTTACATGGGCCTATAAAGAGGAGGTAATTAACCGCGAAGGGCAGTTTTATTAATTAGCTTTTAACGAGAGATGAGTGAAGAGAGGAGAGAAGGAGGAGGAGGAGAAGAGGGGTTAAAGCTATCTTAAGGATATTGTTAGCTCTAGATATGGGAATAGGCGGGATGGAATCGTTTCTGGCAGGAATCACTCCACCTCTCTTGTTCTTTTAATCTTTCTATTTTTCTTCTCCTAGGGTATGTTCATTTGATTCTCTCACCTTTGTTCTCTGGGTTTGAGACAGTTCTATTTTATTTTCTCTTTTCTTCTTTCATTCTCTATCTCTCGCTTTCTAGGTGTCTCTGCTTCTCTCTCTCGTTTATACGTGGCGCTAACTAACCTGGTGCCTGATCCTGTGTCCAGATCTTGTCCACTTTTGTATTTTCCCCACATTTTCAGATGTGTGTCTACACATGGTATTGAAATGTGTCTCTTATCCGTTCACTGTGTCCACATTTTGTGACCATTTTCTGGTCACTCCCAGTATGCAAATTATTTCACAGATATTCTTTTAAATTCTCGATGCCATAAGGCTGCCACACCTGTCAATTATTTTAGAGGACAGAAAAATTATTTCTTAAATGGGTTCACAGTTCAGATCTTTCTACACTTGTAATGGCATGTCCACACTTGACACTTACATGCGACTTCTGAAAAATAAATATGATGATCACATTTAAAAGACAGGTCTAGATGCACAAAAGTTGCATTGTGGTCTGATTGTGTTCAGATCTGGCTGACCACTTCAGGGGCTGGCTAGGGACGCATTGTGTGCGGATTGCTCCTCAGTCTGGAAGCAATTATGCTACCAAAAGTGCATACAGTGAGCGACGTCATCAGTACTCCACCCACAAGTCTTCAGAAAACATGTGTTTTGGGAGCAAGAGGCACCTTTTCATTATAACTTTGTAGGAAATACATTCCTAGCGTGTGAGGAAGTATTTGCTGGTCTCATAAATATTAGCCAGCTAGCTAACATTTAGAAAAACAAACGTTTGTTTTGCTGGAGTTATGCTAACTGTTAGCAATCCCTTTGGCTTTGCTAGCTAGCTTGCTAGTTAGCTACAAGGTAGCTACAATAATGAAGTTGTTGTTGTGTTATTATCATGTTTTGCCAGAACACATACTGGCATTTGAATATAGCGTGGAGAAAGGGTATCCTGACACAATGTGGACACGATGTACACATTTAATCGGAATTCCATATCCAAAGGGACTTGATTGTGGTGTTTGCATAGCTCATCACCTAAACGAAACACTTGATTTAGAGTAAACCGGACTCACTTCCATTAGTGCTGACACTGTTACACTTACTCAGAGTAAGAAATTAACAGCTGTAGTGGTTTTTAAAAAATGTATTGTTTTTTTATTTATTATTAACCCCTCCACCACCCCCCTCGGAAGACAGCTTTTTTGCTACATATACATACATTTTAAATATACATTTTACATATGCATTTTGCATACACCTTTTAATGCACCTTTTGCATACACATTTTACATACATGGTACATTTATATAAAGCTGTCACATAACAATAATACTTTACCAAACATAAGCTCTTTAATCCCAACCCTCAGCCACTCTCTGTCATGCCCTGACCTTAGATATCTCTGTTTTCTATATATTTTGGTGAGGTCAGGGTGTGACTAGGGTGGGTACTCTAGTGTTGTATGTCTAGGGTTTTGTATGTCTAGGGTTTTGTATGTCTAGGGTTGTTGTAGGTCTAGGGGTTTTGTTCTATGTTGGCCTGATAATCAGAGACAGCTGTTTATCATTGTCTCTGGGTTGGGGATCATATTTAGGCAGCCCTGTTTCCCACTTTCTGTTGTGTGATCTTATCTATGTGTAGTTGCCTGTCAGCACTCGTTTGTATAGCTTCACGTTTCGTTTTGTTAGTTTGTTCAGTGTTTCATTCTTTAAATAAATAAGAATGTACTCATACCATGCTGCGCCTTGGTCCAATCCTTATAATGAACGTGACAGAAGATCCCACCATTTGAGGACCAAGCAGCGTGGTCAGGAGGAATGGACCTGGGAGGAGATTTTGGATGGAGCAGGACCCTGGGCACAGGCTGGGGAGTATCGGCGTCCTAAGGAGGAGATAGAGGCAGTGAAAGCGGAACGGTGATATTACGAGGAGTTGTACCAACGAGACAAGCACGAGAGGCACACGGGGAGGGGGCTCACGGAGCGGTCGGCGGAGCCGAGGGCTGAACCAGAGCCAGTCACGGAGTCGAGTGAGGAGCTCGACACATGATTCCGGAGAGAAGTGCTAGCATTGAGAGCGTTGCAGAGCGGGCATGCTGAGGAGCGTGTGACTGGTCAGGCACTGTGTTAGGCAGTGATGCGCATGGTGCGCTCTATTCCAGCTCCCCGCATTGGCCCGGCTAGAATGGGCATCCATCCAGGACGGATGGTGCCGGCTCAGCGCTCCTGGTCTCCAGTACACCTCCTTGGACCAGGATATCCTGCGCCGGTTCTGTGCACTGTGACTCCAGTACGTCTGCACAGCCCAGTGCGTCCTGTGCCAGCCAGGACGGGTTGTGCCAACTCTACGCTCCAGACCTCCAGTGCGCCTCCACAGTCCAGTATGTCCTGTGCCTCCTCCTCGCACTCGCCCTGAAGTGCGTGTCATCAGCCCGGTGCCACCTGTACCGGTCCCACGCATCAGATCTCCAGTGTGCCTCCACAGTCCAGTAAGTCCTGTGCCTCCTCTCCGCACTCGCCCTGAGGTGCGTGTCATCAGCCCGGGGCCACCTGTACCGGTCCCACGCATCAGGTCTCCAGTGCGCCTCCACAGTCCAGTACGTCCTGTTCCTGCTCCTCGCATTTGCCCTGAGGTGCGTGTCCCCAGCCCGGTACCACCAGTGCCGGCACCACGCATCAGGCCTCCAGTGTGCCTCCACAGTCCAGTACGTCCTGTACCTCCTGGCCGCACTCACCCTGAGGTGCGTGTCATCAGCCCGGTACCACCAGTACCGGTCCCACGCATCAGGCCTCCAGTGCGCCTCCACAGTCCAGAGCTTCCGGCGATAGTTCCCAGTCCAGAGCTTCCGGCGACAGTTCACAGTCCAGAGCTTCACAGTCCGGAGCTTCCGGCGACGGGCCACAGTCCGGAACCTCCAACGACAGGCCACAGTCCGGAACCTCCAACTATGGGCCACAGTCCGGGGCCTCCAGCGACGGTCTACAGTCCGGGGCCTCCAGCGACGGTCCCCAGTCCGGGGACTCCAGTGACATTCCCGAGTCCGGGGCCTCCGGCGATGATACGCAGTCCAGAGCCTAAGGCAATGATCCACGGTCCGGTTCCACAAAAGCAGATGGATCAGCGTAAGGAGGGGGGGGGCTGCATCCAGAACCGGACCCTCCCCTATAGGTTCAGGTTTGCGGCCGGGAGTCCGCACCTTTGGTGCCCTGACCTTAGATATCTCTGTTTTCTATATATTTTGGTTAGGTCAGGGTGTGACTAGGGTGGGTACTCTAGTTTTGTATGTCTCGGGTTTTGTATGTCTAGGGTTTTATATGTCTAGGGTTGTTGTAGGTCTAGGGGTTTTGTATTTGGCCTGATATAGTTCCCAATCAGAGACAGCTGTTTATCGTTGTCTCTGATTGGGGATCATATTTAGGCAGGCCTGTTTCCCACTTTCTGTTGTGGGGTCTTGTCTATGTGTATTTGCCTGTCAGCACTCGTTTGTATAGCTTCACGTTTCATTTTGTTATTTTGTTAGTTTGTTCAGTGTTTCATTCTTTAAATAAATAAGAATGTACGCATACCACGCTGCGCCTTGGTCCGATCCTTATAACGAACGTGACACTCTCAGCCCATCCCACCATAGACCACCCTCGTTTGGTTTCCATGTGCCATATATTTTTCAATTGTGCTGTGATGTTTTACAGAATTTTTTTACCTTTCTAATCGTATAGTATCCACAGATTGTGAGCTAAAGATGAAAATGTTTCCTATGAGTATTATTATATTATTTATTGACTGACTATGACTATTTACAAATCGCCCAACACGACTATTTGTAAGGTTAATTTTAAGTGCATGTTGTGATTTTATTAACCATTCCTGAAACTGTGACTAGAAACAAGCTAAATTGGAGCAATACCAGAACAAATGATGCATTGATTCTGTTTTCTCGCAGCAAAATCTACAGAGCTAAGATTGTTGTATGTCCCATACATGTAGCATTCTGTTGGTGGCAATAATTTTATACAATAATTTAAATTGAAAAACTCTAAGTGTTGAATCAAGTGTAGTTTTTTGTTCATAAAACATGTGCCATTGAATTGGTACATCAAAAATCTATTCCTATTTATTTTGCCATCTGTATGATGCAGCTGTCAACATTTTTGTCCTCAAATTAAACTGGTATATTTTTCTATTTATGCCAGTTACTTTCAACCAATTTGTATCTTTAATATATGGCAGGCAAACAAGTTCCCTACAATCTCCCTTTTCCACTTGCCTCCTCCATTTTTGTGGTAATGCTGCAATCAGTTGGTTGTAAATTTGGATTGAGCAAATATTCCCATATATTTTCCATAACCGCATATGTGATATAACTCTGTTTCTATTCATAATATCATTAACAAATATAATAAAACATTTTTTTCCATATATAATGTTATTTTATTCATCTGTATATTTGAGTTTAACCATAACATTTGTTGTAATGTTTGTTCTATCTTTTCCGGAGGATAGAACTGAAATTGTAACCAGCTTTGTATGGCTTGTTTAAGAAAGGGCGATATTTTAAACAAAATTGTATTTTCAATTTGTCGAAAAGGAGAAACTATAATCTGTATGAAGGATGAGCCTTTCTTAATAATCTACTGGAGAACCATTTTGGGTTTAAGTATAACTGTCACACCCTGACCTTAGAGAGCCCTTGTTTCTCTATGGTGTAGTAGGTCAGGGCATTACTAGGGGGTATTCTAGTTTAAAATGTTCTATGTTGTGTTCTAGTTTATATTTTCTATGTTGGTGTTTTGTATGAGTCCCAATTAGAGGCAGCTGGTAATCGTTGTCTCTAATTGGGGATCATATTTAAGTAGCTGTCACGTTCTGACCTTTATTTCCGTTGTTTTGTCATTATTTAGTATGGTCAGGGCGTGAGTTGGGGTGGGCAGTCTATGTTTGTTTTTCTATGATTTGGGGATTTCTATGTTTCGGCCTAGTATGGTTCTCAATCAGAGGCAGGTGTCATTAGTTGTCTCTGATTGAGAATCATACTTAGGAAGCCTGGGTTTCACTGTTTGTTGGTGGGTGTTTGTTTCTGTGTCTGTGTTTTTCACCACACGGTACTGTTTTGGGTTTCGTTCGTTCCACGTTTATTGTTTTTGTATTCAGTTGTGTTCATGTTAAGTATTTCTTATTAAAAGAACCATGGACACTTACCACACCGCATATTGTTCCTCCGATCCGTCTCGGCTCTCCTCTTCAGACGAAGAGGAGGAAATCCCTTACAGTAGCTATTTTTCCCACCTGTGTTTGTGGGATATTGTTTTGTGTTTGTGCATGTGCACCACGTAGTCACGTTTAGTTGTTTGTTTATTGATATATTTTTTGTTTTGTTTAAGTTTCTCTTTGTATTAAATATGTGGAACTCAACATCCTCTGCACCTTGGTCCCGTTCTTACAACAACCATGACAGAATATCCCACCAAAAGAGGACCAAGCAGCGTATCCACGAGGTAAAGGAGTTTTGGACATGGGAAGAAGTGATGGGTGGATGCGAGACCCTTCCTTGGCAGCAGACGGAAGGTAATAATGGAGGACAGCGACGACGCCAGGGTTTGCGGCCACAGAAAGCTCAAGGACAACCCCAAGATTTGTTTTGGGGTAGGGGCACAAGGGGTGGCCAGCTGAGCCACGGGACGAGCCAGAGCACGTGGAGCAGGCAATAGAGAAGTGGTCGGTCGACCCAAGGAGAGTGCCAGAGCCCGCATGGGAGTCGATGGAACAGTGTGAGGAAGGATACCAGAGAATGGAGTTGGCTAGGAGTATGCGGCAGCGCAAGCATGCTGAAGAGCGGGTCATCAGTCCTGTGCCATATGTGATGGCTCCACGCACCAGATCTCCAGTGCGCCTCCTCAGCCTGGTATGTCCTATGCCGGTTCCTCGCACTCGCCATGAGGAGCGAGTCGTCAGTCCGCTGCCAAAGAAACCCCAAGATTATTTTTTGGGTGGGGGGGACATTGAGCTGGCGGTCGAACAGTGGAGAGTGCCAGAGCCTGTGTGGGAGTCGGAGGAGGAATTCGATGAAAGATTCCGGAGAAAGGTGGTAGCGATGAGAATGCTGCAGCACACTCGTCCTGAAGTGCGTGTCCCCAGTCCGGTACGTCCTGTGCCAGCTCCCCACACTCTCCCTGAAGAGCCAGAGACCTTCAAGGAGGCGATGGAGAAGTTGGAAGAGAGAGGAGAGAGATGTTGTGCAAGTGTGTTCTGCCCAACGTTCGACCAGAGGATCCGGTTAGCAGTCTGGTGAAACCTGTACCGGCTCCACACATCTGGACTCCAGTGCGCCTTCCCAGTCCAGTACGTCCAGCGAGGGTCAACAGTCCTGAGCTTCCAGGAAAGGTGTCCAGCCCAGCTCCATGGCCGGAGCCTTATTCTGCGCCAATGCCCAGTACAGGCACGGTGTCCAACCCAGCTCCAGGGACCTCCTCTGCGCCGGTGCCCAGTCCAGGCACGGTATTTAGCCCAGCTCCATGGTCGGATCTGGGGTCTGGGGGAGGGCTATGACGCGCACCAGAGCCGCCACCGACACTAGTCACCCCCCTAACCCCCCATTTGGTTTCAGGTTTTGCGGCCGGAGTCCGCACCTTTGGGGGGGTAGTCAAGCCCTGACCATAGAGAGACCTTTTTTCTCTATGGTGTAGTAGGTCAGGGCGTGACTAGGGGTTATTCTAGTTTAAAATGTTCTATGTTGGTGTTTTGCATGATTCCCAATAAGAGGCAGATGGTAATCATTTTCTCTAATTGGGGATCATATTTAAGTAGCTATTTTTCCCACGTGTGTTTGTGGGATATTGTTTGTGAATGTGCACCACATAGTCACCGATTACCACATAGCCCCCCAAACTCATACTCATTATAAATAGGCACGTTTAATATTGTCTGCCTTAGCATTCCAAAATAAATATTTTTTGCTGATATTTTAAAAAACGAGTCATCTGGAGTAGGCAGTGCCATTAGTCAGTAAGTAAACTGTGATAGGACCAAAGAGTTAATCAATGGGATTTTTCCGTAAATATACAAGTATTTACCTCTTCATGGTTGCAGAATCGTATCTATTTTTGCTAACTTTCTATTGAAATTAATTGTGGTAAGTCAATTTATATTGTTCGAGATTTGAATACCAAATACAGTATGTCTACTTCACCATCTGCCCATTTTAAGTGGACACTTGTCATAATTAGATTTTAATCCAGAGAGGCTCTCAATGATACTGTGCAGGGATCCAGATTGCAGACTTACTGAAAGATTTGAGTCATGGTCATACATTGACACTTTTGTTTTTATCCCCAGGGTTTCTAACCCCTTACTGTTCTTGTTGGATCTATTTTTAATAGCTAGCATTTCAATGGCCATAATAAATAGATATGGAGACAACGGACAGCCTTGTTTTACTCCTCTTAAAAGCTCAATACCTTCTGAGAAGTAACCATTATTTACTATTTTACATCTGGGGTTGCTTGCTGTACATAACTTTAACCCATTGTATAAGAGATTGAACAAAATTAAAGTAATCCAGGCATTTATATATAAATTCTAGTAATACTTTATCAAAAGCCTTTTCAAAATCTGCTATGAAGAACAGGCCTGATATCTTTGATGTTTCATAATGTTCAATTGTTTCAAGTAATTGTCGTATAATATCTCCAATATAATGTCCATGTAAAAAAATGGGTTTGATCGGGATGAACAATATCAGGTAAAACCTTTTTTATTCTATTTGCAATGCATTTCGTCAGGATTTTTGCATCACAACATTGAACTCATAGAGGCCTCCAGTTTTTAAATGGACTGGATCTTTATTCTTAACACCTGTGTCCTGTTTAAGTAGTAATGAAATCAGACCTTCTTGTTAAGTACCTGAAAGTCTACCATTTGTATAACAGGTTAACAAATTTACAGAAAGACCTGTGTGAAGGCCAATTTAAAGAAGAGGAACTTTTTGAGACAAAAACTTTTCAGTCTGGAAAAACACCAGGGCTTAAATAGTATACCAGCAGAGGTATATCAGACATTTTTTTAATTACTCAAAGATCCATTATTAGCATATTTTAAATACTCTTATACAAACCTGTTATGGCTGCAACCCTTTGTTCTCAATTTCCGCCTGAAGACATACCCAAATCTAACTTCTTGTAGCTCAGCCCCAGAGGCAAGGATATGCTTAATTTAACATTATTATTAGGAAAGAAATCCTTACAGTTAACATAATTCAGTGGAAATGGAGGTGTAACGGTTGTCATGGGTTGAAGAAGGTGAGGACCAAGGTGGTACCAGCGTGGTACATGTTCATCTTCTATTATGAATTGAACCCTGAATGGAAAAACAACAAAAGAGAATGAACGAAACAGTTCTGTCTGGTACAGAATACAATAACAGAATACAACTACCCACAAACACAGATGGGAACAGGCTACATAAGTATGGTTCTCAATCAGAGACAACGATTGACAGCTGCCTCTGATTGGGAACCATGCCAGGCCAAACACATAGAAATACAACTCACAGAACAAAACATAGAATGAAAAACATAGAATGCCCACCCCAACTCATGCCCTGACCAAACCAAAATAGAGACATAAAAAAGGAACTAAGGTCAGGAAGTGACAGGAGGAGAATGAAAATAAAACATATGCTTAAAATATTTACCTTCCTCTTTCAAAATATAATTTGGTGAATTTGTAAGGAGTTTCTGTAAATTCTTCTTGGTAGAATTTCTATGTTGAAGATTCAAGAAAAATGTTGTGCATTTGACCATTTTCCATCCAATTTGCTTCGTTTGCTTGATCGTTCTTGAATAAGTACCATCATTTATTTGTATTTTTATTCTAACCTATTTTGTGCCTCTATAGCACAGTTTCCATTACCATCTACAGTTGAAGTCGGAAGTTTACATACACTTAAGTTGGAGTCATTAAAACTTATTTTTCAACCACTCCACAATTGTTTTGTTAAGCAAGTTGGTTAAGACATCTACTTTGTGCATGACACAAGTCCTTTTTCCAACAATCTATTGTTTACAGATCTATTGTTTATTGTTTTTATTTCACTCATAATTTACTGTATCACAATTCCAGTGGGTCAGAAGTTTACATACACTAAGTTGACTGTGCCTTAAACAGCTTGGAAAATTCCAGAAAATCATGACATGGCTTTAGAAGCTTCTGATAGGCTAATTGACATAATTTTGAGTCAATTGGAGGTGTACCTGTGGATGTATTTCAAGGCCTACCTTCAAACTCAGTGCCTCTTTGCTTGACATCATGGGAAACTCAAAATAAATGCGCCAAATGTATAAGCATGGACATATGGCACATTTGCAGAAAAAATATTCATATTCAGGTTTTGAGCTTCGCAGACAACTGTAAGATCTGAAAAAACATGTATTATTTTATAGTCTTTTCCTACAATGGTGTGTTATGAACATTACGGTTTATTAAAGTTTGTAATAATGTACAACGGCAGGCCTCCAAGTTTTTTTTACATAAAACACGTGTGATGCATGTTTAAATATTATTCAAATGTGTTACTTAATTCAAACATGTCTTAAAGGTTGTACGAAATATTTTGGAATTCAATAAAAGGAATTTTAAAAAACTGTATCTCACCCGTAACTAAGGCAAAGAGTATTTCACATCATCCCCCAGCTCTGTCTCGAAGAAAAATACATGGGAAATAGGGTTGCGTGCATGAGTGGGCGTGTGACGGAGCCGCAGGAGTGTGTGTGTGTGCGTTTCAAGGGTTTGTGTGTGTGGGTTCAACATGGGGTCCCATCGCTCTATCTGTAGAGCATCGTTTGAAACCAAGGTTTGCACTATCGGCCATATGGCAAGTCAAGATATCGGCCGACCGCCCGGGGTTAAACACTGATATCTAATCAACGCACCGGGAGCCCAGCAAACCCGATGCAGACAGAACGGTTCTTTGAATTCACAGCCTTTTGGTCTCTAAAACAAACATACAGCGGTTGTTGCATACATCTCTCCCCGAAACTCATTCCGTACTTTTCGATAGTTAGGGACAGAACTATTTTTAACACGGTTAGCACTGCTTATAGCGCAAACCCAAAGGCCCGAATATTTAGCTGCCCGGACAGATTAAAAAAATATATTCTGAATAAGTGAATCTCTCATAATGGATATTTCTGGAGGTGAGTAAATGAAAAATATATTTTAAGATTTGTTTGAATATTATTGTAATATTAAACCCTAGTTATTTGGGAATTTCAGGCCAAAGGCCAATATAAGTTAAAAAGTGTATATATATAGCGTATAACGTTTAATATTGTCTAACGGTGGTTAGAATCCCAAACATTTACACAGCTTTTACGCGATTTACCGGATCTGGAGCAACATGAGGAGGCTCAAAAGTCAGACAGTCAGTCGCCATCAACATTTTTTTGTTGTAAGTCCTTATAATTAAACACATACCCAAGAATATTTCTATATAAACATTTTAAAATAGTGTGTGCTATTTTAAAAACTATTTTATGTATTTACAGCCGACATACAGCCAAGAATGATAAAGGATTCGTTATGGACATCTGACACTGGGGACTTAGATGCAATTCTACTGTTCTGTACGAGCGATTTTTCAAACTCACCGAGAATACAGCGAACGTCGACCCCCTCCCGACATATTCCCGACCCCAACAGGCAACGAACAACTGTGGCCCAAGTACATTGCTCAGATTCAACGCCACCCGAAAACTACTGTTGGGCAGGGAACTTGCTGCTTCACGATCCGGTGCTCCAGGGACACGGTATGAGACTATTATACATTTTGTTATTAGTTATAAGCCTTTTTATTAGTTATACCTCTGTTGATAGCATATGTTAAAACAAGGACAAATAATGTTTTTTTCAGACTGCCCGGAGACAGCCCCTGCAGAATCTGGAACGCTAGAGAAAAAAGTCTAGAGCCCTCAGGATCCTCAATTCGTCAGAACAAGCGCCAAAAAAGCCGAGGTATTTTAAACATGTTTTGTTAATATATATGATTATACCGGAAAGGTATTTGACATTTTATGTATCTAACATATTTTTTATATTTAATAACGGAATTTTGTATGTATTATTTTCATTCAGACTCCGCCCCGGCGAAAAACGGCACAGACGGACACATACAGTGCCTTGCGAAAGTATTCGGCCCCCTTGAACTTTGCGACCTTTTGCCACATTTCAGGCCTCAAACATAAAGATATAAAACTGTATTTTTTTGTGAAGAATCAACAACAAGTGGGACACAATCATGAAGTGGAACGACATTTATTGGATATTTCAAACTTTTTTAACAAATCAAAAACTGAAAAATTGGGCGTGCAAAATAGCTATAGCTATCCCCCCTTTTTATTCAACATGCTTTGAATCGAGGGGAGAAGGCATTTGGCTCTTACCATGTAGATGGCTACACCCAGATTGACGGGGTTGAAACCGTGTATGAGTACAACGGTTGTTTCTTCCATGGTTGCAAATCTTGCTTTGTGCCCCAGAACATGTGTGTCCTAACCCAAAAGACTTTTGGGGAAATGTACCAAGAGTTTCAAGACAAAGTTGATTCTTTACAGGCTACTTACGGTCTAAAAGTGGTTGTTTTGTGGGAGCACGAATTGGACAGCCCTCAAAAAGTCTGATCCTCATGTTCAAGCCTTCCTTTCCAGCTTTGACACCCCAGAACCTCTAGAACCAAGACAGGACTTGTATGGTGGCCGTACCAATGCTTTGACATTGAGGTATGTAGCGCAACCCGACGAGACAATAGGCTATGTAGATTTTACATCCCTTTATCCACATGTAATGAGTTCCTCATGCTATCCTATAGGGCATCCGGAAATTATTCATTGTGATTTTGACTTACCTCAAAACTATTAAAGCAACAGTCTACCCTCCAAGGGGTTTGTTTATACCTGTGTTGCCTTACAGGGGCCCTCAAGGACAACTTTTCTTTCCCCTTTGTCGCACCTGCAGTGAAAACATACAACAAAACCCATGTGATCACACCGATCAAGAAAGAGCCCTGACAGGTGTATGGGTCACAGCTGAATTCTCTAAGGCTTTAGAGATGGGGTATCGTGTGGCCAAAATCTTTGAAGTATGGAACTTTTCAAAGAAATCCGACACTCTTTTTAAAGAGTACATCAAAACCTTCTTGAGATGTAAGCAAATGGCTTCAGGCTATCCTGCATCGGTCACAGATCAAGAGAGTAAAGACAGGTACATTCAAGACTATCATGACAGAGAAGGCATCCTTCTTGACCCTGACAGAATAGAGGTCAACAAAACCAAACGAAATGTGTCGAAATTGTACTTAAATTCGCTTTGGGGCAAATTAGCGCAGAGGTGTAATATGCTAACAACGTCGATTATTAAAGACCCTGAAGAATTTTTGGAATTTGTTTTTTTCGGACCAATACGAAATTTCACATTTTTCATTCTTGAGTCAAGACATTGCCTTGGTGCAATGGCGACGTAACAAGAAGTGGGTTCTACCCCCGGGTAATGTAAATGTGTTTCTTGCAGCATTTACCACGGCCTATGGCCGACTTGAACTGTACAAGCTCATGGAGCAGCTTCAGAGGCGGGTTCTTTACCATGACACAGACTCTGTGGTCTATGTAAGCAAACCGGGGGATTGGAGCCCCCCACTCAGCAACTATCTGGGTGGCTTAACGAGTGAACTTGCAGAGGGTGACCATATCACAGAATGGTCCTCCTGTGGTCCCAAAAGCTATGCTTTTAGAACTCTAAAGAATCACGTGGCGTTGAAAGCCAAAGGCGTGACTCAAAACTATGAAAATGCCCAGCGTGTAAACTTGGAATCAATCACACGCTTGGTTGAGGGGTTCCTAAATGACAGGAATAGTGACTTGGAGATTTTGAGCTCCTACAAAAAGATTGCTAGGGATAAAAAGGGCTTCCATCTGAGGAATGCCCCACTCACTAAAAGATTCAGGGTTGTCTATGACAAGAGACTGCTTTTGCCTGACTGGACCACATTGTCCCTTTGGCTACTGACTTATGTTACAAGCTACAGGGTGTCTTAGAGCTTAAGATATAATGACTGCTGTAGAAGGTTTTGACCCCCGGTTGCAACTACCATTTTCGGCCTTAATCGCAGGGCCTTCGAATAGTGGTAAAACTTGTTTTGTAAAAAGTATTTTAGAGAATTCTGAACATGTGTTATCTCAAAAGCCTGATAATGTTGTGTGGTGTTATTCTTGTTATCAACCTCTGTATGATGAATTGTTGAAGACAATAAAAATCAAGTTTGTTGAAGGAATACCTGATTCCCTGTCTGATGATGAACTTTTACCTCCTCATAAAAACAATCTGCTGGTTTTGGACGATATGCTATTTGCAGGTAGCGAACATCCCGAAATTGCCCGAGCGTTTACCCAATATACTCATCATAGAAACCTGTCCGTGCTTTAATTGGTGCAGAATGTGTTTCACCAAGGTAAAAATAGCCGCACCATCAGTTTGAACGCCAATTACATGGTTTTGTTCAAAAATCCTAGAGACAAACTACAAATTAACACTCTAGCTCAGCAGATGTACCCGGGAAGGAAATCCTACTTTATGGAGAGCTACGAGGACGCTACCAAAGCGCCATTTTCTTATTTAATCGTGGATTTAAAAGCAAATACTCCAGAACACCTGAGGCTACGAACCGGTCTGTTCCCGTGGGAGTGGCCGGCTGCGTACATTCCTAAAAAGTAGCCGCTATGTCTCTGCGTTTAAAAAGAAACTTGCCCCTCTTGAGAAGCCTAGTTGGGGCTACATCTAATGAACGGAAGGCCATCTTGGGTCACTGTTCTTCAGATCTCATATTATCCCTATGTGAGATTGCTTTGAATCTTCTGAAAGGACGCATTCCACTCACCCTGACACAATTGAAAAAATGGGGCAGCTACTTGGAACGACAAAGGAGAGTTTATCCTTCAGGGTTCGGTTGTCAAGGGTTCACATATACTTGACTTTCTTAAAAGTACCACATCTGCCCACAAGGTTGCTGATGACAGAAGACCTCCAGGGTGGCTTCAGTTTCTTAAGGCCCTGGCCATCCTCAACATACCCCTCTCGGGTGTACCCAACTATAAGATTCGTCAACAGATTCACTCTTTAAAACACAAACCTTCAACGAGATACAGCACCCCTAAAGATGCCCCAAAACCCTCGCATCCTTATGAAATGAATGATGATAACCCATTCACCCCCCTGAACGCCTCCGGACCTTTCCCTAATCCCGATCTCTCTGGGTGGTTAGACTTTTGAATGACTTTTGAATGACTATGATTAAATTCAATAAATTTTATTTGAAAAAATAAGCAATTTAACATTTGTGGCATTCTTGAAACATTTGGCGTGAGCATACGCCTTGATTACACGTTCTTAAAGGATACACATTTGAACACTTTTGATATTTTCTAACAAAACAAGCTACAACGTTATCATTACTTCTTAAATCATCCTTATAAAGAGACATAACATCTTCAAAAGAAACTCCCCGGGCTCTTTGGCATAGGTAGAATACACAGTGTTGACCGCATGTAGTTGAAAGGTTATCTTGCACCTGTTTGATGTTGTAGTATATCTTTGAGCAGTTTTTGGTCAGAAATTCTTTAATAGATTTGGGGAAATGTGAAAAACCGGGGGCGAAGCCATAGGAATCAAAAAAAGTTGAGATTTTTCTTCCTCCTTCCTCTTCTAATGTCACAGCTAGCCAATGTTCACCCGGCATGTTTTTAGGATGGGTATTGACAATAAACATGGCAGGCCGCACCTTCCATTTCTCCATAGGTAATTCATCACAAGCCAACACTCCGCAAAATTGTTTTCCAATCAGTCGGCTCATGAGCCCTTCCAACTCTTGGGTATTCATGTCTTTGCTCAACGATCCTTAATAATAATCTACTAAAACCTGTCTTCGGCTATTCACCTCCAAGATTGAATCAGAGCAGGCATAAACAATCATGCTAACGGTACAGGCTAAAGGTGTACGGAAACGCATTTCCAGCCTGAGGTTACCTTGGGACACCACAGAAAGATTTCCTGAGGTGTCATCATCAGGGGATAAATTGAAAGCATACATTGTGTAACCCACTGCAAATCATTTCTGTCAATAGGTAAAGAGAGATCTTTTAGATGCCTCCCGGTAGCCAGGAATAGATTGTAAAATTCTCGCACAGATATGTTGTTATTAAATTGCGGTTGGAAAGCCTTAGCAGGGACCTGACGTCCGTCCTGACACAGAGCTACATACTCTGCATTGAAGTGTTGAAAATTAAATGGGTTTTTATTTAAGCTGCCCGTATTGGAGGCGTGATCAACCAAACCTATAACCACGTATCGCGGTAAAGGGCCTAGAAATAGGTTTTCTTGACTGCAGATTCTGCTGCCCACAGGTATGCTAAAGGTTTTCATGGTAATTCTTTGGAGAGGGTAAAGGGCATTTCCTTTCAGCAAAGCCTGTGAGTGACCCAGACGAACTGCCGGAGATACTGACACTTTTTAAATAAAAAGCGTGGCCCCCAACACTTTTAAGCTAAAGTCCCCATCCGTTGCAGACATTAGGCAAAACTCATCCTTGGCCCTGGTTAATTTTAGTCTTAAATCAACCGCATTTAAGAGTAAACGTTCTTGAAAGAAAATGTCAGAGTGTATAGGGCCTAGCAGATGAAACTCTCGAGATTCCGCACAGTAGCGAGCCCTTGCCTCCAGTCCTTTATTTGCACCAGTGGATGGGTCTGTCGATTCCATAGAGACTCCTGCAGTATCCTTGCTAAAAAGCCCTGCGCTGAATTGGGTCTTGAGAGTGTCTTCAGAGTAGTTGAGTAAGCATTCCATGATGGCCCGGTATGGGTATGTGGCACTGCTTTGACTGATTAGTCGTTCACCCAAAGTCACATCCACTTGGGAGAAGATGGTGGCCACTGGGTAATTAATGAGACTCACTTTGGCATCGTTTGCAATATCAGTACCATCTCTTTTGGTCACTTTTAGACGCAAATGCACCAAGGTATTGTTGAGGTCCAGATAGTTGTCACCGTGGCCTGGTATGAAAAACTCTATGGGGCCGTTGTCTGTAATGGCTGAGAGTGGGGCTATCTCCACATAACTGGACCTCTCTACTGAATGTTGGGTTAAGGGGGCCGTGAAAAGATCGAGCTCTGTCTTTATAGCTTCAGAGGACATGCGGTGTAAAAGAGCCATGGTGCTTGTTCTTTTAGAAAATACTTCCGAGTATTCTTTTTACCGTTTTTGGTCCAGACCTCCTCACTTTACCCCGTCTTTGACTAACTGAGTTTCTTTTAACCATTAACCTCCGTTTTTTAGGCGCAAGCCTTCGCCTTATACCCGGAGGTCTCTTTTTCGGTCTTCGAGACAACATCATCAACCCCGAGCCTTCTTGACTCTCGACATCTGGTGACGCCCTTCTGGTCATAGCATTGGCGACAACCTCACTTACTATATTTTTTGCTGCTGATTTTAAATGCGGTTTGGCTATGCTGAAGCCTCTCTTCATAAACGGTAATACCATCCTAAAGAGGTTACGAAATATACCTCCTATCCCCGAACCATACAAGGTGGGGGACCCATAATAGCCGGGTAACCCATTACCCACTTGATCCACATAGTATGTGACATACCGGTTAGGGTCGAGATGTCGGTGTTCCATAATTTTAATTTAGATGTATTATGTATATAAAGTATATAAAATATATAATACTAATATTATATATGTAGAGAGGTTTTGGTGGGTCTAAAGTGGAGTTTTACAATCGTTTTACCATAAGTAAATTCAATGTTTTCGTTCTGATCCGTTTTAAGCTCAACAAGAATGTTTTCAATATATTTCTTGCTTACAGGTACGTAGTGTGGCTTGTCGTAGGTGACAGTGACTATGTCCCCATCCTTTCCGTCTATATGAACCGTTCTCAGGAGTGGCACACAGCTGTCTCTGACCCTTTGATAGGATATGATGTCGGTATACACAAATATGTTGTAAAATCCTGCATGTATATCCGCGGGGAATGGGAATAATTTATCTCTCACATACGTCCATTTATTGGGACCCATCCCCAACATGTATGCTAAATTACCGCCAGTCTTTATCCCCCCGGAAGCATCTCCTGAGATTTGTACCCTTTTATGTATAGGGTTGTACATCAGGAATATTTCCATACTGTTCTGCGATAGACGTTCATTCAACTCGGAGACGAGCCTGTCGACGGTTCTATAGAACCCTTTTTTAACCTTAATAAATTTCGCAGGTTCCGATAACTTTTTGAAATAAAATTCCCGGTCCTTATCTTTGATATTATACCAGCTATGGGGGTATGTAATCTCGCTGAGACCTACTTACCAGGCCTCTGATAACTCTATAGGCTTTGGAAAATTGGTTGTATAATTAGAACTCTGATTATTACGATATATATGTGCGGACGCATTACTGGGGAGAGTCAGGTAGAAGCCGCTGTGTTCCATTATGCACTCCGGTGTACACCCGAATGAGGATGTATTTTATCATGCATGGGGGTTTAAATTAACCCCAGATGCCTCCACCACATCCTTCTCTAATACCCAGCTGTTGAATTTTAGGGGCCAGTTTTTCCAGCGGACCAGCACCCATTTTTGACCTTTCTCTCTCTTTTGTTCTAGAATCTCCTCTACGTGAAACACTTTGTCTTTACCCACCTTTACCTTCTGTAATTCCTGCTCATAAAAAGATCCCTCTATAAGTTCCCCGTCATAATCTTTTAATATGTAGACCGGGGGTATGCGCGGCAGACATTCTGTAACCGTGAAAAGCTCGTCACTGTATCCTTGCACGTATTTTTTATCGAAAACACCCCTCAACTTGGATATACGAACCAAGTCCCCCACAATGAATTTAAAATGTATTTTTTTCTTACGGCGAAGGGGGAGCAAACCATACAGATTTTTAAAGACTTGAAAAGAGTTTTCCGAAGAGACCTCGGAGGGTTTCATCCTTATACTTTTATGATAACTATTGTTATACCCCATTACTAAATCTTGAACTATATCGATATATCTATGCGTGTTGTGAGCTGTAAAATAGCGCCACATCCGCTCCTTCAGAGTTCTGTTAAAGCGTTCAACAACTGAAGCTTTCAAATCCGAGCCTGTTGCAAAATGTACTATATTGTGCTTTTTCATGAGTTTCTGAAAAGTCTTATTAAAAAATTATTTTCCGCCATCAGTCTGCACTTTCTTGGGGGCGCCTCCTTCCTTCAAGATAGAGGCAAATGCCCGGGTCACCTCAGCACCACTCTTATTTTTTAAGACCCGGACAAAAGCTATTTTAGAGAAAATATCTATAACCGTTAGCATGTAGCGATTTCCATCATTTTTATCTGCAAGGGCCTGCATGTCAAATCAAATCAAATCAAATTTTATTTGTCACATACACATGGTTAGCAGATGTTAATGCGAGTGTAGCGAAATGCTTGTGCTTCTAGTTCCGACAATGCAGTAATAACGAGCAAGTAATCTAACTAACAATTCCCAAAAAACTACTGTCTTATACACAGTGTAAGGGGATAAAGAATATGTACATAAGGATATATGAATGAGTGATGGTACAGAGCAGCATAGGCAAGATACAGTAGATGATATCGAGTACAGTATATACATATGAGATAAGTATGTAAACCAAGTGGCATAGTTAAAGTGGCTAGTGATACATGTATTACATAAGGATGCAGATGATATAGAGTACAGTATATACGTATGCATATGAGATGAACAATGTAGGGTAAGTAACATTATATAAGGTAGCATTGTTTAAAGTGGCTAGTGATATATTTACATCATTTCCCATCAATTCCCATGATTAAAGTGGCTGGAGTAGAGTCAGTGTCATTGACAGTGTGTTGGCAGTAGCCACTCAATGTTAGTGGTGGCTGTTTGACAGTCTGATGGCCTTGAGATAGAAGCTGTTTTTCAGTCTCTCGGTCCCAGCTTTGATGCACCTGTACTGACCTCGCCTTCTGGATGACAGCGGGGTGAACAGGCAGTGGCTCGGGTGGTTGATGTCCTTGATGATCTTTATGGCCTTCCTGTAGCATCGGGTGGTGTAGGTGTCCTGGAGGGCAGGTAGTTTGCCCCGGTGATGCGTTGTGCAGACCTCACTACCCTCTGGAGAGCCTTACGGTTGAGGGCGGTGCAGTTGCCATACCAGGCGGTGATACAGCCCGCCAGGATGCTCTCGATTGTGCATCTGTAGAAGTTTGTGAGTGCTTTTGGTGACAAGCCGAATTTCTTCAGCCTCCTGAGGTTGAAGAGGCGCTGCTGCGCCTTCCTCACGATGCTGTCTGTGTGAGTGGACCAATTCAGTTTGTCTGTGATGTGTATGCCGTGGAACTTAAAACTTGCTACCCTCTCCACTACTGTTCCATCGATGTGGATGGGGGGGTGTTCCCTCTGCTGTTTCCTGAAGTCCACAATCATCTCCTTAGTTTTGTTGACGTTGAGTGTGAGGTTATTTTCCTGACACCACACTCCGAGGGCCCTCACCTCCTCCCTGTAGGCCGTCTCGTCGTTGTTGGTAATCAAGCCTACCACTGTTGTGTCGTCCGCAAACTTGATGATTGAGTTGGAGGCGTGCATGGCCACGCAGTCGTGGGTGAACAGGGAGTACAGGAGAGGGCTCAGAACGCACCCTTGTGGGGCCCCAGTGTTGAGGATCAGCGGGGAGGAGATGTTGTTGCCTACCCTCACCACCTGGGGCGGCCCGTCAGGAAGTCCAGTACCCAGTTGCACAGGGCGGGGTCGAGACCCAGGGTCTCGAGCTTGATGACGAGCTTGGAGGGTACTATGGTGTTGAATGCCGAGCTGTAGTCGATGAACATCATTCTCACATAGGTATTCCTCTTGTCCAGATGGGTTAGGGCAGTGTGCAGTGTGGTTGAGATTGCATCGTCTGTGGACCTATTTGGGCGGTAAGCAAATTGGAGTGGGTCAAGGGTGTCAGGTAGGGTGGAGGTGATATGGTCCTTGACTAGTCTCTCAAAGCACTTCATGATGACTGATGTGAGTGCTACGTAGTCGTTTAGCTCAGTTACCTTAGCTTTCTTGGGAACAGGAACAATGGTGGCCCTCTTGAAGCATGTGGGAACAGCAGACTGGTATAGGGATTGATTGAATATGTCCGTAAACACACCGGCCAGCTGGTCTGCGCATGCTTTGAGGGCGCGGCTGGGGATGCCGTCTGGGCCTGCAGCCTTGCGAGGGTTAACACGTTTAAATGTCTTACTCACTTCGGCTGCAGTGAAGGAGAGACCGCATGTTTCCGTTGCAGGCCATGTCACATAGATCAGCCTGAATTTGGGACAATGGGTGGGTAGAAAAAACTCTATTTCTCGGAAAATGTTTTCTTACGGGTTTATGTAGAGTGTGCGCATCCTGCTCTGATAGCCACTCATTCACTTTAGCCTCGCTTAACCTGTGACCTGTTTCTTCGGCTATAGCTCTCTGTAAACGTTCCTTGCCCCCATAAGACCCCGGGTTAGAGGGATTATAATAAATGTTTTTCAAAATCTGCTCTGCCATCCTTCTTGCCTCTCTGAGGTACAATAACGTTAATGAGCCACTTTCAAATAACAACATTTCATTTTTTTTTTTATTTTTTATTTTTTTGAAGAAAACATTATGTATTACGTATACAGACAATTCAGAATTCGTTGCAGGATACATGTCCCCCTTTCTCAATGATCGAATCATGCAAAACCTTGTATATTTGGTTTAGATTAACAGGTTTGTTTCGCTGAATTTTTACAACACACACATCAGCTATAAAAGTATATAAATTACAAATATGATACATGTTACAATTAAATGGTGTTTCAAACAAATAAAGTAAAATCTTAGACAAGGTTGTTTCTAGTTCTTCAGAATCACCACCAAGCCGGGTTACCATTTGTGTCCATTGTAGACACTCGCCCGCATGTCGTACATGATTCATGATTTGGTCCATTTTCAACACACGCTCTACATTAGTCCCGGAATTGTGGGTTGTGTAGAACGAGACATTGTTCACTTTATTTTCAATAATTTGATGCATAACACTTGTAAGTTCTCTCAAAAGAAAAAATGTATTTATTCTCTCTAACATCGTATACACATAGTTACCCATTGCTCTACATCTAAATAACAAAAATGTCACTCGGTCTCTTGGGGTTTATTGAGCCAGAAAGTCATCACATCAGCCACCACAGCCTCCCGGTATTTGTTATCGTCCACCAGGGTGTGTCGGATTTCTTTGAGTTTCTCGTGGATGTGGATCGCCTCCTTCAGTTCATGTAGGAATGCCTCGGTTACCCCGTAAACTCTGGGGATAGACGGCACAAGGCCCATAGCCTCCAGGGCTCTGACCAGCGATGGTATAAACCTGCAGGACCAAAGTCTTTTCACCAGCGCCTCAAAATTGTTGAAGAAGTAGTATCTTGGGGGTTCGTATAGGCATGGATGCCTGCGCTGGCTGGGGTGATTAATCTCACAACCGATGCATTTTTCTCGTATATATTCTCCAATCACCACGTCTAAAAGCGTGGCTACTGAGGCCTTGATGGTGTCCACAAAAATAGTACTGACCACCCCATCAAACACGTCCTCAGGCTGTGTACATGTAGGGGGTGTCGAGGGTCTTGCCAGGGGGGAGTAGAATGTAGGGCTGCGAGGCATACAGTCCTTAGTTTCTGGCCCCCATGACGTTTCGGAGTTCTGGTATGCGTTAGGATTATCCATGGTTAATGCGTAGGTTAAGAACTGTAGGTTTTAAGGACCCTCCTTTTATTGTTGAACCAGCCCTCGGGGTATCTGGGCGGGGTTAACAACGCAGCTTACCTCGTTTTCTTTGGGGGCTGCCTCTCCTGACGTTGTACCTTCTTGGGGCTGCTTTGTGTCGTAATCCTCCGGATTCGTATATATTATGCACTCCTTTAGCCGAACAATGCTCTGGGGCTTTTTGCTCTGTACAAACAGAGCGTCCAACATCTCCAACATTTTCAATTCCATCAAAGGCCAACTTTTAAAGGGTATAAGCATTCGAAGCCTAAAATCACCGTCCGAACCGCCATCCCTGATGTTTTGGTTTCGGATTTCCTCTGTGCTGATATAGAACTCCACGCAGCCACAGGGAAGTCCATTCTTTCTCTGTATTTTCACCCGGTGAAATACTCTTCCGGAGGTGTCCGGGGTACCTTCCCAACGGGTCTCGTAGCCTGTGAACAAGCTGTAACCCTTGGTGATACGGCTCAGTTCGGGACACAAGACCTGGCGAAAAACCGTCCAGTCTTCAACCCCATAGGCCACTCCTAATTTCTGGTCGGTATATTCTTCTCCTTCGGCTAACGTATAGAGTTTCACGCTACAGGCCAAGTAATCAAACAGATACCCCCATTGCTGTCCGTTAGACATCGGCACTTCATCTTTCAGCGCAGTTGCGGGCGGTATCTGGGTTCTATACACATTTAGAAACCGCTTTTTTGGTGCATCGTATATTGCGGCTGTATACTTTGCCCTTTCTCTATGTTTCAGACCAGCTTTGCCACTGATCGCAAAATCCATGTTTAAAAATAGGGTTTACGGTTCTGGGTTCGCAAGCCTTGTTCTGGACATTTATAAGGCCTATGCCACAGCTCTATAACACCCGGACATTCCTGCTTCATCAGATAACAAACATAAGGGAGATAAAGCTGGGGGTGGGGGACATACACGGCCCCAAAAGTTCAAACACTCAAACACCCCCCCAGTTCAACCAGACCCCCCTACTCATCAATCACCTGGACTACTTCAAAGCATGACATATAGATATAAAATAACACACACCCTCTAACACATGACCACACGAACAGGGGGGGGACGGGGCGGGGGCCCATATTTAAACATGCACGCGTCATCATGACGTAGGGTCAGTCCGGGGTATACGCCATTGAAGTGACTCTTAGGGCCATCAGATCATTTCGTCCACAGACTTGTTCTTCCAACGCATATCCGGGCAGCCTTGAAGCACTCAGGGCGCGTTCCATTTGACACACCGCTAGTCTTATTTTAAGCCATTCTTGCATCCTTAGCGCTGGAGAAAAAGTCTCAGGTTCTGCCAGATAAAAGGGTTGGGACACGCTGTCTGTGAATATCTTAACCGTAGATTCCTCAGGGTTGAATATGTACGAAATATGTCCTCGCTTGTACACAAAAATCCTTTAAAACATTCTGGAGCCTCACGTAAAACATCCTCCAAGCTTTTGTCGTTGGATTCATGACATGAGCTGCAAAGCACTCCGAGAATTGCCCTTGTAGACATACTTTAGATGTTTAATATTCAGGTCTTAAAAATGGCTTGTTCTGGACATTTATAATGCATATGCCACAGCTCTATAGCCCCGGACATTCCTACTTCATCCGATAACAAACATAAGGGAGATAAAGCTGGGGGTGGGGGACATACACGGTCCCAAAAGTTCAAACACTCAAACCCCCCAGTTCCACCAGACCCCTACTCATCAATCACCTGGACTACTTCAAAGCATGACATATAGATATAAAATAGCAAACACCCTCTAACACATAACCACACGAACAGGGGGGACGGGGCGGGGGCCCATATTTAAACATGCACGCGTCATCATGACGTAGGGTCATCAATCAATCATTTTGACGCGTGCCGTCTCCTTTAATCTCTCTCTTATACATTTTTGTAATATTTATGAAATGCATATTGTTATATTTGGTAGCACTTTTTTGTTTTTCCTTTGCCTCCAACCCCCTTCGATGTGTAGAACGGATGTGGGTGGGGCCAGGTCTACATAAGGGTGCAATTTTTTTTTAATCACAAAAGCTCTGACGAAGGCCGTGTGGCCGATACCTAAGCTTATTAAATATTGGTGATACTATCAAGAGCTGTGTGCGGTTTCCTTTTTCCTCCATCTTGTTCAGTTGTTAATCGTAAAAAATTTTTTTTGTAAAAAACAAATTAATCCATATTTGTACTGTGTAATGCGATGTAATATGTATTGGGGACTACTTCAACAGGAGGTAGCTATCACTCAAAGCCACGTTGTAATCTTCGAGTCATTGAACATTTGGTTGTTTACATATAATTTATCGACCACTAGACGAAGATTCTGCTTCTCTGCTCGGATCCTTTTGAAAGTGAGGTACAGGGCACATCATCACTCCACTATTTCATGAGGAAATTGTCCATTAATAGAGAATGGAGTGTTCTTCAATTCCCTACCCTGTTGTAAACAAGGCAATTTTCATTTTGTAGTGTGTTAGCATAGCTACGATCGGACGGAGCCTTCCCTCTGCTCTGCCACTGAAACGGTGAGCCCTTTGAAAATCTATTGTTTTCACCTGTTCGTCCGTCATTTTGAGATTACGTTTCATGAACACCTTGACATTTTCCTCCGTTGACTGATCATTATCATCCTCCTTTATTCCCATTATAACAACATTATTTTTCATACTTCTGCACTTTAGATCAAGTAGTTCGGCATTCATTGTTTTATTATCATACTGTCACGGGAGTCGTCTTCTGAAGAGGAGGAATCGGTGTTCATGACTTTTTATTAAACAGAACACTGAAACAAAAATGACAAAGTGAATAAACGAAACTGAAACAGTCCTGTCAGGTACTAAACAGAAAACAACTACCCACAAAACCTATGTGGGAAAAAGCTACCTAAGTATGGTTCCCAATCAGAGACAACGATAGACAGCTGTCCCTGATTGAGAACCATACCCGGCCAAAACAAAGAAATACAAAAACATAGAAAAAAGAACATAGAATGGACACCCAAATCACACCCTGACCAAACCAAAATAGAGACATAAAAAGCTCTCTAAGGTCAGGGCGTGACACATACCGTAGCCTCTCTGTAGTGTCTTTTAGGGAGTCCGCGGTAGTTTTCAATATCTTATTTTCTGATCGTATTTCTTCCATCATTTTATTACTGTAATCCATTCCTGTTTTTATTAAGGCCTCAACCTCCCCCAGTAACCCAGACAATAGATAAAAACAATTTAGTCGCTCATGCTGTTAAGCAAGTTTCAATCTTCTGGAGACATAGTTATGAAAACAAATTTTAGATGGCGGCTTCCCTTCAGTTTTGCTCGCAGAACTCGAGGAAAGGTCTTATCTTGTTTGCTTCGATGTATCCATAATATTTTCGAGCATATCAAAATGCTAATCAATAAATAGTTCCAGATTCTCTATATTATCCAGAATGTTTGATTCGTAGTTATCAGCTAATCCTCAATTTTTGTGATTAATTCATGGGACAAGCTGTGCCTACCATGCTGCCACCTGCCACGACATCACCCAGCTGTAGTGTTAAAGTAAATCATTTTTTGGTGTTGTTTTAACCCTGTATGGTATAAAGGCTCATTTGCATATTTCCCACGGTGCATTTTCTTTTAGGGTGAATGGTAGAGTTACCACCTACGACTATTTGTTGGTGACAGAGACATGGTTATTGAATTCTTCCCTTTCAAAGGCCTGTAACTTTTATCAAGTGAGTACCTAGTCAAATGCTATCATTCAAATTGAACTCTATGACAATACAATACATACACTGAGTATACCAAACATTAGGAACACCTTCCTACTATTGAGTTGCACCCCCCACTTTGCCATCAGAACAGCCTTCATTTGTCGAGGCATGAATTCTATAAGGTGTCGAATGCGTTCCACAGGCATGCTGACCCATGTTGACTCCAATGCTTTCCACAGTTGTGTCAAGTTGGTTGGAAAGTCCACCACCCAAAGGACTTTGGGTGATGGACCATTCATGATACACAGGGTTGGGTAGGTTACATTCTAAATGTAATCCGTTACAGTCACTAGTTACCTCTCCAAAACTGTAATCAGTAACGTAACTTTTGGATTACCCAAACTCAGTAAAGTAATCAGTTTCCCTTAAGAGGCATTCGAAGAGACAAAAATGTTACCAATTGAACGACATCTATTGCAGGATAAATCAATGTTATAGTTTACATAGCTGGCCATATATGGATGACCACATTTAACATTATGGGTTGGTTATGTAGGCTTCTTCTAACCCATCACTTTCTATTACATATAATAATACAATTAAATTATATCTTTACATTAATAAAAACCAAAGTCCATCAGAATTCCAGGCATTCCAATAAATGTTATACCCCTTGATCTTCAAGAATAAGACTTGGAAATATGAAAATATAGATTATCCAAATTGTTTTACCTGAGCATAACACCAAATTAAAGACTTATGAGCACTTATGAGCAGGCCCTACAGGCCCTCCTGTTGTTTATGATTTTGTTGTCATGGAAGACTGATTGGGCCCATTGATTTGAGTTGAGAAATAAATGCTAAGCTCATGGAATGGCATGCTTTGAGCATTACTGAAAGGTGCTATTTATAGTACCAGTCAAAAGTTTGGACACACCTACACATTGCAGGGTTTTTCTTTATTTTGACTATTTTCTACATTGTAGAAAAGTAGCTAAGACATTAAAACTATGAAATAACACAAATGGAATCAAATCACGAAGTAACTAAAAAAATGTAAAACATACCAAAATATATTTAATGTTGAGATATTTCAAAGTAGGCACCCTTTGCCTTGATGACAGCTTTGCATTCTCTCAAACAGCTTCATGTGTAACAGCCGTTGTTGGTGGTGGAAGAAGAGGAGGACCAATGCGCAGCATGGTAAGTGTCCATATTGATTTAATAGAACACTGAAACAAAACAATAAAGCGACAACGACCGGAACGAAACAGTCCTGTACAGTGAATACACAAAACACAGAACAGAAAATATTCACCCACAAATCAAGGGTGAAAACAGGCTGCCTAAGTATGGTTCTCAATCAGGGACAACGATTGACAGCTGCCTCTGATTGAGAACCATACCAGGCCAAACACAGAAATACCAACTCATAGAAAAACAAACATAGACAACCCACCCAGCTCACGCCCTTACCATACTAAAACAAAGTTAAAACAAATGAACTAAGGTCAGAACTTGACATCATGAGGTAGTCACCTGGAATGCATTTCAATTGTCAGGTGTGCCTTTGTTAAAAGTTCATTTGTGAAATTTCTTTCCTTCCTAATGCATTTGAGCCAATCAGTTGTGTTGTGTCAAGGTAGGGGTGGTAAACAGAAGATTTCTTCAAGTGCAGTTGCAAAAACCATCAAGCACTATGATGAAACTAGCTCTCATGAGGACTGCCACAGGAAAAGAAGACCCTGCTGCAGAGGATACATTTATTAGAGTTGCCAGCCTCAGAAATTGCAGCCCAAATAAATGCTTCACAGAGTTCAAGTAACAGACACATCTCAACATCAACTGTTCAGAGGAGACTGCGTGAATCAGGCATTCAAGGTTGAAATGCTGCAAAGAAACCACTACTAAAGAACACCAATAATACGAAAAGACTTGCTTGGGCCAAGAAACACGAGCAATGAACATTAGACCGGTGGAAATCTGTCATTTGGTCTGATGAGTCCAAACTTGACATTTTTCCAACCGCCATGTCTTTGTGAAACGCAGGGTAAGTGAACGGATGATCTCTGCATGTGTGGTTCCCACCGTAAAGCATGGAGGAGGAGGTGTTATGGTGTGGGGGTGCTTTACTGGTGACACTGTTGGTGATTTATTTAGAATTCAAGCCGCACATAACCAGCATGGCTACCACAGCATTCTGTAGCGACACGCCATCGCATCTGGTTTGCGCTTAGTGGGACTATCATTTGTTTTTCAACAGGACAATGACCCAACACAACTCCAGGCTGTTTAAGGGCTATTTAACCAAGAAGGAGAGTGATGGAGTGCTGCATCAAATGACCTGTCCTCCACAATCACCCGACCTCAACCCAAATGAGATGGTTTGGGATGAATTAGATTGCAGAGTGAAGGAAAAGCAGCCAATAAGTGTTCAGCATATGTGGGAACTCTGTTGGAAAAGCATTCCAGGTGAAGTTATTTGAGAGAATTCCAAGAGTGTGCAAAGCTGTCATCAAGGTAAAGGGTGGCTACTTTGAAGAATCTCAAATATAAAATATATATTGATTTGTTTAACACTTTTTTTGGTTACTACATGATTCCATATGTTATTTCATAGTTTGATGTCTTCACTATTATTCTATAATGTAGAAAATAGTAAAAAATAAAGAAAACCCCTTGAATGACTAGGTGTGTCCAAACTTTTGACTGAACTGTATATACATATATATATGCCCCTCGCCATTCCCATGGATGTTAGAGCACTGGACGGGCGCTCTATAGGCTGGGTCACCCACAATACCACCACCATCAACCTACGTGTGTCAGGGAACCACAGTGAGACAATCCAATTCCTGCTTATTAAGTCTCCTCAGGTTCCCGTCGTATTGGGATTCTCGTGGCTTCAGTGACACAATCCCCTTATTGATTGGTCTGCTGGTGCCATCATGAGCTGGAGCCTGTTCTGCCATGCTCATTGCCTGAAGTCAGCGCAGCCTGCCCCGGGACATCTTTCTGGGTGCTCGGAAGTTGCCCCAGACCTCTCCGCCATTCCCACAGAGTACCAGGACCTCCGGGAGGTGTTCAGTAAGGCCTAGGCCACTTCGCTTCTTCCGCACCGACCCTATGAATGTGGGATCAACCTTCTCCCAGGCACCACTCCGCCCCAGGGGCGACTGTGCTCTCTGTTGGGTCCAGAGACCAAGGCTATGGAGAACTACATTGAGGACTCCCTAACTGCAGGGTTCATCCATTCTTCTGCCTCCCCAGCCGGCACAGGGTTCTTCTTAGTGGAGAAGGACAAAACCCTGCTCCTGTGCATCGACTACCAGGGCCTCATCGACATCAAGGTGAAGAACCTCTACCCGCTACCACTCATCTCCTCGGCCTTCGAGACGCTCCAGGTACCCACCGTGTTCTTCAAGCAGGAACTACGGAACACCTACCACCTGGTGTGGATATTGGAAGGGGATGAGTGGAAGACTGCCTTCAACATAGCCAACGGTTACTATGAGTATCTCACCATGCCATTTGGCCATACCAACCTCCTTGCTGTGTTCCAGGCTCTGGTGAATGAAGTTCTCCGTGACATGTTGAACCGGTTCGTCTTCGTCTACCTCGATGATATTCTCGTTTTCTCCTGCTCCGCCCAAGAACACGTGCTCCACATGCGACAGGTTCTTCAACTTCTCCTGGAGAACCAGCTTTTTGTGAAAGCAGAGAATTGTGAATTCCATCACTCCACCATCCTCTTCCTGGGTTACATATTCACTGCAGGGAGTGTACAGATGGATCCCGGGATAGTAAGAGCAGTGGTGGATTGGCCCCAGCCTATGTCCAGAGTACACTTGCAACATTTCCTGGAATCACCAACTTTTATCGTTGCTTTATTTGGGTTTAGAGCACCCTGGCTTCCCCCCTGTCTGCACTCACCTCTTCCAAGGTTCTGTTCACGTGGTCCCCAGCTGCTGACCGGGCATTCCAGGATCTCAAACACCGTTTCACCACAGCTCCCATCTTGGTTCATCCTGACCCACCCCACAAGTTCGTGGTGGAGGCCGATGCTTCAGATGTCAGATTGGGGGCTGTCCTATCTCAGTATTCTGCCCTGGACCTCAAGTTACATCCCTGCGGCTTCTTCTCCCATCGCCTCAATGCCACAGAGAGGAACCTTGATGTGGGGAATCGTGAGCTTCTCACGGTGAAGATGGCGTTGGAGGAGTGGAAGTATTGGCTGGAAGGGGCAGAACATCCGTTCATTGTGTGGACAGATCACAAGAACCGGGAATATCTCCGCACCGCCAAGCGTCTCAATTACAGGAAAGCTAGGTGGGCCCTGTTTCAACTGGTTCAACTTCTCCCTCTCATACCGACCGGGATCCAAGAACGTCAAGCCGGGCGCAGTGTCACGTCGCTATAGCCCCGCGGCTACATCCCCGCGGCTACATCCCCGGAACCCAAGATCATCCTTGCCACCTTGTGCCTGGCGATGGCACTCAGCTGGGGAATAGGGAAGCAGATTCATGAGGCACAGCGTTCCTAGCCAGGGCCCAGATAACCGGATGTTTGTTCCTGACACTGTCCGCTCCTCGGTCCTGGAGTTGGCCCACTCCTCCAAGCTTGCCTGCCAACCTGGCTCCCATCGGACCTGGCCTT
Source organism: Oncorhynchus tshawytscha (assembly GCF_018296145.1). Taxonomy (NCBI): domain Eukaryota; kingdom Metazoa; phylum Chordata; class Actinopteri; order Salmoniformes; family Salmonidae; genus Oncorhynchus; species Oncorhynchus tshawytscha. The sequence goes on along the minus strand of NC_056429.1, from coordinate 45,633,687 downwards.
TGTGCGACAACGCTTTTGGTGGCCTACCATGGTTCCTGACGTCTCCATGTTCGTTGCTGCATGCACGATCTGTGATCTGTGTGAAGAACAACACTTCCCAGCAAGCTTCGGCTGGTCTCCTTCAACCTTCCTCACAGTCCCTGGTCTCACATATCCCTAACACCACCATCCTGACAGTAGTGCACCGACTCATGATGCAGCACGTCTTCCGGCTCCATGGACTTCCAGTGGACATGGTCTCCGACAGGGGTCCTCAGTTCTCGTCCCGGTTCTGGCGTTCTGCACACTCATTGGGTCATCAGCCAGCCTTTCCTCCGGGTTCCATCCCCAGTCCAACAGCCAGTCGGAGCGAGTCAACCAAGACCCGGAGACGACTCTTCGCTGTAGGGTCTCTGCCAACCCCACCACCTGGAGCCAGCAACTAGCATGGGTCGAATACGCCTGCAACATCCTTCCTTTCTCTACCATGGGTCTCTCGCCTTTTGAGTGTTCTCTGGGTTATCAGCCCCCGTTCTTTCCTGAGCAAGAGGAAGATGTCGGCATACCCTCGGCCCAGATGTTTGTCCGGTATCATCTCGGGCAGAGGGTATGGTTGTCCACCCGAGATCTGCCCCTCCGGGGCCGCAGACTTTCCCCCTCAGTTTATCAGCCCTTTCCCTATCTCCAAGATCATTAGCCCCTCTGCTGTTTGTCTTCTGTTGCCCCGTATGCTCCATATACATCCCACTTTTCATGTGTCTAGGATCAAACCCATGTCTCCCAGCCCTTTGTCTCCTGGCCTGCAAGTCATGTGTAATGTGTAATTCCTATTGGAATCCAGCATGAGTTAGGATATTCAACAGTTGCCATTTTTATTCACCCGCAACCTGCATTCAGAATGACAGTCAGGGTTAGGAAAATTGATAAGAAGACTACCTAACTAATAAATGTTATCGATCTTTGCGTGGCATAAAATCAATGTATCAATCAATCAATGTACACGCAAAAACAGATATTAAAAATAATCATTAAAGATCTGCTTCTAGTATAGCATGCTGGAAAATATGATGATAATGATGGTTGTGGTTTGGATGGGACTGTTTTACTCTTCAAAGTGTAAAACAATCATTCTGGTTATTAACACCAACACTGGGGGTTCTTTTACACCACTGAGTGTTAAGTTCACTCTTAAAGAGTGAATTGAACTCCTGAATCAACACGAGAAATGTCACACTGAAAAATGAACACTGGCCAATTTGCTGTGTGAAGTGCTGTGTGCGTGTGAGCTCACAGCAGTACCCCTAGTCTTAAGGTGATTCATGCCTACTGTCGAGGAGCCGGTGTGAGCTCCTGTAGTGCCCGTTTGTGTGTGTGTCTCTATTCGTCTCGATCTCTATTCTCTCCCTCTGTTTATTATTCCTCCCTACCTGTCTCTCTCCACCCTTTCCTCTCCCCCCCACCTGTCCCGATCTCCCACTGGTCTCGGCTGTTCATTCATTATAACTGGGCCTGCTGACACACACACACACAAACACACACACACACACACACACACACACACACACACACACACACACACACACACACACACACACACACACACACACACACACACACACACACACACACACACATACATACAAGGTAGGGTGCATAGTAGAATTCTTCATGCAGTACAGGTTATCAGGTCATCAAAGAAGAATGACAACCTTATATTTTAAGGAGACATAAAGAGAGAAAGGGGGTAGATTTAAAAGCTACCCAACATGGCAGTTAAAAATAGGGGAATATAATAGAGTGAAAGCCAGAGACAGATGGATATTGTAAACCAGCAGCACACTGCACCAAGAGAGAGGGAGAGAAAGAGAATGAGATGGGGAGAGAAAGGGAGGGGGAGACTGCAGCATTTTGTCAGTCCGCAATACCCCAGTGTGTCCTCTAGATGTCTCCTGTGTACCACAGTGAGGGAGATGCAGGCAGAGATAAGGAGAGAGGCACTGCACTGTATATAGAGAGAGAGATGCAGACAAGCCAGCCACATACTGAGACGGTTGGGTAGATCTTTCTCTCCCTCCAGCTCTCTCTCTCTCTCTCTCTCTCTATTCATTGTGTTCACTGTGTCTCCCCAGAGGTACTCATATTTATATGTGGAATTCCATTTCTGCGTACTTCCCCTTTGAATCCTCCTCCTCCTCTCCTCTCTTTCTTATTTCCTTCTCTCTGTCTTTGCTGTATTCCACCTCTTATTTTACTGTCTCACACACATTCTCTCTCTTGCCTTCCCTTCCCTTCCCTCACTCTCTCTTTCTCTCTGGTAATCCCCCCCTCTCAGAACCAGTGTACTTTTCTCCCTCTCCTCCCTTTACTAAAATCACACCATCCCGCCCCTCTCCCTCTGTTCTCCCTTTTTTCCGCTTGCTTCTTATACTCTCATTTATCTCGGCTCACTTCTATCTCTGGCTCTATTCTGATGTTGTAGCATCCCACCATCTTACACACTCACACAACCAGCAAGGATTTTCCTGTTTTTCAGTAGAAGCCTTTTTTTTGTTCAGTCAGCAAGCCTCCCTCCTACCTTTTCTCTGTCCCTTTCTCTCTCTCCTTTCTCTCTTTCTCTCTCTCTACTTCCCCTATCTCTCTCTCTCTCCCTCCATCCCTCCCTTTTACCCCCATCCCTCCCTTTTTACCCCCCCTCCCACCCTTTTTACCCCCCCTCTCTCTCAAAGCCATGTGTTTATTGCTTTTTACTTCACAATAATTTATTCCTCTACTAATCTCTCTCTTCTTGCTCACACTCTCTTTCCCTTCCACACTCTCTTCATCCCTCCACCTCCTCCCTCCTTCCACCACCCCTCTCTCTCGGTGTAGTGTCAGTACTGATCCTAGTCTCTGGGTTGTTTGTTCAGTCATTGTATTCACCTCTCCCGAATGTGGACTACTGTGTGTGTGTGTGTGTGTGTGTGTGTGTGTGATCCCTGCCTGCTCCCCTCTATCACTCTCATACAGTGCAGGCCTATGCACGTCCTTACTCAGCATGTTAACTTAATTAATATTGTGTCGGCGTGTGCGCGCGCGCGCGTGTGTGTGTGTGTGTGTGTGTGTGTGTGTGTGAATGAGTATACTACCATAGGTATCTGAATGGTTGTGATGTAGACCTATAACCTTTTTGTAATTTTGAAGATGGGTGCTGTCCGTGGTGCTGAAACCATGTCCCACATCCACTATTAGTTAATGACATATTTGGTATATAGATTATGATGATAGATTATGGATTTGTTTCAAGAGAGAAAATCGTATATATGTTGGTAACATAGCTGGTAATATGGTGAACTGCATGTTGGTGAACTCTGAGAAGAGTCTGTTGACGGCAGCATCGGTTTGTATGATCTACTAGAACGTGGAACATAGAAGAATCCCAGGATACTGGAGTTTCCTTTTCAAACACAATGGTGACAAGGCCATGATGAAGTATTTGGTCAAGCTTATTTGTTGAGTTTATTCATTTGTTGATATCCTTTACAGTGCATTCGGGAAGTATTCAGACCACTTTACTTTTTCCCACAGTGTTACGTTACAGCCTTATAAAAATGTAAAATGTATTAAATTAATTTTATCTACACACAATATCCCATAATGACAAAGCAAAACCAGAAATACCTTATTTACACAAGTGTTCAGGCCCTTTGGTATGAGACTCGAAATTGAGCTCAGGTGCGTCCTGTTTCCATTGATCACCCTTGAGATGTTTCTACAACTTGATTGGAGTCCACCTGTGGTAAATTCAATTGATCGGACATGATATGGAAAGGCACACACATGTATATAAGGTCCCTCGGGCGAAAGTGCATGTCAGAGCAAAAACCAAGCCTTGAGGTCGAAGGAATTGCCCGTAGAGCTCCGAGACAGGATTGTGTCTTCAGCATTGAAGGGCCCCAAAGAACATAGTGGCCTCCTTAAATAGAAAAAAATTGGAACCACCAAGACTAACTAGAGCTGGCCGCCCGGCCAAACTGAGCAATCGGGGGAGAAGGGCCTTGGTCAGGGAGGTGACCAAGAACCCGATGGTCACTCTGACAGAGCTCCAGAGTTCCGCTGTGGAGATGGGAGAACCTTCCAGAAGAACAACCATCTCTGCAACACTCCACCAATCAGGCTTTTATGGTAGAGATCCTTGATGAAAACCTGCTCCAGAGCGCTCAGAACCTCAGACTGGGGTGAAGGTTCACCTTCCACAGGACAACGACCCTAAGCACACAGCCAAGACAACGCGGGAGTGACTTCGGGACAAGTCTCTGAATGTCCTTGAGTGGCCCAGTCAGAGCCCGGACTTGAACCCGATCGATCATCTCTGGAGAGACCTGAAAATAGCTGGGCAGTGAAGCTACCCATCCAACCTGACTGAGCTAGAGATGACTTGCAGAGAAGAATGGGAGAAACTCCCCAAATACAGGCGTGCCAAGCTTGTAGCGTCATACCCAACAAGACTCTAGGTTGTAATCGCTGCCAAAGGTACTTCAACAAAGTACTGAGTAAAGGGTCTGAATACTTATGTAAATGTGATATTTCCATTTTTTAAATATATATATTTGTCAAAATGTATAAAAAACGGTTTGCTTTGTCATTATGAGGTATTATGTGTAGATTGATGAGGAAAAAGTAATTTACTAATTTTTAGAATAAGGTTGTAATGTATCAAAATGTGGAAAAAGTCAAGGCGTCTGAATAGTTTCGGAATGCACTGTATAACAGGGGTCTCCAATCTTTTCCAGCATGAGGGCTACATGAATGAAAGATGTCACGAGCTACACATTTTTTTCCTAGCTTTCAAATGGGCACATTCTTCTCTTCTCCTCTCCCCTGCAAATCTTCCCCGGGTCCTTGGTGTACAAAAGAAAGTAGTGCACTGCACTGTTTTCTGTCACTATACCTGGTAAAATAATAGTTAATAAACAACTCATTTTTTTTCTTCAAAATGATGTTTTATATTTTTCCAAATTATGTTTTCTCAGTTGTACTTTTCCTGGTTTTAGATTTCTTTTTCACTCTCAAAATTACAATTGTTCATAGAGAAACAACGAAATGTGATGTTCTGAGTCAATGTCAATGGAAATCACATCAAAATACATTTTTAGGGGGGTCTGGAAGAAAACTAACGCATTTAGATGTTTGAGTGTAATTCACATTTAATTGTGCATCTGGCCCTTTAATTGCACATCTAACGCGTGAGGAATGCGTTGTCTAATGTGCCAGTCTACTGATGGTTATGTAATGCTGCTGCTCATTTCATGGCAAAGTTTGCAAATAATATACATACAAATGATATACTTACTCATGATATACTTCTGCCAGGTAAGCATGCTTTGGTGTTCATTTTGAATTGAGAAGGTTTTGGGGAAAGTATGTCTGTCAACCCACAAGATGGTTATCACTTCAATTGTCTCCACACTGAGTGATAGACCAACGTGCGCACCACACAGACAGATGGGCAATATTGCTGGAAATGAATAGTCAGATCTTGTGTTAGTTTTGGCTTTTTAAACTAATAGTGGCTAACCAGGGTGGGATAATGTCAATGTTGCGTTGATTAAATAGTAGCTGGGCTCTTGCAATGTAACGTGAAAATTCCATGTACTTTCAGAATTGTTTGGTGAGCTACTCATAGGTGGGCTGCGAACTACTGGTAGCTCGCGATCCACTTGTCGGAGACCCATGATCCATAACATTAGTGTTTACATTGATAAACGCTTTCTGGTGTAGAAATTAGCTATTTGGTTTTTGGTTTGACCTTTTTCGTATTTAAATGTGTTTGTATTAATAGCCTACTGGTTTTTCGAGACATTGCAACAACAGACACATTAAGGGCATGGTATATAATCTGGAATGTACTCCGTCATTTGAGAAAAGTCCCAGCAGAAACAGAAATCAATGCACATCTCGCCCTCGGGCTTCCTTGACTCGCGCTACTTTTTGTCTTCGGCCCTGTCCGGAAATAGCCGAAGGTGTCACGTGTTTTCACTGATGCGCCGTATGCCCGCTGTCCATTGTGATGAAACAGACATACACCGCAGCTACAGCATTCCCGTGCAGGACTATAGGACAAATCAGGTCACATTTCAATCCCCTTCTCCCACTCCAATAATCCTACTATGCAGTTATTTATTCAGAGAGTATGAGTGCTGACCATTGGTGACGTGTTTTATACAGCAAATGAAATGTCATCGTTTAAAAAAAAAATCAACCTCTCCATATCATGTTTCCTTCAAATTCCTACATTTGTATTTTATTATGGCAGATATGAAAACCCCTTCCCCAATACAAAATATGTCTGTCCCATACAATTTTAATTGACTACTTTGACTTGGAGGTTTGTAGCCCCGCTCCCCTCTTTCTCCCTCTGTCTCTCTCTGACTGTGGTTCCCTCCTTCCTTTCGGGGGGGTTCAAATAGCACTGGCAGCAAAGTAATGGTCCTGCGGAAGTGAATAGCCAAAAGAACAGAGAGAGAGAGGGGCAGGGATGAAGAAGGACATTACAGAGGGGAGAGGAGGAAAGGAGAGATGGGGGTGTGTGAAAGAGAGAGGGATGGAGGGAGGTAGTACATTTGTTGAGTGCAGTACCTTTACTGAGATAGCGGAAACAGAAATGAAACCATAGAGAGGGAGGGAGGATGAGAGTGAGAGAGAGCATGGGAAAGGCAGGGACATAAAGGAATGGTACGAGTAGAAAGCGAAGGAAGGAAGGAAAGGACGGTTAAGCAGAGGACGGTTAAGAGGGCAGGTTCTGATTCGCCCGGCGAAATCTGATTATTTTATGTGGAACACGAGTGAGCCAGGGGAGGTTGTGGAAGGAAGAGAGAAAGGGGAAGAAGAGTAGGAGAGAAGAGAGCAGAGCTGAAGTGGATGGATTACTTTGAGTAGGTAAAGGACACAATGTGACTATGGTAGATTGACAGGGCCATTCAGAGAGAGAGAGAGAGAGGGGGGGGGAGAGTGATTGGAGAGGGGGATATAGTGTGTGTGAGAGAGAGAGAGAGAGAGAGAGAGAGAAAGAGGGGGGGAGAGTGATTGGAGAGAGGGATATAGTGTGTGTGAGAGAGAGAGAGAGAGAGAGGGAGCCTCATTCTTGTTTTCACTGCAGCAAAAGATCATTCACTTTTCCAGCATGGACCCGGTCCCCGCTTGCAGTGCAGCTCTACGACTGTGTGTGCGTGCGTGTGTGTGTGTGTGTGCAGATACAGATCCACGTAGTTGTGTGTTAACCCTCCATGTGTGTTATTAACTCCCTCCTCGGAATCTCTCTCTCCATCCAGACTAATATCACTCCATACGCTCTTGTAGTATGCCTAGACGAATTTCTGCAACTCAGAGTAATTTGCTTCCTTTTCTCGTTTTCTTTCGTCGTCTCCTCCTCTCCTCCTCTCTCCGTCTCTTCTTTCGTTGTCTCATCTCCTTCACTCGTCTCCTTTCTTCATCTTCTTTCCTTCATCCCCTCTGATCTGTAAGTGCAGGAATAGTGAAATCCAGTCCCCCTGTATTTACTAGTATGCTTCCCTTCAGGCTCTCATTACAGATCAGTGCAGACGAAGGAAGGGAGACTATTGAGATGCACCCCTCGTTGCACAAGGGCACTGCATAGCCTACTACAATATACACACACACACACACACATACTGACTCTGCAAACACACCGATGATATGAATAGGGCTCTGCTTACACACTATAACAGCAGAGTGTATCAACTGTATTAAGACTTTGCAGTAAAGAGACCCTGTGCTTGTATGTGAAGGTGCTGTATAGCGACACACACACACTCCAACGACTGCACCGAAGGAGCAATGTGGCCACCTACTAAGTTAATCCAGTGTAATCAATGACATTGCATCACCGCAGTAAGGGTTAATACAGTATAATCAGAATGTACTCAATCGACTACACGGCACGTTAGCTTTGCACTGAGAATGAGAGATGGAGAGAAGAACAGAGAGAGAGAGGGGAGGGAGGGAGGGGAGAGTGAAGAGGGAGAGAGATGGGCGAGAGAGTGGGAGAGAGAGGAGAGCACGGGAGAGGTAGAGAACAGGGTGCATTAATCGTCTGCAGTCTTTTTCTCCCCATTTTGTGCAGCTCAGCAAATAATCGTTCTGCCTCTAGCTCTCCTCTCCCCCTCCTCACACTCTCTCTCGTTCCCACTCTACTCTCCCCTCTCTCCAATTGGATGAGCCTGAAACTTGGAGAGGGCGAGAGAAGGAGGGATAGAGAGAGAGAGACGGAGAGACGGAGTGAGGGAGTGAGGGGGCGTGAAACACAGTCATATTCATCTCACTCCTCTCTAATTGAAAAAAGTGTTTTACTGAAATGAAAGACAGGAGGACGGGAAGAGTGGGGCCATGCAGGGGGGTTGGGGGGGGAGAAGAGAGAGACCCATTCGTTATGTAATATCACATTAAATCATTACCTCTCCACAATTCAACATTGCCCTACCGGTGTGTCTGTGTGTACGTGTGTATGTGTGTGTGCACATGTGTTTCTTCGCTATTCCTCACTTTGTCCACTATGGACCAAGCACTAACGATAACACAAGGTTGCTCATGCAGTGCCCCTTATGTCATGCTCCATCTCATCAGTGTATGTTCACCTGCTGTCACTATAGTAACATGGACCTCTATTGAAAAGGAAACACCTCCCTGCCTCACCTCCTAACCTCCCCTCATCCCCAACGCTCTAGGCGACCAGTTTTGATAGCCTTTAGCCGCACCCTCATACTACTCCTCCTCTGTTCCGCGGGTGATGTGGAGGTAAACCCAGGCCCTGCATGTCCCCAGGCACCCTCATTTGTTGACTTCTGTGATCGGAAAAAGCCTTGGTTTCATGCATGTCAACATCAGAAGCCTCCTCCCTGAGTTTGCCAAAGGGGGAGGAGTTGCAGTCTACTGCAGAGATAGCCTGCAAAGTAATGTCATACTTTCCAGGTCCATACCCAAACAGTTCAAAACTACTAATTTTAAAAATGACTCTCTCCAGAAATAAGTCTCTCACTGTTGCTGCCTGCTACCGACCCCCCTCAGCTCCCAGCTGTGCCCTGTACACCATTTGTGAATTGATTGCCCCCCATCTAGCTTCAGAGTTTGTTCTGTTAGGTGACCTAAACTGGGATATGCTTAACACCCCAGCAGTCCTACAATCTAAGCTAGATGCCCTCAATCTCACACAAATCATCAAGGAACCCACCAGGTACAACCCTAAATCTGTAAACAAGGGCACCCTCATAGACGTCATCCTGACCAACTGGCCCTCCAAATACACCTCCGCTGTCTTCAACCAGGATCTCAGCGATCACTGCCTCATTGCCTGCATCCGCTACGGATCCGCAGTCAAACGACCACCCCTCATCACTGTCAAACGCTCCCTAAAACACTTCTGTGAGCAGGCCTTTCTAATCGACCTGGCCCGGGTATCCTGGAAGGACATTGACCTCATCCCGTCAGTTGAGGATGCCTGGTCATTCTTTAAAAGTAACTTCCTCACCATTTTAGATAAGCATGCTCCGTTCAAAAAATGCAGAACTAAGAACAGATATAGCCCTTGGTTCACTCCAGACCTGACTGCCCTCGACCAGCACAAAAACATCCTGTGGCGGACTGCAATAGCATCGAATAGTCCCCGCGATATGCAACTGTTCAGGGAAGTCAGGAACCAATACACGCAGTCAGTCAGGAAAGCAAAGGCCAGCTTCTTCAGGCAGAAATTTGCATCCTGTAGCTCTAACTCCAAAACATTCTGGGACACTGTGAAGTCCATGGAGAACAAGAGCACCTCCTCCCAGCTGCCCACTGCACTGAGGCTACGTAACACTGTCACCACCGATAAATCCATGATTATCGAAAACTTCAACAAGCATTTCTCAACGGCTGGCCATGCCTTCCTCCTGGCTACTCCAACCTCGGCCAACAGCTCCAACCCCCCGCAGCTACTCGCCCAAGCCTCTCCAGGTTCTCCTTTACCCAAATCCAGATAGCAAATGTTCTGAAAGAGCTGCAAAACCTGGACCCGTACAAATCAGCTGGGCTTGACAATCTGGACCCTCTATTTCTGAAACTATCCGCCGCCATTGTCGCAACCCCTATTACCAGCCTGTTCAACCTCTCTTTCATATCGCCTGAGATCCCCAAGGATTGGAAAGCTGCCACAGTCATCCCCCTCTTCAAAGGGGGAGACACCCTGGACCCAAACTGTTACAGACCTATATCCATCCTGCCCTGCCTATCTAAGGTCTTCGAAAGCCAAGTCAACAAACAGGTCACTGACCATCTCAAATCCCACCGTACCTTCTCCGCTGTGCAATCTGGTTTCCGAGCCGGTCACGGGTGCACCTCAGCCACGCTCAAGGTACTAAACGATATCATAACCGCCATCGATAAAAGACAGTACTGTGCAGCCATCTTCATCGACCTTGCTAAGGCTTTCGACTCTGTCAATCACCATATTCTTATCGGCAGACTCAGTAGCCTCGGTTTTTCTGATGACTGTCTTGCCTGGTTCACCAACTACTTTGCAGACAGAGTTCAGTGTGTCAAATCGGAGGGCATGCTGTCCGGTCCTCTGGCAGTCTCTATGGGGGTGCCACAGGGTTCAATTCTCGGGCAGACTCTTTTCTCTGTATATATCAATGATGTTGCTCTTGCTGCGGGCGATTCCCTGATCCACCTCTACGCAGACGACACCATTCTGTATACTTCCGGCCCGTCCTTGGACACTGTGCTATCTAACCTCCAAACGAGCTTCAATGCCATACAACACTCCTTCCGTGGCCTCCAACTGCTCTTAAACGCTAGTAAAACCAAATGCATGCTTTTCAACCGTTCGCTGCCTGCACCCGCACGCCCGACTAGCATCACCACCCTGGATGGTTCCGACCTAGAATATGTGGACATCTATAAGTACCTAGGTGTCTGGCTAGACTGTAAACTCTCCTTCCAGATTCATATCAAACATCTCCAATCTAAAATCAAATCTAGAGTCGGCTTTCTATTCCGCAACAAAGCCTCCTTCACTCACGCCGCCAAACTTACCCTAGTAAAACTGACTATCCTACCGATCCTCGACTTCGGCGATGTCATCTACAAAATAGCTTCCAACACTCTACTCAGCAAACTGGATGCAGTTTATCACAGTGCCATCCGTTTTGTTACTAAAGCACCTTATACCACCCACCACTGCGACCTGTATGCTCTAGTCGGCTGGCCCTCACTACATATTCGTCGCCAGACCCACTGGCTCCAGGTCATCTACAAGTCCATGCTAGGTAAAGCTCCGCCTTAACTCAGTTCACTGGTCACGATGGCAACACCCACCCGTAGCACGCGCTCCAGCAGGTGTATCTCACTGATCATCCCTAAAGCCAACACCTCATTTGGCCGCCTTTCGTTCCAGTTCTCTGCTGCCTGTGACTGGAACGAATTGCAAAAATCGCTGAAGTTGGAGACTTTTATCTCCCTCACCAACTTCAAACATCTGCTATCTGAGCAGCTAACCGATCGCTGCAGCTGTACATAGTCTATCGGTAAATAGCCCACCCAACTTTACCTACCTCTTCCCCATACTGTTTATATTTATTTACTTTTCTGCTCTTTTGCACACCAATATCTCTACCTGTACATGACCATCTGATCATTTATCACTCCAGTGTTAATCTGCAAAATTGTAATTATTCGCCTACCTCCTCATGCCTTTTGCACACAATGTATATAGACTCTCCTTTTTTTTATTTTTCTAGTGTGTTATTGACTTGTTAATTGTTTACTCCATGTGTAACTCTGTGTTGTTGTCTGTTCACACTGCTATGCTTTATCTTGGCCAGGTCGCAGTTGCAAATGAGAACTTGTTCTCAACTAGCCTACCTGGTTAAATAAAGGTGAAATAAAAAAATAAAAAATCTGTCCCAGGTTCATATGTTGTTGTTAACTAGCCTATAGAACTGGTGAATTGGCCTGTTAATTAGCTGTAGTTCCAGTCACTATTGTGTGAATTGTTTCTCTAACTAGCCTGTAGGTTTAGGTGTATATACAGAACCAGTCAAAAGTTTGGACACAACTACTCATTCAAAGGTCTTTCTTTATTTTTAGTGTTTTCCACATTGTAGAATAATAGTGAAGACATCACAACTATGAAATAACACATATGGAATCATGTAGTAACCAAGTGTTAAAAAAATCAAAATATATTTTATATTTGAGATTGTTCAAAGTAGCCTTGATGACAGCTTTGCACTCTCTTGGCATTCTCTTAACCAGCTTCATGAGGTAGTCACCTGGAATGCATTTCAATTAAAATAATGATGGCTGTCGTTTCTCTTTACTTATTTGAGCTGTTCTTGCCATAATATGGACTTGATCTTTTACCAAATAGGGCTATCTTCTGTATACCACCCCTACCTTGTCACAACACAACTGTTGGTTCAAACGCATTAAGAAGGAATGAAATTCCACAAATTAACTTTTAACAAGGAACACCTGTTAAGACATGAAGGTCAGTCATCCCTTAAACTCTCCCCTCCTCTCCCCCATAATCGGAAAACATTCCCTTTAATTTTTTATTTTTTATAACCATTTCTCTCCCTTACCGAACGGTTTGTCCTGTCTGAACTAGTTTCAAGAAATTTCAAGAACTTTGAAAGTTTCTTCAAATTCAGCTGCAAAAACCATCAAGTGCTATGATGAAACTGGCTCTCATGAGGACTGCCACAGGAAAGGAAGACTCAGTTACCTCTGCTGCAGAGGATAAGTTCATTAGAGTCACCAGCCTCAGAAATTGCAGCCCAAATAAATGCTTCACAGAGTTCAAGGAACAGACACATCTCAACATCAACTGTTCAGAGGAGACTGCGTGAATCAGGTCTTCATGTTCGAATTGCTGCAAAGAAACCACTACTAAAGAACACTAATAATACGAAGAGACTTGCTTGGGCCAAGAAACATGAACAATGGACATTAGACTGGTGGAAATCTGCCCTTTGGTCTGATGAGTCCAAATGTGAAATGTTTGGTTCTGTGAGACACAGAGTAGGTGAACAGATGATCTCTGTGTGTGTGGTTCCCACCGTGAAGCATGGGGGAGGAGGTGTAATGGTGTGGGGTGTGCTTTGCTGTTGACACTGTCTGTGATTTATTTAGAATTCAAGGCACACTTAACCAGCATGGCTACCACAGCATTCTGCAGCGATACGCCATCCCATCTAGTTTGCGCTTAGTGGGAGTAGAATTAGTTTTTCAACAGGACAATAACCCAACACACCTCCAGGCTGTGTAATGGCTATTTGACCAAGAAGGAGAATGATGGAGTGCTGCATCAAATGACCTGGCCTCCACAATCACCCGACCTCAACCCATTTGAGATGGTTTGGGATGACTTGGACGGCAGAGTAAAGGAAAAGCAGCCAACAAGTGCTCAGCATATGTGGGAACTCAAGACTGTTGGAAAAGCATTCCAGGTGAAGCTTGTTGAGATAATGGCCAGAGTGTGCAAAGCTGTCATCAATGCAAATGGTGGCTACTTTGAAGAATCTCAAATATAAAATCTATTTTAATTTGTTTAACACTTTTTGGTTACTACATGATTTCATATGTGTTATTTAACAGTTTTGATGTATTCACTATTATTCTACAATGTAGAAAATAGTAAAAATAAAGAAACCCTTGAATGAGTAGGTGTGTCCAAACTTTTGAGGGGTACTGTATGTATGGTGCACACATGTTAAGCAATGATCTATTTATATTTCAAAGATTTGACCCTCACCTGTAGATTTGACCCTCATGTTAAAACATCTATTCCATACTCCATCCTTTTCCACTAAATATTCTACCCCTCTCTTTCCCTCTTCACAGACTCCTCCTTCCCCCCTCCCCCTTGTGTTCTATCTCTTTTCCTCTCCCTCCTCCTTTCTCCTATGCTCAGTTCGGTTTGTGTCTCCTCTTTCAAAGGACGCAAGGGTGGGAACAAGTCGCCCAACAAAGCATGTTACAGTGCAGACATGACTTGTCCGTCAGACAGCGAGAAAATCGTAATAAACTGCGGAGGGGTGCGACACGAGACTTACCGCAGCACCCTCAAGACGTTGCCGGGTACACGCTTATCTTGGCTTACCGATCCGGACGCGTTTAGCAACTTCGACTATGACCCCAAAATCGACGAGTTCTTCTTCGACCGCCACCCTGGCACATTCACATTCATCCTCAACTACTACCGCACAGGCAAGCTTCACTGTCCCAACGATGTGTGCGGCCCACTGTTCGAGGAGGAGCTCGCCTTCTGGGGCATCGACGAGACGGACGTGGAGGCGTGCTGCTGGATGAACTACCGTCAACACAGAGATGCCGAAGAGGCGCTGGACAGCTTCGAGCAGCCCGAGCCAGAGGAGCCGGAAGACGACCTGGAGCTGACTGCGGACGGAGAGCTCAAGAGGCTGTGCCTGCACGAAGACGGACGCAAGAGGAGCTGGTGGAGTGTGTGGCAACCCTATTTCTGGAATCTTTTTGAGGATCCATATTCTTCCAAGAATGCCAAGGTGAGTCCTCCCTCGAGCACGATACATAGGCTACATTCTGTTGCGATGCTTGTATTGCGCGCGCGCTCTCTCTCCTTGTGACATTTCCTCTTAAATGTTTTTCCGTCCGATAAAAGTCTATTACAGGTGCACAGGAATATTAAACTGGATTTAGAAGAGGGAGATCCAGTATAGCCTACTGCTTATTTAGGCTATATATTGAATATCCTTGACGTATTTTTATAATGGACGTCATGTGTACAGACTGCAGTCTATGAAAGTTGGCTGCTATGTCCAAAGTTATTCCGATGATGAGGGAGGGTGTGTTGGAATGGAGTTCATGGTGTTCTTCGCTTTGATAGTCAAGGAAAATTAGTTGGAAGAAAAAAAAAACAGTGAATGTCACAAACATCGTTTGGAATTTTAAAACAAGCAACCAACTCAGACCAGTGCTGGTGTGCCTAGTAGTTGTTGCCGGTTGGAATTTGACTTTTGTGGCCTATGGTGTGTTATTTTCTCTATTTTCACAAATAATTTAATTTAGCACCACGGTACACTATTAAGTTGTGTGGGGAGTACCTCGTTCCCTCAGGCAGTCACTTGGTCGGTCCTCTATTCCTATACGCTTCTCTCCTCGTCCCTCTCTCCTCCATTTTTACGCACTGTCTCCCCGTTACCACTGCGTCTCGAGCGTACCGCATACCCCCCACACACACACACACACACACAACACAAACACACGTTCCTACGCTTTATTAAATTGTCGTTCTTTGTGGACCTCTAGCTCCGGACTTCGTCGTTGTCGAGCGCATCACTCAATCTCGATTAGCGCATTATCTCTCCTCGCTCACTCTCTCGTCTTCCACAATGTCCACTCCCCCGTTGCGCATCTCTCTATGTCTCCTTGCCTTTCACTCTCTCCATCCCACTTTCACCCCTCTCTTTACCTGCTCTCCATGTATCTCTTCACATCAATACCTTTTTCGTTTTAACAAGCCTTCTCGTGCTGCGTCCCTCTCCAGTCTGAAAGGCTACCCGCGTTTTGCACACCCTGGGCGTGATTTTGGCGCATTTTAAGCAGCTAGTATTATAAACTAGTCGAGTGTCCACTTGCCTAACTCAAATAAGGTCAAAACCATATTTTTTAATCGTTAATGAATGGAACCTTTGTCATGTTTTTGCCCTTCATTACTTCATTAACTCACCACTTTTCATGCTAATCTAGACCTAATCCTTTGACCTGCTGTTTGACCAACCTACCTGTCACCAAACTACCTGTCACCATTGCACCTGTCCTTCCCGCCAATCAACGTCTCCATCTCGTCTCCCGCAGTCTCAATTTATACAAGTGAAGGGTTATTTTAGGCTTAGTTAGTTTAGGGTTTTGTTGCCAACCGACAGTTTGAATGAGTGCTTTGCTTGCCTCTATATGTTGATTGACTAATTGTCTACAGTTGCCTATCTCACTTTGCTAGTGGTGACATACACTAATGGAAAACTGTAAATGATACAGTCATTTTGTGTATTATCAACAGTAAAATACTTTTGAAATGTTTTACTGTAGCATACTGTAAGTTATGGTCAATGTGGAACATTTTTGTGAGATGGAAAAAAATAGCTTTATTTCAAATGGTACTGTAATTACAGTATTTGTTGAGGCAATATTTGTTGCACTGGCAAGTGAGAATAATGCACCAATTTCACTTGTGTGTGGTTATAGTGCCCCATCAATTTAACATGTAAAGGGGAATGGCAGCAAGTCTTAAACCTTAATGCTTAAGCATTTTGCCATGTCCTTTTGGTCTGTTTTGCCCTGTGGTCGCTGACAGTTTGGAAGCCTTTGTTAAGGACTCTTAGAAGTGCAAGTGATATAAAACACAAAATATTCATTGATATGCTGTAATGTTTGTAAACACTTTACCTAGCAGCCAAACTGCTTGGGCCAATCCCTTGAAATTACAGTAAAATACTGTGAAATACAAACCCCTAAACTAATTTAGTTTATTAATTCATTTATTCATTTTACGGTATTGTACTGTGTGTAATTACACAGTACTTGCTTTGATACTGTGTACTGTAATGTGAAATACAGAATTTTACTTGCCACTGAGCTGCCTGTAAGCTACTGACAAATTCACAGTAAGCCCTTTAGAGTATAGGCCTAGTCAGTGCAGTTGGCATGCCAGCTATGAGAGTGACATACAGTAGCCCTATGTCACATGTGACCCTGTAGGTATAACACCCCAGCAGTTGGTTATTCCCCCTTCCATAAACATTCAACCCTTCAACATGACAAACCATACAGCCCTTTATCTTCAGTGTTCACTGTTGTCACTGTCTTCACTGTTTTCCTTCGAGGTGATAGGCTATCTGTGTGTGAAAACAGGGACATCAACAGGCCTGCACCTGTGACAAATTAACAAAGACACATCTGTATGAGTATTCAGGAACTGTTGACTGAAATGTGTTGACTGTAGAGGATATGCAGGTCAGGCCAGGCCTGTAAACCTTCCCTGTTACAACGGCTTACTTGTGGACACCTGCACTCAAACACAAATGAACACCTTCACGCGGGTGACACTGAACACATGTGGTTCCCTGGCAACAGGATATATGCTGTGCTGTATTCTGGCCCAGGCTACAATAGGCTATTACAGGTATCGGCTTGACATAGAAATATACTTAGTAAAACCAATGTGTTCTATAGAGAACACACAGACCTATTTAAGGTTTAAAGTAAGGTGTCAATAGAAGGCAACTAAGGAATTCCGCTCTTGATTAAAAATGGCATAATCATCAATGGTCTGTATAGGGCTGATTGCTTCAGTTTAAGCCTGAGATCTTCGTACATGGCATGAACACTAGAATATTCACCGTCACACAACAGGCGTAATTTATATCAATAGTCGTCCTGCGGGAGCCTGTAGCTCCTTGTCCTTCTAAACGCAAGTCCTTGGTAGAATGGACATTCTATCTATGCAATGCGGTGGGTTTTTAGAGTTGTGTATCTGTTCTACTGAATCTAACTCTGAGATTAACTCACCTGATGTTCTCTTTCTGGTGTGGTGGCCCTCTACCTGACCTCCAAGGATGCTGTCTCCATGGGAACACAATACTGCAGGCTTTTGTTTCCCAGGGGTTTGTGTTAGAGGGCACAACAGGCTTAGATTCAGAGTCTACGTCCTAAAAGGCACCCTATTCCCTATAGGTGCACTTCTTTTGACCAGGGTCCTATTGGCTCTGGTCAAAAGTAGTGCACTATAGAGAAAAGGGTGCCATTTGGGACGAAGACAGTGTGGTAGTCCAGGTATAGAAGTTGCCCTCAGAAACAGATCTAGGATTAGTTTACTCTCCTCCAATCCTGGCCTTATCCAATAGGAGGAGAGAATGGAAATCTAACCTTAGATCAGTGTCTAGGGCTAATGTCACCATACCCCAGAGAGAAATTACAGCTAGGTCTCTTGCCAGGCTTACTCAGCAGGTAGTGTTGCCAAGATAACCCTCCCGGTTTTGGCGTTGAATTTGACACATTTTGTCGTTTATCCCCTCAGACTATAAAGCTGAATCTTCAAATGCTTGAATGAAATGAATACATGTAATCGATGTAAGTAGACCTAATGTCAAATTACTTTTATAATCACTTAAAATGAGTTTGTTTTTGTCATGGCAGACAGGAGAGGGTCAACACTGGATAGACCTATTGCTGATCAGTGCCCCTCTACTCTATCATCTAAAGAACTATTGAGGGGCTACTCATAGAAGTATGTACATTATTGGGGCTAGTACTACTAATTTCACAGATGAGGGAGTTTACAGTGTGATGTGCATGGAGAAGATTCCTGGTAAGCTGAAATAACCACCCCATGATTGAGCTTTCCTGCTTTCCTGTAGGCTACAATGCAATAGGCCAACTGTGGGCTGATCCAAAACAAGCTGATGCTTCTGAATGGGCTTTTTCTTTGCACTGCAGGGTTGATTAGTAACATAGTGTGCTTTATAACCCGTGGTGTAAAGTAACTAAGCAAAAAATACTTTGACGTATCTGTACTTTACTATTTATATATGTGACAACTTTGACTTTTACTCCATTACATTCCTAAAGAAAAAAATATATTAACAAAATATATTTTTTCTCCCATACATTGTCCCTGACATCCAAAAGTACTTGTTACATTTCGAATGCTCAGGCAGATCAACAATATGGTCAAATTCACCCACCTATCAATATAATGCATTGTCATCCCTACTGCCTCTGATCTGGTGGACTAACTAAACACAAATACTGTGTTTGTAAATGATGTCTGAGGGTTGGAGTGTGCCCCTGGCTGTCCGCTCTTGTACTTTTTTACTTTTACTCAAGTATGACAATCGAGTACTTTTTCCACCACTGTTTATAACACAACAGAAGTTAACAGATGAGTTTGTGTTGTTTGGGATGGTCACATTTTGAACTTTATATGGCAAGACACTGTGAAGAGAGTAAAGGGGGTTAGCCCAAGTAGGACGTGACTTTACAACACCACACACCTTGGAGGGAAGCGGAAGCACACCCTCACCTGTGCCAATATGATTAATCCACCCAGTAGTGGCTGTACTAAATGTAACTATAGCAGGGTCGCTACCACAGTAAACCTCTTTTCTCCTTCTCTCTCTTGCTTCCCCTCATGCTTAATTGTCTCTAAAATCCACATCCTTTTATGGAGAGAAAGCTGTGCCATGACCCAGATTATTGTGTGTTAAAATAGTATTTTCTGTCAGCTGGGCACATCAAGACAGCGTATTGACCCGGGCTGTGCCTGCATGCCTGGTCCCTAGTTTGGCCTGTATGAAGAGACTGGATGTTGTAGATGCTTGTGTTGCTGTCTCTTGCAGGCTTCCTTTGTAACAGAGATGTCAACAGAGCCAGGAATGAATTACTGAAGAATGAAAGCATGGTGAATCCTTGGTTTCAAGTGGAGTGAAATCTGGCTGAATGGCATGGTTTGCCTATAAGTTAGTGAGGGCACAAGTGACCTTGCCTGCCGGGTTCCTAAAGGTTTGGAGTATAGTAAGATACCAGGGGCCTCATTTATCAAAAGGGCTTGTGCACAAAAACTACTCTAAACCTTGCGTGCGTCAGTTTTCCTGCAAAGGTTAGGTTTTTATCTTTTTTTTTTAACTTGATGGGAAAGTGTGCATATTGTATCTCCACGCAAATCTCAGGCCATGCGTATGCACACCTAGTGGTTGATCAACTGTATTGCAAGCAAAAAACATTATTTTGGGGGAAATGGAGGTGTTTGATGCAGGGGAATTATAATAATGGTAGGCTCATAAAGGCATTCAAACCTAGGCCTAATGATAAGACAGATGCATTTGCTGTTGATAAGCTTGCATATTAAATCAAATCAAATGTATTTATATAGCCTTTCTTACATCAGCTGATATCTCAAAGTGCTGTACAGAAACCCAGCCTAAAACCCCAAACAGCAAGCAATGCAGGTGTAGAAGCGGTGGCTAGGAAAAACTCCCTAGAAAGGCCGAAACCTAGAGAGGAACCAGGCTATGAGGGGTGGCCAGTCCTCTTATGGCTGTGCCGGGTGGAGATTATAACAGAACATGGCCAGGATGTTCAAATGTTCATAGATGACCAATATGGTCAAATAATAACAATCACAGTAGTTGTCGAGGGTGCAGCAAGTCAGCACCTCAGGAGTAAATGTCAGTTGGCTTTTCATAGCCGATCATTAAGGGTATCTCTACCGCTCCTGCTGTCTCTAGAGATTTGAAAACAGCAGGTCTGGGACAGGTAGCACGTCCAGTGAACAGGTCAGGGTTCCATAGCCGCAGGCAGAACAATTGAAACTGGAGCAGCAGCACAGCCAGGTGGACTGGGGACAGCAAGGAGTCATCATGCCAGGTAGTTCTGAGGCATGGTCCTAGGGCTCAGGTCCTCCGAAAGAGAGAAAGAAAGAGAGAAAGAAAGAGAGAATCAGAGAGAGCATACTTAAAGTCACACAGGACACCGGATAAGACAGGAGAAGTACTCCAGATATAACAAACTGACCCTAGCCCCCCGACACATAAACTACTGCAGCATAAATACTGGAGACTGAGACAGGAGGGGTCAGGAGACACTGTGGACCCATCCGAGGACACCCCCGGACAGGGCCAAACAGGAAGGATATAACCCCACCCACTTTGCCAAAGCACAGCCCCCACACCACTAGAGGGATATCTTCAACCACCAACTTACCATCCTGAGACAGGGCCGAGTATAGCCCACAATGATCTCCGCCATGGCACAACCCAAGGGGGGGGCGCCAACCCAGACAGGATGACCACATCAGTGAATCAACCCACTCAGGTGACGCACCCCTTCCAGGGACGGCATGAGAGAGCCCCAGTAAGCCAGTGACTCAGCCCCTGTAATAGGGTTAGAGGCAGAGAATCCCAGTGGAAAGAGGGGAACCGGCCAGGCAGAGACAGCAAGGGCGGTTCGTTGCTCCAGAGCCTTTCCGTTCACCTTCCCACTCCTGGGCCAGACTACACTCAATCATAGGACCCACTGAAGAGATGAGTCTTCAGTAAAGACTTAAAGGTTGAGACCGAGTTTGTGTCTCTGACATGGGTAGGCAGACCGTTCCATAAAAATGGAGCTCTATAGGAGAAAGCCCTGCCTCCAGCTGTTTGCTTAGAAATTCTAGGGACAATTAGGAGGCCTGCGTCTTGTGACCGTAGCGTACGTGTAGGTATGTACGGCAGGACCAAATCAGAGAGATAGGTAGGAGCAAGCCCATGTAATGCTTTGTAGGTTAGCAGTAAAACCTTGAAATCAGCCCTTGCTTTGACAGGAAGCCAGTGTAGGGAGGCTAGCACTGGAGTAATATGATCAAATTTTTTGGTTCTAGTCAGGATTCTAGCAGCCGTATTTACCACCAACTGAAGTTTATTTAGTGCTTTATCCGGGTAGCCGGAAAGTAGAGCATTGCAGGAGTCTACCCTAGAACTAACAAAAGCATTTATGAATTTTTCTGCATCATTTTTGGACAGAAAGTTTCTGATTTTTGCAATGTTACGTAGATGGAAAAAGCTGTCTTTGGAACAGTCTTGATATGTTCGTCAAAAGAGAGATCAGGGTCCAGAGTAACGCCGAGGTCCTTCACAGTTTTATTTGAGACGAATGTACAACCATCAAGATTAATTGTCAACGCATAGCGGCAAGTCATCTAATATGTTTATTTTATTTGTATTATATATTCCTAATTCATAATCATATTGCAGGGCATGTCTCTCTCTTTCCGACATGACTGGTTTATTCCCGCTACCTAACAAATATGAATCTAGTATTTATCCATCAATATTAGTAAATAGACCTGGAGCCTATGACAGTATAAGTAGGCTACAGTAGTATTGTGCGATAGGAGCGCGTCATAATAACATGTTTAATCTCAGAGCCTATAACATGTATTGATCATGTATTGCTAAACAAAATATTGAACAACAATTCATATTTTGTATGGGCTGTAGGCAGCATTTACTTTTAAATGGTTCAATAGACAATCAATCTTGCACAATGCGCAGCCAGTGTTTGGCACTTGCAATAGTCAGCATGCGTTTTTTGTTTGAAGAAGTCACTGCAAAAAAAATTGAACAGCCTGCCCACACCTCTACATAAATTTGATCAAATTTGCCATTGCGCTTTAGAAACTATCATGGCCCAGTTCCAATATATCCTAATCCCACAGAAAATGAGGGAGTTTTTGTTACCATAAAAGGTTTCCAGGCGGGGTTGTAGCGCTCGTTCATGAGCGCGCAAAAATAGTATGGCTCATATTTGCTAATGAAAACTTGCGTATACAGTGCCTTCGGATAGTATTCAGACACCTTAACTTTTTTCACACTTTGTTACAGTACGTTACAGCCTTATTCTGAAATGTATTAAATAAAAAAAATACTCAGTAATCTACACACAATACACCATAATGACAAAGCGAAAACAGGGTTTTAAAAATGTTAGCAAATGTATAAAAAATAAAAAACAGAAATACCTTATTTACATAAGTATTCAGACCCTTTGCTATGAGACTCGAAATTGAGCTCAGGTGCATCCTGTTTCAATTGATCATCCTTGAGATGTTTATACAACTTGATTGGAGTCCACCTGTGGTAAATTCAATTGATTGGACATGAGGTGCTTCATAAAAGTACTGAGTAAAGGGTCTGAATACTTATGTAAATGTGATATGTTGTTTTATTATTCTAAAAACCTATTTTTGCTTTGTCATTATGGGATATTGTGTGTAGATTGGCGAGGGAAAAAACAATGGAATACATTTTAGAATAAGGCTGTAACGTAACAAAATGTGGAAAAAGTCAAGGGGTCTGAATACTTTCCGAATGCACTGTATGTTTGATAAATCCCAATAATTTGTTGCACATGCAAATTGGTTGATAAATGAGGCCCATGACCTGTTTGCAACAGACTACATGCTGTAGTCCTGTATGGCTGAGTTGGTTTGAGCATGAGGCTTGCAACGCTAGGATTGGAGTTTCAAAACCCGGCGCTACCCATGCGTAAAATGTGTGCATACGTGACTGTAAATCGCTTTGGATAAAAACATCTGTAATATAATATTGTACGTTCTGAAAAATGAATGAAATAATGGTAAATGGTGTAGAACGTAGAGGACAAAATGACTATAACATAGCCTTGATTAGGTTCCATAACTGACTACAGCATCTCGGTTGGTGGTGGCTTATTCTTCGTACGGCGGTTGAATGTCGTCATCGCTCTGCGGCGCGGACAGTGTATCCCTCAACTCTTTATCATATACAACACACTACTTGTTGTATTATCATGGATGCAGGGGTGTACGCTGGATTGCTTATTATCGCCTTCTAGACCCCGACCCCCCTTTCTCTCTCTCCTTCTCGTACTATCTCTCTCGTTGTGCTATAGCGTAGCACTGCGGTGCTGATAGTAGCTGACTGCGCGCCGATTTCTGCTGCAGCGCAACACACGAAGCAGCTGTCTAAAAGGAGAGAGAACGGGAAAGGGGGAGGTGGAGAGATCGGGGGCTGTTTGTGTTAGCCCTTTTAAGACTTCGATCGAGAATAAAACTATTGACGTGGTCACTTTTCCCCCCTTTCGGGTATTTTTTGTTTTGCTTAGCCTTGCAAGCTTGGATATGCGTATACGCTTATCGATTAATCCAAATTTCTCCGTCTGCACCATTCACGTGGCTGTCTTGTAAAACGAAGCCCCCTCCCCACATACACACAGACACTGAGAGAGGGGAGGGCGGTAATGCGGGTAGGCGAAAGCCGAGTGCCCGCTGTTAGTGGCACTGCCTGTCAAGCTCTAGAATGGCTGAATAGTCTTCTTTTT
This sequence comes from Oncorhynchus tshawytscha, assembly GCF_018296145.1. NCBI lineage: Eukaryota > Metazoa > Chordata > Actinopteri > Salmoniformes > Salmonidae > Oncorhynchus > Oncorhynchus tshawytscha. The sequence goes on along the minus strand of NC_056429.1, from coordinate 45,609,804 downwards.
CACATCATGCCCGTAAAGGTTATGTTTTTGTAATTCTGACCTCCTTTCGTGTACTACGCTTGCGCTGTTTGGTCAGTTTTGAATTATTCTGACAAAAGTTGTGTGTGTGTGTGTGTGTGTGCGCGTGCAGACTGACGGGCTCTCAATATCACACCTCTAGAGAGAAATGAACCCTCGTCCACCTTGTAAACTTCACGAATGACCCTGGTCCAGTTTCACTCATGTTACAATTACGACACACACACACACACACACACACACACACACACACACACACACACACACACACACACACACACACACACACACACACACACACACACACATTGTGCTTTTGCTACAGAGGCTACCCTAGATATCAGAGGGAGCGCGTGATATCTGTTTAACCTTTGTGTGATCCAGCTCTGTCCATGTCACCCGCCTCCTTACGCGTCTTGGCTGATGACACGGTCGGTCGTTCATAGCTGTGTTCCCCTCCCAGATAGACCTGCGCTTGTGAGGAAGAATAAATGGCATCACAAAAAAATAGCAAATTACTCTCTTTAGGACTAGACCTAATATACAGCTGATCTGCATATAGACCTACCAGCATGTAGTTATTTGACCCCGGCACCATATTTCCTATAGGCACCTGTACACACAACACCAACAACAGCCTTCAGGCTAACAGTTAGCCTATTCATTCTCCCATTTGCTATGGATGAGCACGTGTTTAATGGACTTCCTGTAAATGAAGGTAATAGGCTAATTATTAAATGAAACTCATTCTAGTCCCAATTTTTCACACAAAGTCCTTAGTAATATGCCTACAGCCCCCCAGATGTAAGAGTTGCCACATTTCTAGGCATATGGTGCTTGTATGTTATTAGTACTCATTGTCTCACATTGGTTCGCTTTTTTAACTAACATATTGCCCATGAGCTGTCCTCTGAAATGCAGTCCCCTAGAACAGGGATGGGCGACTCCAGTCCTCTGGGGCCTGCTTGGTGTCACACTTTTGCCCCCAGCCCCAGCTATCACACCCGACTCTAATAATCAAGAAATCGTGATTCGCAGTTTGGAATGCAATTACGTTAATCAGCTGTGTTTGCTAGCGATGGAGGAAAGGTTTAGCACAACTCCGACCCCCTGCGTCCTGGCTTTCCCATCCCTGCTCTAGAACCAAACAGCTCCACCCACACATTCTGTATTTCAGCACTGGACAGCAGCAGTCTGTAGACCTATTTCAGCACTGGACAGCGCCTAGGCCTCTCCTTTTACTACTTTACTCGCCTTTCTATTTTCGTCTTTTAACTTTACTCGTCTTTTCTATGTGAACTAAAGTGTCTGACTGTATAATGGCTGCTCTTGCAATCTTACTTTGCAGCAAACAATTATGTTACAACAATGCGACCAGGCAAGTTGGTGTTACTTATAGCCTAGGCCTACTCAATGTGTTGATTGTCGAGGACGCGTTATGTCACCGAGTTACATCATTCAGTTCATGCTGCTGGTCTCTAAAGTGTTCGAACTTCTCTGACTGACTTAACTCTCCCAGGTCTCATTGGCTCCGTAAGATACGTCACCGAGCGTCAAGAGAACACCTCAACAAAGTTTATTCTCGAACCATATTGGTCACTTTGTGTTATCCAACTCCAGTCCTCGAGTACCCCCAACAAACTATTGGCCTAAAATAAACAGTATAGCTTATCATAAGTTTAGGGGCGTCAATGTTCCCAATGTTAATGTGCACACCCCCGGAAACTGCATAGCTTATGAAATATTTATTTTCTTTCTATCCACAGTGTAAAAATAGGCTAGCCTACTGCATGGCACATGAAATATACTATTCACTTAGGAATCAACTAATTTGTGACGTGGCCGTAGAGATAAAGAGCAAAAACGTTTTTGATGACTTTGATGTTGTGTGTTCCACTTTTTAAACGGGGCTAAGTTGCCCTTGTTTCGGTGTGTAAGTTATCGTCTGTCTCTTTCTCTCCTCAGGTGTTTGTAAACAATCTGTGAATAGGGGACACGGGTTCCGAAAATAAACTGGCGCATGCCGAGTGTGTGAACTCGAACTAGATTAATTTGTACTGTATACTTCAAAAGTATGCCGTGCGCACTGACAGACTTACTCGCGCGCATGCTCGAGCCGGCAGGGATCTCGTCTTTCACCGTCGGCAGTTTTATTTATCGCCAACCGGTATTTGTAGCACTGTGGAGCGATTGACCACTGGGAAACCTTTCATTTCCAGGCCGTATTGGTCTGTGTGTGGCCGATGTAAATGCTACTGCTGCGGATTGGCATTTCTGTGTTGTTCTTTAGTAAATGTAATGGGAAACGCATGTGACAGAGTAGTTTATTTGGAGTGTCGTTGACATTGCGTGAAAACACTGTCTCAAATTCCCCTGTGTATACAAATGTTGCACTCCACTCATTTTACACCACCTTGACGTTTTTCTGCTAAGGTTTCTGTTTAGCTGCATCCTATTTGTGATTCTACCCCTCTACCGTCCCCTTTCCTCCCTCTCTTCCCTTCTACCTCTAAATATAGAAATAAAAAGGGGAGATGGGCTGCATCTCTCCTCCTCTTCACCATACTGACACGCACATTCCTCTTCCCCATACTGACACGCACACCTCCCCCCGGTGGTTTTCCCTGGACGTTACTGCACCTCGGTTGCACATTCCCATGCAGCAGAGTGCTTTTCAGAAGCAACCGGCCACCGTGTGCATCAAAACCGCCCGTGGTTCTCTCCCCTTTCTCTTTTCTTTTACCGATGTGCGTGATTCCCACCCTTGGCCCGCCCTCGGCAGCCGGTTACTTGGCTTCCCTTACACAGCGCTGGCTGTTTTGCAGCGTGTACCCGAGCCAAATCGTTTTCGCTCTTGTAGTCGTCGATTGTACCAGCTCGGAGTGCTTCGTGTGAATTGCATCCACTGCGGCGGCAGCAGGGCCCCTCTGCTGGGAGAGATGCGACAAACGTCGGGGGAACTGAACGCTTTCAGCGCCGGTGTTCGCACATGGAGCCCAGTCACGGGGGCTTTTGAATGAAGTCAAAAATAGAAATAAAAAGCTTCGTTATTTGTGTTAATTTAATTTAACTGTTTTTTATAACATGTGTGAGAGGTAATCTACCTACAGGTGACTATGTGTAGCCTGTTTTTGAACGATCTAATACATTCAATCAATGTAATATATTTACGGGCAGAATGCAGTCCATGGACTGTATGTAGGTTTATGTTTAGAGGTATGAATCATATAGGGTTTAGGCCCTGTGTTTCCCATAACAAGATTATGTTGTATAGAGAACAGTCAATAGTGTGCTATGGCCTGCACCACAAAACTTTTTATTTTCCTCTTCCTGAATTGAGTAGCAGCAGGGACCACCTTCTATAGCGGTCCTGACACACACACACACACACACACACACACACACACACACACACACACACACACACACACACACACACACACACACACACACAGCATATTTGGCATTTGGATTACCAGTGAAGAACTTACACAGGAGTAGAGAATAGTTATTGTAGCCAAGCCATTTAGGTGTGAGGCCCTCCAAGTCGAATCGAACATTGCCTAAGGGGCAATGAATTGATAAGTAATACATTACACACACACACACACACACACACACACACACACACACACACACACACACGCTGTTCTTCAGTGTCCTTTTAGTTCATAAGGGTCTGTCCCCATTCAAATACTTTACACATGCGTAATTCCATCCTTCCTTCAGTTAGTCAGGGACTGGTCCCATTCAAATATTTAAATATGCATCCGTCCTTCCTTCAGTAAGTCAGTAACTGGCCCCATTCAAATACTCTAAACACGCACCCTTTCTTCCTTCCTTCAGTTAGTCAGTAACTGGCCCCATTCAAATACTCTAAACATGCACCCTTTCTTCCTTCCTTCAGTTAGTCAGTGACTGGCCCCATTCTTATACTTTAAACATGCATCCTTCTGTCATCCAGTCATACATATCAGTAATAACCTTGAGAAACAGCTGAAAGGAAGGATGCAGTCTGAAAGTATTCGAACCGTGCCCAGTGTGTGCCCTGGAGTCAATGTCATGATAGCCGTGCTAGCCTACTGTGCTGAAGACTTGGCTTTTGCCTCTGGGAGCGAACACAATTCTTCAAGTCCCAGGCAAGGTGACTTGTGTCACGTGAGTTTAGCTTGGCAAAGCACCACCTCTCCATTAGGCTGATAGGGGACAGACAGAGGAGAGCAGAGTGCCACGGGGTGCTGCAGTGCAGATGGATCATCCCACTGGGCACACACTGGATGAATCAACGTTGTTTCAACGTAATTTGTCAACGTATTGGAATTATGTGGAAAATACATTGGATTTGAAAAAACGAATCAACCATTATTGTTTTCATCTCATTTCAACCGGTGTTGTAAACATTGAAATTAGGTTAAAACTTCATCTTAAATAGATTGACTTAACCTGACTAACAGGATGTTACATCAATCTAATTTCAACATAGTCATTACAACTATTTACACGATGAAATTGCATTGTAAATTCCACATAGAAATACATTCAATATATATTGGGTGGTTGAAGAATTTAATTTGATATTTGATAAGACATGTTATTTGACCTTGTTTCAATGTTGATAGTAAAATGGTTTGTTTGAATCAACGTCATGGTTTCAATATCATGCCATTAACCGAAATAAAGAGGTATATTGAAATATAATGGGAAGTCACAGTCCAACGATTCCTGGCTGAACTATGACTCCTACTGGTGCATGAGAGGTAATGCACGTCAGTGAGAACAAGTCTACCATCCAGATGCCTACCTCTATGTAGACTACTTAGCTTTGGCAACAAGCTGTGTTTGATTCAGCTGAGCTGTCATGTCAACACATTTAGACATTGATCAGTTTCCATACTCATTTGCGTAGACTACCCAAATAATGTTGACTAGTTGAAGGTAACTCCTCTAACTTTTCTTACACAAGCTGTATGTGAAAGCAACATTCGAAGTGAGGTTGGGTTTATGGAGGCTACATTAACATCTGATTTTCCCAAAGGACACCAATTAAATACAAGTCAATGTATTTAAGTTGAAGTTTTACCCCAATTTCAATGTTCACAACACCTGTTGAAACGAGATGAAAACAGGACTGGTTGATAACGTTTTTCAAATCCAATGTATTTTCCATGTCGATTCGATGTCACAATACGTTGACAAACTACGTTGAACCAGTGTTGATTCAACCAGTGTGTGCCCAGAGGGGTTGGCTCTGGTCCCTTTATGCCTCTAACCGCCGATTTCTGATCAGATCTATTTGTCTCACTGCTAACCAGCACCAGTTAGAGCAACAACAAAAAATATGAAAAGAGGCCTGGGATCAGTTGAGGCATAATGTAAAAATGTAAAAGATAGCCACAAGAAGTTGTTTAGGAACGGATTTCAGTCCAAGGGTCAAATCCAGTCATACGGGATAGCTAAGATATAGTACTAGGGTTAAATCTTGTCAGCGAGACACTCAAGTAACCTCCGGAGGAACTTGACCCAGTGCACTGCAATGTGAGATGATATGGATATGCTGTAATGTTTGACCTGATTTTAAAAAAACCCCCACCTCAGACCGAAACATTTGTCATATAAAAGGTAGTTTGGGAGTTTTTAGTATGTGAATTATTATTATTTTTTTCCCTTTATCCGGCCTTTAATTCTATTCATGGGAACCATTATAGAGATTGTTTTTCAATGAAAAGCACATTTATAAATTCAACGTATTATTATTATTATTATTCTCGAAAGGAGTGGTAGCAATACGGGCCTGTGTTCATGTGGCTTCTGTCCCGCTAGTCTACATCCTCTGGGGGAAGGGGTAGGGTTGGGAGGGGGCTTTTCCTCTTGGCCCTGAGGGAACACTCTTTCCCCTTGTGTAAAAATGGCTAATTTGGCACAGGACTGGGGGCAAAAAAACAACAACACCTAAACACCCTCTTTCCCTTCTCCTCTTCCACTTCTCTCTTTCTCTTCCCTCCCCTCCTCCACTTCCCTTCCACCCCTCTCTTTCTCTCCCCTCTTCCAATCCAGTCTTCCCCTCTACCACTCAGTTCCCCATTTCCCCCCTCTTCCATTCTTTCCCTCCCCTCCTCCACTCCCCTCTTGCTCTCTTCTCCTCCCCTTTTCTCCCATCCTCCACTCTTGTCTTCCCCTCTTCTTCTGGTTATAGGATGGTGGGATGATTCCCGTCCTCCGGAGAGAGAGAGAACTGGAAGCTTTTGGAGATTTGTGGGATTTGTCAGGCAGATGTCAAATTCTCTTTACTTACAGGCTTGTATTAGCCTCTTCACTTAGACCTATGGGGCCCAGTTCAATCGAAACTGCTAACCAGGTTTCCGCGGTAAAGCAATGATGTGGCGAGAATACTTTAATTGTATTGATTTGAAACTTTAGTTGTATATGTGTATTGATACGCTCAGCAAAACAATGTTTAGGCCTACATTACAAACAAAATAAATCTTTAGAACATATCAATGAACGTCAATAGGACATATCAAACACAACTGCCTCCCATTTACCACAAAATGGTGGAAAGTATTACCCGTTTCCCTATACAATGTAAAGCACCTTGAGTTTGAGGAAACTGTTGTTTCCTGTTCTGTTGTGATCAGTTCTGTACTATAAACACAAATCATGACCATTATAATGCAGATGTAATTTCCTGGAAGTATACCATGTGAGGTGCTGCTGAAAAGGCCAGGCCTTGCATCCTTGATTAGTATTTATGGATCAGTAGAGATAAGGGAATGGCATTTGGATTACCAGTGAAGAAATGACACAGGAGTAGAGAATAGTTATTGTAGCCAAGCCATTTAGGTGTGAGGCCCACCAAGTCGAATCAAACATTGCCTAAGGGGCAATGAATTGACAAGTAATACATACACACCAAGTGATGGTTTATTGCATACAGAATTTGCCTTGCACACTTTCTCACCCAACCCGCTCCTGTTTCTCTCTCCCACAATATTTCATTTTTGAACAGGGCTGGATAAATGGATCTGAGGGTGGGAAGAGACTAAGAGAGAATAAGAGAGGGAGAAAAGGAGATATGGAGAAAGTGAGAGAAGGAAAGGGAGAAAAAGAGAGGGAGAGATGGAGAGCGAGAGAGAGATGGAAAATGAGGGAGAGAGAGAGAGATAGGAAGTAAAGTTAAGATGGAGAGACATCCTGTCTTTAAAAAAATAACACACACACACACACATACACATTATAAACCTCTCCTTCAATTTCTGTGCACCACGTCGATAACATGATGATTTCCGTAAACCCTCTCAGTGTGTTCACGATGTTGAAATCCCTCGTGGAACTTTATAGGCAAAGACAGAGTGTATCGGTATGTGTGGATGTATGTGTGTGTGTGAGAATGTGTGTGTGCGCATGCGCACTGCAGAGAGCAGGTCTGTGAGAGGAGGGGGACTCTTGAAATGATGACGGCAATGCTGCAGAGCTCTGTATAAGGGAGGGAGAATGAGAGAGAGAGAGGAGGATGAGAGGAGGATGAGAGTGGAGAGAAGCTGGCGGGAAGGAGGAAGAGAGAGAAAGATGCGGCGGAGCAAGAAGGAAGAGGAGGAGGAGGAGGAGATGAGGGGCCAATGCTGCCTGGGAATGAAAGAGGGATGATTTGAGAGAGAAAAGAAGGAGAGAGCAGTGATGGAGGGACGATCCTGGGCTTAGCAGTATCAAAGCACCTCAGGCCACGGACTGCTGGGGAAAAAACCTACACGTGCAGAATAAAGGCAATTGGACAGACAGGAATGCAAGACAGGACAGAAAGAAGTAGAGAGAGAGATTTGCAAAGAGGGATGGAAAGAGATAGATAGCAATGTTCTGCATTTTAATAAAATCTCTCTCTTACACAAAGTCTGTGAAGCGTGGGTACATTTACTAGCCAACCCAGTCAATCTACGGGTGGCCCTGTCTCAGACGGTTTGGACACAGTTGGCCCGTGTGTGGAGAAAATTCCAGTGTGTCTTTGTGGAATAGTGGCTGCTCTGCTCTCTGCTGACTATTCCTGTACAAATACAGACGCAATGACTCAGTGCCCAGAGCCTGTGTGTGTGTGCCTGTGTGTGTTTATTCTCTAGGACAAGAATGCTTTTCCCCCATGCAGTGTGGGTACTTTACTACAGAACATATGTGTGTGGAGTGGGAGAGAGATGGAGAGAGAGAGAGAGGTACAATGAGGGAGAAAATTTTAAAATAGTGATTGATATGAGGGCACAGAGAGAGAAGAGAGACTGACAGAGGGAAAGAAGGAGGGAGGGAGAGGAGGACACGAGAGGAACATTTGCAAGGACAAACATGCATAGTGCACTGCAGTGATCAGGATTGAATACTAAGCAGAAAAAATGCAATGCCTTCTATTTTTCTGGTTTCACCTCAATGCACCTCAGTGTGTGTGTCCTGGCCAGAGAGAGAGGGAGGGAGTGTGTGTGTGGGTGTCAGAGTGTCCGTCTGCATGTGTGTGTGTGCGAGAGTAAGGACCAGTTGATGTGTGTGTTCTAGTGTGTGTGTGTGTGTGTGTAATTCTGCGTGTTTATGGCTTCCTATTGCACTTACTGTACTTTCCACAGTCTAATGAACCGGAATACAATGTACACCATAAGCACTCTCCAAGACTTAGGGGTTAGTGCTCTAATTACCTGAAGCTAACATTATCCTCTATACTTCACTGTTCTTCAAGAGTTAGTGTTCTACCTACTGTAGCTAACATTACTTTACTGTTCCACTTTACCTTAAATATAATTCCTATGGTGTTTCCATCCTTCCAAACCTAGATCTTTAAGATGTCCTAATTTCCATGAATATTCCCAAGGCTGCTGGGCTTTTTCTGTTCCCAGTCCCACATGGGAGCATCTCCCTCCTCTTTCTGTCCTTCTCTTTCTGTCCTTCTCTCTCTTTCTCTTCATTTGTCAGCTCGTCTTCTTCTTCTTCTTCTTCTTCTTTGCTTCCTTGTCGTCCTCCTGCCTTTTCTTCTTATTGTCTCTTTCTTTCTGTCTGTCTATCTTCATCTCTCTATCTGTCACTCAGACTCTGTCTCCCAGCGGAAACGTGTGTCCACTTCTAAGGGCTCTTAATGTTCCCTCCTTAGGGAAGATAGGAAGTAATGTCCACTCGGGTGCTAAGACGTCTCCACTGACTTCTCTTCAGGAATGAAGTCCGTTTAGGACACAGGGACACTCAGACCCAATGGGATATTGTGAGAGTTTATTCCACTCTTTGGAAGCATCAATGCACACTCCTAAGGGCATGGGGATGTTCCCTCCCTATGTAGGGTACACTTTAGTCCCTGGTTAGTGAGGACTGAGCAGTAGTGTCATTACTGTTGAATGAGCTGGTTATATAAATGGCCTGGATGCGTAGGACTGTCTCAACATCTATGTCTCAATGGACAAAATACAGTATATGGATCAGAGGGAGGGGAGGGATAAGGAGAATGGGGAGAGAAGAGAGGGGGGAGGGAAGAGTGAGAGAGAGGTAGAAAAGAGAGATGGGATTAAAGAGAGAGCTAGAAGAGAGAGAGAGTGGAAAGAGGGTTTTCTTGTCATTAGGGATGGTTGGAAATTTACAGAATGGGGACCAGGAGGAAAATGGGAGAAGGTCATGCTTTTTCAATTTCAGTCATGGGGTGGGTTTAGTATTTAAAAAACAAAATCTAATCCAGAGGAGGGTCATGTAATTTGTAATTGATGACATTTCAATATTTCTCAGTGTTCTAGAATGAGTTGCTTTCTAGGCTATTATCGATGTGTGCCTGATGCCGCCCCTCATCTCTGATTCTCTGCTGGGCGTGCAAATACAAGTGCACCTATCGGCTATTTAGTGTGGTCTCAATCAAATGCTCCATAGGCTATAGGCTAGGCTACAGAAGCACAGAGCAAAGTTATAGTTCTAAGAAAATGTACTTCCTTTTTTTGAGCTGCTGGGATGGTGTAAATAAAACTAGGCTGCCATGTTCTTTCTGATACATTTTTTTTGAATGCTGCCTAAACCAATGACTGTGCTGTGTAGCAGTGGCAGTTCAGGAGTTAGAGTCAAAGGCTTCTTCCCAAAATCTTTATCTATTCATATTTCCCCAAAATTCTACATCGTGCGTGCGGACTAGCCTATACTATTCAGTTTGAGCGGGAAAGCGAGAAGATGATAAGGAGGACCGGAAGTCAACTTTGATAGGTTGCTACTACTATAATTGACTTTAAAATAAACAATATGTTTCTAGCCCATGATGGAACTATACTGAACACAAATAATAAATGTATTAGGCCATAATCTATGGATTTAAAATGACTGGGAATATAGATATGCATCTGTTAGTCACAGATACAAAAATAAAAAAACCTAAGGGTGTGGATCAGAAAACCAGTCAGTATCTGGTGTGACCACCATTTGCCTCATACAGTATCTCCTTCACATAGAGTTGATCAGGCTGTTGATTGTGGCCTATGGAATGTTGTCCCACTCCTCTTCAATGGCTGTGCAAAGTTGCTGGATATTGACGGGAACTGGAACACACTATCGTACACGTCCATCCAGAGCATCCCAAACATGCTCAATGGCTGACATGTCTGGTGAGTATGCAGGCCATGGAAGAACTGGGAAATTTTCAGCTTCCAGGAATTGTGTACAGATCCTTGGGACATGGGGCTGTCTATTATCATGCTGAAACATGAGGTGATGGCGGTGGATAAACGGCACGACAATGGGCCTCAGGATCTCGTCACGGTATCTCTGTGCATTCAAATTACCATCAATTAATTGCAATTGTTCTCACTGTCCGTAGCTTATGCCGGCAATACCATAACCCCACCGCCCACATGGAGCACTCCGTTCACAACGTTCACATCAGCAAACCGCTCTACCACACGACGCCATACACGTGGTCTGCGGTTGTGAGGCCGGTTGGACGTACTGCCAAATTCTTTAAAACAACATTGGAGGCGGCTTATGGTAGACAAATGATCATTAAATTCTCTGGCTAGAGCTCTGGTGGAGATTCCTGCAGTCAGAATGTCAATTGCAAGCACCCTTAGCCTAGTGGTTAGAGCGTTGGGCTAGAAACCAAAAGAATGCTGAATCGGATCCCCGAGCTGACAAGGTAAAAATCTGTCATTCTGCCTCTGAACAAAGGGAGTTCATCCACTGTTCCCTGGGCGCTGAAGAGGTGGATGTCAGTTATGGCAGCCCCCCGCACCTCTCTGATTCAGAGGTGTTGGGTTAAATGCGGAAGACACATTTCAGTTGAATGCTTTCTGTTGTACAACTGACTAGGTATCCCATTTTCACTTCCCTCAACACTTGAGACATCTGTTACATTGTGTTGTTTGACAAAACTGCAGATTTTAGAGTGGCCTTTTATTGTCCCCAGCACAAGGCACACCTGTGTAATGATCATGCTGTTTAATCAGCTTCTTGATATGTCATACCGGTCAGGTGGATGGATTATCTTGGCAAAGGAGAAATGCTCACTAATAGGGATGTAAACAAATTTGTGCACAAAATCTTTAAAAAATAAGCATTTTGGGCATACAGTATGGAACATTTCTGGGATATTTTATTTCAGCTCACGAAACATCGGACAAACACTTTACATGTTGCGTTTATATTTTTGTTTAGCATATTTATCAGAGATATTGATATCACAATATGCGAGATTTTACTAAATTGCATTGTGGTGCTGAAACATGAAGCGATAGCCGCGGCACAATTAATCCGACAGATCATGGTGCTGCACCATGTACTTTAAATAGCCTACCTCTGTGTCTGTGAAATTAAAAGCAGGACTCGAGGGGGTATAAGAGTGTATGTGTGTGCCATAGGCTTACCTTTGGCTAAGGACTATTGTTTTGTTTAAAAAAGCATAGGCCTACCCCTTGTTAGCTTAAAGAGATGCTTCAAAATCCCAAAGTATCCATTTTAAGATTTTTAAGAAAATAAAACTGATCCGATTATATAAAGTGATCTATAACAGTGCTTTGGTCCTAGAGTAGACGAGCTAAACTACTTCTATGCTCGCTTCGAGGCAAATAACACTGAAACATGCATGAGAACACTAGCTGTTCTGGATGACTATGTGATCACACTCTCCACAGCTGATGTGAGTAAGACCTTTAAACAGGTCAACATTCACAAGACCGCAGGGCCTGTAGTGAAGCAGGTTGAGAACTTCAAGTTCCTTGGTGTCCACATCACCAACAAACTAACATGGTCCAAGCACACCAAGACAGCTGTGAAGAGGGCACAACCAAATCTATTCCCCCTCAGGAGACTGAAAAGCTTTGGCATGGGTCCTCAGATCCTCAAAAGGTTCTACAGCTGAGGAAGGCCCTGAAAATTGTCAAAGACTCCAGCCACCCCAGTCATAGACTGTTCTCTCTGCTACCGCACGGCAAGCGGTACCGGAGCGCCAAGTCTAGGTCCAAGAGGCTTCTAAACAGCTTCTACCCCCAAGCCATAAGACTCCTGAACATCTAATAACATGGCTAACCAGATTTTTTGTATTGCCCCCCTTTGACGCTGCTACTCTGTTATTATCTATGCATAGTCACTTTAATAACTCTACCTACATGTACATATCACCTCAATTACCTTGATTAACTTGTGACCCCACACATTGACTTTGTACCGGTACCCCTGTATATAGCCTCGCTATTATTATTTTACTGCTGCTCTTTAACTACTTGTTACTTTTATTTCTTATTCATATATATTTTTTTAACTGCATTGTTGGTTAGGGGCTTGTAAAGTAAGCATTTATGGTCTACACCTGTTGTATATATAATGTGCTTTGATGCTTTATGCTAGAAACAAGATGTGAAAGACCTGGGACAGATGGGACGTTGAATGCATATATGCGAACATCTTCGTTTAGTTTCTATGACATTCATTGGCTGAGCTACAAAATTCTATAGCCGAGGAGACAAAAAATAGACTTCGCTTGGGAAGTAATCTAATTCTGTCGCTATCAATTGATTAAGCTATTCACTTTCTGTACAATAGAAGACGTTTAAACCCAGACAGCTTTTAGGGAAACACTTGTGACCTTCTCACGTTGGTTTAAGCCTTGGAAGAAGAGTAGCCAGCAGTTAAAGCTTACATTTTCCTGCTTCTGTAGGCTTACTTTGTCTGGAGTGGAAAGGTAGGCCTAACTTTTGAAAGTACCCTACTCGGATTCATAGTGAAGTTTCAGATTTATTTAGTTGCAAACAGGGACAGTTTCGTTGCAAACAAGTCACAATGATTTGGCATTGGAGAAATACGATGAGATGAACACATAGGCCTATCTCTCTGTCCATTCTTATCTTGTAATTTGTGTGTTATTAAAAAAAACTTCTGCTATGGTCTCCTGTCAAGTGAAATGACGTAGAATTGCATGACATTTTTTAAATAAAAGGCTTATTTTTCTCAGACCTGCAAAGATAGATTCATGCAATGCTTTCATTATAAAGAAGATATTTCCACCCCTACTCTATTTTCACGGTGGTTTGCGAACCCACAACCTTCTGGCCCGCAGCCCTGTGATATCAATATTCCTGCATTGCCATGTAAATGCTTACAGAGACGAATAGCCGTTTCTAAAACTGCATATCTAAGTCTCTGGTCCGTCCTAGAAGTGAGGGTAAACGGTAAGCATGTTCTCTGTTATCCAATTTTATGTTTTAATGATTATTTTGGGTGTAGGGGAGAGTCTTTTTTTTTTTTTTTTTTTTTAAGCGTTCAGGGAGGGTTTAGTTCAAATGTATTTTTCAGAGAGGCTTGATTTTGTCCAGGTCACCCATGTTATAAATAACGTACACTCCCTTTCTCCTTGCAACTTGCTGTTCACATATAGAATTCACTGTATGTCGCTACTGTTGTCAAACTATTGTCTTCTACATTATGCATTTGACATTCACTTAGTAAACTCAAGCTTATCCATATTTGCTTTTGATGGAAAGAGATAAAGAGAGAGGAAAAGAGAAATATACGAAGAGAGGGGGGAGAGGAATATATATATATACGCATGAGAGTGGGGAGATGGAGAGATTGCGTTAGAAGGCTCTCAAGTTTTTGAGGAGAATGGAGGCTCAGTTCCTATGGAAGATGTTTTTATCAATGAGAGGTGATCTAACCATTCACGAGTACTGTTCAAAACTCAACACACAACGATGACACATATTCTCTCCTCTCTCTCTCCCCGCTCCAGCCCACTTACTCTCTCCCTCTTTCTTCCTCATCTACCCCCCTCTCTCAGAGACATGCACACATATGCACACACATGCATCCGGTACCTTTACACAATTACATATTGTACACACACACACACACACACCATACTATTAGTCATGAGTTTAGACACTGTAATGATCCATGCAAGGTTGATGTGTGTAGGGCATAGTGTGTAGGGCATAATACATATTGCGTAGTGCGTAATGGAAAGTGGCGTATCGTAGACCAATGAGGCGCTAACCTTTTCAACAGCACCAAAAACAGGGGAGTGGTTGGTTTATCCTCTGTAACATCAGAATGGTTGTAGAAGTGTTCAAAAACATATTATATGCTGAATCTGACTGAGCTGGATGGATGTACACCCTGTGGTTCTCTAGAATGGCACCTATTCGATATTTAGTGCACTACTTTTGATCAGAGCCCTATGGGCCCTGGTCAAAATGTGGGCACAATTAAGGGAATAGTCACCAAATTGGCACCCTATTCCCAATTGGCACCCATTGTGGAATAGGGTAGAGATAGGTCATCACTGGGGCTCAAACTAATAAGACTATTCAGCTACAATTTGCCACTAAGTAATGTTTTTATATCAACTCCTGTACATTTTTCCTGGTCCGGTCACATGGTCAGAAGAGCTATAACTGGCAATAACTGTCCGGGCCCAGAATTTCCCCTTGCCTTAGCCTCATTTGATCCATACACCCATCCATCCATCCATCCCCCACCTCCACTCTCTCTCTGGCCCAGGATAGGGACCAGCTGCTGGGCTGCTGGGGTTCTCCGGGCCCCTAGCCCCTGTGGCTCAACCACTCTGTGGCTCTGTTGCTCTGGCCAGTTCTCACTCCCTTTGGTTTGCTGCCAGGGATGGAGAGAGAAAGAGAGATGGAGACAGATTTGGAGTGGGGGAGAAAGAGAAAGAGGAGAGCAGACTGTGGAGATGGAGAGAGATTTTAGTGAGAGATATTAGCAAGAGAGAATGAGGGAAGCATGGAAAGAGTGAAATAGAGAGATATAGAATGAGAGAGCGGAAGGGAAACGGAATGAGCAAGAAGCTGAGAAAGAGTCAAATGGAAGAATTAGAGAGGGAATGAGACAGAGAGATAGAGAGAAAGAAAGCGAGCGAGATAAATATATAGTCAGAGGGAGAGACAAATAGAGAGACCGAGAGGGAGGGAGAGCTGGCTGGTATGGTGCACAGTATGTCCTGTCCTAACCTCCTCCCTCCCCCAGATGGCTCTGATGCTGCTACTGATGATGGTGTGATTGGTCCTTCTCTCACTCACTCACTCACTCACTCACTCACTCACTCACTCACTCACTCACTCACTCACTCACTCACTCACTCACTCACACACTCACACACTCACACACTCACACACTCACACACTCACACACTCACACACTCACACACTCTCTCTCTCTCTCTCTCTTACCCTGCTTTCTCTCTTTCGCTCTCGGTCTCTTTCTCTCAATCAAAGTCAGGGCTTTATTGACATGGGAAACATATGTTTACATTGCCAAAGCAAGTGAAAGATAATAAACAATAAAAAGTGAACACTCACAAAAGTTCCACCTCTCTCATCCTCTCCTTCTCTTCCTCACACACTACCCATCACAGTTCAACCTCTCTATTCCTCTCACATGCTGACCCCCCCTCCCCCCTCTCCTCTTTCTTTTACAGACTCTGGCTCTCGTTCCTCGCTCCTCCCTCCCTACTGCAGGGTCTTTGTATTTCACACACCATCTCTATGCTTTAGTGGGATTCTCTCTCACGTAAACACATTCAAACACACACTTCTCTGCTTGGTGTGGTGCATTCGAACATACATATGCACGCACGCACACACACACACACACACTGACTGATTACTGGTCAATAGAGAATGGGTTGATGACCTCATGCACATTAAAGGGTCAGTAAGAGGCAGGTGGGCGGAGCCTTGCTGGCAATCATCTCAGTACCTGCTCACCGGTCACATCGCACACAGCCCCTCCCACCACATAGACTATACCTCAGAGTAGGTGGAAATTACCCAGGGTCAGAAATTCTGATTCTCTTTTGTAGTTGAGGTTAGAAATCTGATCCTAGATCTGTGCTTTTTTGTTAGATTAATTTAGAATCTAATATTGTCCAAAATATATTGTTTTAAAACTACTACCACATGGATATCCCTCTACACATACTGGACACAGAGCTGTGTTGCTTTCGTATTATGATGGGAAAAATAAAGCAGGTTATTTCATACCCCACCCCTCTTGGGGCAATATTTATTAGAGTCGTGACTGATACTGCTCCCTATGGTATTCTCCATTCATGCAGCTCTAAAGACCGATCTCTTTCTGGCAGGGCCTCCTTTCAGTTATGGCTATGTTGTGTAGGAGCCCGGAGCAGGATTTGGCAGCTGGCTGTTCATGCCGTTCAGAACAGAGCAGTAGTCATTGTATAAGGCCAACCTCTGCCTTGCACATACCATTGCACCAATCTCTATCCACGAGCAGAGCTGGAGTGAGCACATATTCATTCTCTCTCTCTCTCTCTCTCTCTCTCTCTCTCTCTCTCTCTCTCTCTCTCTCTCTCTCTCTCTCTCTCTCCTTTCCCTTTTTTTTGCCTCCTCTTCTCCGATCCCCATCCTCCTCTCTTCTCCTTTCATCTCCTTCTTTCCTTTTCTTCTCCCCCTCTTCCTCTGTTTTAGCATAATTGCTCTGCTCATAATGTACCTTTTGTTAACCGCTATCAATATCCTCAGACACAACACACGCATGCACACATTCTCACGTTCACACACATTATGCGGGTTTGCACTTCTATGTACTGTAGCTACTGTGCGGATGGATGCTCTTTGTGCTATAGCCCTATGACGAGGGATGCACGATATATTGGTGAACATATCGGAATCGGACAATATTAGCTAAAAATTTCAACATCGGTGACGGTCGATGTGCAAAACCGATGTCAAAGCTAACGTGCATACCTATATGTAACGGAGGTACATGACGTAATGACGCCACGTAAAATGCTGCTCTACACATGCAACACAGCATTCCTAACCTAGCCCACAATGTCTGCAGTGTGGGTCGAGCAGTCAACAAGTCGAGCAGTCATTTGGAAGAGTAAGAAAATGTAATCGAGACATCTCAAAGGCGAAATCCATTAACGCCAAGATAATGGAATTCATTGCCGTTGACAGTCAACCGTTCCCTGTCGTGGGTGATATTGACTTTTGTGAGTGGTCGAGCACTGGTACACACTAACATTATCATGTGTGCCATTTTTCAGATGTTGCCCTAACAGAGTAACACAGTATAAGCCTCACTGCTATTAGCTTAAAGACATACTATGGAACGCCGTTTGGGTCTTTGCGCGTCAAAAAAGATACACGTCAAATAACACTATTTGACAATTACACTATTTGACGTGTTAAATAAGCTTTTAATTTGACACGTCAAATAACACAGTTCTATTATAGAATGTTGTGTGTTTTGAATTTGCACATGCAAACCAAGCCCCACCACTACTAGCAGTAGCACTGTCAAAGCTGTACAAAAAAGTCTGCAAACAAGCAAACACCGGCCACGAACGATGTGTTTACAATACCCTGTTCGTACTAAAGTATTATTTGTTTGACCACAACTTCTGGGGTAGCTAGCTTTAGCTTGGTACCTAGCTAGCACCAATGCAACCAGCCTGAAAACAATGACCAGTAGAAACTGCAGTCATTTTCATTATTCTTAGCAATGATTTAGGAATCCTTGTGAGTAAGTATTAGCTAGGTAGCCACTCGCCTATTGAAATTGAACTTCAGTTCATGAAAATAGATATCTAGCCAGCTACTATTTATCCCTGTTGCCCAAAGCTAACGTTATAAGCAGCCAGCTAGCTTAATTTTTGTAAGTGAGGCTCAACCGGACCGGGTTATGTGTTGTGAAGCTAGCCACAATAAGGATTAGGCACAATAGTGGAATTTGTGGTTTGCCTTCAAAATAAAAGTACCTCTTTGAAAGTGATGCAGTATGTTACAATTGGTGAAATCATGCCACATTTAAACTAGATAACGTTAAACAAGGTTGGAATGTGAAGCAATGAAATAGGGTATCAGTCTACTCGGTGAAACCCACAGAATACAACTGTGAAACGTTTACGCAAATATTAGCGTTTTAGCTCTTATCTCGGGACTGTGACTGGGGAGGTGATTTCACACAGTCAGCCTATTGTGTGTATTGACATTCATATTGCACTGTACAGCGCTACCTAAGGATTGGGGATCAATGAAATGGGGTATCAGTCTACTCAATACCCAAGATATATTTTCCCACCGTCCTCCTCAGAGTTATCAGACTCCAAAACATCCATGCAGTATTGTTTTTCCTCTGGAATAGTGTTCAATACATATAGATTGACAATAATTGTGGCTCAATTCACAGTTGTTTCAGAGTCCCGCAACAAGAGCTATGATGCTATTGTTCTCTGGGTGTATATCTGAGGAGACAGATACCCCATGTCATTGCTCCACAAACCATAGGTAAGGCTGTGCAGTGAAATAAGTATGCCCCCAAAGCTAAATACATCCAGTGTGATTTCAACAGATTTTTGTAAAATTAACAAATTCTTGTCTTTTGTTGATTTTATATAACAACCTTCCAACCTCATTTAACATGATCTATTCAATTATGGCTTAATTCTACTATTTGTATTGATTTGCATCACTGTCAATGACATACTTTTATTTTGAAGGCTAACCGCAAAGTCCACGATTGTGGCTAATCCTTATTGTGGCTAGCTTCACATAGATGGGTCCGACCACCATTAATCCAATACAAACTGTCTTATAAATTAGGGTTATTTTAGATGATGGCATCTAGCTATACAGTTAGCTAGCTAACTATAACTGCTGAAACAGATTATGTCGTTTTTCTATGTTTTTGGGGAAGAACATTGTTTGCATCCATGAGCTAGCTATCTTTTTTTTATGATCAGCACTGAAGGTGCGCGAGACAACTTTACCTGCATCATAGCATACGTATCGATGAATCGGTGTGACATATGAGTGATAGTGTAATAACTACGTAAAAAATTTATGAACGCGTTAAATTATTATGTGATGTGCAGTCATATTCAGGTCCTGACTGGTCAAGAAGCGTATGTGATATTGTTATTTGACACGCAAAGACCCAAACGCCGTTCCATAGTATGAGAAATCCTGGTTGAGAATGAAACGACTGAACAAATGAACGAAACAGCACAACAAGTATGTGAAAGAAATAGGTTTTGATTATGTTCTACTGGTAAAGGGGGCATACACGTAAATGCCAACAATGACGGCCTACATGGTATGCCAACAATGACGGCCTACCCCGGCCAAACCCGGACGACGCTGGGCCAATTGTGCACAGCCCTATGGGACTCCCAATCACGGCCGGATGTGATACAGCCTGGATTCAAACCATGGACTGTAGTGACGCCTCTTCCACTGAGATGCAGTGCCTTAGACCGCTGCGTCCATCTCTCTCTCTCTCTCTCTCTCTCATTTTTCTCTCCTGCCTCTCCTCCCTCCCAGTTCCACCTTGGGTATCCATTGGTCCGTGTCATTATGGTGCAGGAGAGAGAGAGAGAGAGAGCGAGGCAAAGCGCTCCAGGCAATACATTAGCGTGAAGCTGGAGTGCTCCTCCTCCTTCTGTCCCTGGTCCCCTCCTTCCCTCCCAATCTTTTGGAGATACAAACACGCTTGCTTAGCAGATGAAATGAGCAGAGAATGTTACTTTTACCCCAATAAACCCTGTGTTGTCTGTTTTTGTCTTCTATGATCTATGGAATAGGATGCTTTTAGTTGATGGCTTCAATCTACTGATTTTTAATTAACGACTTCTCCACCACTATGTTTTCCATCCAAATGATCCTATTGATTTTTGACGGGCCGATTCAGTGCAGCGATCCCGCTGACGCGCTGCTTATGGTCCGAAGCAATTCAAATGTCAGTGCTAGTAGTGGTTGTAGGTCTTTCTTCTGCTTTAATATTTATTTGTCCCTCTGAGGTTTTGAAGGAGCTAACCGAGACGACATTTTTTTCTGATTTTCTGCTGTTGGGTTGGGAACCCTTGTCATTTGACTGGCGTGAATGGGAAAGTATAGACCGCATCAGTGGTGGCTGGTGGCACTTTAAATCGTAGGATGGGCTCATGTAATGTCTGGATTCCATGTGTTTGATACCCTTCCGTTCATTCCATTCGGGCCATTACGATGAGCCATCCTCCCCTCACCAGCCTCCATTTGAACCATAGGCTACTGTAGCGTTATGGCAGTTTTCCCTCGTATTGAGCTGTCATTCATGAGCTCAGTGAATACTTGTGGATATCTGTTCTAAACCAGAGGTAAACTTCACCCCGTCAGAAGCCTCTCTGTCAGGGAAAGGTCCAATGCAGCCGTTTTTATATAAAATCATTTCTGTGTAACAATTAAGTACTTTGCCGTTAATAGATTTAAATTAAAAGGCTCTTAAGTGTTTCTCAAGCAATAATTGTGCTAGGACTGTCTGAGAGTGGTCTTAAGTAGGGAAGGGAAAACTGATAACTAGCTGTTATTGGCAGAGAGGTTTGGAACTCTTTGTTATTGGTCTATTAACCAATTTACCACATGGTGATGTTTTTTATTTTTATTTATTATTTCACCTTTATTTAACCAGGTAGGCTAGTTGAGAACAAGTTCTCATTTGCAACTGTGACCTGGCCAAGATAAAGCA
This sequence comes from Oncorhynchus tshawytscha, assembly GCF_018296145.1. Lineage (NCBI taxonomy): Eukaryota > Metazoa > Chordata > Actinopteri > Salmoniformes > Salmonidae > Oncorhynchus > Oncorhynchus tshawytscha. The sequence goes on along the minus strand of NC_056429.1, from coordinate 45,588,822 downwards.
TAGCAGTGTGAACAGACAACACAGAGTTACACATGGAGTAAACAATTAACAAGTCAATAACACGGTAGAAAAAAAAGAGTCTATATATACATTGTGTGCAAAAGGCATGAGGAGGTAGGCGAATAATTACAATTTAGCAGATTAACACTGGAGTGATAAATGATCAGATGGTCATGTACAGGTAGAGATATTGGTGTGCAAAAGAGCAGAAAAGTAAATAAATATAAACAGTATGGGGAAGAGGTAGGTAAAGTTGGGTGGGCTATTTACCGATAGACTATGTACAGCTGCAGCGATCGGTTAGCTGCTCAGATAGCAGATGTTTGAAGTTGGTGAGGGAGATAAAAGTCTCCAACTTCAGCGATTTTTGCAATTCGTTCCAGTCATCACAGGCAGCAGAGAACTGGAACGAAAGGCGGCCAAATGAGGTGTTGGCTTTAGGGATGATCAGTGAGATACACCTGCTGGAGCGCGTGCTACGGGTGGGTGTTGCCATCGTGACCAGTGAACTGAGATAAGGCGGAGCTTTACCTAGCATGGACTTGTAGATAACCTGGAGCGAGTGGGTCTGGCGACGAATATCTAGCGAGGGCCAGCCGACTAGAGCATACAGGTCGCAGGCCACGGAAGGAGTGTTGTATGGCATTGAAGCTCGTTTGGAGGTTAGATAGCACATGTCACCATGGAAGCTGAAACTCCCACCCATGCAAACCTGCTGATTAGAAGGTCCTGTGTAGATTGTATTTTCAATCATCAACTATCAGGAAATGTTTGTTTCATCAGCTGTTATCATGCAATATGATACGAAACACAGGAAAAAAACAGAATGTTGACTACACTGGGCCTTTAAAGGCCACCATCATGCTTAATGCTTTCTAACAAATACAATTCAGAAATTCTACTATGCCCAGACTGAAACGATGTGCGCTGAGAGTTGGGAAGCAAGTTCAGGGAGTGAGTGTTTTAATAAACAAACACAACATAGTACAAAATAAGAAACACGGACAACGCACAGACATTAATTTAATTGTATGACTTTTGATGTCTGTAAAAATGACTGAGGCCATTTGGATTGTAGATACAATGCATTTGGAAAGTATTCAGACCCCTTTTCCACATTCTGTTATGTTACAGCCTTACTGTAAAATATATATATTTTTAAATTTCCTCATCAATCTACACACTATAACCCATAATGACAAAGTGAAAACAGGTTTTTAGAAATTTTAGCAAATGTATTAAAAATGGAAAACACAAATACCTTATTTACATACAGAGGGGCAAAAAAGTATTTAGTCAGCCACCAATTGTGCAAGTTCTCCCACTTAAAAAGATGAGAGAGGCCTGTAATTTTCATCATAGGTACACTTCAACTATGACAGACAAAATGAGGAAAAAAAATCCAGAAAATCACATTGTAGGATTTTTAATGAATTTATTTGCAAATTATGGTGGAAAATAAGTATTTGGTCACCTACAAACAAGCAAGATTTCTGGCTCTCACAGACCTATAACGTCTTCTTTAAGAGTCTCCTCTGTCCTCCACTCGTTACCTACCATTAATGGCACCTGTTTGAACTTGTTATCAGTGTAAAAGACACCTGTCCACAACCTCAAACAGTCATCATACCTGAAAGAGCTTGAAAGGATCTGCAGAGAAGAATGGGAGAAACTTCCCAAATACAGGTGTGCCAAGCTTGTAGCATCATACCCAAGAAGACCCGAGGCTGTAATTGCTGCCAAAGGTACTTCAACAAAGTACTGAGTAAAGGATCTGAATACTTATGTAAATGTGATATTTCATTTATTTTTTTAAACACATTTGCAAAAATGGCTAAAAACATGTTTTTGCTTTGTTATTATGGGGTATTGTGTGTGGATTGATGAGTGGGGGAAAACTATTCAATCAATTTTAGAATAAGGCAAAATGTTGAAATGGGTTCTGATTACTTTCTGAATGCACTCTATTTTGGTAGTAGTATATAGTATTAGGATAGTGTTAGTAGAATACAGTGGTTGTCACGCCCTGACCTTAGAGTTCCTTATTTTTCTCTATGTTTGGTTAGGTCAGGGTGTGACTCGGGTGGGAAAGTCTATGTTTCCTTTTTCTTTGTTTTTGGCCGAGTGTGGTTTCCAATCAGAGGCAACTGTCTATCGTTGACTCTGATTGGGGATCATATATAAGTTGTCATTTTCCTTTTGGGCTTTCTTGTTTTGTGTATAGTTTCTTTGCCTTACAGAACTGTGCGCTTTCGTTTTTTTGTCGTTGTTATTTTTCTTTTGGTGTCATCAATAAAAAGACAATGTACGCCTACCACGCTGCACCTTGGTCCGGTCATTCCACAAACGAGAGCCGTAACAGAAGATCCCACCAAAAACGGACCAAGCAGCGTGGCCAGGAGGAGTGGACATGGGAGGAAATCCTGGATGGAGAAGGACCCTGGATGTGGGCTGGGGAGTATAGCCGTCCAAGGGAGCAGATGGAGGCAGCGAGAGAGGAATGGCGACGATACGAGGAGTTAAGTCATCGATGGAAGCCTGAGAGGCAGCTCCCCCCCAAAAATGGGAGGGAGCACACGGGGAGATTGGCGGAGTCAGGGTTTAGACCTGAGCCAACTTCCCATGCTTTACATGGGGAGCGAGTGACCGGTCAGGCACTGTGTTATGCGGTGATGCGCACTGTGCTTGCTCCCCGCATTTGCCTTGCTAGAGCGGGCATTCAGCCAGGACGGATTGTGCCGGCTCAGCGCTCCTGGTCTCTGGTGCTTCTCTTCGGCCCAGGATATCCTGCGCCAGCTCTACGCACGGTATTCCCAGTTCGCCAGCACAACCCTGTGCGGCCTGTGCCAGCTCCCCGCACTTGCCGTGCTACAGGGGGTATTCAGCCAGGACGCTTTGTGCCAGCTCTACACTCCAGACCTCCAGTGTGCCTCCACGGCCCAGTATATCCTGCGCCGGCTCTACGCACTATGCCTCCAGTGAGCCTTCTTAGCCCAGTGCCAGCTCTCCACACTCACCGAGCTAAAGTGGGTATCCAGCCAGGACGCGTTGTGGCAGCTCCACGTACCAGGCTTCCAGTACGTCTCCTCAGTCTGGTGAGACCTGTTCCAGCTCCACGTACGAAGCCTCCAGTGATGATCCATGGCCCGAAGCCTCCAGTGATGATCATTGGCCCGGAGACTCCAGTGATGATCCATGGCACGGAGACTCCAGTGATGATCCATGGCACGGAGCCTCCAGTGACGATCCACGGCACGGAGCCTGCAGCGACGGTCCCCGGCACGGAGCCTCCAGCGACGGTCCCCGGCACGGAGCCTCCAGCGACGGTCCCCGGCACGGAGCCTCCAGCGACGGTCCCCGGCACGGAGCCTCCAGCGACGGTCCCCGGCACGGAGCCTCCAGCGACGGTCCCCGGCACGGAGCCTCCAGCGACCGGAACCTACATCGACGATCTACGATCCGGAGGCCTCGGGAACGATCTCTGCACCAGAGGCGCCACTGAAGTCGGGGGAGCCTCAAGCGGAGCGGGGCCTGCGTCCCGCACCGGAGCCTCCCCCGAGAGTAGATGCCCCTCCCCTATAGGTTCAGGTTTGCGGCCGGAGTCTGCACCTTTGGGGGGGGTTCCTTATTTTTCTCTATGTTTGGCTAGGTCAGGGTGTGACTCGGGTGGGAAAGTCTATGTTTTCTATTTCTTTGTTTTTGGCCGAGTGTGGTTCCCAATGAGAGGTAGCTATCTTTGTCTCTGATTGGGGATCATATATAAGTTGTCATTTTCCTTTTGGGTTTTGTGGGATCTTGTTTTGTGTATAGTTTCTTTGCCTTACAGAACTGTGCGCTTTCGTTTATTTTGTCGTTGTTATTTTTCTTTTGGTGTCATCAATAAAAAGACGATGTACGCCTACCACGCTGCACCTTGGTCCGGTCATTCCACAAACGAGCCGTAACAGTGGTAGGTAGTATATAGTGGTAGTATATAATGGTAGTAGTACCATATAGTGGTAGTATACACTGAGTGTACAAAACTCTTTCCATGACATTGACTGACCAGGTGAATCCAGGTGAAAACTATGATCCCTTATTGATCTCACTTTATAAATCGACTTCAATCAGTGTAGATGAAGAGGATGATACAGGTTAAAGAATGATTTTTAAGCCTTGAGACATGGATTGTGTATGTGTGCCATTCAGAGGGTGAATGGGCAAGAAAAAAGATTTAAGTGCCTTTGAACGGGGTATGATAGTAGGTGCCAGGCGCACTGGTTTGTGTCAAGAACTGCAACACTGCTGGGTTTTTCATGCTCAACAGTTTCCTGTGTGCATCAAAAATGGTTCACCACCCAAAGGACATCCAGCCAACTTGACACAACTGTGGGAAGCATATGCGTCAACATGGGCCAGCATCCCTGTGGAACGCTTTCGACACCTTGTGCCTCGCCCCGTAGAATTGAGGCTGTCCAGAGGGGAAAAGGGGGTGCAACTAAATATTAGGAAGGTGTTCCTAATGTTTTGTACACTCAGTGTATATTGCTAATAGTATACAGTAGTATTGACCAGGTTTGGTTTACAGTATATTACATCACACATATAGCTTAAAATGATTCAGCAGAATATGAACTGTAGTGGGTCTAATGTCCAGTATGTCAGTTTCCCCTCCCCAGCTCAAAAGGAGCTGACGTCATGACCATGTCCTTACAGTGCTGTGTGCAGGTGTGTCCTTACAGTGCTGTGTGCGTGTGTGTCCTTACAGTGCTGTGTGCGTGTGTCCTTACAGTGCTGTGTGTGTGTGTCCTTACAGTGCTGTGTGTCCTTACAGTGCTGTGTGCGTGTGTCCTTACAGTGCTGTGTGCGTGTGTGTCCTTACAGTGCTGTGTGCGTGTGTGTCCTTACAGTGCTGTGTGCGTGTGTGTCCTTACAGTGCTGTGTGCGTGTGTGTCCTTACAGTGCTGTGTGCGTGTGTGTCCTTACAGTGCTGTGTGCGTGTGTGTCCTTACAGTGCTGTGTGCGTGTGTGTCCTTACAGTGCTGTGTGCGTGTGTGTCCTTACAGTGCTGTGTGCGTGTGTGTCCTTACAGTGCTGTGTGCGTGTGTGTCCTTACAGTGCTGTGTGTGTGTGTGTGTCCTTACAGTGCTGTGTGTGTGCGTGTGTCCTTACAGTGCTGTGTGTGTGTGTCCTTACAGTGCTGTGTGTGTGTGTGTCCTTACAGTGCTGTGTGTGTGTGTGTCCTTACAGTGCTGTGTGTGTCCTTACAGTGCTGTGTGTGTGCGTGTGTGTCCTTACAGTGCTGTGTGTGTGTGTCCTTACAGTGCCCTGTGTGTGTGTGTCCTTACAGTGCTGTGTGTGTGTGTGTCCTTACAGTGCTGTGTGTGTGTGTGTCCTTACAGTGCTGTGTGTGCTGTGTGTGTGTCCTTACAGTGCTGTGTGTGTCCTTACAGTGCTGTGTGTGTGCGTGTGTGTCCTTACAGTGCTGTGTGTGTGTGTGTGTGTCCTTACAGTGCTGTGTGTGTGTGTCCTTACAGTGCTGTGTGTGTGTGTGTCCTTACAGTGCTGTGTGTGTGTGTGTGTCCTTACAGTGCTGTGTGTGTCCTTACAGTGCTGTGTGTGTCCTTACAGTGCTGTGTGTGTGTGTCCTTACAGTGCTGTGTGTGTGTGTCCTTACAGTGCTGTGTGTGTGTGTCCTTACAGTGCCCTGTGTGTGTGTGTCCTTACAGTGCCCTGTGTGTGTGTGTCCTTACAGTGCTGTGTGTGTCCTTACAGTGCTGTTTGTTTGTGTGTGTGTGTGTCCTTACAGTGCTGTGTGCGTGTGTGTCCTTACACTGCTGTGTGTGTGTCCTTACAGTGCTGTGTGTGTGTGCATGTCCTTACAGTGCTGTGTGTGTGTGTGTGTGTGTGTGTTCTTACAGTGCTGTGTGTGCGTGTCCTTACAGTGCTGTGTGTGTGTGCGTGTCCTTACAGTGCTGTGTGTGTGTGCGTGTCTTTACAGTGCTGTGTGTGTATGTGTGTGCTCTTACAGTGCTGTGTGTGTGTGTGTCCTTACAGTGCTGTGTATGTGTGCGTGTTCTTACAGTGCTGTGTGTGTGTGCGTGTCCTTACAGTGCTGTGTGTGTGTGCGTGTCCTTACAGTGCTGTGTGTGTATGTGTGTGCTCTTACAGTGCTGTGTGTGTGTGTTCTTACAGTGCTGTGTGTGTGTGTCCTTACAGTGCTATGTATGTGTGCGTGTTCTTACAGTGGGGTCAGGCTGACTGGAGCGACATGGAGGTGACCGGACTACAAATAGCTTCTCTTTACATTTGCATCTGTTATTCCCCATGAGGTTTCAATAAACGCTGTGCCCTGCCTGGATGTTGCCTGCCTGGGCCTGGCTGTCTTCTATACTCTAGTCTTTATGCGCTGTCCTCTAGTCTATGCTCTACGTTTAATGCTTTGGCCTCAACTGCACACCGGGGGTTGGGTTGGGCCAACGTGTGTGTGATTTGTGTGTGTGCATTACGATTGGTTTGTGTCTCCACTCTTAGGGGAAAAAAAGGTGCTATCTAGAACTCAAAAGTTTTTTTTGGCTATCCCCATAGGAAAACATTTTGAAAAACCCTTGTTGGTTCCAGTTAAATCCCTTTTGGTTCCATGTAGAACCTTTTTGGATTCCATGTAGAACCCTTTCCACAGAGGGATCTACATGGAACCCAAAATGGTTCTACCTGGAACCAAAAAGGGTTTTACTTGGAACCAACAAGGGTTCTTATGGGGACAGGCGAAGAGTGTACTGCGTCTCTTCACATTAAGACCTTCCGTGCTTGTGTGTGTTTGTTTTACTCTGCCTCCACTTCTTGCTCATCAACTGTACCTGCTTGTTGTGTTGTCTATTCAGACAGGAAGAGGTGGATCGGTGCATTAGTGTTTAGCAGGCTGGGTTGTTTTAGGTAGCAACTATAGTCTCTCCTCATCTCTCCTCTCTCTCTGCTGTCTCTCCGTTCTCTCTGTCTGTCTCGCTCTCCAACTCCACTCGCCGTCTGTCTCTCATCCCTTCTTTCTCTCCATCCCTTCTTTCTCTCTCCGACTCAGTGCTACTACTCTGAAGAGCCACTCCACAGCTCTGGGGCTGTCTAAGGTCTGGGATATGAATATAGCACAGTGCTAGTGCTGAGAGAGCGAGAGAGACCTCCTATGCACTACAGTACCACCCTAGGAACATGAGAGGACTAGTTCTGCCACACACAGATAGAGGGCAGTGTTTGTAGGTATCTTACTGTTGGGACACTTTAGCCAAATACAATGACATGTAGTTGGAGACCCCCACCCCAAAACATTTTTTTGAGAGAGAGGAGAGAGAAAGTGGATAGGAGGAGAGAGTGGGTCACATAGACAGTGGGTCAGATACTCTGATTCAAACACATATCGGTGTGCTGCTGTAGGGCGGCGACACAGACCGCTAGACCACCTAGCCCACAGGAAACCTACCTTTTTGTTTGTCATCTCATGTTATGGTAACAACATGCATTGAGGTATTGACTAGCCTATCATGCCTATATCGTGGAAGGACACTGTAGGTCCATGTATAGGGGCAGCAGGTCGCCTAGCAGTTAGAGAGGCGAGCCAGCAGCCGGAGGATTGCCAGTTTGGATCCCGGATCTGACAGGAAAGATCTGATGGAAGTGAGCTGGCAACCGGAGAGTTGCTGGTATCAAATCCTAGATGCCATTGCCTGGTACGGCAACTGCTCCGCCCACAACCGTAAGGTTCTCCAGAGGGTAGTGAGGTCTGCACAACGCATCACCGGGGGCAAACTACCTGCCCTCCAGGACACCTACACCACCCGATGTTACAGGAAGGCCATAAAGAACATCAAGGACAACAACCACCCGAGCCACTGCCTGTTCACCCCGCTATCATCCAGAAGGCGAGGTCAGTACAGGTGCATCAAAGCTGGGACCGAGAGACTGAAAAACAGCTTCTATCTCAAGGCCATCAGACTGTTAAACAGCCACCACTAACATTGAGTGGCTGCTGCCAACACACTGACTCAACTCCAGCCACTTTAATAATGGGAATTGATGGGAAATGATGTAAAATATATCACTAGCCACTTTAAACAATGCTACCTAATATAATGTTACATACCCTACATTATTCATCTCATATGCATACGTATATACTGTACTCTATATCATCTACTGCATCCTTATGTAATACATGTATCACTATCCACTTTAACTATGCCACTTTGTTTACATACTCATCTCATATGTATATACTGTACTCGATACCATCCACTGTACCTTGCCTATGCTGCTCTGTACCATCACTCATTCATATATCTTTATGTACATATTCTTTCTCCCCTTACACTGTGTATAAAACAGTAGTTTTGAAATTGTTAGTTAGATTACTTGTTGGTGATTACTGCATTGTCGGAACTAGAAGCACAAGCATTTCGCTACACTCGCATTAACATCTGCTAACCCTGTGTATGTGACAAATAAAATTTGATTTGCTGTTGTGCCCTGCCTTGAGCAAGGCAGCTAACAACTGTTCCATGGGTGCCCAGTGTGGCAACCCCCTGCTCTTACCTCTCCAGCCTGTACATGCATGTATCTTTTGGATGGGTTGGGATAAAGCAGAAGTCAAATTTCTGTTGGACCTTGTGTACAATTGACAAATGAAGTAATTGTAAAGTACCAGAATAAGTAGATAGCTAGGTGGTCTCACGAGCTGTTCACATTCAGTAAGTGATGAGTTTAGTTTCATTGAACACCCTTCTGTATGACAGTGCACCCTAGATTACCAGCATTCACATAGTTAGGGTGCACTTAAACTCTGTGTCTCTCTTGCTACCTCTCTTGACTTTCTCTCTCTAGTCTAACCTGATTCCCCTGCTCTCTTTCTGTCTCGCTCTCGGTTTCCCTCCCCCTCGGTGATGTTAGATCAGTGCTGTGCTGTGCTGTATGATCTGACTGTGATGACTTGTGAGCGGGGCTCGTCTCCAATACAGCCTAATTGATGCTAATAGTCTGTTGTGATCTGCTGTCCCAAACTCTCTTTCTCTCTCCCTTTACACCTCACTACCTCTTCTTTTCCTCCTCTCCTACCCTTCTCTCATCACTCCTCCTCTCCTGCCATCTCTCGTTTCTTTTATCCTCTCTCTCTCTCGTCTATCTTTCTCTCTCTCCCTCATTCACTCTGTCTATTTTTCTCTCCCCTTTCTCTCATTCACTCACTCTCTCAGTCCCTCCCTCTCTCTCAATTCCTCTCACTTTCTTTCTCCCAATCTCTTTAACTATCTTGCTCTCTTCCTTTTTCTCTCTTATTAAGTGAGACCATTAATGAGAATGTTGTTAATATCCACTTTTATGTATTTTATGTACAAGCAGGTGTGTGTGTGTGCTTGTTTGTGTGTGTGTGCTTGTTTGTGTGTGTGTGCTTGTTTGTGTGTGTGTGCTTGTTTGTGTGTGTGTGTGCTTGTTTGTGTGTGTGTGCTTGTTTGTGTGTACGAACTTCTTGATCCTGAGACCACTTAGTTTCTTTCAAGAAGCCAAAAAGTTTTGTATTTTTGTTAAAGGCCTTTTTTAGGGGGGGAACACCAGTTTGCCTAATGGCCAGTGTACATGTCAGCGGACTGTGGAATGTTTCCAAGCACATGTATTATTCAAACTAAACAATGGAAGGGTTAAAGAGGAGAGGGGGAGGAATGAGAGGAGAAAGACAGAAAGAAAGAGGAGTAAAGCAAGGTGGAAACACTAAGAGATAAAAAGGAGAGGTGGAGTTACCATGACAAGGGAGGAGAGAACAATAAAAGAGACCGAAAGAGAGGAATAGATGGCCATCCTACTTTAAACAAATAAACTTTGAAGCTCATTACTTTTTCTTATAAATGATTTGTGAAGCATCTATGGAGGCTTTTAAAGGTTTTATGAACGGTTCTTAAAGTTGTTCTTCGATTAAAGTGGGCCAGAGATGGCAAAACAGAAAGGAAAATCAGTGTGAGGAAGAGAAGGAGAGGAATAGCGGAGGGGAGGAAGAGAACGATATGAGAGGAAGAGAAGAGGAGGAGAGGAAGCTATAGGAGAGCTGTGAGATTGAGGAGGCATCAATGAAAATGAGGTCACTTGGACTTGAGTGAGCGGTGAGTGAGGGAGAGGGCTAGATTGGAGGGGAAAGGAGAGAAAAGAAAAGAGACGAGAGATTAACTTTGAGGGAGTAGAGAGAGAGAGCGAGACAGAGAGAGGGAGGGCAAAACAGAGAGAGCTATTGGGATGATGATGATGAAGTCTGTGCTTGTTTCAGATTTAGATTAGAAATAGTTTAGGTAAGAATGTGGGTAAAATTAGACATTCGGGGTAGGCTTGGGTGGTATACCGTTTATAACATATACCGGGGTATTTGGAAAAAGTCACGGGATGTTTTTTCAAAACCGTGAACAATTTCTTTGAAGTTTTTAAAATACATTTGAATATTTGTAGCTACTTTTTAAGTAAAGTACCTGCAGTCAACTTGTGCAATACATTGGGAGATAAAGCACATTTGCGTTCTTCATTTCAGCTGTCACATTATTTTTCATTATGAAGCTTACCGGTAGTCACGTGGTGGTTGTTTACAAGCACACAACCACGAGAGACCAGAGCCTTGTGAATCAATCACTGTTTTGCAGAAAGCGCCAGGTGATCTAGTTACAGTATGGAATTCACAATTAAATGTTTGCCAGCTAGATACAGTATCTTATAACTATTAAGTTAACTGTCTAAAATGTGCTAAAATCTCTGCAATTGTGCATTTGGGTTGCTAATTTAGTAGCTAATTATCTAGATAAGTGGTGAGCTTCTTGCAAAAATCAAGTTTATCTTGGAAACAGCAGGGAATCCCCTCCTGAAACAAGAGCCTTGCTGTCTAATATTTGTTTTGTGCGTGCAGCAAACTGTGAGTAGGATTTTTTTGTTATTTGTAGAACTTTATGGGCTGGGATGTCTGTCCTTTTAAATAGTTTTGTCAGAGACTGTATAAAAGTTTTGCAATGTGTTCCTTAGCATTTACCTAGCATTCACTATGGGATTTTACATGTACTTGTTAGCATTGCTAAACTTCGGGTTACTTGTTTAGTGCCAGTTTTACCGAATATCCCGCGAGGGTACAAGGTCGGTTGTGAAGCACAGGAAGTTAGTGGCACCTTAATTGGGAAGAATGGTGGAATGGTATCAAGTACATCAAACACATGGTCTCCAGGTGTTTGATGCCATTTGCTCCGTTCCGGACATTATTATGAGCCATTTTCTCCTCAGCAGCCTCATGTTGGTATAAAGGTATGACAATCTGGATACAGCCCAAACCTGATAAGGGGTGTCTAAGAAAGGATCACATTGTCTTTCCAAATACTCCTAGCTGTCCCACCTATCCATCACCGATAATATATTTTTGATAAGGTCTTTCTCCTGGATGGAGTCTGAGGACAAAGTGAGGGAAATGATCTCTAAGAAATTGAAGATGGACCACAGAAAGATTGCGGTGGTGAGCGCCCACAGGACTGGAAAACCCACCACCGGCCCAAGTGATAGGCCCAGGACAATAGTGGTCAAGTTCATGAGGTTCAAGGACAAGGTAGCTGTTCTGGAAAGAGACAAGAACTTGAGATGAACGTATATCTTCCTTAACAAGGAATATCCTGAAGCTGTGCGCCAGAAGAGGAAAGAACTGATCCCAGTCATGAAAGCTGCCAGAGTGTGTGGGGACATTGCTTACATCTGCTATGACAGGGTCATTGTTCACCCTCCCTCCCAGAAGCCTGGAACGGATGAGAGAGCCAGGCCTATGGGTTCGTAGATTCAACCCCGCAGCACAAACACGCACACACACACACACACACACACACACACACACACACACACACACACACACACACACACACACACACACACACACACAGCAATTGATTAATGGACTGCTGAATGTATATTTTTTTCTCTTGCTTTGTTTGCTCTTTTCAGTATTATGTCTATCTCTGATAAGCTACCCAGGAAAGGGCAAAAAATAGCCCATATTAATATATGTAGCCTTAGAAATAAGGTTCATGAAATCAATAACTTGATAACATCAGATAACATTCATAAATTATCTATTTCTGAGACTCAGATAACTCATTTGATAATACAGCAGTAGCAATACAAGGATATGACATCTATAGAAGAGACAGCTTATGCTTATGGTTATGGGGGAGGTGTTGCTGTATATATTCAGCGCCGTATCCCTGTAATGCTTAGAGAAGACCTTGCAGTATGTCAAGTGTTATTGAAGTGTTGTGGATGCAGGTTCACTTGACACATCTAAAGCCTTTTCTTTTGGGGTGTTGCTACAGGCCAGCAAGTGCTAACAGTCAGTATCTAAATGATATGTTTGAAATGCTTGATAGTCTTTGTGATGTAAACAGAGAGGTCTACCTTCTTGGAAACCTGAATATTATCTGGTTTTCATCAAGCTGTCCGCTCAAGAGGAAGCTTCTCACTGTAACCAGTGCCTCTAATCTGGTTCAGGTTATTAATCAACCTACCAGGGTGTTAACAAACACTACAGGAACAAGATCATCCACATGTGACGATCACATTTTAAAAAATGATTTACTAATACTGTAGAACTTTGTTCTAAAGCTGTATCCAATTATTGCTAAGCATGCACCTGTTAAGAAACTGACTGTTCGTACAGTGAAGGCTCAATGGATTGATGAGGAATTGAGAACTGTATGGTTGAAAGAGATGGGGCAAAAGGAGTGGCTAATAAGTCTGGCTGCACATCTGACTGACTGACTTACTGCAAATTGAGAAATTATTTGACTAAACTCAACAAAAAGAAGCCAAGATTGATGATATAAAGAATGATGGAAAAAAACTTTGGAGTACTTTAAATGAAATTATGGGCAGAAAGACAAATTCAACTCCCATCTTTCATCGAATCAGATGGCTTATTCATCACAAAACCATTTGATGTTGACAAATATTTTAAAGATTACTTAATTGGCAAAGTGGGCTACCTTAGGCAGGAAATGCCAACAATGAACAGTGAGCAATTCTATTCATGCATCAAAAAATAATAATGAAAGAAAAGCATTGCAAATTTGAATTTTGTAAAGTTTGAGTGGGAGAGGTAGAAAAATTATTGTTATCAATCCATAATGACAGACCTCCTGCCATTGACAACTTAGATAGAAAGCTACTGAGGATGATAGCTGACTCTATAGACACTCCTATCTGTCATATTTTTAATCTGAGCCTTACATGTCCTCAGGCCTGGACGGAAGCAAAAGTAATTCCGCTACCCAAGAGTGGTAAAGTGGCCTTTACTGGTTCAAACAGCAGACCTACAAGCTTGCTGCCAGCTCTTAGCAAACTGTTGGAAAAAATTGTGTTTGACCAAATACAATGCTACAACACAGACTTTCAGCATGCTTATAGAGAAGGGCACTCAACATGTACTGCACTGACACTAATGACTGATGATTGGTTGAAATAAATAGATAATAAGAAGATTGTGGGAGCTGTACTGTTAGATTTCAGTGGAGCCTTTTATATTATTGACTATAACCTGTTGAAAAAAGATAGGTGTTATGGCTTTTCAACCTCTGCCATATCGCGGATTCAGATCTATTTATCTAATAGAACTAAAAGGTTTTCTTTAATGGAAGCTTCTCTAATGTCAAATATGTAACGTGTGGTGTACCCCAGGGCAGCTCTCTAGGCCCTCTACTCTTTTCATTTTTTTTTAACCAATTACCTGCCGCTGGCATTATACAAAGCATGTGTGTCCATGTATGCTGATGATTCAACCATATATGCATCAACAACCACAGCTAATGAAGTCACTGAAACCCTTAAAGAGTTGCAGTCTGTTTTGGAATGGGTGGCTAGTAATAAACTGGTCCTGAACATCTCTAACACTAAGAGCATTGTATTTGGTACAAATCATTCCCTAAGTTCCAGACCTCAGCTGAATCTGGTAATGAATGGTGTGGCTGTTGAACAAGTTAAGGAGACTAAATTACTTGGTGTTACCTTAGATTGTAAACTGTCATGGTCAAAACATATAGATTCAATGGTTGTAAAGATGGGGAGATGTCTGTCCATAAAAAAGAGATACTCTGATTTTTTTTACACTACACTCCAAAAAACAAGTTATGTAGGCTCTAGTTTTGTCTAAGATTGATTATTGTCCAGTCATGTGATCCAGTGCTGCAAGGAAATACCTAGTTAAGCTGCCTGCTGGTCCAGAACAGATCAGCACATTTTGCTCTTCATTGTAATCAGAGGGCTGATATAAATACTATGCATGCCAGTCTCGCTTGGATAAGAGTTGAGGAGAGACTGATTGCATCACTTCTTCTTTTTATAAGAAACAATGTGTTGTAAATCCCAAATTGTTTGCATAGTCAACTTACACACAGCTCTGACACGTACACTTACCCCACCAGACATGCCACCAGGGGTCTTTTCACTGTCCCCAAATCCAGAACAAATTCAAGAAAGCGTACAGTATTATATAGAGCCTTTATTGAATGGAACTTCCTTCCATCTCATATTGCTCAAATAAACAGCAAACCTGGTTTCAAAAAACAGATAAAGGAACACCTCACTGCACAATGCCTCGCCCCTATTTGACCTAGTTAGCTTGTGTTGAGGCATTGCTACGTGTGTCTTTACATTTTTTTAATGTAGTTCTGTCCTTGAGCTGTTCTTGTCTGTTGATGTCCTGTATTATGTCATGTTTTGTGTGGACCTCAGGAAGAGTAGCTGCTGCGTTTGCAACAGCTAATGGGGATCCTAATAACGTACCAAAAAGACCCCAAAAACTGTTTAGAAACACCCCCTGTCATGTCCATTGACAAACCTAAGACCTTTCAAATGTAATTTCTAATTCTTAAGTAATCCTGTGGGTCACTTTTCCAGGCAGACAGATCTACTGATATCACACGTTTATTCATAAGACGTAACCACTGTAAATAATCACTTATTTATGAAAACAACAATTTATTAATCAGTGCCACCTTCATCCTACATTTTAATTTAATTCCTACTCTCTCTTAGACATTGGTCCAGTCATTTCCCTCTCCTTCTCTTTCTTTCTTTCTTTCTTTCTCTCTCTTTCTCTCTCTCTCTCTCTCTCTCTCTCTCTCTCTCTCTCTCTCTCTTTCTTTCTCTCTCTTCCTCCCCCCCTTCTCTCTCCCTTTACCTCTCTCCTCTTTCTGTTCTCTTCCCCCCTCCTCCTCTACTCTGCTGCAATGTCGAGGGTTTTCATATTGGTGCAGTGTTTAAAGATGTCCTCAGACCTCAGACCATTGCAGTGTGCAGTATGATGTTCAGGCCATTGCAGTGTTGAGTCTGTGTGTGTGTGTCTGCATGTGTGTGTCTGCATGTGTGTGTGTGTGTGTGTGTGTGTGTGTGTGCATGTGTGTGTGTGTGTGTGTGTGTGTGTGTGTGTGTGTGTGTGTGTGTGTGCAACTGACTGACTGACTCACTGCTTGTGTGTGTGTGAGTATAGCCTTCAAGACAACCCCATTGTCTCAGTGTGACTGAAAACCCACTACTAAGTGTTCTCCTCACAGCACTACCCTCGTCACTGTCACTCTTACATCTGGGTCAGGTAGACCAGGGCTGTGTCTGAAATGGAACCCTGTTCCCTATGTAGTGCACTACGTTTAACCGGGGCCCATGCATACCCATTCTCCACCCTTCCCTGCATGCATTTAAAATAATTGGGTTGGTGTAAGCATTGGCTGGAAGTGAGTTTCCACCATTTTTAAACCCATACACTTCAGAAGGGGGAGGTTGAGATTAGGCCATTCCTCTGACTTGACCTCTACCAGAAGGGCCATCTGCCAGTCCATCTCCATCAGTAGGTGTGTTGTTAGTCTGACTGCGTCCCAAATGGCACCCGTTTCCCTATATAGTGCACTACCTTAGACCAGGACCCTGCACCCTATTCCCCTACATAGTGCACTACTTTTGACCAGAGCCTTATGAGTCCTGGTCAACAGTAGTGCACTATCTAGAGAATAGGGTGCCATTTGGGACACAACCTACAGGGTTCATTCAGCACACTTTCCTCCTGTGTCTGAAAATATTACTAGTTGTCAAATCCTTGCTTCCTCTATCATTGTTTCCTCCATTCTTCGCCTCCCTCTCAAAGCGTTTTTGAAGAGGTCAGAGTGGAGGGACCTTCGATCTGTTCCTCCAAGGGAACAAGGATGGAGGAAACAAGGACTGAGGAAGTAAGGATGTTAAGGCACAGTCATGGACTAGGAGGATAGTAGGGGCCTGTGAGCTGCTAGAAAAGGGGAAAATCTCACCCTGCAACTGCAAGGGCCAGGGGAACGGCATGCTTTTGCTCCAGCCAAGGTTACACACAGACACACATGCATGCACACACACACGCATGCACATGCATGCACATATACACACACACACACACACGCATGCACACACACACACACGCATGCACACACTCACCTCTTGTTTTAGCTTGTGGACACTCAAATCATATTTTCTCTAACCCCTAACCCTAAACCTAACCTTAATCCTGACCTTAACCCTAAACCTAACTCCTAAACCTAACCTTTAACCTCAAACTCTAATTCTAAACCTAACACTAATTCTAACCCTAAACTCAATAGAATTAGCCTTTTTCCAAGTGGGGGCTGGCAAAATGTCCTCAGTTGGTCAAATGTTTGTTTGTTTACCAATCTTGTGGGGACTTCTCGCCTCACAAGTATAGTTAAACATCTCCACACACACACACAAATACTCACACCATCTATAATAAAACATGCATGTCAAGGGAGGGAACTGTTAAATGTTTGATAAAGCAACAGAAAGAGAAAGATCCAATGGAAAGAGAAACGAGATTTGCAAACACATACAAAATAAAGTGTCCCCAAAATTGGAGCTTGAGTGCTTTAGGATGGTGAGGCGAGGCAGGTGACATCACAGGCAATGGACTCGCCGGTGTCTCTAGTCGGCACGGAAACGGGTCTCCTCATCATCAGCGTTTCCAGGCCACAGTGAGATGAGATGAGACTTGTTAAATGAGTTCATGTTAATAGGCTGAGGGAATTAAGCAGCTCTCCCAGGAGCATCCAGACCACTCATTTGGGCTGTTTAAAAAAAAAAAAATAAATCTGTCATGAGAAGATTGACCCGACTGCTGCATTTGAGGCACATCCTCAAAGACATCTATAATATAATGTACTGTAGTAAAGGTATAAATACACTGGAGCCACTTGTCATTTTGGGCTGGGTTGGTTTGATATTCATAATGTCGGTTGAGTGTGTTTAGGCTTTAATATTTTGGGAAATTTTGTTGTATGTGTGTACCTGCATGTGTGTGTGCTTGTGCATGTATGTTTTATGTTTGTGTTGTATGAAATGCAAGCTCCCTTTCCAGATGTACGTGTTTTCTCTATACTGAGATCTGAGCAGGCATTTCGCAAGACGACTGCTACTCTGCAGCCAGGGCTCTGGAAGGACCCCAATACATTCAGGCAGCTTACTGCATAGACCATAGAGAGAGGGAAGGGGAGGGAGAGGGAGAGAGAGAGAGAGAGACAGAGGAGGAGGAGTGTGGAGGTATGGGAGAGCTAAAGATCTAGAGGTAGAGAGCAAGCAAGTGAGCGAGAGAGAGAGGGAGAGAGGGATTTCAGTGTGAAAGAAAGGGGAGGAGGAAGAGGATAGCGAAGGAACAGAGATGAGGGGAGGGGAACGCTGCAGAGGGGGAAAAGCAACATCACACACACACACACACACACGTGTATATAAGTGACTGTAATGACGTGTTACATAAAGGGAATTCATTGGGTGGCAGAGGGGCAGAGACAGAGGGGCAGAGACAGAGGGGCAGAGACAGAGGGGCAGAGACAGAGGGGCAGAGACAGAGGGGCAGAGACAGAGGGGCATATAGAGACTGAGGCAGAGGAAGACAGAGAGAAAGGCAGAGGGTGAGGTAGAGGGCGAGGCAGAGAGAGGTTGGGCGATATGGCCTAAAAATCATACCTCAATTTTTATTTATTTTATTTATGGGCGATTCAGAATATACACTACCGTTCAAAAGTTTGGGGTCACTTAGAAACATCCTTGTTTTTGAAAGAAAAGCACATTTTTCTTGATTTTTGAAATGTTTTCTCTAAATAAGCTTCATTGTACAAGTAAAGGTAAAATACACTGCATTTTAAACAGTCAACAATCATTTAATGAATTCAGGGCTTGTGAAATTATACTTTGGCTACCTTCCACAATAATGACCCACTAATAATGTAATTATTTTATCAAATTAGTTTAACTGTCTATGAAAATGCAATTTTTGTTACAAATTTTACCAAAACCATGCATAATGCACAATCACTAATAATGACCAACTTCTTGTAGCAGCCATTATAGAAAATGTACACAGGTCTCAAAAGCAATCTCTGAAGCACAATTCCATGTGCTAGTGTGTAGCCGGCTAATCTTTATATTTAAAGTTTAGCCAACTTGGATCTATTTACTAGCTAACAAGGTAGAACAGTTGAATTTGGTATGAACACACTCTTCTGTCCATCTCCCACTGTTTGAACAGCATGCTAGCCTGTCCACTTTGTTCTTAAGTTTTCGTTTTTGCATCTTTTACTTTTGGTTTAAGCTTCATACAGCTTAAAATACAACATTTTTTGTTAATCGAAAATATATTTCACAGCAGTTTAGACGGTACAATGATTCTCTACACTATACTTGCTTGTTTTGTCACACAAACTGAAATTAGGCAAACTATTATAATTTTAGCAACCAAGAAATAGCGGAGCGATTGTGCATCATTAAGTGCATCATTAAGTTTTAGTTTATTATTGTAAAATAATGTCTCAATGTGTTTCACCGTCCATATGAGCGGTTCTGCTGGACCAAACCGCAAATGGCGAGTAGAAACCGCATTTTGTCAGAGAGGAAAAAGTTATTTTTCCTATTTGTTGTTCTCAGTGGCAGGGGGATGAGGTTGGTATTTGTGTGTAAATTGGAAGTTGCACAGTCACAGCAGAAGGAGTGAGACCAAAAAGACAACACGAGAACAAGTGGACATAAATACAGGCATTTGGAATATCGTGCTAAAACATGCTTTGAATCTAATCTAAACATACTATCTAAACATACTTTGAATATAATGAATTCAATATATTGCCCAGACATAGTTTGAGGCTGGGTTGCCGATTGGTTAGGTTGAGGCTTGGTTGAGTTAGTTTAGGTTGAGGCTGGGTTAGATTGAGGTTGGTTTAGGTTAAGTTTGGTTGAGGCTTGGTTGAGTTAGGTTGGGTTGAGGTTGTGTTAGTTTTGGTTTGGTTGAGGCTGGGCTGAAGTTGGGTTAGGTTATGTTGAGTTGAAGCTGGGTTGAGGTTGGGTTGGGTTAGGCTGGGTTAGGCTGGGTTGAGGTTGGGTTGGGTTAGGCAGTGTTGAGATTGGGTTGGGTTGAAGCTGGGTTGGGTTAGTTTGGGTTCAGGTCGGTTGTGTGAGAGAGAGTGAGGTTCCGTGTGCCTAAGATGAACAGGTACTATTGATCCAGGGGGCAGAGAGGAGAAAAGGCCTGGTGCTTTAAACAGGCACGCCGGCTCAATCGATAGACATTTATCTATGTGAAGGCGAACATGACATGTCTGTTTTCATAATGGTGGCCGCGCATTGCCCACAGCATCGTAACTCACTAACCCTCATCTCTATCTCTCTTTATTCATCTCCCTCTTCCTCTTTCCACCTCGCTCTGTCTCTACTGTACAGTCGCACTCCATCTTGAGTCCCCCTCTCACCGATTTCTACCTCCGCCTCTCTTTTCCCCCAGCTCTTTCTCTCTCTCCCTCTCTCACCATTTCTCTCTCTCTTTCTGTCTCAGTGCAGTGTCAATGAGATTGCAGCATTTAGGATGTCCATACTGTTTTAGCTGCATCCCTCCCTCTCTCTCTCTCTCTCTCTCTCTCTCTCTCTTCCTCTCTAATCCCCCTCTCTCTCCCTCTAGTGTGTATTTTTGGTCTGTTGTTCGTGGTGTCTGGCACCACCTATCTTCCGTCTTTTATCAGAAGCACAGGTCTGAATGCACACTACAGTACCACTGCAATGACCCAAAACGCAGCACATATATATATATATATATAGCTACATATCAGGGAACATTCATTCAGCAAATATTTTATTTACATTCACAGTCTGCAGATTGGCCAAAGCTATGTGTCTATTCTCATTGACAAGAGTTAAGGCGAATTTCAAGAGATTCCAATGGTATCTATTCTTGAGAGAAACTACTGTAATGTAAACTTGCGTATTTCTCATGTCTCGAATGCTATCTCCGGAGGTCGCGCACGGCACTCGTCCAACAGATGCCCCCCTCTAAGCAGGGGAGTGTAAACAGAATTGTGTCCTTGAGCCCAACATTCATACAGTAAAAATACTAATAGCAGAGTAATGTTTTTGAAACAGCTGAAATGTAGACATGTTCATTATATTTTAAACTAGTTTTATTGAGTTTTCATCTGAAATTGCATTAACAACTTGTTACATTCTCAAATTGTCGCCCGTAGCTTTAAAAAAATGGATGCTCAACTGTGTTGACTTGCATGATATTAATAAAAATGTACTTTTACATTCGTATGAGAGGGGTGAACATTCATGTTTGATATGCTAACATTACTAGCTAGCTAGCCCAATAATGGACGAAAGGAGCCAAGGACCATACATGTTCTGTTTTAAAGGTGAATTAGCTCTGGAAACCAAAACAGCCTAACACTCCATCTCAATTGCTGTGCGGATCTAGAAACATAAATCTCTCTACTTTCATATCACATCAAAATAATTTCACATATGCAAAAAAAACGTTTTACCACAGTTGCAGCAGACAGTATTTTTCAGTGACAACATGTTTGTGGCGTCCATCTTCCGTTTACACACAGGTATTCGGAGACGCAGATAAATAATTAGCACAGGTAGTCAGGCACTCTATCTTCGTCTGTTTTCCGTAAACATGCGCTGTAACATGGGAATATGGCTGTGTGTGAACCTTAACCCTATTAAGGTGTCTAGTAATTGAACTTATTTCGTATTTGTATTATTTCTCGCTGATATGAAATATATGCTACTTATGTTTCCAAAACCGTACTGCAAGCGATGCATGTTCATTTTTAGAGGAAGCGTCGGAAATCTTAACAAAACTGCCCTGGTCAGAAGATACTATCGTCAATAGGCGATAAACCAGTTACCATCTATGAATGGTGTTCTAGCTAGCTAGCTGTGTTATTGTCTTGCAAGCTACATTTCATGTGTGTACTAATGAGAAAATTAACCCTTTAATTGTTTGTACATGCATGTACATTTTTGCATTATTCAAGAGTGTAATAAGGCTTGGTTGCATTAAGATAAAATCTGAATTTAAGACCAAAAAGCACATTTTTGTTTTCATGAATTTGTACAATATAGCAGCTCAGTTAAACAATTAGTCTAATCTAATAGCTAGGCCTATTTTCAATTTTTGAAGATCAATGGGTATTAAATGAATTGGAATGGCAGAAAATCTGACAGACTGTTGTTTTTTTATGTAAATATATAGCCTGTAGTAGAAAGCAACGGGTTAGATGAAGACTACATAACCAACCCATGAAGTAAAAATGCAACATCTATTTATGGCCAGCTATGTAAACTCTAACATGGATTTATCCTGCAGTAGATGGTAAATTTGTAATATAAATCAAATCTAATTTTATTGGTCACATACACGTGTTTAGCAGATGTTATTGCGGGTGTAGTGAAATGTTAGTGCTTCTAGCTCTGACAGTGCAGTAATATCTAACAGTTTCACAAAATATACCCAAAATACACGTATATCTAAGTAAGGAATGGATTAAGAATATATATACATACAGTTGAAGTCGGAAGTTTACATACACCTTAGCCAAATACATTTAAACTCAGTTTTCACAATTCCTGACATTCAATCCTAGTAAAAAAATCCCTGTCTTAGGTTAGTTAGGATCACTTTATTTTAAGAATGTGAAATGTCAGAATAATAGTAGAGAGAATGATTTATTTCAGTTTTTATTTCTTTCATCACATTCCCAGTGGGTCAGAAGTTTACATACACTTAGTTAGTATTTGGTAGCATTGCCTTTAAATTGTTTAACTTAGGTCAAACGTTTCGGGTAGCCTTCCACAAGCTTCCCACAATAAGTTGGGTGCATTTTGTCCCATTCCTCTTGACAGAGCTGGCGTAATTGAGTCAGGTCTGTAGGCCTCCTTGCTCGCACACGCTTTTCCAGTTCTGCCCACAAATTTTCTATGGGATTGAGGTCAGGGCTTTGTGATGGCCACTCCAATACCTTGACTTTGTTGTACTTAAGCCATTTTGCCACAACTTTGGAAGTATGCTTTGGGTCATTATCCGTATGGAAGACCCATTCACGACCAAGCTTTAACTTCCTGACTGATGTCTTGAGATGTTGCTTCAATATATCCACATAATTTTCATTTCTCATGATGCCATCTATTTTGTGAAGTGCACCAGTCCTTCCTGCAGCAGAGCACCCCCACAACATGATGCTGCCACCCCCGTGAAGCCCCTTTTTCCTCCAAACATAACGATGGTCATTATGGCCACAGTTATATTTCTGTTTCATCCAACCAGAGGACATTTCTCTAAAAAGTACATTATTTGTCCCCATGTGGAGTTGCAAACCGTAGTCTGGCTTTTTTTATGGCGGTTTCGGAGCAGTGGCTTCTTCCTTGCTGAGCGGCTTTTCAGGTTATGTCGATATAGGACTCGTTTTACTGTGGATATAGATATTTTTTACCTGTTTCCTCCAGCATCTTCACAAGGTCCTTTGCTGTTGTTCTGGGATTGATTTGCACTTTTCGCACCAGAGTATGTTCATCTCTAGGAGACCGAACATGTCTCCTTCCTGAGTGGTATGACGGCTATGTGGTCCCATGGTGTTTATACTTGCATACTATTGTTTGAACAGATGAACGTGGTACCTTCAGGCATTTGAAAATTGCTCCCAAGGATGAACCAGACTTGTGGAAGTCTACAAAAAATGTTTTGTTGTCTTGGCTGATTTCTTTTGATTTTCCCATGATTTCAAGCAAAGAGGCACTGAGTTTGAAGGTAGGCCTTGAAATACATCCAGAGGTACACCTCCAATTGACTCAAATGATGTCAATTAGCCTATCAGAAGCTTCTAAAGCCCTGACATCATATTTGGGATTTTTCCAAGCTATTTAAAGGCACAGCCAACTTAGTGTATGTAAACTTCTGACCCACTGGAATTGTGATTTTTTTAAATTTATTATAAACTAAATAATCTGTCTGTAAACAATTGTTGGAAAAATGACTTGTGACATGCACAAAATAGATGTCCAAACCGACTTACCAAAACTATAGTTTGTTAACAAGAAATGTGTGGGGTGGTTGGAAAAACAGTTTTAATGACTCCAACCTAAGTGTATGTAAACTTCCGACTTCACTGTACATATGAACTGGGTGATGCAATATGTAAACACAATTTAAAAGTGGCTAAGATACCGTGGAATAGTGTGGAGGGCAGTTTATACATATGAGATGAGTAATGGAAGATACGGAACATTATTTAAGTGGCTTGTAATCCATTTCTAAAAGTGGCCAGTGATTCCTAATCTATGTCTATAGGCAACCATCTCTGATGTGCTAGTGATGGCTGTTTAGCAGTCTGATGGCCTTGAGATAGAAGCTGTTTTACAGTCTCTCTGTGTCAGCTTTGATGCACCTGTTCTGACCTCGCCTTCTGGATGATAGCGGGGTGAACTGGCAGTGGCTCGGGTGGTTGATGTCCTTGATGATATTTTTGGCCCTCCTATGGCATCGGGTGCTGTAGGTGTCCAGGAGGGCGGGATGTTTGCCCCCAGTAATGTGTGGGCAGACCGCACCACCCTCTGGAGAGCTTTGCGGTTGTGGGCGGTGCAGTTGCCATACCAGGCGGTGATACAGCCCGACAGGATGCTCTCAATTGTGCATCTGTAAAAGTTTGTGAGGGTTTTAGGGGCCAGGCACCACTCAAATGTATTTAGGCTCTTGAGGTTTGAAGAGGCGCTGATGCGCCTTCTTCACCACATTGTCTGTGTGGGGGGACCATTTCAGCTTGTCAGTGATGTGTACGTTGAGGAACTTGAAGCTTTCCACTTTCCCTCATCTCCTCCCTTGTAGGCTGTCTCATCGTTGTTGGTAATCATTAGAAGAAGACAATGTTTGTCTTCTTCTAATGGCCTCTTTAGCAGTTTGACATTTATGAGTCTTGTCCTTGAGGCAGAACTGAGTGATTTCAGCTAGTTTTGTGTGTCATCATATTGGTCTCTGACTTGTGGTCACTCGCTCAGGTGGAACAAACTTACATTTGCGCTGAAAATGTAATTGAAAAAACAGAAAGGTGTCAAATTATTTTGGTGCAAACATCTTTTCTGAATGTAAAAGTAATCCTAGAAGTAATCATTTAGTTTTTCAAAAATCTCTGTAATCTGATGACAATATTTTTGCTGGTAACATAACGAATAACAGTCACAATTTTTTTGTAATCCGTTACTCCCCAATCCTGACTGTATGGTTGGTATGTGGTTTGTTCACTTGAACTGTGAGTTCATCAGAGTGCCTGTGTAATCGTTGGCTTTAGACCTAAAACTGTGTAAAACAGATCTATTCATGCAAAGTGGGAACCATTGGTGTTTTTTTTGTTGCAGTTTAGGTTAACCTCTGTTGCTGCATGTTTTCTGTGATACAGTTTGTGAATGACATCATCTGTAAATCCATGTGATCCTTTGGGTTAGGCTTCGGTGAGAATTCAATGAGCCCAAGAAACATAATCCTGTAAAAGGCAACTATGTACAAAAAACTTGAACCTAACCATCTTTCTCCCTCTCTCCTCTCCTACAGTACTGTGCGTTCCTCTCCCTTCTGTTCATCCTCATCTCCATCACCACCTTCTGCCTGGAGACGCACGAGGCCTTCAACACCATCTACAACAAAACAGAAAACGTGACAGTGGGCAATGTGACAAGTCAGGAGATCGTCTACGAGGTGGTGACCGACGGCTGGCTCACCTATGTGGAGGGAACGTGCGTCATCTGGTTCACCATCGAGGTCATGATGCGCGTGATCTTCTGCCCATGCAAGAAGGAGTTCTTCAGTAGCACCCTCAATATCATTGACTTTATTGCCATCATGCCCTTCTACCTGGAGGTGGCGCTGAGCGGTCTGGATTCCAAAGCCGCCAAAGACGTGTTGGGCTTCCTGCGAGTGGTGCGCTTCGTCAGGATCCTGCGTATCTTCAAGTTGACTCGTCACTTCGTGGGTCTGCGGGTGCTGGGCCACACGCTCCGCGCCAGTACCAACGAGTTCCTCCTCCTCATCATCTTCCTCGCCCTCGGGGTGCTCATCTTCGCCACCATGATCTACTATGCCGAGCGCATCGGTGCCGACCCTGACGACCCTACGGCCGCCAAACACACAAACTTCAAGAACATCCCCATTGGCTTCTGGTGGGCCGTGGTCACCATGACCACTCTGGGCTATGGGGACATGTACCCCGAGACGTGGTCGGGGATGCTAGTGGGCGCACTGTGTGCCCTGGCGGGGGTGCTGACCATTGCCATGCCTGTGCCCGTCATCGTCAACAACTTTGGCATGTACTACTCACTGGCCATGGCCAAGCAGAAGCTGCCCAAGAGGAAGGGCAAGCACATCCCTCGGCCCACCATGCCGGGCTCGCCCAACTACTGCAAGCCAGACGCCCTGGCCATGGCCACTGCCGGGCCGGGTATGGTGGGCTCAGGCAGCCTGGGGGGAGGGGACTGCCCTCTGGCCCAGGAGGAGATCATCGAAATCAACAGGACAGGTGAGTAGAGCAGGGGAGGGAGGAGATGGATGGAGGGAGAGAAGGGGAGGAGAGGCATGTGTGTGCGTGCACGCGCCTGTGTGAGTGTTTGTGTGTGTGGATGAAGTATATTTGGAATCTATCTAGAGTGACTGACTGCTGGTGACCTGCAGCATCCCACACTAATATTGCAATATTATGAAAAAATGACTCCGATCACTCTCTCTACATGATGTGGTGTCTCGGCTTGTCTCTGAGTCACATATAACTAACCCAATGTACCACAACATATACCCCAAGTCTGAATCACTGTACTGAACTTTAGCCAATAAATAACACCCATAAAATACTGGAACAGTCTTAAATAGCACCTTGTCAGATTATGGTTCCCAACCATCACAATCCTCCCTTTCTACCGCATGTGTGGGTATGTGGTGTGTGTGTTTCCATCCCTCTCCAGTCTGTAGAATTAACCCGATTAGAGAGTGTGGGGAGAAATGAAGTGGATCTGTAACCATGTTAAATAGGGAAGCTGAGGCCGCACGCACGCACGCACACACAAGCTGATGAGGTCAGATAGACACCGTAGCTCTGTATAGAGCAGGGTGATCCCATAATCTAACCCCCCCCAGCCACCCCTCCACCCTCATCCTTCTCTCTCTGCTGGGTAGCTCTCAACACGTCGGCTTTAACGTTTATAAATATTTGGTTGGGAAGATTGGCCTGTCAAAACGCTGTTTGACAGTGGACAGAAATGTAATTAAACTTGAAGAGTAGAGCGGGTGATGGGTTGGGATGGGGGTGGATTGGGAGAAGGATTAGTTATGACGAGAGAAGTTGAGAAGCATGTAAAATGGAATTCTAGATGGCCCCTCAATTTACATATGTAGGCTACTCAGAGCCTGATACCTGATCGCACGCGTGCACTCACCCAAGCACACACACGCACACACACGTGCATGTACACACACACTCGGGATGTGCGCGAGTACTCAAGTACTGGAATCTGTGTTTGTATTCAATTAAATTATTGAGTACTCAACATTTTCAAATGCAACTATTTAGCAGGTTACATTTAAAAGCGCTGACAACATTTCTGCAAGATGTGAGTATGTCAAGGGCAGTGAATGTTAAAGTTGTGTATCAGAACAACCAGCAGTGGGCCACTGCAGCTAAATAAATATAGGGGAAACACTGCTCACTGAATTGACAAGTAATACATTACACACACACACACACACACACACACACTTACATACATTTGTACATCATATAGGCCTATTTCCCTCTTGCACTAGCAACCCCCCACACTAGTAATAAATAGTCTTTTTTTGTGTGTGTGTGTTTGTAGGGACATGCCAGTCCCGATCAGCTGGTGAGTTCACACAGCCAAAAGAGCTCCTTCTGTCAACACAGCTTACAGCCCAGGAGGGGAGACAAGTGTAGCTCAGGCTGTAGAGCATACCTGCTTGCAGCGCTAGGGTTGTGAGTTCAATTCCCACAGGGGACTAGTAGCAAAAAAAGTATTAAAATGTATGCATTCACTACTGTAAGTCGTTCTGGATAAGAGCCTCTGCTAAATGACTCAAATGTAAATAGGGATTGGTGTGGAGTAACCAACTAGGCTCTGTTTGAAAGTTTTAGGGCCAGTTTCTGGGAAACAGTTTAAGCCTAGAGTAAAAAATGATTTAAATCAAGAATTTCCATTGAACATGCTTTTTAGTCCTGGGATCTTTTATTTCAGGTCGTGAGGCATGGACCAACACATTTCTACAATCAAGATGGCGGCAGGGCAGTTTCGCTAAGCGTGTTGTGTCACGCTGTTTGTTTGTTTCAAGTGTTACACGTTTTTATTACTTTGCAAAACCGTTATAGGCTGCGAAAGTTAAACAACAGGCAAAATCTAAAATCCTACAGGATCAAAGCAATCGAAGTGTTAAAATCGCTAGTAAACCAAGCAGGGACATCTGCTGGTTTCGACATGAGGAGATAAGCCGGTGTGGTGCCCTCCCTGAAAGCCGAGAGAGGATACATCTGTGTTGTGACTGACTGTCTAGACACGTTTGGGCCGACTAGCCTTGGATACTCCTCGACGGTCAGGTTTTTCATCTGTGTTCCAGCAATCTACCAGGGTCTTCTGACTCCTTTCCTGTCTTGCTGTGCTGTGTGCTTAGGGTTGCCAACTGTCCCGTATTGGCTGGGATGTCCCTTATATTGGGCTAAATTGGTTTGTCCCATACAGGACATCCCTTGTCCCGTATATTCATCCAATCACAGTATAGCCTAAACGCGCGCCAATTCCTGCAAAGTAATTCCTGTTGTTCGGTCGGTTTGGCATATCAAGGAAATATGGATAAACCTGCAAAAAAAGAAAAGCCTGTGCAGCTACAACAAACAATGGGAAGCAAAAAAGACGTGGGTTAAGCCCCGTCAGTGGTGACTCGACGAAAGCTTTCTGTACTTTATGCCGTCGGGAATTCTCAGTTGGCCATTGGAGGGGTCAATGACCTAACTCAGCATGCATCCACAGAAATGCACAAGAAGGCCATGCTGGCTAAAGGGGCTAGCAATATCAGTGCATTCATCACGACGTCTACTGCAGAAAATGACAAAGTCGCGGCAAGTGAAGCCTCTCGTATGTGTACCATACGGTTAAACACGGACTCCGCTACAACAGCACCGACTGCCTTGTTAAGCTCAACGGTGCTTTGTTCCATGACTCAAAATGTTGTGAAGAAGTTGCACTTGGGAAGAACGAAAGCGGAGACGATTACAATGAATGTTTTAGGACCAAAGACTGTGCGGGATATTTTGGATGATCTGTCCCCGACCGAAGGTGAGCCGGTGTATTTCTCAGTTGCCAGTGATGCCTCCAACAAGGGAAATAGAAAAATGTTTCCAGTGTGCGTGAGATATTTCTCTGTGACTGATGGAATGCAGTGCAAGTTACTTGACTTCCATGAAGACAGTGGTGAAACTGCAAATGGCATACATCAAGCTCTGATGAGCTGTCTGGAAAAGCATGAACTGGATATTAGACACATCCAGCCTATGCAGCAGATAATGCCAATGTCAACTTTGGAAAACACCACTCTGTTTACCAGCTATTGAGCAGTGCCAACAATCGCATTCTGAAAGCTAATTGCCCAGCTCACATGGCTCATAATGCCTGCAAGCCCACCGCCCAGCTGTCAGTAGATATTGAGACAATTGTTTTAAAGATCGACAGCCACTTCTCAGTATCTGCTTCCCGAAGAGAGGAACTGCGAGCATTTTTTTGCCTTTGTTGACATTGAGTGGCGTGAAATTCTGAGACATGTTTGCACATGATGGCTCTCTCTTCATCCAGCTGTCGATCGTCTCCTGCAAAGCTGGCCAGCACTTCATACTTCAGGTCCCCTGGGGAGACAAAGAGTATTTTTGAGTATGAAGAAAAAACAGAAGCTGCTGAGATTTATCTGTGCTTTTTCCACAACGTTGGGGTGTGTTTTTGACCAACTCGTAAAAAAAGCTGGAGGAAACAACGCTCTGCATGACAGATGTTTACAAGCAAGTCCAAAAGTTTAAAATGAAGATGCTTCAGCGGAAACAGGACAGCTTTTTTTTGGATACCAGACCAAGCAGCTGATGGACAAACAATTGTCAGCACAAAGATCCAAGCAGCAACAGGACTTTGAAGTTCTATGACACTGTCATTACATACATTGACAAGTGGTTTGATTTCTTACCAGAAGATGTAATGGTGAAACTGAAACGGATCGGCCTCTATGAGGAGCTCTCCTTCACTGACCTGCCTCTATGAGGAGCTCTCCTTCACTGACCTGCCTCTATGAGGAGCTCTCCTTCACTGACCTGCCTCTATGAGGAGCTCTCCTTCACTGACCTGCCTCTATGAGGAGCTCTCCTTCACTGACCTGCCTCTATGAGGAGCTCTCCTTCACTGACCTGCCTCTATGAGGAGCTCTCCTTCACTGACCTGCCTCTATGAGGAGCTCTCCTTCACTGACCTGCCTCTATGAGGAGCTCTCCTTCACTGACCTGCCTTTATGAGGAGCTCTCCTTCACTGACCTGCCTTTATGAGGAGCTCTCCTTCACTGGCCTGCCTCTATGAGGAGCTCTCCTTCACTGACCTGCCTCTATGAGGAGCTCTCCTTCACTGACCTGCCTCTATGAGGAGCTCTCCTGACCTGGAGCAGGTGGTGGTTGCCCTCAAAATGACAGAGACCGTCAGTATGGACCAACTCTATGAAGAGTTTTGCGCTTGCTGGGAGGAAATACAGAAAGCCAGACAGGATACCACAAAATCCACCAGTGAGAAGTGGGTGGCAGTTTTCCAAAACCTAGGGAAAGCCAACTTGATCAACATGTTCAGGATTGGTCTCATTTGTCCTCAGTGTGCCAGGCTTAAATGCCTTTGTAGAGAGGATTTTCTCTCTGATGACCATTTAAATGGTCAGACTCAAGAAACAGATGCAGCACAGAGCTGATCAAAAATGAACTTTAAATATCTGTGAACTGTGACTTGTCATGTGAGGACTTCTCTCTGGCTATGCAAAAGGACAAAGGACTGCTTGAATCAGTCAAGAGCAGCAAAGAATATCCATGGGAAAAGTAGACTTGGTGAGTGACTCATGCCCCTCTTTTCCTCATTTGCATTTGAAATGTTTTTCTTTCTTTTTTTTTTGCTGTAAAGGTCAAAATGGAGATTTCTTTGATAATTTATTTGGAGGTTTATTCACATAATGACAAGGTTTTAGTCAAGCTATAGACTAAATGGAATATAACCATGTTTTGCTTTTCCAATTTAATAAGAATATGTATATACACTGTATATTCATTCACACAACACCATACCTACACCGCCGTGGCACCGTGCTCTGGCACGCCACCTTTTGTCCCTTATTTGGTAGTGAGAAAGTTGGCAACCCTATATGTGCTGGAAGCCGGAGGTTGGTATCTGCGCTGTGAGAACGTCATGATGCGCTGGGCTTCCTAGCCCAGCGTATCCCGGCTGGGTGAACTTGCCACCTGTGATTGGCTGGTCTACTGGGCACAAACGCTCTGGCATTCTACGGGCATGAAACACTTAGCACAGGGTGTCGCGCGGTGAAACACAGCTTCCCATTCATTTCAATGGAAGGAAAGCGGAGAGGGCGGGGGACCTTTGGGCGGTGCGAAAGTGGCGTGGGAGGTGGTGGAAAAATAATCTTTTCCCAAGTTTATGCAAATCACCAGCGGCAACCGTTGGGCGATGACCAATCATATCGAGTGGTTCTTATGACGAATTTGATGCAATGCCACCCAAGGCTGGAGACTTTCTTCAGCAAAGATGGCTGACAAAATACTAGGATGGAAGCAAATGTAAGTTATTATAACGTCATAACGAATCATGCAAAAAAATGTACAGTTGACAGGAATATGTTAATTAATGTAGAGACAAACGATTATGCATATTTTTTTAATCATAAAGTTAATTTACGAAAATCGCGACAAGCTAACATTAGCCAGCTAGCTGGCTAGCTTTATGGGTGTTGTGACATGAGTATGAAATCGTAATTCTGGTTTTGCTTTAGGGACTCCTGAAACAACCAGCAACCCAGGCTGTCGTCTTGTGAAACAGTGGATGTAAAGAATCTAGCTAGCTAAAGCATTTACTACAAATTGAATGTACAATTTTGTAAGCTTGCCTTGCTGATATTTGCCATGCAATGCAGATAGATGAAATAACGTAGCTAGCTACGTTCTTGCTTATTGTGCAATGGAGGATAACAATACATGTATGCCTATGTATGTGTAACGTTAACTAACTCACTTTTGTACTGTAGTATCTGGGATCTACATCTGTTTATATTAGTTACTATGCAGTTACTAAGCAGTAACGTATTACGGCAGTGTTACATTACTACGCCAAATAGGAAATGCACATACGCACTAGGGTGCCGGGAACTGTAGAGCACGAGGGGTTTTGACTAAACGAAAACTAACTGTACTCCCGTCTCCTGCCTGGTCATTTCTCCACAACACAAATATTACAGTGGCGACGAGGTGATTAAACTACATAAACGGACATTGCTTGAAGGGAAGAATGTTGCGTGAGTAATGAAACTCAAAATAATTATGTAATTCGTCAGCTATTTTTTATTTTCTTTTGCCAGTAGAGAAGGCTAAGCACTGCTAGTAGGTACAGTAGTCAGGAGCTGCCAAGTAGCAAGACTATTGGAGTCCAGAATAGCGACACTGCCCTCTGGTGGTTAAACTTTAAAAATGTCATTGAACCCATTGAAATTAGTCGATCTCAGTGGAGAAATATTGTCAAGAAAAAAAAGGAAGAAGGAACGTAACACGGTGTGTACATTATTACAAATGAGTGCAGTGAATGAAGTAATTGCAGACGCTTCTGAAGTGAAGAATTAGATGAAAATTAAGCAATACAAGGAATAAGGAAACTGAACAATTGACTGTGAAAAAGGCAACCATTGGTCGAGTTCCAGAGTTTGAGGCTACAAAAGAGGATTTTGATTCCTATTTGGAGCGTTTTGAGCGTTGGCTGGCTGCAAATGAAATCAAAGATGAAAAGAAGCAGATGTATTTCTCAGTGTTTTGGGTCCAACTGAGTATGGATTGCTGAAATGTCTCATTGAACCAACAAAACAGTGGAGTTGAACTATGCAGAACTGACTGAAACTCTTTCAAGGTATTTCAAGCCTAAGCCAATTCTCATTGCAGAACGTTTCAGATATTACCAACGTCACCAGAGTCTAGGGGAAACCGTGGCTGACTACATCCTTGCTTTAAAAAGGCTGGCAAATACATGTGAGTTTGCACGATTTCTTGATGATGCTCTCTGAGACAAGTTTGTATGTGGTCTCACAGGTGAAGCATATCACAGAAGGCTTGGACTCGAGCTTGCCCACAGGGATACTATTGAGCTATCGGGACATGCAGAACGTCAGAAAGGTGTTCACAAGGTCAGTGATGCACGTGGTGAAAAAGGCTCACAAAAGCCACACTTTTCTCAGTCCTGTCCTCAAGGTTACACAAGAACAAAGCAGCCCACATCTCAAAGGTCTAAGCCAAGTTGCTACAGATGTGGGGGAGATAATCATCAGCACAGTGAATGTCGATTCCAAAATGAAAAGTGCCACAATTGTGGAAAGGTTGGACATTTACAGAGAGTGTGTAAAGCCTCGAAACGCACAGCAAGAGTGCACAAAGTGTCAGACGCAGCACAAGAAGAGGAAGGCACAACTGAAACAGTAGTGGAACTGTTCAGTGTACACGGCTCAACAACAAAAAGATGGAATCTATCTCAACAGGGAGTTAGCGGGAAAACCAGTAAAAATGCACCTAGACACCGGAGCGTCTGTATCTCTGGTTCCAGAGAGACTCTACAAAGAAAAACTGAAAGAGTGCCCTTTTCAGCCCGCGTCCATCCGCCTTTCTTCATACACTGGTGACACTATTCCTGTGTTAGGGCAGATACAGGTACCAGTCCGGTATGAGGGGGAAGGAGTGGACGCTACCGCTTGTCATTGTTAAAGGAGAAAAATCAGCCTTGCTAGGCAGATACTGGCTACAAAAGATCAAGTTGAACTGGGGAGAAATCTTCAGTCTGAGAAATGACAAACCAGTGAGTCAGGCTACACTCACTAACATGCTGGAGACGCACAAATAACTTTTCAAAGATGGCTACGGTGAAATACAAGACTTCACAGCAAAAGTCAGAGTGCAAAAAGGAACCAAGCCTACCTTTCACAAACCACGTCCAGATCCCTATGCTCTTAAGGAAGCAGTAGAGAAGGAACTGGACTGCCTACAGAATAATAACATAATCACGAAAGTATCGAGGAGCAACTGGGCCGCTCTGATTGTTGTAGTCCCAAAGAAAGACAAGACTGTCAGAATGTGCGGTGCATACTACCAGAGGAATATCCACTACCAAATGCTGTTTGCCACTCTAGCTGGTGGGAAGGTTTTCAGTAAGCTGGACCTGGCATTCGCTTATCAGCAACTGAAGCTGGATCCGGAGTCAGAACAGTATCTGACCATCAATACACACAAGGGGCTATTCAGATTCAATCGCTTGGCCTATGGAATCTCGACAGCTCCAGCGATATTCCAACACACAATGGATCAGATCTTGGACAGTATAGACAATGTTGTGTGCTTCATGGACGACATCCTCGTGTCAGCACCAACCATTGGAGAGCCCCTTGTAGTGCTGGACAAAGTGATGTCAAGACTGGAGAAATATGGAGTGAAAATGAAACGCAGTAAGTGTGAGTTCCTCCAGGTCTCAGTGGAGTATCTCGGATACAAGATTGATGCACAAGGCCTGCACCCAACCAACCGCCAGGTGAAGAACACACTTGCATTTGCATCACAGACTCTGTCACCAAGTGAGAAAGATTATGCTCAAATTGAGAAGGAAGCCCTGAGCATAATATTCGGAGTGAAGAAGTTTCACAAATACCTCTACGGAAGGAAGTTCCAACTGCTGACAGATCACAAGCCTCTGTTGGCAATCCTTGGACCAAAATCAGCTATACCAACCCTTGCTGCACTTCGAATGCAACGTTGCGCTCTGATATTGTTAGTCTACAACTACGAGATTGAGTACAGACGATCCAGTGATCACGCAAATGCCGATGTACTATCAAGACTACCATGCAATAGTGACTCCGACAGTGAAGATGATAGAGCAGTCTTCCAGATCTCTCTCATTGACGAACTGCCCATATTTGCTTCAGACATAGCAGAGGAAACAAGGAAAGACCCAGTGCTTTCCAAAGTCTTGGACTTAACATTAGGCGGTTGGCCAACCTTCGTAAATGACGATAACATTCGCCCATTCATCGACAAGAAAGACCAGTTGTCCACTGATCAAGGATGTGTTCTGTGGGGATCAAGGGTGGTGGTACCTCACAAATTCCAGAGGAGACTGCTATCTGACCTGCATGAGGGACATCCAGGGATCACTCGAATGAAAGCACTCGCTCGCAGTTATCTGTGGTGGCCTGGACTGGATCAGGACATTCAACAGCATGTAGACCACTGCTCACCTTGTGAAGCTGTTCGCAACAAGCCTGCTGCTGCACCTCTTCATCCATTGTCCTGGGCTGCTACACCTTGGGATCTCATCCATGTGGATTACGCCGAGATTGACAAGCAACATTTCCTTGTTGTCATCGATGTCCATCCCAAGTGGATGGAAGTGTTCCCTACTCAACTGACCACAGCTGAGAAGACCATCAATCTTCTCAGACACCTGTTCGCATCCTTTGGACTAGTCAAGGAGCTCGTATCGGACATTGGCCGTCCTTTCACGTCAAACAATTTTGAAATGTTTCTCAAGAACAACGGAGTAAGGCACATCCTGTCACCACCTTACCATCCAGCATCAAACGGAGCAGCGGAGAGAGCCGTGCAAACCTTTAAGAAGGCCTGGACTTGCACAATTGGTGGCTGACTAAATACTTTTTTGCCCCACTGTATGTACTACAATTATACACTTCAACAGTGTTTACCAATCTTGGTCCTAGAACATCAATGGTTACACATTGTGACTAATAGACTAGAAACAGGATTTAACTAGTTAAAAGCTGATTTGTCATTAATATATACAGAAAAATAACTGAAAAAACAGTACACTACACTTCCTATGTATCATGTAAATACTCTAAAACCGGTTTGTCGTGTCTTTACTATGGATTAAATGATATGACATGCTATTTTATAAAATAATTCTCTATAATTAATATTACCTGATTAAACTAATCATGTAGATGTAATTAACTAGGAAGTCGTGGCACCTCAGAAGAATGTTTATAGAGCTGTTGTCTTCCGAATAAACTCTAAAAGACCTGGTAATCTTTTATATCAATAGCAGTCAATTATTAATCGTCACCTTATTCAGTCTCATCTGAACGTCTTAAAATTATTGGTTATCTTCACGAACATGGCTAACAAGTTGAATAAGCAATACAAAATTTGGTTTAGTAATTTATTTACTAAATACCTAAATAGTCACACAGAATTACATATACACAGGATGGATCATACATTGATTACTAATTATGTCATAAAAGAAAACGTCACTAGCGGATGAAACCGATATGACGGCTGAATGAAAGAGCGGGAAGACTGAGGAACAAAAGGATTGGGTCTCTATCGGACCTTATGAAGCTATGCTATTGTAAATACAGAATCTTATGCATTCTAAATAACTGCCCGTTCGGAAAAGGAAAATGCAAGAAATATATTTATCCCTGAGCTGCGCTTCGATAGATTGGTCGAAGATGGAAGGCTGGGTTGCCTAGCAGAGATCTCCCTTGTCCTTTGAAGAATATTTCTGGGCGAATACGTTGTAGTCTGTCGTCATGTGGTAGAACGGATACGTTGTAGTACCCTGTCGTCGTGTGGTAGAAGGAATACGTTGTCGTGCACTGTCGTTCTGAAGAGATTGTCCATCCTTTCCTAGACCACGCACGTTTACAGCTGCTGCTGATAACTCGACGTCTAGGATATATCACTTCTTTAGTGAATAAGAGTTCATAGTTCATACCAAGTTGTCATACTAAACTCATGCTATATTCTGGCTGGTATAGTCGAAATTCATTCTTCCAGCGTGGCGATCGTCACCTCCACGTTGAAATTCTCCCTTTTAAACGTATGGACATCAGTCATCACGTCATCAGGGACACAATGTTAATTTCTTAGGTTGTAGTCGTTCAACCATTCGCAACCAGAGCTCACGCTGAGGTTGGCTTAGTTCGCAGTGAATTGGGTCAGCTGTTCCGGACGACTGTGTGATCACGCTCGCCGTAGCCAACGTAGGTAAGACCTTTAAACAAGTCAACATTCACAAGGCTGTGGGACCAGACAGATTACCAGGACGTGTACTCCGGGCATGTGCTGACCAACTGGCAGGTGTCTTCACTGACATTTTCAGCATGTCCCTGATTGAGTCTGTAATACCAACATGTTTCAAGCAGACCACCATAGTCCTTGTGCCCAAGAACACGAAGGCAACGTGCCTAAATGACTACAGACCCGTAGCACTCACGTCCGTAGGCATGAAGTGTTTTGAAAGGCTGGTAATTGCTCACATCAACAACATTATTCCAGAAACTGCAATATCGAGAGCATATCGAGAGCATGGTTGCATCACTGCCTGGTACGGCAACTGCTCGGCCTCCGACCGCAAGGCACTACAGAGGGTAGTGCATACGGCCCAGTACATGACTGGGGCTAAGCTGCCTGCCATCTAGGACCTCTACACGAGGCGGTGTCAGAGGAAGGCCCTAAAAATTTGTCAAAGACACCAGCCAACCCAGTCATGGACTGTTATCTCTACTACCGCATGGCAAGCGGTACCAGAACACCAAGTCTAGGACAAAAAGGCTTCTCAACAGTTTTTACCCCCAAGCCATAAGACGCCTGAACAGGTAATCAAATGGCTACCCGGACTATTTGCATTGTGTGCCCACCCCAACCCCTCTTACGCTGCTGCTACTCTCTGTTTATCATATATGCATAGTCACTTTTAACTGTACATTCATGTACATACTTCCTCAATTGGCCCGACCAACTAGTGCCCCCGCCTCAATTGGCCGGACCAACTAGTGCCACCCGCCAACCACTCTTTTACGCTACTGCTACTCTTTTTTTTAATCATATGCATAGTCACTTTAGCCATATCTACATGTACATACTACCTCAATCAGCCCAACTAACCGGTGCCTGTATATAGCCTCGCTA
Organism: Oncorhynchus tshawytscha; assembly: GCF_018296145.1. Classification (NCBI taxonomy): domain Eukaryota; kingdom Metazoa; phylum Chordata; class Actinopteri; order Salmoniformes; family Salmonidae; genus Oncorhynchus; species Oncorhynchus tshawytscha. The sequence continues at coordinate 45,551,202 of NC_056429.1, read as the reverse complement.
CTATTATTGCCTGGCTAATGTATATAGCCTCACTACTGTTATTTTTAATTTTTATTTTTTACTGTTTTTATTTCTTTACTTACCTATTATTCACCTAATACCTTTTTAGCATTTCACTGTAAGGTCTACACCTGTTGTATTCGACGCACATGACAAATAAACTTTGATTTGATTTAAACTGACATCATATTCTTTAAGTACCAATGGATACTTTCAACTGGTTGGATTACCGAAATATTGTTCCATTCCCAACCGTTTGATGTCACCATACTCTCTCTATTTTAACAAAGGGCTTTCCAATAGTTCATGCTGTAGAGTAGAGAGAAAAGGGGGAAAGGTATTTATGGGGGTCATAAACGTCATGACAGGTTTATCTCAATATCTAATATCGAAGCCGTCATTGTAAATATGAATTTGTTCTTAACTGACTTGCCTAGTAAATAAAGGTTAAATAAAATAAAATAATGCCCTTCTTCTGCATTGATCTGGTAAACACAGGATAGGTGTAGTATTTCATCAAATGAGGTTTCATTTCAACCAGTAGAGAATGTGAAATACTTTATTGAAAGAAGTTTATTATCCAAGTGTTATAAATACATACATTATAAATATTATAATTGTAAGATTATAAATACAAGTGAAATCTGTACTTCAATGCACATCTGTTGTGCATTATAAAAACAGAGGAAGAAAGAGGAGGCGGCGAGAGGTGTAAAAGACAAAGGGAAAGAGGTAAGAACATAGGAGTAGAGAAGGCAGCATATGATTAATGAATCAGTGCTACCCAAATATTCTCTCAGTTCATCACAATTATATAAGTGTCTCGAGTCGGCCCGAAGGTTATCTTAAGAGCGGGTGAGGTGGCAATGATGGGACTGGGGGTTGGCATCCTCTCATCAAAACATCTGCAGACGAGAGAGAGAGAGAGAGAGAGAGAGCATGTTTAATCCTTGTGTTTTAATTTTTTATTCTAACATTGTTAGTCATAATCATCAGGAGGTGACATGCAAAACTGACCTTGGATCATTAACTCTGGGACTACTGCATCTCTATCTGTATTTCAAAGTAAAGCTTCTCTTTAATAATACTTCCTGGTGTCCTGACCAAGTGACCTCTCACCTGTGATCATGCTGTGCCCTCTATGTAGCCAGTTCAGATGCGGGAGGGGTTCACCGACACAGCTGATTTAACCTAGAGGATTTAGGGAGAAGAGGAAAGAGGGATGAAGTGAAGGAGAGGTACTGTTATTGAGAAAACAAGGTAGTTAAAGAGACAGTGTTCAACAGGGTAGCCTAGTGGTTAGAGTGTTGGACTAGGAACCGGAAGGTTGCACGTTCAAACCCCCGAGCTGACAAGGTACAAATCTGTCGTTTTGCCCCTGAACAGGCAGTTAACCCACTGTTCCTAGGCTGTCATTGAAAATAAGAATTTGTTCTTAACTGACTTGCCTAGTTAAATAAAGGTAAAATAAAATAAAAAATAAAAAACTGGAATCTGTGTGTGTGGCTTCACCTGGTGTCCACACCACACTAAGTGGCTGCAGAGTACTTTATGCTCAAGAACATGAACGGACACACGAGGACAAACAATAAAGTGTAGTTATAAAAATAATGAAGTGTCTTACTATTCCTTACTATTCCTCCATTGTTGGCCCTCTTGCCTATTCTTTGAAGGTGGAAGGATCCACAGTTATATACCTGAGCCTGCTTACTGCACAACACAATCCATCAATCAGATTGATACATGAGTGTGTAGGTATGAGTTATAGGGTGTCTAATTGTCCTACATTTTTTCAATATGGGTGATTTAAAATAGCCTGTTTTGTTTTTGTACAGACATGACACCTAAACAGCACCCTCAACTGCAGTTGACATAGCTAAGCAAATGGAAGAATACTTTTATTGCATTGTGAATGGCTCTTAAGAGCCTTTGGTTATGCATAGTGTAGTCTGGTGTTGCCAGGGAACAGCACCCTCTTCGAAGAAGTAGGTGAAGATCTCCCGTACACACAGATTGCATCTCTTGCTGCGTTGTTGAACCCCATCCTTGAAACATCCTGCAGAGCAGCAGACTTTTTCTCTGGCACACGGCGGTGAGCTGCAGATCCCCTCCTGGTCCATCCTCATGAAGTTATGCAGAACACAGGTAGCCTTCACACACCTGAATTCCTCCAGGAGGCAGTCCCAGATGGCCCTGGTCACAAACCTTGCAGTGCCCTACAAATTAACTGTAGGCAATCGTTTAGAGGAATCTCCAGCTACAAGCTATCTGTAGGAATATGGAAGACAATGTAATTATTATACTTTTACATTACCAGGTCATTGGGGATTACTAAAGTATAATATCCCTGATAACATTGGATTGAAAACAAACAGTGGACTGAATACAAACAGTGTAGCTATTCCCTCCGCAAGGCAATCAAACAAGCTAAGCATCAGTATAGAGACAAAGTAGAGTCGCAATTCAACGGCTCAGATACAAGAGGTATGTGGCAGGGTCTACAGTCTATCACGGATTACAAAAAGAAAACCAGCCCCGTCGCAGGATGTCTTGCTCCCAGACAGACTAAATAACTTTTTTGCCCGCTTTGAGGACAATACAGTGCCACTGACACGGCCCGCAACCAAAACCTGCGGACTCTCCTTCACTGCAGCCGACGTGAGTGAAACATTTAAACGTGTTAACCCTCGCTTGTTAACCCCCCCTCCTTATCCCAGTCTGCTGTTCCCACATGCTTCAAGAGGGCCACCATTGTCCCTGTTCCCAAGAAAGCTAAGGAAACTGAGCTAAACGAATACTGCCCCGTAGCACTCACTTCCGTCATCATGAAGTGCTTTAAGAGACTAGTCAAGGACCATATCACCTCCAACCTAACTCCACCCTAACTGACACCCTAGACCCACTCCAATTTGATTACCGCCCAAATAGGTCCACAGACGACACAATTGCAACCACACTGCACATTGCTCTAACCCATCTGGACAAGAGGAATACCTATGTGAGAATGCTGTTCATCGACTACAGCTCAGCATTTAACACCATAGTACCCTCCAAACTCGTCATCAAGCTCGAGACCCTGGGTCTCGACCCCGCCCTGTGCAACTGGGTACTGGACTTCCTGACCGGCCGCCCCCAGGTGGTGAGGGTAGGTAACAACATCTCCACCCCGCTGATCCTCAACACTGGGGCCCCACAAGGGTGCGTTCTGAGCCCTCTCCTGTACTCCCTGTTCACCCACGACTGCGTGGCCATGCACGCCTCCAACTCAATCATCAAGTTTGCGGACGACACTACAGGGATAGGCTTGATTACCAACAACGACGAGACGGCCTACAGGGAGGAGGTGAGGGCCCTCAGAGTGTGGTGTCAGGAAAATAACCTCACACTCAACGTCAACAAAGGAGATGATTGTGGACTTCAGGAAACAGCAGAGGGAGCACCCCCCTATCCACATCGACGGGACCATAGTGGAGAGGGTAGTAAGTTTTAAGTTCCTCGGCGTACACATCACGGACAAACTGAATTGGTCCACCCACACAGACAGCGTCGTGAAGAAGGCTCAGCAGCGCCTCTTCAACCTCAGGAGGCTGAAGAAATTTGGCTTGTCACCAAAAGCACTCACAAACTTCTACAGATGCACAATCGAGAGCATCCTGTCGGGCTGTATCACCGCCTGGTACTGCTCCGCCCACAAGCGTAAGGCTCTCCATCACCGGGGGCAAACTACCTGCCCTCCAGGACACCTACACCACCCGATGTCACAGGAAGGCATAAAGATCATCAAGGACAACAACCACCCGAGCCACTGCCTGGTCACCCCGCTATCATCCAGAAGGCGAGGTCAGTACAGGTGCATCAAAGCAGGGACCGAGAGACTGAAAAACAGCTTCTATCTCAAGGCCATCAGACTGTTAAACAGCCACCACTAACATTGAGTGGCTGCTGCCAACACACTGACTCACTTCAGCCACTTTAATGATGGAAATTGATGTAAAAATATATCACTAACGACTTTAAAAGATGCTACTTAATAAAATGTTTACATACCCTACATTACTCATCTCATATGTATATACTGTACTCTATATCATCTACTGCATCTTTATGTAATACATGTATCACTAGCCACTTTAAACTATGCCACTTTGTTTACATACCCTACATTACTCATCTCATATGTATATACTGTACTCGATACCATCTACTGCATCTTGCCTATGCCGTTCTGTACCATCACTCATTCATATATCTTTATGTACATATTCTTTATCCCTTTACACTTGTGTGTATACGGTAGTAGTTTTGGAAATGTTAGGTTAGATTACTCGTTGGTTATTACTGCATTGTCGGAACTAGAAGCACAAGCATTTCGCTACACTCGCATTAACATCTGCTAACCACGTGTATGTGACAAATAACATTTGATTTGATAGATGCCTGGGCACACATATTTACATGTGTAGCATGTGACAATAACATGATCATATCAAGGATAGCATCACAAATGAACACAAATACCACTTGAAGCTTGAGGTAGTAGTTTTGGAAATGTTAGGTTAGATTACTCGTTGGTTATTACTGCATTGTCGGAACTAGAAGCACAAGCATTTCGCTACACTCGCATTAACATCTGCTAACCACGTGTATGTGACAAATAACATTTGATTTGATAGATGCCTGGGCACACATATTTACATGTGTAGCATGTGACAATAACATGATCATATCAAGGATAGCATCACAAATGAACACAAATACCACTTGAAGCTTGATGATGAGTTGATCATTTGAATCAACTGTGCAGTGCTAAGGCAACAACAAAAGAGAACCACTGCTCTTCATATGTTGACAGGCTTTCATAGCTCTCTTTATCCGAGGACAGAAAACCTCACAAGAAACAGACTTCATTATAGTCAAATTACACCGTGCTGAATATTATGTTTATATTATCTCCGTTCTCACTTCTAGGGACAAGAACTACACAAAAGTACCTGCCCTATCCAGAATAGCCTACCGTAATTGCTGGACTATTAAGCGCACCTGAATATAAACCGCACCCACTGAATTATTAAAAAATATGTATTTTGTACATAAATAAGCCGCACATGTCTATAAGCCGCAGGTGAAACAAATGAACTTTACACAGCCTTTAAACGAAACACGGCTTGTAACAAAAATTAAACAGTGGCCTACCAAGAAAGTCATTGGTCACTATCTTCCTCCTCCTGTGCACTGAAACCACTGAAGCCATCTCCTTCGGTGTCGGAGTTGAATAGCCTCAGAATTGCTTCATCCGATGTTGGATCATTTTCATTGTTGCTCTCGTCACTTTCATCCGGAGGCAAATACCCCGCTGAGCTCATGCTGCCCCTTCAACACGCAGCAGTCCAGCCTTTCGAAACCCATTGATGATAGTGGATTTTTTGACAATGCTCCACGCTGTCAGGACCCACTGGCAGACTTGACCATAAGTTGCTCTTCGCATGCGGCCCGTTTTAGTGAAGGATTTCTCCCCACTTGTCATCCAAGCCTCCCACTGAACAAGGAGCGCCACCTTAAATGCACGATTTACACTGATGTCGAGTGGCTGCAAATACTTTGGGCCATCTGCTTTTCTTCCCTCTGAAAGCTGTTGTTGTCTTTTTGCACTGAGTCAGTTCCTCACGCTGCTTTCCAACGTCTTATCATCGACTCATTAAGGCCAAGCTCCCGTGCAGCAGCTCTATTTCCTTTTCCAACAGCCAGATCGATCGCCTTCAACTTGAAAGCTGCATCATATGCATTTCTCAGTGTCTTTGCCATGATGAGGTTGTCCTCTGACAAATCAACTGTAAATTTCGGTGTTCCTCAAGGTTCCGTTTTAGGACCACTATTGTTTTCACTATATATTTTACCTCTTGGGGATGTTATTCGAAAACATAATGTTAACTTTCACTGCTATGCGGATGACACACAGCTGTACATTTCAATGAAACATGGTGAAGCCCCAAAATTGCCCTTGCTAGAAGCATGTGTTTCAGACATAAGGAAGTGGATGGCTGCAAACTTTCTACTTTTAAACTCGGACAAAACAGAGATGCTTGTTCTAGGTCCCAAGAAACAAAGAGATCTTCTGTTGAATCTGACATTTAATCTTAATGGTTGTAAAGTCGTCTCAAATAAAACTGTGAAGGACCTCGGCATTACTCTGGACCCTGATCTCTCTTTTGAAGAACATATCAAGACCATTTCAAGGACAGCTTTTTTCCATCTACGTAACATTGCAAAAATCAGAAACTTTCTGTCCAAAAATGATGCAGAAAAATTAATCCATGCTTTTGTCACTTCTAGGTTAGACTACTGCAATGCTCTACTTTCCGGCTACCCGGATAAAGCACTAAATAAACTTCAGTTGGTGGTAAATACGGCTGCTAGAATCCTGACTAGAACCAAAAAATTTGATCATATTACTCCAGTGCTAGCCTCTCTACACTGGCTTCCTGTCAAAGCAAGGGCTGATTTCAAGGTTTTACTGCTAACCTACAAAGCATTACATGGGCTTGCTCCTACCTATCTCTCTGATTTGGTCCTGCCGTACATACCTACACGTACGCTACGGTCACAAGACGCAGGCCTCCTAATTGTCCCTAGAATTTCTAAGCAAACAGCTGGAGGCAGGGCTTTCTCCTATAGAGCTCCATTTTTATGGAACGGTCTGCCTACCCATGTCAGAGACACAAACTCGGTCTCAACCTTTAAGTCTTTACTGAAGACTCATCTCTTCAGTGGGTCATATGATTGAGTGTAGTCTGGCCCAGGAGTGGGAAGGTGAACGGAAAGGCTCTGGAGCAACGAACCGCCCTTGCTGTCTCTGCCTGGCCGGTTCCCCTCTTTCCACTGGGATTCTCTGCCTCTAACCCTATTACAGGGGCTGAGTCACTGGCTTACTGGGGCTCTCTCATGCCGTCCCTGGAAGGGGTGCGTCACCTGAGTGGGTTGATTCACTGATGTGGTCATCCTGTCTGGGTTGGCGCCCCCCTTGGGTTGTGCCATGGCGGAGATCATTGTGGGCTATACTCGGCCCTGTCTCAGGATGGTAAGCTGGTGGTTGAAGATATCCCTCTAGTGGTGTGGGGGCTCTGCTTTGGCAAAAATCCTTCCTGTTTGGCCCTGTCCAGGGGTGTCCTCGGATGGGTCCACAGTGTCTCCTGACCCCTCCTGTCTCAGCCTCCAGTATTTATGCTGCAGTCGTTTATGTGTCGGGGGCTAGGGTCAGTTTGTTATATCTGGAGTACTTCTCCTGTCCTATTCGGTGTCCTGTGTGAATCTAAATGTGCGTTCTCTAATTCTCTCCTTCTCTCTCTCGGAGGACCTGAGCCCTAGGACCATGCCCCAGGATTACCTGACATGATGACTCCTTGCTGTCCCCAGTCCACCTGGCCGTGCTGCTGCTCCAGTTTCAACTGTTCTGCCTTCTTATTATTCGAACATGCTGATCATTTATGAACATTTGAACATCTTGGCCATGTTCTGTTATAATCTCCACCCGGCACAGCCAGAAGAGGACTGGCCACCCACATATGCTCTCTCTAATTCTCTCTTTTTTTTCTCTCTCTCGGAGGACCTGAGCCCTAGGACCATGCCCCAGGACTACCTGACATGATGACTCCTTGCTGTCCCCAGTCCATCTGACCGTGCTGCTGCTCCAGTTTCAACTGTTCTGCCTTATTATTATAAGACCATGCTGGTCATTTATGAACATTTGAACATCTTGGCCATGTTCTGTTATAATCTCCACCCGGCACAGCCAGAAGAGGACTGGCCACCCCACATAGCCTGGTTCCTCTCTAGGTTTCTTCCTAGGTTTTGGCCTTTCTAGGGAGTTTTTCCTAGCCACCGTGCTTCTACACCTGCATTGCTTGCTGATTGGGGTTTTAGGCTGGGTTTCTGTACAGCACTTTGAGATATCACCTGATGTACGAAGGGCTATATAAATAAATTTGATTTGATTTGATGAGGGTTACAAAATTACTACCGCAATCAGAATGATGGGAAGTTTGAGCGCGCTCGATTTACGTCACATTATGTGACGGTGCTCAGTTTTTTGGCGGCATGAATCTTGTGAAAGCGGGAAAAATCCATAAATTAGCCGCGTCATTGTATAAACCGCGAGGTTCAAAGCGTGGGAATAAAGTAGCGGCTTATAGTCCGGAAATTACGGTACTCACTTTGACAGTTGGGGCTGCTGTCCTTTCACCCTCCTCCAAGGCTGTTAGCTAGCTACCTACAAATGCATTTGAAGGTTTTACAGTGATAAATCCATCAAGATAGCTAGCTAATATGAAGTTAGGTAACGTTAGCTGGTGATATTTAATTCACTTGGCCTGCAATCTATACAGTATATGAAGTTAACTAGCTAGCTCATTTAGCAGCTCATTTGAGTTAGCCTGCACAGTAACGTTAGCTAGTTAGCAAATAATACATCGTTGTTGTTTTTTTACATTTTCGAAATGTATTTACTTACTTGAATAGGTTCTCCCATACATGTGGACAATTGGAAACAGGGCAGCAAAGTTTATTTGTCACCAGAGCATTTTAGAGGATATTACTATTGAACTATCTACCCATTTAATAACCAGACCTTCATACAAACTTGCTATGCTGAATTCTTGACGTACAATTGAGCATGTTGCCATATGCTGCCAGCACGCCCACAAGAAGGTCACAATGGGCGGCCTAAGCAGAATGCTGCAATTTGCCGCTATCTAGTGTACATGCACCGCTGACCAGACCGCTCGCATGTGCCATCGCATACACGCATGTTGATTTTGTCCAACCACACCAGACGCGATCAGGACACACAGGTTGAAATATCAAAATAAACTCTGAACCAACTATATTGATTTGGGGACAGGTCGAAAATCATTCAACTTTTGTGGCAATTTAGCTAGCTCGCTAATTTGTCCTGGGATAAAAACATTGGGTTATTTTTACCTGAAATGCACAGGGTAGTCTACTCAATTAATTACAGATAAAATGATAAACCGAGTTTGTTTCTAGTAATCTCTCCTCCTTCAGGCTTCTTGTTCTTTGTACTTTACTTCTGATTCCAAATTATTTTAAAACTAAATCAGGGTTGGGACTGACTCATATTAACGTGAGGAGTCTGATGCTGAAAATGGACATGATAAAAGTTTAGGTTCACACTGCTGACCCAGATGTCGTAGTTCAATCCGAAACCTGGTTTAAGAAATCTGTTCTAAATCAGTCTATAGGCTTGGATGGTTATAATGTTTATCGATGTGACCAACAAAGTAAGGGGGAAGTATAGCCATCTATATTAGACAGATATGTGGTTACTGAACTAAGGAGTTTTTAGCATTGAAACTGCAGTTAATCGAAAGCTGTGAACTTAGATGTAATAGGATGCTATAGACCTCCATCTGCAAAAGTAGAATCCCTGGATTCTCTGGCTGAACTGATGCGTGGTTGGGGGGAAAATTAAATGGTCCTCATGGGCGATTTAAACTGGGACTGATTATGTCCAAACTGTGACGCAATAAGAGGACTGTGCAATACACTGAATTTTACTCAAATTATAAATGCAGTCACAGTTGCATTAGATACACCAAAATCCCCAAAGTGCAACCTCTTTCATAGTCAAACCAAATTTTACACGGTTCTGTGAGCAGGCATTCCTGCATGAACTTTATGCATGCAGCTTCGATTGGATTGCGTTTATTCCAGACATCGAAAAAGCATTCTCCTATTTTCATTCCATGTTTTATACTATCTGTGATAAACACACCCCTTTCAAAAAGTATCGGGTAAGAGGTAGAGACACGTTTATCTGATTTGAACCATAAACAAAATACACAATGGGCCAAAGCTAGAAAGGGTAATTCCCAGGCTGAATTGCAGTTATTCAGGGAATTGAGAAATAAGTGCACCTTGTTAATACGGAAATACAAATCTAGCTTCTATTACGAATCTACCAAGGCAAACCTCAATAACCCGACGAAATGATGGAAAACCATTAAATCCATGAATGCTAACACAAACTCCTCTGGTCTGACCTCAAATTCAATGGACGTGATCGACAAGAATAAGCCGCTTGAAATGTTTAATGAGCATTTTGCTAAACCTGGGCATTTTATTTGATAATGAACTCCATCCTAACATCTCGAATGAGGCTGTGAATGAAACTGCCGGATGCCGGCCTATGGTTCATCTATTTCATTTAACCAAGATTGAGCTTTTAGAAGTTGTAAAGGCACTCAAATCTATTGATATTAAGAAAGTGGCTGGCCCTGATGAAATAAAGCCATATTTTCAGAGAGCATTGCTGTATTGCATTTATATATTAAATATTTAATTGGCGTGTAATACCATTCCAAAAGTCTGGAAAACCGCCTATGTCATGCCTTTACATAAGGGTGGAGATCCGTCCCAGTTGGATAACTATCATTCCATATCTAAACTGTCTGCACTGGCAAAAGTTTTGGAAAACCTGGTAAACTCACAGTTGAAAGACTTTCTTTACAATAACTCAGTTTCATCTCAATTCCAGTCGGGTTTTAGAGCCAAGCATAGTACAATTACTGCAGTAAGTAAGGTTGTAGGTGATATTCTAGATGCTCAGGACAAGAAAAAGCAGTGTGTTTCACTTTTTATTGATTTATCGAAGGCCTTCGACACTGTTGACCATGCCCTGCTGTTGTATAGACTAAAAATGTTGGTTTAAGTGTTGATGCATTAGACTGGTTCCAAAACTACCTTTCTGACAGAACACAGTGTGTAGCACAGGAGGGTATGAAATCTGAGTTTCGAAGGCTTACAAAAGGAGTTCTCCAGGGCTCAATTTTAGGTTTGATCCTTTTTACACTGTATATAAATAACATAGGGAAGACTGTTGACTCTGCAAATCTCCATCTGTATGCTGATGACACAATTATTTAGCGCATCTAATATTGAGAAGGCTGTTCAGGACTTACAGTTGGCTTTTGACGTTATTCAAAGGCAGCTTTTTGAATTGAAACTTGTGCTTAATGCAAGGAAAACAACATGTATGGGTTTCTCTTCCCTGAAAGTAAACAGATGGAGTCACTTGCAGATTTTAACAATAAAAGGCCAGCAAATTGATAGGGGCACCTCTTATAAGTATCTATGGATTTGGTTAGATGAAAAGTTGAATTTTAAACAGCACATTGATAACCACGAAACTGAGGTTGAAATTGGATTTCTATTTTAGGAACACATCTTGCTTTTCAATGTTAGTCAGAAAGGATCATGTTCAAAGCACTTTTTTAAAATCAGTGCTAGATTATTGTGATATTATCTAATTGCAGGCCTCAGCAAGTACCTTAAACTCTGGACACAGTGTATCATGGTGTTTTAAGATGTATTACAAACACTACATTAGATCACGCATCACTGTGATTTGTATGCTATGGTGCAATGGACCTCTCTCTCCACCAGGAGGCTAAAGCACTGGTACACCTTTCATCCCATTCATCCTAGATTAAAGTTAGGGGAGGTTACTGTCCTTGCCTGTTTTTAAGACTCTGATCGACGACACTGTTTGTGATAGCTGTAGTTGTTTCTAATCTTCAATTGTATCTGTAATTTGTGACACTGTCTTTTGTGTGTATTTAGTATTTTTCTGTAATATCTTATGTACACGCTGCTATTTCCCTGTTTTGCCTTTTTAACCTCAATGGGTCTTACCTGGTTAAATAAAAGGTTAAATAAATACAAATAAATAGTCTAGGACTAAGCTTAATATGTGTCTAGGAAACCGGCCTCTGAAGTCTAAGGCCGTGTCCGAATACCCATAAATAGTCCTAAATAGTAGGTCTTTTGATTTTGTGAAAAAATAAAGTTTTATATAGGGATGCACGATATATCAGTAAGCATGTCAGAATCGGCCGATATTAGCTAAAAATGCCTACATCAGCCCGATGTCTAGTTTAACGCCGATGTGCAAAACCAATGTCAAAGCTGACGTGCATACCTATATAACGTAGGTAGATGATGTAATGACGCCACGAAGAATTTAGTGCTACATGTGCAACACAGCATTCCTAACCTAGCCCACAATGTCTGCTGTGTGGATCGAGCAGTCAACAAGTCAAGCAGTCATTTGAAGGAGTAAGAACATTTCAGTGAGACAACTCAAAGGCGAAATCCATTAACGCCAAGATAATGGTATTCATTGCCCTTGACAATCAACCGTTCTCTGTCGTGGATGATGTTGGCTTTTGCAGACTGGTCGAGCACCGGTACACACTACCAAGTAGGTGCAATTTTTCCAGATGTTGCCCTACCGGATTTACACACTGTTGTTGAAACTCACATTCATGAGCTACTTGCTACTTGCTAGAAATAAGCTCAACTGCATTTGCAGCAGACGTGATAACTTGTCATGGCATTGAAACGCCTGCTCAACAAAAATGCCAACACAGACCGTTGAATTAACTTGGAAAAGTATTCTACTAGAGGCCGTGAACAAGCGATTCTGTGACATTCTCTCTTAGCCTCTACTGTGTCGCCACCATGCTTGATGCTAGGTTCAAGGACCGCTACTTTGATGCAGACAAGAAACAGGGTTTACGTGAAATGTTACAGACACAGCGGGACAAGATGGAAACGGACACAGTGACAGTTCGCCACGAGGAAGAGAGGCCACGGACAGACAGAGCTGAAACTTCACTGCTGGACATTTATGATGAAATCCTGGTTGAGACTGAACAAAGGAACAACGAAACAGCACAGCAAGTAAGTGAAAGAAATAGGTTTTGATTATGTTTTACTGGTAATGGGGACATACGTAAAGGCCAACAAAATAACTTTTTGGTCAGTGTGGTGTGTGCGTGTGTGTGTTTCAACTATTTAACTACTAGAATGATTAAAAGGCAGCTAAAATTTTAAATATCAGTTATTGGCATCGTTTTTCTTTGGCAAGGAGCACATCGGGTATCGACCAAAAATGTAATATCAGTGCATCCCTAGTTTTATACTATGTGAAATTTCAAAAATCAATTGTACATTAAATGCCGGATGTCACACGCATTTTGGCTTTTTTTCCTAGTAGAATTCTCTGCACACTATTGAGGAAGAGAATAGTCTTTTCACACCCATGTGTGTTCGACAACAGCTGAAAATTAACTAATAGAAATTAGAGAACGAGAAAGTAAGTAAGTTATATACAGGGTCAGTACCAATAGCATATTTACAATGAAAAATGTAGCCTGACATGTTGCTTTTGTATTGTTTTGAAATGTCCCAACAGTCTATGCTGCTGAGAAGAGCAGAGCTACCTCCCCGAGTGCATCTGGTCTCCATGTTGCCTCCACACAATAGTTAGTCAGATGTACTAAACCTGCCATCAAAAACAACAGCATCAAGGAAGATAAAATATGGCCTTTTCTTTTTTCTAATATGCTGTCAAATGGTGTGTGGCTGTATCCTAATGCAGGTATAAACAGGCAAATACAACCGATATTTACAGATTCATCCAGAATATCAGTGTTCTAACATGTAGCTATTTGGACATGAGCGAGAGAAAGGTACGAAGAGGTAAGGAGGGACAGACTGTATAGTGATCTTCGAACTTCAGTTTTGTAGTTGGTAGAGTGAGTGATCTTCATGAAGCCTCTTACTTTAATGAATCTTTGACCTCTTAATGTTCCGATGCCCCCTGGCTCCACTACCAGGTGTTGCCACGGCATCGTGTGATAAAGCCTGTTTGAACACACATGGTCTTGTTTTGAACGCTTTTGTATAAAATGCAGTACGACAGGATATTTCTTAACGCAGCTCTTTATTAGCTAGTTAAAAGTGACATGTTCACGTATCTCATACAATGATCAACTGACCATGACCTCACCACCTGGGTGGTCTTAACCAATCATAGCGCAGTATGATACTGCGGTAAAATGCATCCAATTACAATTCACTATGTTTACACATATGGATATTACATCACTTTTCTTTTATAAAAAAATAAAAAAATAAATCATATTCTAAGCGGTTCTTTTGAATACATGCTCTGTAGTTTGAACTCAAGGTAAGTAACAATTTATACTGCTTACTGCACCAACTGAATCAACATAAGACTCCGAAACAAAACATTCAGCATACTGTTACTTTTAGAACAAAGGATTCTCAGCAACTCAGCTTTCTCGGTAGCAATAACATCTTAAACAAATACAATACCAAGCAATACCAAATACCAAAGCATTTCAAGTCAACTTTTCAATAACAAGTTTACAGTCTAACTGTTTTAGGGCAGCGATCTGCCTACACCTTTTGACATTTCACAGGTCTAGGACAGCTCTGGGCTTGACCTCTCTTCCTGACCTTGTGTGATATGATGCTGAGCATGCTTCTGTGTCAGTCAACAGTTCTTGTGGTGTTGCAGGTAAGTATGGTATATGTTGTGTTGTGTGTGTGTTTAGTCCATCACTTTCTCTTTCAGGAGAAAAGTTCACCTCGTCAGTGTATTGTTCTTTTGTGTTCATTAGGTGACGACGATTGCAGTGTGATCCTTCTGCGGTGTGGACGTGATATGAATGTTCAGTGTCAACTGGCTGGATGACGACTGCTGGTTTCCAGAGGCCATGCTCCTGGATTCTAACTGACTGTGGTCTAGCTGACCTGTCATAGTATCGCTTTTGTTGTTGTTGTCTCTGTGCACGTTTTTCATGCATTTCCTTGTAGCCTACGACCTCAGGTTGCAGCTGCTGGTTGGTGCTGGGAAGGACTGAGCGAAGTCTGTGGCTCATCAACAGCTGGGCTGGTGATTTGAGGTTGTCAACTGGAGTGTTGAGGTAGGGGTCTCTTGTCTGCGTTTGCTTTGTCCATGAGTGATTTAGCAATCTGCACAGATTTTTCGGCAAGGCCATTACTTTGAGGGTAATGTGGGCTTGTGATGACGTGTGAACTTCCATGCTTTTGTGAAGGATTAAAACTCATTGTATTTGTAACCGGGGCCGTTGTCAGATATTAAAGTCTCTACAATGCCATGCCTGGCAAAAAATTGCTTTCAGCTTGTGTATCACAGCTGCAGATGTGGTGCAGATTGGCCCTGGTTCAATCGTGATCAAGTCTTTCACTTTCTGGAAAGCAATGTCGTGTTGCTTGTCCCAGAGAAACTCACTGGACTGCTTTAGCAGCTGACGCCGGGGTGCCTTAGCATTGGAGAGGCTGGGAGCGAACTTGGCTAAGTAGTTGACCATACCAAGCACTGTTTCCAGCTTTGCACGGTTCTTTGGTGGCTCCATTTTTTTTTATGGCTGAGATCTTCTATGGATCTGTCTTGATTCCATTCGCTGTGAGAAGATGTCCGAAATAGCTGACCTCTGTAGCGCCGACTGTGCTCTTCTCGGGGTTAAGCCGGACCCCTCTCTCGAGGGACCTTTGCAGCATCGCACGGAAGTTTCTGTCGTGTTCCTCTTTGGTTCGACCATAGACAAGGATGCCATCCACAGTTGCCCCAACTCCATCTAGGCCTTTGTACACTTTGCAGATCTTTCGCTGAAACTTGTCTTGGGCTGAGATAATCCCAAAATGCAGGCGACGGAACCTGTACCGTCCAAATGATGTGTTGAACGTTGTGAGCTTAGATGACTCTTCTGTGAGCTTGATAGCCTAGTAGCCTGATCTGGCGTCCATGACACTGAAGTAGCGTGCTCCCGCTAGCTTGTGTGTGATTCCATCTAGCGTCAGTAAAGGGTAATGGGGGCGTTTGATAGCCTTGTTCTTGGGTCGAGACATACTTTGAGCTTGCCTGTGCGTGGTTTCTCCACCACCACTAACGTTGGTTCTGTAACCTTGGTGACTATGTCAGATTGCTCCATGCTCTACACCTCTTTCCTCAGACGGGCGCTGAGAGCAAGGGGAATCTTTCTCGGTGGGTAGACCACAGGGGTTGCTTCTGGGTCAAGGTGAATGGTACATTCTCTGGGGAATAATCTTATTCCTGTAAAAACATCAGCAAACAGTCTGTCTCTACTGGTGCTGTCACTGATAATTTAATTTAATTTTACCTTTATTTTACTAGGCAAGTCAGTTAAGAACAAATTCTTATTTTCAATGACGGCCTAGGAACAGTGGGTTAACTGCCTGTTCAGGGGCAGAATGACAGATTTGTACCTTGTCAGCTCGGGGATTCGAACTTGCAACCTTTCGGTTACTAGTCCAATGCTCTAACCACATAAAACTAGCTTGACGAGGTCCATGTCTAAACATGCTTTAAGACCTAGCACTGCAGGTGCTCTAGTGTCAACAATGTAAAAGTCCAACATCTTGTCACTTTCCTCGTATTTGCATTTGAAAGTGCATGTGCCTTTTACTGGGAGCTGTTCACCAACATAACCAGTCAGTCTGCGCCTGATGAGCTGTAGCTCTCAGATGTCAAGCTGCGGTACTTATTCAGAGGAATAATGTTTACTTGTGCACCAATGTCTAGTTTGAACTTTAGTTCAGTGCCTTGTGTTCCTATCTCAATGTCAGCAAAGGCTTGTTCTGTCTCTGATATTCGATTTTTCTGTGTCACTGAATCAATAAACAGTTCATCAGCATTTTTCTCTTTAATTGACATTATCTTCACTCACTGTGTGCACTGTTTTTCCACGGTAAGCTCAGTACACTTTTGCAAAGTGACTCCATTTTCCACATTTTGTACACTGTTTTGCCTTTAGCTGGGCAATTTCCCTGTTGGCCATGCACTTTGTATCCACAGCATCCACATGTTTTGAGTCTGTGTCACTCTGTTTTTGGAGTTATGTCTCTCTACGTTCTGAGGCGCGCTCTCTGTGCACCGGAGGTATGCTTTGATGTCTGCGCGCACTGCTTGTTCACGTGATGCGCTCTTGCTGCCGCGCGAAACGGTTTTCATCTGAGCCAGTGCTAGCTCGTGAGATCTGGCTATGTCCGGCGTTAGCTCAGACCCAATATTCAAAAGTTTCTCTCTCATTGACGGTGAGTAATCTTACTCGCGGTTTGCATAATCACAGCCTTTCACAAGCAGACGCAGCTCAGTCACAAACTTTTCAGACGATTCGCTAACTCCCTGTACTTTCTCATGGCATTTGTACCTAGCGAAAATCATATTGGTCTTCGGCACAACATATGCTTCAAAACGATCGTAGTATGTTTTCAGTACCTTTGATTCAGCCTCGGTAAGTGTCCATGTTGTAAATATCTCCCTTTTTCACCGATACAGAGGAGCAGGTAGCTGAACTTTTCCTCTTCTCTTTCCCTCAGAGGACCCGCGAACATTAGCTCCACATGCTGTTTGAACTTACTCCAAGCATCGGGTAAGTTTGTAGACTCCCAGTCCATTCGAGGTGAAGGAACCCCCACAAAATCCATATTTTAGTCCTTTTACTCTGACACCATGTCTTGTTTTGCACCCAAAATAATAAAATACATGATATTTCTTAACGTAGCTCTTCATTAGCTAGCTATAAATGGTATGTTCACATGTCTCATACCATGATCAACTGACCATGACCTCACCACCTGGGTGGTCTTAAAACTTCTTCAGGATTGGTGGGTCCCCGGCTGGACCTAATGCGACTAGCATGAGGTTGTAAGTAACAAGAACATTTCCCAGGACATAGACATATCTGAAATTGGCAGAAAGCTTTGAATTCTTGTTAATCTAACTGCACTGTCCACTTTACAGTAGCTATTACAGTGAAAGAATACCATGCTATTGCTTGAGAGTGCACAGTTTAGAACATGGAAAGTTATTAATACACAAATTAGGCACATTTGGGCAGTCTTGATACAACATTTTGAACAGAAATGCAATGGTTCAGTGGATCAGTCATACACTTTGCACATACATTGCTTCCATCTAGTGGCCAAAATCTGAATTACACCTGGGCTGGAATAATACATTAAGTCCTTTCTCTTGCATTTCAACAATGATTGTACCAAAATAAATACCAAAGAACGGTTGGTTTTTTCTTTGTATTATCTTTTACCTGATCTATTGTGTTATATTACCCTACATTCCTTTGAAATTTCCACACATTTCAAATGGTACCAAAAATATGCATATCCTTGCTTCAGGGCCTAAGCTACAGACAGTTTTCAAGGCGAAAATTGAAATAAATGGGCGAATTCCTATTAACCAATCATACGGCGGTACGGTGGTAAAATGCATCCAATTACAATTCAGTATGTTTACACATTAATATTACACACACATGCTCACACACACTCGCTCAATGACATATACTGTACACATACTCACATATACACACACACACACACCTCTCTCCCTCTCTCACCACTTTCCCTCTCTCTGTAATATGCTATTTACTGAATTTCTCTCTCTCGCTGTCTCTCTGTGTGTCATTGTAAGATTTGGCCCGCTGGGTTATTTCTGTAAATTGTTGAGCAGTAACTCAAGTCTAATTAGATTTGACAGCTGTGTCGGAAACTATAAGCACAAGTTACCCCGCAGCATCTCACCGCGAGTGTGTGTGTGTTTGTACGAGTGCGCATGTATGTGAGTATCTACACTCTGTTGTATCTCTCAGTTCCCCTTCTCTTTCTCGCCCTCCCCCTTCTCTCTTTCTCTCACTCTCCCTCTCTCTCTCTTTTGTAATGTGTGTGTTAATGTAATGATGCTCAACTCAGTGTGTGCTTGTGTGTGTGTGTGGACCTGGAGACGCTGGGCTCCTGCCTCCTCTCCTCCACTGCAGTGTTTTGGTCACATGATAAGCTGGGCTATCACAGGACACTGATGTTCTTCTCCCCCCTCTTTGCCTCCTTTCCTTCTTCTCGCCTCACCGTCTTCACCATGTACCACCCGCACTCTCACTTTTAACAATCTCATCTCGTCTTATATTAATTTAACCCTCTATCTTCCTACCCCTCTCTCGTTCTCACACATCACCCTCCTCTATGTCTCCTTCTTCGTTCCTGTCCTTCTCTACTTCCTTGTTCTTATTATCTCACCTTAAATCTAATTGATCTTGTTGTCATACCTTTCCCCACCCCCCCTTTTCCTGCTACTTATTTATTTCTCTGCCTTCTCTCCTCTCCATTTATCCCCCTCTTCTTACACATTCTTCCTCCTCCCCTTCTACTCTTTCTACCTCTTCACTTTATCTCTCCTGCCTTCCACATATTTTCTCTCTTTCGCCTCTCCATCCATTTACCTCTCCCTTTATCTCTCTCCCACCCTTCTCCTTCCCCCATTCCTTACACCCCACCCATTCACCTTATCTTTCTTCTTTCCTACTAATTTCTCCCTCTGTCCCTCCCTACCCTTTCTTCCCTCTCCCACCTCCCCACCCTTCTCTGTCGACCCTCCTTACCTTTTCTTACATGCCTCCTTGTCTCCCCCTCCCTCTGACCCATCCCCCTATCTTTCTCCTCCTTCCCCTCTCTCCCCCCTCTTCTTCCCCCTCCTCCTCTCCCCTCCAGATTCCAAGCAGAATGGCGATGCGGCCAATGCAGCCCTGGCTAATGAAGACTGCCCCACCATAGACATGGTGCTTGGGGAGGAGAGGAGTCCTGCTGCTGGGGGTCTGGGCACCGGCGGGAGCCGTGAGCGCTATCCCCATGACCGCGCCTGCTTCCTCCTCAGTACCGGAGAGTTCCGTGCTACAGACGGCAACGTGAGGAAAGGTATGCCCAGGACAGGGTCAGGGCCGGGGTCAGAGTCAGGGGCTGCGCTCCGCCATACCCAAGGGTTCAGTAGCTCGACACTCAGCAGCTCAACACTCACTGTGTGCTCATGACACTCCCATACACACATATATACACACACACCAAACGCGTACAGAACTATACACTTCAGAGCTGGTTCAAGTACCTTAGGTCAAATACTTTCATTAAACTTAACAGTATTTGAGGTGCGTTTGATTCAGCTTTTTGTTTGCTTTTGGAACTATTCCATTGGTTCCATCGTACCAGGCAAATGTAATCAAGTGCATCTCTTGGAATTATTTGACTTCCAATTCACACATACATAAACACACACACACACACTACGGAAACACTAGGTATTGCCCTACCACCTCTCCCCTGACCCCTCCCCCTTCTCATATTTCTCATAACCAATCATTTTAACTGACAGTCACAGACCCGCCCACAATATCCACAGGCTGTTTTGAGTCTCACGCTCCAGACATTCCTATATGAACTGGGTTATGACACATTATGGCATAAGTGAAATATCAATGGATTGATATTTTGTTGGACCAGTTCCCACATGCTGTATTCAATTACATTGGCACCCCACGTCTACTACTGTATATGTAAATGTGCTGTGGTGCTTTCTAATGCCGTTCTGGACACGAGTTGTAAATTATCATATAGGTATTATTGCCTGAGTTTGGTACATATCAGTACATATCAATAGTGCTCCATTGTAGCTCAGTTGGTTGAGCATGGTGCTTGCAATGCCTGTATAGTGGGTTCAACCACCCATATGTAAAATTAATGCACACATGACTGTATGTCACTTTGGATAAAAACATCTGCTAAATGGCATTTATTATTATTATTAATTATATTGTTTTTCGACATACATGCACTTACAGGTACTCTATTTCAACCCACCGGTTTAGCTCTGCTTTTTCTTTCTTCAGCTTTAATGCACATTTTCACAGCCTGTTCTGAAATGAGATCTGTACGGAACGATCGCTGACTGAATAGCTATCACACTGCATCTGGCTGTCAATCTGTCTTCTACTGCCTGTAGTCATGCTATCTATCTATCTACACTATATATACAAAAGTATGTGGACACCCATTCAAATGAGTGGATTTGCCTATTTAATAAGTCACACACATTGCTGACAGGTGTATAAAATCGAGCACACAGCCATGCAATCGCCATAGACAAACATTGGCAGTAGACTGTTCTTAATGAAGAGCTCAGTGACTTTCAATGTGGCACAGTCATAGGATGCCACCTTTCCAACAAGTCAGATCGTCAAATTTCTGCCCTGCTAGAGTTGCCTGGTCAACTGTAAGTGCTGTTATTGTGCAGTGGAAACTAGGAGCAAGTGGTAGGCCACACAAGCTCACAGAATGAGACTGCACAGTGCTAAAGAGCATAGCACATAAAAATAGTCTGTCCTCAGTTGCAACACTCACTACGGAGTTCCAAACTGCCTCTGGAAGCAACGTCAGCACAAGAACTGTTCATTAGGAGCTTCATGAAATGGGTTTCCATGGCCGAGCAGCCGCACACAGGCCTAAGATCACCATGCCAATGCCAAGCGTCGGCTGGAGTGGTGTAAAGCTAGGCATCATTTGACTCTGGAGCAGTGGAAACTCGTTCTCTGGCAGAGGGGCTACCTGCCCATATGCTTAGGAATAATGGTCTGGGGCTGGGGCTGTTTTTCATGGTTCGGGCTAGGCCGCTTCGTTCCAGTGAAGGGAATTCTTAACACTACCCCATACAATGACATTGTAGACGATTCTGTGCTTCCAACTTTGTGTCAGCAGTTTGGGGAAGGCCATTTCCTGTTGCAGCATGACAATGCCCCTGTGCACAAAGTGAGGTCCATACAGAAATCGTTTGTCGAGATCAGTGTGGAAGAACTTGACTGACCTGCACAGAGCCCTGACCTCAACCCCATCGAACACCTTTGGGATGAATTGGAACGCAGGCTGCGAGCCAGGCCTAGTTGCTCAGCATCAGTACTCGACCTCGCTGTGGCTGAATGGAAGCAAGTCCCCACAACAATGTTCCAACATCTAGTGGAAAGCCTTCCCAGAAGAGTGGAGGCTGTCCTAGCAGAAAATGGGGGACCAACTCCATATTAATGCCCATAAATGTTGGTATGATATGTTCGAAGAGTAGGTGTCCACATACTTTTGGTCATGTAGTATTTATCTGTATCTATCATCTATCTATCTGTATTGTGGCTCTCATTCTGGCTCTCATTTATTGGTCATGCTTTCTTCCTCTTTGTCTCTCTCTCTCCTCTCCACACCCTGTCTGCTTGCCATCGCTCCACCCATCCATTCATCCTCCTCTCCCCTCCTCTCCCCTGCCCTCCATTTCTCCATGCTTTCTCACTGGACATCTTTTTTATTTACCTTGTACCTCTCACCTGCTTCTTCTTTCACCTGACATCCCCATGGTTCTACCTCCAACAATTCAACCCCTTCCACCTGCCATTTTGAACCTCAACCTAAAACTAACCCCCCGCCCGGCCTGCCCCCGACGTCCCCGATCCCAAATACACTCCTCTACAAACCCCACTCCAACACTCCCCTCACAACAAACACCAGACGCTGCAGCGGCCAGCCCGGCATCCCCTCCAGGAGAGGAGTGGTTCAAGCCGGAGGGGCCTCTGCTACAGCAGGACCTCAATGCAAAGTCAGCCTCCTGGATCAAACCATAGCAAATCAGAGGTAACACAAAAGACACATACAGAAGTTTGGTTGAAAGAACAATGAGCAAACACACAGTAACACAGTAACATGGCAAGCGTGTGCATGCCCACACATCCGCGCACACAAACCACAGCAAAGTACACACACACATGAAGTAACATGCCCCCCCACACACACACACACACACACACACACTCAAAAGGTTGTATGTTTAAGAATGCATGACAGTTAATTGCTTCTTCCTTTAAAGCTTTAAGGTTTGGTTCAGCATTTTCATGGTATATTATGGTGCTAAGTGTAGGGTGGGAGGGTAAATGTATGTGTGTTCGTGCTCGGGTCTGCGCGTGCGTATGTGTTTGTGTTCGTGCGGGGTGCGTATGTGTGTGAGTGTGTGTTCATGCGCAGGTGCATGTGTGCATGTTTGTGTGTATGCATACATTAATTATTGGCACCCTGGGTGAATACTGTATGAACTCAAGAAGGCAGTGAAAAAATGTAATTGTTGTTTATCAGCTTGATCTTCCACTCAAAATATATGAATCGGACCTTTTAATTGAGTTCAAATTGATCAAAGAAAAACAAATGGTCATCAATAAGTAAATATTTTATTAATAAACATGCATGTCACAATTATTGGCTCCCCTGCATTTAGTACTTGGTGCACCCTCCCATTGCCAAGATAACAGCTCTGAGTGTCACGTTCGTTGTAATGAGCGGACCAAGGCGCAGCGTGCATAGAGTTCCACATGTTTATTAAAATGAAACTCGCCAACAAAAACAGCAAACGAGATGTAACGACTGGAGTGCTCACAGGCACTACACAAAAACAAAATCCCACAAACTAAAAGTGGAAAAAAGGCTGCCTAAGTATGATCCCCAATCAGAGACAACGATAGACAGCTGCCTCTGATTGGGAACCATACCCGGTCAACAAAGAAATAGAAAAACTAGAATGCCCACCCAAATCACACCCCGACCTAACCAAATAGAGAAATAAAAAGGCTCTCTAAGGTCAGGGCGTGGCACTGAGACATCTCCTATAATGTTTGATGAGGTGTGAAAACACATAGGAAGGGATTTGAGACTATTCCTCCATACAGAAACTCTCCAGATCCTTCAGGGTCCTTGGTCCTCGCTTGTGGGCTCTCCTCTTCAGCTCACCCCACAGGTTTTCAATGGGGTTTAGGTCAGGGGACTGGGATGGCCCTTGCAAAAGCTTGATTCTGTGGTCAGTGAACCATTTTAGTGTGGATTCAGAGGTATGCTTTGGATCGTTGTCCTGCCGGATGACCCCGTTTTAGCCTCCTGGTAGAGGCAGACAGGTTTTGGCCTAAAATATTCTGGTGCTTGATGGAGTCCATGATGCCATGTATCCTAACAAGGTTCCCAGGGTCTTTGGAAGTAAAACATCCCCACAACATCATAGATATATAGCAAATATAGCAAACTCTAGGCACTTACGTTTGTAGTTTGGTGACAGCAGAGGCGGCAACCCTTCCAAATAACTTGTTGGCATAGAGGTGGCATCTAATTGTAGTTTTGGAGAGTTGGTGTCCCCAAGATGTAGCCAACTTTGGCAATTCTCCAACTGTGATCATTGGAGATTTTTTTGCCTCTTGAACGGTCCTTCTCACTCTGTGTGGGGTCAAAATAAACTTGCGTCCTCTTCCAAGCAGGACAGTTCACTGCATCAGTTGTTTTTCATTTCTTAATTATTGCCCTAATAGTGGAAATGTGTATTATCAGGGTTGTAGCTATCATTTTATAGCCATTGCCAGATTTGTGAAGGTCAACAACTTTTTAAAATGTATTTAAAAAAATCTCATTTCATTTGTGTGTTCTCTGGCCTTTCCCATGTTGATGGATGACTAAGGGAGTTTAGCTGGTGTGTCGCCATCCCAGTGAAATAGGAAGTCATGGAAGGACCACTTAAGAGTTCCCAAAGAGTCAGATGAACTTTAAAAAGTAAAATCTTAATCGGAATATTCCTTACATTAATTAGATTTTGTTCCTAAGAATTTCTAGGGGTGCCAATAATTGTGACAAGCATGTTTTTGAATAAAATTATTATTTCTTGATTAATTTTTATTATTATTTTTAAATGTAAAAAAAAAAAAAAATCAATTACAGGTCAGATTCATATATTTTGAGTGTAAAATAAAGCTGATAAACAATGACATTTTTTCACAGTCTTTTTTCTTCATATTTGCCTAGGGTGACAATCATTCAGGAGGGCAGTGTACATCAACGTATGTTTGGAAATGTTTGTGTTTACCCACATTTAACACAGTTCAACCCCAACTATGGCTTAGCCTTTGATCAATTTCATTCAGTTCAACTTCTGCACTTAACCTTACATTACACACACAGACAGACGCACAACCTTTAACCTCCATTTCTGCCCTCCGGATGACCCCAAACCCCCTCTCAGTTCCTGCAGACCAGTGTAGTCCTCTCTCTCTATCCCCCACTCTCTATTCTCTCTCTCTTCTCTCGCTCTTACTCAACCTTTTCTCTCTCTCTCTCACCACCAAAACGCCACAACCGTTTTCCACTGAGGGGTCAGAGAATGTGCCCTGAGCGAATGGGGCCGATTAGACCTACATGACTCATTGGATCCAATAGAGGAAGAAAGAGAGGAAGAGAGGAGCCGGGCTTAATTGTGCAATGGGAGGCTAAATGGCGTTATGTAACGTGATGTGAGCGATATGATGGCCACCCCCACCTCCCCCTCCTCATCTCTTCCCTCCCTCCATCCTTCCTTCCCTCCTTCCCAGAGACCTCGCCTGCAATCTCAGCCCAGGCCTCCATTCAAATTCACCCTCTCAGAACTCCTCCACACACACAACACACAGGATTTCTCACCACATGTACTTGTAGCCTACCCCTCGACTCCCGGTCTTAGAGCCCTGTTACACACCATAAACTGAGCCCTTCATGACCCATTTGACCAATTAAACCACTACGCAACGCTACCAACATAACACAAGATTCTGATCGGGAGTCTGTGGTTGTGAATGAGCTACGGTACATGTGTTTGGCTGTGGATGTCCCTCTGTCCATCGGTTAGCGCTGTGTGTGCGCTTGCGTGTATATATGTGTGTATGTGTGTGTGTCGGCTGCGATGCTAGCTCTCTGTTCTCTGCAATGAGTGTGTGCGTTTGTGAGTATGTGTGTTAGGACCACCATGGAGAGGAGGGTGGGGTTGTGAGGGGGGCCATGTCTTCTGACCTGTCTGTTGTTGTTGTCTCCCTCCTCAGGTTGTGTCGTGTCATGCGTTTGTATGTCGGCTCTTGTTGCTCTGTGTTACACTTGTCCGTCTGTCTGTCACACTTGTCCGTCTGTCTGTCACTGTCCTCTCCCCGGTCTCTGTCCCTCCCTCTGTCCGTCCGTCTGTCCGTGGTGTGTCCTGTGTTTTCCTTTGTGCTCCCTTTGTTTTTGTTGTCGTTTTTGTTTTGTGTTGCCGTGTCCTCTTCTCACTCCTGTGGCTCTTTACTCTGGTGTCTCCTCTCACCTTACTCAGAGACACCAGTACAACTGCCATGTTTAGCAGTGTACAACCAGTCACACAAACAATACACAAATCCAAGATACTGTATAATCCATACACAATTGGAGAATTCTGAGAGAAAAAACTGTGACTCATTTAAATCCAGATGATTAAACCAAATCAGTGTTAACATGTTTGTGTCTATATAAACTGGTAAACTGGTAAAGGCCACTGGTGTGTTATGGTTCATTTCTTGAAGTGAAAGCTGGTTACTTCTCTCTCTTTCTGGAATTGCCCTCCACTCTGAGGTGACCAAAACATTGTTTCATCACAGTACCAGGGGGGTGCCCAGGCCCTATGTGCTAGTCCAGAGTCAGTCCTCTCCATTCTCCTTTACAACCCTAAACCAAGACTGACTCTGGATCAGATCTTATGCCTGCTCCCTTATCACCACAAATGTCCCTATACGAGTGGCATTGACTCAAGCTGATGTAGTCTATACAGCAGTAGACCTATAAATGTTAGTGGCTGGAGTGGGGGATGCATTTGGCTGTGCTGAAACACTGTTCACAAGTTTTTATTTTTTTATTATTATTATATATTTTTTTAACCTTTATTTAACTAGGCAAGTGTGTTAAGAACAAATTCTTATTTTCAATGACGGCCTAGGAACAGTGGGTTAACTGCCTGTTCAGGGGCAGAACAACAGATTTGTACCCTGTCAGCTCGGGGGTTTGAACTTGCAACCTTCCGGTTACTAGTCCAACGCTCTAACCACTAGGCTATCCTGCCGCCCCATCTGGTGCTTTTTAAGGTGTGCTTCAGTCTTTTAGTGGGAGAGCACTGAGGCCAGGCTAGATCAAAGTATATAGGTCTAGTCTAGATACTGTACACACTTTGGGAATGAATGGCTTACCGGCACTGGGCAGGTGTATAGCGCACCCCTCCACACACACAGTGTTACACACAGACAGACTGGCAGACAGACAGACTGGCAGACTGGCAGACAGACAGACAGACTGGCAACACAATGGTGTTCTGTCTCTCTCTTCCCCTCTCCCTATTTCTCTCTCTGCTTCTCACTCTCCCTCTCCCTCTTTGTCTCTTTGCCACTTTGTACCCCCCTCTCCCCCTCCCTTTCTCCCCTGGAGGTCTATATAGCTGGGTATGTGCTGAAGTGAGGTTAAAACTGCAGATCAAAGACAAAGATAATATTGCACTTATATTGCTAATATTGACCATTGAACAACAGCTAATCTAAAAAAAATGATGCTGTACATGACAATACGCGCTCGACCCCCCTCGATCTAAACCAATAGGATGTCTTTTAGAATCAGCAGGTGAAAATACTGTATGCAAAATCAGGCAGGCACGTTTATGCATAATGTCAACAAATAGACTTGGATATACTTTTTATTTAACCTTTATTTAACTAGGCAAGTCAGTTAAGAACAAATTCTTATTTACAATGACGGCCTACCAAAAGGCAAAAGGCCTCCTGCGGGGACGGGGGCTGGGTATAAAAATACAAAAAACAAGTAACAAATATAGGACAGAACGCACATCACGTCAAGAGAGACAACACTACATAAAGAGAGACCTAAGACCACAACATAGCAAGGCAGCAACACATGACAACACAGCATGGTACGTAGCAACACTATACATGACAACAACATGGTAGCAACACAACATGGTAGCAGTATAAAACATGGTACAAACATTATTGGGCTCAGACAACAGCACAAAGGGCAAGAAGGTACAGACAACAATACATCACGCAAAGCAGCCACAACTGTCATTAAGAGTGTCCATGTGAGTCTTTGAATGAAGAGATTGAGATAAAACTGTCCAGTTTGAGTGTTTGTTGTAGTTCGTTCCAGTCGCTAGCTGCAGTGAACTGAAAAGTGGAGCTACACAGGGATGTGTGCTCTTTGGGGACCTTTAACAGAATGTGACTGGCAGAACGGGTGTTGTATGTGGAGGATGAGGGCTGCAGTAGATATCTCAGATAGGCGGGAATGAGGACTAAGAAGGTTTAATAAATAAGCATCAACCAGTGGGATTTACGACGGGTATATAGAGATGACCAGTTTACAGAGGAGTATAGAGTGCAGTGATGTGTCCTATAAGGAGCATTGGTGGCAAATCTGATGGCCGAATGGTAAAGAACATCTAGCCGCTCGAGAACACCCTTACCTGCCAATCTATAAATTACGTCTCCGTAATCTAGCATGGGTAGGATGGTCATCTGAATCAGGGTTAGTTTGGCAGCTGGGGTGAAAGAGGAGCGATTATGATAGAGGTACCAAGTCTAAATGTAACTTTAGCCTGCAGCTTTGATATGTGCTGAGAGAAGGACAGTGTACCGTCTAGCCATACTCCCAAGTAAGTACTTGTATGAGGTGACTACCTTAAGCTCTAAACCCTCAGAGGTAGTAATCACACCTGTGGGGAGTGGTGCATTCTTCTTACCAAACCACATGACCTTTGTTTTGGAGGTGTTCAGAACAAGGTTAAGGGTAGAGAAAGCTTGTTGGACACTAAGAAAGCTTTGTTGTAGAGTTTTTAACACAAAATCCGGGGAGGGGCCAACTGAGTATAAGACTGTATCATCTGCATATAAATGGATGAGAGAGCTTTCTACTGCCGGAGCTATGTTGTTGATGTAAATTTGAGAAGAGTGTGGGGCCTAGGATCAAGCCTTAGTATACTCCCTTGATGACAGGCAGTGGCTGAGACAGTAGATTTTCTGACTTTATACACTGCACAGAGGTAGTTAGCAAACCAGGCCAAAGACTCCTCAGAGACACCAATACTCCTTAGCCGGCCCACATTAATGGAATGGTCTACCGTATCAAAAGCTTTGACCAAGTCAATAACAATAGCAGCACAACATTGTTTAGAATCAAGGGCAATGGTGACATCACTGACGACCTTTAAGGTTGCAGTGACCGATCCATAACCTGAGCGGAAACCAGATTGCATACCAGAGAGAATATAGACAGCAAGAAAGCCAGTCAGTTGATTATTGACAAGTTTTTCCAACACTTTTGATAAACAGGGCAAAATAGAAATAGGCCTATAACAGTTAGGATCAGCTTGATCTCCCCTTTAAATAAGCAATGGGAACCTCCCCAGAAAGGAGAGAGAGGTTAAAAAGGTTGGAGATAGGCTTGGCGATGAGTCAAATAGGAATCCTGACTTAATGAAGTGGTGATTAAAGAGTTCAGCCATGTGCTTCTTGTCAGTAACAACCACATCATCAACTTTAAGGGACATGGGCAGCTGTGAAGAGGAGGGTTTATTCTCTAGGTCTTTAACCGTTTTCCAGAATTTATTGGGGTTAGACCCACAGAGAGAGAACTGCTCCTGAAGTAACTAACTTTGGCCTTCCGGATAGCCTGAGTGCACTTATTTCTCATTTGCCTGAACGAGAGCCAGTCAGCTTGAGTAAGCGTGGGCTGAGCCTTTAGCCACATGCAATTCTTGAGGTGGAGTAACTCTGCAAGATCACTGTCGAACCAGGGGCTGATCCTTTTTTGAATTCTCATTTTCTTTATGGGGGGCGTTTGTTAGTAATACTACTGAAAATATAAAAAAAGAAGGTCCAAGCATATTCGACTGAGGGGATCAAGCTGATTCTATACCATTTTATAGAGGCCAGTTCATGAAGGAAGGCTTGCTCATTAAAGATTTTTAGCAAGCGTCTATGACAAATCAGGACAGGTCGTTTCACTGAGCAGCTATTGCGAACACAGGCTGTAAAACAGCGATCACTAACGTCATTACAGAAAACACTAGACTGATGCCTGTCAGGATTATTTATGAGGATAACATCAAGAATAGTAGCCTTTTCTGGGTGTTTGGAGTCATACTTTGTGGGATTGGTAATAATCTGAGAAAGATTTAGGGAGTCCCATTGCTTTAGGACTTGGTCAGATGGTTTAAGCATGTCCCAGTTTAGGTCACCTAGCAGTACAAATTCAGACTAAGTGTAAGGGGCCAGGAGAGAGTTTAGGGTACAGGCCGGTGCTGATGGAGGACGGTAGCACCCAGCGACAGTCAACAAAGAGCTATTTGAAAGTTTAATACTTAAAACCAGCAAATCGAATTGTTTGGGGACAGACTTGGTGGAGACAATCGAGCACTGAAGGTGTTCCTTGGTAAAGATTGCCCCTCCCCCAGCTTTGGAAGATCTGTCTTGCCGAAAAAGGTTATAACCAGAAAGGTTAACATCAGAATTCAAAACTCTTCCTTAGCCACGTCTCAGTAATGACCAACACATCTGGATTGGAGCTTTGAACCCACAGTTTCAATTGATCCATTTTAGGTAATAAGCTTCTAGTGTTAACGTGCAGAAGACACAGGCTTTTACGGGAGCAGAAATCAGTGAAGCAGATATCAGAGCACAAGTCAGAATTGGGGCTAGCTACAGTGCCTTGCGAAAGTATTCGGCCCCCTTGAACTTTGCGACCTTTTGCCACATTTCAGGCTTCAAACATAAAGATATAAAACTGTATTTTTTTGTGAAGAATCAACAACAAGTGGGACACAATCATGAGGTGGAACGACATTTATTGGATATTTCAAACTTTTTTAACAAATCAAAAACTGAAAAATTGGGCGTGCAAAATTATTCAGCCCCTTTACTTTCAGTGCAGCAAACTCTCTCCAGAAGTTCAGTGAGGATCTCTGAATGATCCAATGTTGACCTAAATGACTAATGATGATAAATACAATCTACCTGTGTGTAATCAAGTCTCTGTATAAATGCACCTGCACTGTGATAGTCTCAGAGGTCCGTTAAAAGCGCAGAGAGCATCATGAAGAACAAGGAACACACCAGGCAGGTCCGAGACATTTAAACGTGTTAACCCTCGCAAGGCTGCAGGCCCAGACGGCATCCCCAGCCGCGCCCTCAGAGCATGCGCAGACCAGCTGGCCGGTGTGTTTACGGACATATTCAATCAATCCCTATACCAGTCTGCTGTTCCCACATGCTTCAAGAGGGCCACCATTGTTCCTGTTCCCAAGAAAGCTAAGGTAACTGAGCTAAACGACTACCGCCCGTAGCACTCACATCCGTCATCATGAAGTGCTTTGAGAGACTAGTCAAGGACCATATCACCTCCACCCTACCTGACACCCTAGACCCACTCCAATTTGCTTACCGCCCAAATAGGTCCACAGACGATGCAATCTCAACCACACTGCACACTGCCCTAACCCATCTGGACAAGAGGAATACCTATGTGAGAATGCTGTTCATTGACTACAGCTCGGCATTCAACACCATAGTACCCTCCAAGCTCGTCATCAAGCTCGAGACCCTGGGTCTCGACCCCGCCCTGTGCAACTGGGTACTGGACTTCCTGACGGGCCGCTCCCAGGTGGTGAGGGTAGGCAACAACATCTCCCCGCTGATCCTCAACACTGGGGCCCCACAAGGGTGCGTTCTGAGCCCTCTCCTGTACTCCCTGTTCACCCACGACTGCGTGGCCACGCACGCCTCCAACTCAATCATCAAGTTTGCGGACGACACAACAGTGGTAGGCTTGATTACCAACAACGACGAGACGGCCTACAGGGAGGAGGTGAGGGCCCTCGGAGTGTGGTGTCAGGAAAATAACCTCACACTCAACGTCAACAAAACTAAGGAGATGATTGTGGACTTCAGGAAACAGCAGAGGGAACACCCCCCTATCCACATCGATGGAACAGTAGTGGAGAGGGTAGCAAGTTTTAAGTTCCTTGGCATACACATCACAGACAAACTGAATTGGTCCACTCACACAGACAGCATCGTGAAGAAGGCGCAGCAGCGCCTCTTCAACCTCAGGAGGCTGAAGAAATTCGGCTCGTCACCAAAAGCACTCACAAACTTCTACAGATGCACAATCGAGAGCATCCTGGCGGGCTGTATCACCGCCTGGTACGGCAACTGCTCCGCCCTCAACCGTAAGGCTCTCCAGAGGGTAGTGAGGTCTGCACAACGCATCACCGGGGGCAAACTACCTGCCCTCCAGGACACCTACACCACCCGATGTTACAGGAAGGCCATAAAGATCATCAAGGACATCAACCACCCGAGCCACTGCCTGTTCACCCCGCTATCATCCAGAAGGCGAGGTCAAAGCTGGGACCGAGAGACTGAAAAACAGCTTCTATCTCAAGGCCACCAGACTGTTAAACAGCCACCACTAACATTGAGTGGCTGCTGCCAACACACTGACACTGACACTGACTGAACTCCAGCCACTTTAATAATGGGAATTGATGGGAAATGATGTAAATATATCACTAGCCACTTTAAACAATGCTACCTTATATAATGTTTACATACCCTACATTATTCATCTCATATGCATACGTATATACTGTACTCTATATCATCGACTGCATCCTTATGTAATACATGTATCACTATCCACTTTAACTATGCCACTTTGTTTACATACTCATCTCAGATGTATATACTGTACTCGATATCAGCTACTGTGTCTTGCCTATGCTGCTCTGTACCATCACTCATTCATATATCCTTATGTACATATTCTTTATCCCCTTACACTGTGTATTAGACAGTAGTTTTGGAATTGTTAGTTAGATTACTTGTTGGTTATTACTGCATTGTCGGAACTAGAAGCACAAGCATTTCGCTACACTCGCATTAACATCTGCTAACCATGTGTATGTGACAAATAAAATTTGATTTGATTTGAGATACTGTTGTGAAGAAGTTTAAAGCCGGATTTGGATACAAAAAGATTTCCCAAGCTTTAAACATCCCAAGGAGCACTGTGCAAGCGATAATATTGAAATGGAAGGAGTATCAGACCACTGCAAATCTACCAAGACCTGGCCGACCCTCTAAACCTTCAGCTCATACAAGGAGAAGACTGATCAGAGATGCAGCCAAGAGGCCCATGATCACTCTGGATGAACTGCAGAGATCTACAGCTGAGGTGGGAGACTCTGTCCATAGGACAACAATCAGTCGTATATTGCACAAATCTGGCCTTTATGGAAGAGTGGCAAGAAGAAAGCCATTTCTTAAAGATATCCATAAAAAGTGTCGTTTAAAGTTTGCCACAAGCCACCTGGGAGACACACCAAACATGCTCTGGTCAGATGAAACCAAAATTGAACTTTTTGGCAACAATGCAAAACGTTATGTTTGGCGTAAAAGCAACACAGCTCATCACCCTGAACACACCATCCCCACTGTCAAACATGGTGGTGGCAGCATCATGGTTTGGGCCTGCTTTTCTTCAGCAGGGACAGGGAAGATGGTTCAAATTGATGGGAAGATGGATGGAGCCAAATACAGGACCATTCTGGAAGAGAACCTGATGGAGTCTGCAAAAGACCTGAGACTGGGACGGAGATTTGTCTTCCAACAAGACAATGATCCAAAACATAAAGCAAAATTTACAATGGAATGGTTCAAAAATAAACATATCCAGGTGTTAGAATGGCCAAGTCAAAGTCCAGACCTGAATCCAATCGAGAATCTGTGGAAAGAACTGAAAGCTGCTGTTCACAAATGCTCTCCATCCAACCTCACTGAGCTCGAGCTGTTTTGCAAGGAGGAATGGGAAAAAATTTCAGTCTCTCGATGTGCAAAACTGATAGAGACATACCCCAAGCGACTTACAGCTGTAATCGCAGCAAAAGGTGGCGCTACAAAGTATTAACTTAAGGGGGCTGAATAATTTTGCACGCCCAATTTTTCAGTTTTTGATTTGTTAAAAAAGTTTGAAATATCCAATAAATGTCGTTCCACTTCATGATTGTGTCCCACTTGTTGTTGATTCTTCACAAAAAAATACAGTTTTATATCTTTATGTTTGAAGCCTGAAATGTGGCAAAAGGTCGCAAAGTTCAAGGGGGCCGAATACTTTCGCAAGGCACTGTACATGCACATTTCCAGATATCATCAACAGTAATACAATCAAGGCACAGCATAGGACAGGGAGAGCTCTGCAGTGCTGATTTATGACATCTGAATGTGCATCAGATGGCAACAAGATCATATTGTACAGCAATTTCATCAGGTAACGTGAATACAAAGCCAGCGAGAGGTGGTTTGAATGGGATGCGAGGCCAAATGTCTGTGTAACCAATAGAGATTAAGAGTCCAGAGTGTGGGAACAAACATTGTTCGTAGTCAACAAAGCATGCAGGAGTCATGAGGCAATTAGCAAAATGCACAATCATTTAAAAAAAAAAATAGACAACGACATGGGGTTAGCCATTGTGAGTTACCTGTACCAGACAGGGGGAGACTGTAAACCGATCGCATGTGACAGTGACATAGAGTCTGCATTATGTCAACAAATAGACTGGGATATACTGCATGTGACAGTGAGTCCTGGAGTGTGTGTGTTATTTATTGTCATATCTCGGTCATTGACGCCAACATGGAATAATTTCTACTGTATATACTCTGGTCATCCTGTGTATATACAGAACATATATGTGTAACATACATCTAAGGGCTATGTTCAGTGTAGCAGTGTCAGTACGTCGAATATTCCCATAATAGTGAGCTAACCCTTTTCACATCAGGGAATATTTCTCTGTCTGTCCTGTCCTTCCCCCTCTCTCTTTCTCTCCATTTTACTATTTTTTCTCCATTTTATATATATTTTTCCACCCTTTCCCCCTCTCTCTCTCTCTCTCTCTTTCTCCCTCAATCTCTCTTTTCTGCCCTCCCTCCCTCTTTCTCACTCTCTCTTTTTCTCTCTTTTCCGCCCCCATTCTCTCTCTTTCATCTCTTTCTTTCTCTCTTTTTCTCTCTCCGTCATTGGCCACTATCAAGGTACATGCAATATGCATGAGGAAAAGAACAGTAGGATTAGATTCTTCAGGAGGAGATCTAGTAGGTTCATTCATTCATCTATAGCGCCCCTCTCCCTCTCCCCATCGTAAGTAATGTGTGTTCAGCATGTGTGTTCATATATGTGTCCATGTGACATAGCAGAGAGCTGGCCATCTAGGCCCCAGTGTGGTTTCTTATGAATCAACTCAATGTTCTTTGGGGATATGGTGTTTGTGTGTTAAAACGTGGTTCAGTTTTTCATGCTATGTCTGATACATACAGATGTTCTACTGTATGTATGGTTACTGTGTCAATTGTGTTGTTTTCCGTCATACATCCATAAATGTGAAAAATGTGTTTCAAATATTGCCCCAGGTGATTACAAATCTACATGTTGTTTCGTAATGTGACATAACAATAATCAGCCAATGCAAATATATCATCATTTATATATAATACTAAAAAAGTGGGAAAGTAATAAGAAACATGTATGCAAATTAAATCTATACATTTAAATTTACTATACTTTGGCAGTTTAAAACCATGTATAGTACAGTTGAAATCGGAAGTTTACTTACCAAATACATTTAAACTCAGTTTTTCACAATTCCTGACATTTAATCCTAGTAAAAATTCCCCGTCTTAGGTCAGTTAGGATCACCACTTTATTTTAAGAATGTGAAATGTCAGAATAATAGTAGAGATAATCATTTATTTCAGATATGATTTCTTTCATCACATTCCCAGTGGGTCAGAAGCGTGCTCGCACACACTTTTTTCAGTTCTGCCCACAAATGTTCTATAGGATTGAGGTCAGGGCTTTGTGATGGCCACTCCCAATACCTTGACTTCGTTGTCGTTAAGTCATTTTGCCACAACTTTGGAAGTATGCTTGGGGTCATTGTCCATTTGGAAGACCCATTTGCGACCAAGCTTTAACTTCCTGACTGATGTCTTGAGATGTTGCTTCAATATATCCACATCATTTTCCTACCTCATGATGCCATCTATTTTGTGAAGTGCACCAGTCCCTTCTGCAGCAAAACACCCCCACAACATGATGCTACCACCTCCGTGCTTCACGGTTGGGATGCTGTTCTTTGGCTTGCAAGCCTCCCCCTTTTTCCTCCAAACATAAAAATGGTCATTATGGTTCTATTTCTGTTTCATCAGACCAGAGGACATTTCTCCAAAAAGTACATTCTTTGTCCCCATGTGCAGTTGCAAACCGCACTCTGGCTTTTTTTATGGCAGTTTTGGAGCAGTGGGTTCTTCCTTGTTGAGCGGCCTTTCAGGTTATGTCGATATAGGACTCGTTTTACTGTGGATATAGATATTTTGTACCTGTTTCCTCCAGCATCTTCACAAGGTCCTTTGCTGTTGTTCTGGGATTGATTTGCACTTTTCGCACCAAAGTACGTTCGTCTCTAGGAGACAGAACACGTCTCCTTCCTGAGTGGTATGACGGCTGCGTGGTCCCATTGTGTTTATACTTTTGTTTGTACAGATGAACGTGGTACCTTCAGGTGTTTGGAAATTGCTCTCAAGGATGAACCGGACTTGTGAATGTCTACAATTTTTTTCTGAGGTCTTGGCTGATATCTTTAGATTTTCCAATGATGTCAAGCAAAGAGGCACTGAGTTGGAAGGTAGGCCTTGAAATACATCCACAGGTACACCTCCAATTGACTCAAATGATGTCAATTAGCCTATCAGAAGCTTCTAAAGCCATGACATCATTTTCTGGAATTTTCAAGCTGTTTAAAGGCACAGTCAATTTAGTGTATGTTAACTTCTGACCCACTGGAATTGTGATACAGTGAACTTTAAGTGAAGTAATCTGTCTGTAAATAATTGTTGGAAAAATGACTTGTGTCATGCACAAAGTAGATGTCCTAACCGACTTGCCAAAACTATAGTTTGTTAACAAGAAATTTGTTGAGTGGTTGAAAACTTAGATTTAATAACTCCAACCTAAGTGTTTGTAATCTTCCGACTTCTGTTGTATATTCATGTATTTAAGCTGCTTTTATTTAATGCCACAGTGAATATACAGTGATAGATACTACAGTGATATCACAGTAATATTACAGTGATATATTACTACAGTGATACCACAGTGATACTACACTAATACCACAGTGATACGATACTACAGTGGTATTGTACCACAGTGATACTACAGTGATACTACTATAGTGATAGTACAGTTGTATTACAGTGATACTACACTGATACTACAGTTGTACTACAGTAATTCTACAGCACACATATTATTGAACTATATTGCTACAAAGGTATTTACTGCACAATACTGGTGTATATAGCCTATACAGTATCTGACATCAACTACCTGAGCATGCATATTTATTTACATCCACTACCAACGATCCAAACACTAGATATAATACAAAAAGGCTGCCATAACAAAGTATATAACAACTCTGATATTGGAAACCTTATCTACATGTAGATTTGCGCTGGGGGAAATATTTGTCCCCTTGTTTTCCTCCCTCACTCCCCTCTTCCCCCTCCCCTCCCCCTCTCAGACTAACTTCCATGTTCCGTTCCATCCCATCCCCAGGACATCCCCAGTCATTGCACCTGCGTAGCATAACTAAAGTTTGACCTGAGGTACGTACAACCGACTAGCTTCCTGCCCTCCTCCTCTGTAACACTATCAAGCTGACCCAAACCATGCTGTGCTGGCTCAGATTACCTCTTTTCACATTGTCCATTCCAGCAGAGTTCCAGCAACTGTAGTGGATGCGTAACCACTAACCAGGCCAGCGCAGTACAGCTTGGTTGGACTCGGCTCTGTTTGGCTCGGTAGTGTGAAAAGGGTATAGGAGGAACAAGCTGGTATGTCACGGCTTTGGCAGGAACAGTGCTGCATTCTGCTGCATTAAACAACCAGGCTTTGCTGTAAAGCCATGTAGAATGGCGTGAATGTGTTCAACCTGATATATGTAAGGATGTAATGCAAGAATGGAGTAGAATTACATACATTAGCTTTTACAAATCTAAAAGTGAATTCAAGTAGATTTTTTTTAATACTCTAAGATTTAATAGCATTGATAATCTTTGATAGTGATGCACAATGCATGTTTTACAACAAGAAATCTTTGGCAATGCATATAGATCACATACTAGCGGGCCAGTTTTAAATCATCTTGTTTTATGGCGTGCGCCGTGTGTGTGTGCGTGCGTGCGTTCGATTGTGTGTGTGAGAATACAGTATGCATTTGTGTCAAAAATGAAGCTATGAAACAGAGCTAAGTTCTCCTGAGTGCTAATCAAACAATAGGAGTTCCTGATAAAGTCAATAAAAAAAGTGAGTAGAGTATTCAAAAAGAGATCATACTTGTACCGTTTATTGGCTCATTTATTATAATTATTATATTATTATTTTGCTCTCTTTGTTGATATTTATGGTCTGACATTTTTTGTGATAATTTAATGAACTATTTTTTGCTTGTACTTCTATATCTCTGTCTCTTTCTCTCTGTCACCTAGTTGTAAGGTGCATGTTGCATGGTGTATTGGATGCTGTGAATGAGGTGATCTGGGTAACGTTAGATGAACAGCATGGCCAATAGCCATTTGCCAATCAAACTCTAACTACCAACCACATATTCCCTTATCTATCCATTGTATTTACACATAGCCTAGTTCTAAGTCATTATATAGGGCCGGGAGTTTTGTCCAGACCACCTGATCCGACCAAGAAAAACCCATGGCTCT
This sequence comes from Oncorhynchus tshawytscha, assembly GCF_018296145.1. Taxonomy (NCBI): domain Eukaryota; kingdom Metazoa; phylum Chordata; class Actinopteri; order Salmoniformes; family Salmonidae; genus Oncorhynchus; species Oncorhynchus tshawytscha. Next base: position 45,512,782 of record NC_056429.1, on the reverse strand, counting down.
AGTTCAGAGTTATATATCCTGTGACCTGACCAAGGAAAACCTCCCAGCCCGGTTTCATGTCATTGCAATTCCACAAATGAATCATTACGCTAGGTATGCCTGGAATCCGTCCAACGGTTACCAGCCGTTACTCATGGTTACTACGTTGTTCTTTCCCACCTCAACCTCTCCTGAGCAGGGCCTTCGTCCCTGTCCTGTCCTGTCCTGGTCTCAGCGAGCTGAGCTAAGTGAAGCTTCTTGAAAGCCTGAAAACAAACATGTTATTACTGTAGGACACGATAGGCTAACCGTTTGGGAGATATCGATCTCAATCAAACCACCCCTTACTGCTTGTGGAACCCTAAGACCAAACACACACACACACACACACACACCACACACACACACACTTACTTCCTAATCAGCTAAGAGTTGCTGGGATTGATGTGGGCTGTTACAAGGGTCGACGTCTCAAACACAAAGAGTTTGAATAGAGAGACCAACGCAGGAGGTTATCTTACACAGCCATGCACTGTACCTTTGAATAATGATGTGTGTACTCTACCCTACACCTAAAGTGATGCTAGTCAGATGCATGTGTAAATATATGAAAACAGTAATGCATGCTAATGCATAAACATATTGTATTTAGAGAGTAGACACATGCACATATATTTACACATCATCAATTTAGACATTAACAGTACATGCTCAGTACATGCTCAAGTTTTAATACAGAATCCTGGAAATTCCTGTACCCTCAAACAGGCACACAAACCATTAACAGACATGCACATGAACACACACACACACTCTCTCATCACACCCGCTCTGCCAAAGAAGAGTGGTCAGGTTGTGAAGAACACGATGACCCAGATCTGTTGCATAGCCGTAGCGTACTACCCAGACAGTATTACCCAGCATTCCTCTTGTTCACAGCACCAGCCCATGACTGAGTGGCTCCTATAGGCAATGCATTAATGTAAGAACCTGGCGTCAAACAAACTCATCCGGCTGCGACAACGTTAGCCCAGTGCTCCCCAACACCAAACCTACCCCTCAGTGTTGTATTCTAAGTTCTAGGTCTAAGTTCTAAATTCCAGACACAGGCCCAACTAATCTGGAAGTATAGTAATGATATTAATACCTGGTATTTGTGATAGTAATTCAGTTGTTCGTTTCAGATTTTGATTTGTTTGATGAGCCATGTTCTGTCTCTCATTTTGTTTGTTAGTTTGTGTCAGTGTGAGGAGAGGGATGGGAGCCTACAACCTCTCCCCGTGCTGTTGGCAACTATGGCCCACATTTAATCAACTACAGATATTGAAAGAAACCGCACTACCTGCTGAAGAAAAACAGCATAGACCAGCCTTTGTTGCGTTTTCTCTGGTGACCAGCCTTCGTTGTGTTTTCTCTGGTGACCAGTCTTCGTTGTGTTTTCTCTGCTGACCAGCCTTTGTTGCATTTTCTCTGGTGACCAGTCTTTGTTGTGTTTTTGCCAGTGACCAGCCTTCGTTGTGTTTTTGACACTGATGACCAACATAAGCTGGTCACCTGCAAAACCAGCATCAAGTCACATTATGCTGGCTTGAAAGGGGATTTCTTATTCCTATCTAGACTGATTAGGGATATCCAATAATTGGACCTTTCATTCATTCATTCACTCACTCACTGAAAATCTGCATTCAGCATGACTGCCATGGTTAGAACAACCATTTCAGTAACGGGTGCAATAAGTCCAAATAACAGATTTAATTAGTTGAGAAAAATATGTAGTATAAGCTAGTGGTATACTACTTTGTGTAATATAAGATAAATGAATTGATTAATTAATCAATCAATGTAGATGCAAAAACATAGATATTGAAACAGACAGCAATAGAGTATGTTTGTAAGTATGATAATGATGGGTGTGGTTTTGCAGACCAGCTGGACCAATAATACAAAAAAAAAGATTATTCAGGGGTTCTTTGTCAGGGTGTAACACTTTTGCATATCAGGAAGGGTTCTCTGCTGCTGTGATGGTTGTGAAGAACTACCATGTTTTCCATTTATACCATAAAATGCACTGTTAAAAAGTCCTGTCAGTTTATGATACAGTACAGGCTACTGGTTGCAGTGAAAGTAAGGTAAACAACAGGTTACTGAAGTTTTTCAGACAAATGTATGGTGTTATTGCTGTAAAAGGACGGAATGCTGCTGAATGTTGGTTACTTGAGTCTATACCTCACTTGGAATTTGAACTCACAACCTGTTGGTTGTTAATGACCTGAATGTCCTGCTAACACCACCAGGTCTGTGGGCATGACAGAGATTGGCCACAGATTAAAGGCAAGAATACATTTCTGCACTTTGCTAAAAGTTGCCAAGAACCAAGTCAATAATTGTCAGATTATCTGACAACACCAATGGAAAAAATAGCCGTGCTTGATGTAAAGTGTGCAAAGTGTGTAAAGTTTTCCACCAGGAGCATCTTTATTACCAAGAACATATATCCCCACACTCAAAATTAGGGTACAGTTAGAGTACAGTCTTGTTCCCTGGAGTACAAAAAGGTCAAAGGTACACATAGGAACTCACATGGTATTGGTTGGTTCCTTTTAGGGTACATGTATGGATAATCTAGTATAATGGTACATTTTTCTATCCAATAGTTTAGATATAAGGTACAATCATCACTTCACTTTGAAGTGTAGGTGGGGGAATGTATATATGTGTTTGTGCCAACCGCCAGTTCAAGTGTTGTACCAGTTTTTAAGGGGGTGTGATGGGAAACCGAGGCTTTCTGAAGGCTTCAGAAATTCAGAATTCACCAAATTGTGCCGAAAAACGGTTCATTACTCAGAGCTTCATTATCTGTTCACAATGTACATTATTGACATCGGCTGGTCAGCAATAAATAGCAGCGTGTGATTATCAGATGGAAGTATTTTTTTCTCCACTGTTTTCATCAAAACTCTTATCAGTTGGAATACCAGGTTTGTATCTGTCATCATGCTTCCCTTTTTTGCCTTCAAGTTGACTATTTTTCATAATCTGAATCTATGGCGTTATTTAGGATGCTGAAGATAGAACCTTATACTATAGTAAATAAAACAAAGTATTTGAACAACAGTGCAGAAAGTGTGCCTTCAACAGGATTTGACCCTTACGTCCCTGAATGTTTCATAGTTCCCTACTCTACCTGCTAAACTACTGGTCAGATTAAAATATTTGTACACAATCGTTACTATATTTGTAAGTACAGTGTCCAGTAGAGGTCGATGTTTGAAAGCGTCTTGGAATCGGAAGAAAGCACCGGAACCGCTGCGAAATCAGTGGGATCTCGCATTTTGCAACACACGGTTTGAAAAAGCATGGACTCAAACTAAGTCTCGGATGTCATTGATGATGTACTACTGATAAAGTGATGCACGCATCGGCACACTGCTTCGAAGTTAGCTGCTTAGCTATTTCAACGCATGACCCGGAGCTTCGGTATCAAACGTAACATTACTACATTTCACAGGAACTTAATGGAAATTAGTTGCCTTGACATTGCTTTGAATTCTGCATTACCTAATTGGCAACCAGTTGTCAGTAAGTTATTGTAACAATTCACAGTAACTTAATAGCCAGTAACTGCTAGTAAGTCACTGGCAACTAACTGCCAGTTTCTTACTGGCACCTTAACTGGCATCCAGATGTCAGTAAGTTATTGTAAAATGCACAGTAACTTACTTGCATTCAGAATGACTGCCGGGGGCTCACTGTACACTCACTGACAACCATTTCAACAGTAACATCTGTTACCCCCCATATCTATTTTGCTGTCTCCACAATGACCTACTTTCCACAACCCGAGTCGTATTGATAACCTTACCAATAAAAGCTATGATGTCAACTTTATTCCCATGTCAAAGTGTCGTTTGACACTGCACATTCATGAGCGCAAGATTTCTGAACAGGCCTTGAAACCATGCCAGGACCAGCAGAAACACCACCCCCGACATTAGGTCCACTAAATACTTGAGCAGCCATGGAAGCGGCATCATTCCACACTGTAGCTCCACCAATCTGTTTTACAGCCTCTGCATACGATACATCATGACTCATTTTATATTTCTGAGCCTCTCTAGCCTCTCTCTGCACCTGGCATCCACCAAGTGCTGCACTATGTTCCCCCACACAATTACAACACTTAACCTTCACATTGCTCCCACATTTACAGTAATCATGTTCCCCTCCACACTTTGAACATCTTTTCCTTCCTTTACATTGAACAGCTATCAGTCCCATTCTTTGACTTTTAAAACACCGCAATGGGGACAGGACAAATTCTACGACATTGAAACGAAGGAATCCTATCTTTACTTTCCCAGGCATGACCTTCTCAAATCTTAGCAGCACTGATAGGCTTCACTTCTTTGACCTTCTTTCCTACTGATCAACACTTTGGCCTCTCACTCTTCCTCCCTTCAAATTTTCTTTAATATCATCTATAGATATAGATATTGGGACCCCAGTGATGACTCCCCTCAATCTAGCATAAGCACCAGTGACATGGATTTCAATCTTCTTCCCATTAAGCTTTTCCATTTTCAGAATCTTCTCTTGCTGAGCCTGGCTACCACACAATATTAACAATCTACAGTTGAAGTCGGAAGTTTACATACGCTTAGGTTGGAATCATTAAAACTAGTTTTTCAACCACACCACACATTTCTTGTTAACACACTATAGTTTTGGCAAGTCAGTTAGGACATCTACTTAGTTCATGACAAGTACATTTTCCAACAATTGTTTACAGACAGATTATTTCACTTATAATTCACAGTATCACAATTCCAGTGGGTCAGAAGTTTACATACACTATGTTGACTGTGCCTTTAAACAGCTTGGAAAATTCCAGAAAATGATGTCATGGCTTTAGAAGCTTCTGATAGGCTAATTGACATCATTTGAGTCAATTGAAGGTGTACCTGTGGATGTATTTCAAGACCTGCCTTCAAACTCAGTGCCTCTTTGCTTGACATAATGGGAAATCAAAAGAAATCAGCCAAGACCTCAGAAACAAAATTGTAGACCTCCACAAGTCTGGTTCATCCTTGGGAGCAATTTACAAATGCCTGAAGGTATCACGTTCATCTGTACAAACAATAGTGCACGTATAAACAAATATAAACACCATGGGACCACGCAGCCATCATACCACTCAAGAAGGAGACGCGTTCTGTCTCCTAGAGATGAACATACTCTGGTGCGAAAAGTGCAAATCAATCCCAGAACAAAAGCAAAGGACCTTGTGAAGATGCTGGAGGAAACAGGTACAAAATATCTATATCCATAGTAATATTTGTTCTTTAATGACATATCCTGAAAGGCCGCTCAACAAGGAAGAAGCCACTGCTCCAAAACCACCATTTAAAAAAGCCAAGACTAAGGTTTGCAACTGCACATGGAGACAAAGAATGTACTTTTTGGAGAAAAGTCCTCTGGTCTGATGAAACAGAAATATAATTATTTGGCCATAATGACCATCGTTATGTTTGGAGGAAAAAGGGGGATGCTTGCAAGCCGAAGAACACTATCCCAACCGTGAAGCTCGGAGGTGGTAGCATCATGTTGTGGGGGTGTTTTGTTGCAGGAGGGACTGGTGCACTTCACAAAATAGATGACATCATGAGGTGGGAAAATTATGTGGAGATATTGAAGCAGAAATTTAAAGCTTGGTCGCAAATTGGTCTTCCAAATGGACAATGACCCCAAGCATACTTTCAAAGTTGTGGCAAAATGGCTTAAGGACAACAAAGTCACGGTAATGGAGTGGCCATCACAAAGCCATGACCTGAATCCCATAGAAAATTTGTGGGCAGAACTGAAAAAGTGTGGGCGAGCATGGAGGCCTACAAACCTGACTCAGTTACACCAGCTTTCTCAGGAGGAATGGACCAAAAGTCACCCAACTTATTGTGGGAAGCTTGTGGAAGGCTACCCGAACCGTTTGACCCAAGTTAAACAATTTAAAAGCAACGCTACCAAATACTAATTGAGTGCATGTAAACGTCTGACCCACTGCGAATGTGATGAAAGAAGTAAAAGCTGAAATAAATCATTCTCTCTACTAATTATTCTGATGTTTCACATTCTTAAAATAAAGTGGTGATCCTAACTCACCTATCACTGGGAATCTTTACTAGGAATAAATGTTAGTAATTGTGAAACTGAGTTTAAATGTCTTTGACTAAGGTGTCTGTAAATTTCTGACTTCAACTGACCATTTCCAATGAACCGAGTTAATTTGACCTACCTCTTTTTCTACAGCATTAGTTAGTCAGGGTGTAAATGAGGCCCTGTTGTCTCATAAAACCCTGTAACTGCTTTCCACTCCGACACATTATTACTTTTGCTTCCTACCTACCTTGGCGCTCTTTATGCTTTCTTAACTAAACGCTCCACTGCTTTCAGCATCATGACCTCTCTTCTTCCTATGTCTTTCCACTACAGACCATTTCAGTCCTTAACCCTCATCCTCCCGCTCCATACCATCAGAACTGACACCCATATTGTTCGCATTCTAGCACAGCTGTTGCTTCACCCGCTTTTTCTCCATTTCGTCTGCACTACTCGCCACCTTTTCCAACTTCCAGACACCACACACTACACCTAGATGAATGCACCGGTTTTCAATGTCTATGGACTGCACTCATTGAGCAGTGATCGCGGCGGCACACTGCACTGTACGATAGTTCTACCTCAACCTTCAACATAACAATAAAACACTTAAACTGGTACAATACTTCCACAAACAATTGGCACAAATACAACATATTTTAGACCATGCCTCCAAATATGCTAATGAGCCTCACCAGCACATTGCCCCCACCTACATTTCAAAGTGCAGTGAAAGTAAGGTAAAAAAGTAATTTTACAACAATAACACCTTAATTCAACTGTAAAAAAGCAAGCGTTTAAAGTTAAATGGGTTCTCATGCACAAAAAGCGTGTCAGCCAATGAAAAGCGTTGATTTACTTGCATGTGATCAAGCGCTAAATTGTAGCTGGTCCCATCAGATAATATGGTACAAATTAACTCTAAGTTAACTTAAACAGGTGGTACCGATTATACCCTGGCACAGTTGCGTCAGCCAATTAAAATCGTCAAAGTAGTTGGACGCGTTCCAACACTTGTTCATGGATGGAAGTGTCCTTAACATAACTAAGTCCAACAGATCTGATCGTCAAAGCAACTATCACATGTATTTGACTGGCTGGTCAAATTGCTCTCTGTGTAAAGTGCCTAGTCCACGCAATTGTCACAGATTGTGGCAAGGGTTTGAATCTCACATGAGCCCCCCTTTAAAATGTTGATTTACATGTATCGTGTTAGTGTTAGTGCTTGACTTGGACTAAAATAGGTGCCGGTAACTGTATATATTTAAGTGCAGGAACTGTACAATACTTTTGAGCTAATATTTGATAAGGGGTGCAGGAACTCAAGCATGAGAACATTTGAGGTGCAAGTACTCAGTTCTGGTGAGCTCCTGCCCAAGTCAAGCACTGCTATTGTGTTGAAAAGGGACATACAGCCAACAGTTTGAAAATTAAGATTATGAATGAATTTAAGAAGGAGCTACCTTCTTCAGCCTTGCACACAAACACACTGCTATTGTCTAATAATTATATTGCGTAGGCTATATTACATGGACGTGTACACCTAAATGTAGGGCTACAATGTTTTATAGGCTGTGCGTGATTAGAATCATCCACTTCATCACATGCGTTTTGAATCGAGCATCAAGGACTGGCAGTCAACAGATTTTTGTTGTTGTAAGGACCTCATTTATATTTCCCCCATAAAAGCACATAGATGTGTGTGAAACTGGTAAACAAAAACGCGGGGTTTTGTCATGTATGCAATAACGTGAAAATGGTGTCTTACGTTAGTAGTAGCTAGTAGCCTAATCAAGGATGCATCAGTGCAATATTGGCACACAACATTTTGCTACAGTAGTAAATCTCGAATTTGTAGGTTTAAAATATTCCTCTAGTGTCCAGGGTTGACCTATTTTAAGAAATGACAGTGGTTGGTCGATATAAAGTCTAAGATCTTTTATAGGTTGATGAAGAAGTTGTGCCAGGACATAATCAGTACGATTCGCTGAGGTTAGCATAGGGCTAACATGTGCTAGGTTATCTAATGGGACCAAAACAATTTTGTGTCACATGCAAGTAAATAAACACTTTTCATTGGCTGATACACATTTTGTACGTGAGAACCCATTTAACTTGAAATGCTGGCTTATATGTTAACAAGTATGGCCCCACTGTATTTTTACTGCAACTCTGTAGCAGGTAACTTCTACTTAAAGGATACTTCCGGCACATCTGTAGTATCCTATAAGTATAACTGTAGAACCTGTCATTGGTTCTATCTGGAACCAGAGGTTTCTTCATGAGAGGGTTCTAAATGGAAATCAAAAGGTTCCCCTACAGAGACAAATCAAAGGGTTCTACATGGCACCCAACGGTCCTGAACAGTCATTCTGAAAAGTACCTTTTCTCTCATGGCTACCTACCAGGAAGTTTTAAAGACCGGATGAGTGGGTGGGGAGCTTATATTCATGAGCTCGCCTTGACTGACAGCTCTACACCTATGTCAAGAAGCAACTTGGATGCAATGAGCAGCATTGCAGTAAAATCACATCAAGCTAATTTAGTGATTCACAAAGCAACTCAAATGTTGAATTAACGAAAAATATACACATCTCCCATTTGGGATGTCTCTCGTGATGCGGTTCACAGCAGCACTGACGGATGTGTTGACTTGACAACTGAGTCACAGTTTTGAACAACCCTCATCTTCTAAACCCTGGCAGTCATTCTGAATGCAGACTGTGGGAATCCACTCTGGTTGGATTCCAATAGGAATTAAACATCACTTTGTAAGGCAGCATAATGTGACTTGATGCTGGTTTTGCTTCAGCTTATGCTGGTCACCAGCAAAAACACAATGAAGGCTGGTCACCAGCAAAAACACAATGAAGGCTGGTCACCAGCAAAAACACAATGAAGGCTGGTCATCAGCGAAAACACAATGAAGGCTGGTCATCAGCAAAAACACAATGAAGGCTGGTCACCAGCGAAAACACAATGAAGGCTGGTCATCAGCGAAAACACAATGAAGGCTGGTCACCAGCGAAAACACAATGAAGGCTGGTCACCAGCGAAAACACAATGAAGGCTGGTCACCAGCGAAAACACAATGAAGGCTGGTCACCAGCGAAAACACAATGAAGGCTGGTCACCAGCGAAAACACAATGAAGGCTGGTCACCAGCGAAAACACAATGAAGGCTGGTCACCAGCAAAAACACAATGAAGGCTGGTCACCAGCAAAAACACAATGAAGGCTGGTCACCAGCGAAAACACAATGAAGGCTGGTCTCCAGCGAAAACAGAACAAAAACACAACAAAGGCTGGTCTGTCAGCATTAACCAGCTAGACCATGCTGGTCAGACCAACTTGACCAGCACTGACCAGTATGGACCAGCATAGACCAGCTTGAAATGTATGCTGGTCTATGCTGTTTAATTTCAGCAGGGCTGCAGGTTTCATACAGAATGTTGATGCTGTATTTTAAGGGTAGATGTGGTTTTACTAAATCAAAATATCCAATGACAATGTCTGCGAGACCTTGTATACAGTGTAAACCACGGTGTGGTTTCTCTTTATCTGTGATTGATTGAATTGGATCCCAATTTTATGGTTGATGACATGTGCTGTGACTGCCTTTCCGCCCTCATTCATTCCTGCCCAAGAACACATTCTCTATTATCAGTAACGATGGAACAAAGTAATTCATGACAACAAAAACAGCACAATGTGGCTGCTTTGAGTTTAGAGAACAGAGGATGATCAAACCTATCCTGTTATGCCACCTATAACCTGATGATTCTACTGCTTGGTCATGTGTGGTGAGGTTTATATCCAGATTGCTGCTCTATTGTAACTTCACAACACACACAGACAACACAAAGTTTCATCTCTTACATGGGTGGTGTTAGATTTTGGCTTGCTCTTAAAGGGGTGGTGTTAGATATTGGTCATGTTCCCCTGCTCAGATGTTGCTGACAGCACCGTCAATGATGTGGCACGCAACCATTGGTTGATGCATGCAACGTCTGAGCAAGGGAATGTGACCTTTGGCTCACTCTTAAAGGGATGGTGTTAGAATTTGGCTCACTCTTAAAAGGTGGTTGAATTTAGGCTCACCCTTAGGGGTGGTGGGAGTAATGCAAATTCGAAAACTAATCTAGCGTAATAATATGTGCATAGAGGCTATCCACAACATGAAAAGCTGTGTTTTATGTTTTACGTTCCACTACATCGCTGGGAAGGAGGAGGAGGAAGGGAAGAAGGCAGGCTTGGACCATGAGAGGAAGTATGGGCCTGCATTCACAAACCGTCTCAGAGTAGGAGTGCTGATCTCTGATCAGTTCACCTCTGGACATTCAAATATTATCTTATTAATTTTATTTGTTTTGATCTAAAGGTCAAACCGATCCGAGATCATTACTACTGTGATGGGGGCTCTGAGAGGTAGGTGTAAAGGGGGAATAAGGGGGAGGCAGCCAGGTTCTGTTGGGCCCGGTGAAGCTGCCAGTGTTTTCATACGGTCTTCAGACACACACACACAGTAAATGTTCTGCTTATGTTTCTGTTCCCAAATCCTGACGACTTCACCAGGTCCAAGTTGGTCACATTGTTATTCTGTGGAGGTGCTGAATAGAGCTTTGACTGTATGTACTGTTGCCCTGTCCCCCGGTCTGTCTGAAGTCTGTCTTTCTGGAGGTTTAGAATTCAGTGTTGGAGGCTAAAACATCTGTATGCTGAGTCTGCCCTCTCTCTCTCTCTCCTTTTTCTAAGAGACAAATGAGTGTTCTTCCCTCTCTTTGTGTATACCAGAGGGAGCTAAAAGTCACTGGAGCTTGATACCAGCTGTTTTATCCATCAGTACTCTCCCCTCTACTATATTCTACTGTACTCTACTGTGTTGTACTGTGTATGCTGACACTACTGACAGAAAGCACCATTTTGTATTGATTGTGGCAAGATTTTGATGACATATTTTCATAACTCATTTTCCTGTTTTGTCCTGTCTCTCCTGTCTGTCTGTCTCTGTCTGTCTTTCTCTCTGTCCCTTGTCTGTCTGTTTGTTTTCTTTGGCCTTAAAACCTGATTTGAATTTTCGGTTTGACTGTTGATTTGGTATGATTTTGGGTTTTAATTGTTTTTGTTTTTTGAAAACTTTTTATTCATAACAATTGTTATTCCTTGCTATTTCTAACCCATTATATATTTTAACACCACATCTTTGTCATCCAAATTATATCCATGTCCTCCTTAAACATGAACAAATAACATAATAAAACATTGAAATTAACCACAAACATTTATGCAATTTTACTTAATATTTATTTTGCACCAAATGTCCTGCTTTTAAACTGTTTTGAACCCTAAAACTACTTTTCCCAAAACACCACTGTTGATAACCCCTGTCACCTCTATGGCAACCCCTTGACCTCTAACCTAATGTAACCCTGTAACCATGACAACCCGCTCACCACAGCAACAGGCTATGAGAAGTCCCGCAGCCTCAATAACATTTCGGGCATGTCAGGAGCGCCTATGCGCCTCACCCCCATCACCAACCCTTTCGAGCCCCCGGGAACCAACCTCCGCCGCTGTCACTCCCCCATCCCCTCCATTTTGTAGCGTCATGATTTGGAGAAGCAAGCCAACAAGTCAACTACAGAAGCAGCATCAGGAAAGAGAGACATACCAACACCACTGTAATCCCAGTACTCCCACTGATATTAGTCCTATAGTGATAATGATAATGAACTGTAGGGGGTGCCATTTAGCCACATGTAATAATGTTCTTTATTGAAAGCCAGGTTAAGGGAGGCATCCAGTGTATAAGGGACTTAGTGGATATTTTTGCTATTCATTCTAAGACTACAGGCACTTTCCCACCACATGCAATGTGCAATATGTTAAGCCGAAGCAAAATTTTAAGAGGTATTCGGTGTTAATCTCCAGCAATGTTACACCTGATGGAGCAATGAGAACCTGCACACACACACACATCAACACACACGTATACTCGCTCTCTCTTTCTCTCTCACACAAACACACACACACGTATACTCTCACACACCTGCCTTATTAACAGTGATTGAGTGTAGGTTAGCGATGTAGACTGATAAATAGTGTAGTGAGCTAAAATAGCAGGCCTCCCTGTATTATAGTAAATGTGTGCTGTTTTTGCACTCCGTATTACCACTAATCCTAAAGAACTCCTTAGTCAAATGTGACTTCCTCTAATACTCTACACCCCCACACGTCATCAAGCCTCAACAGCAAACCCATCCACTCACACACACACACACACCTCTTGTATTTGGGAGAAGAACATACTTACACTAACTAACACCAACAAAATATCTAATATATACTAAAATGCATGCATTCGTTTTTTGAAGAAAAAAATCAAACGAAAAACAGTAGGAATAAAAATCACACAAAGAAATTCTTATATTTAACAGAAAATCTTTGACAAGAAAAGAGGCAAGCCCAAAATAAGAAAGGTATTTTTTAGTATCACCCATACAACTGTACTGGTTAGTGCTAGATCTCCCAGGGGAGCTGACTCATTGGACCGTTAAATGTGTTTCTGTGTGCTGAAAATAGACTGTATCACACACACCACACACTTATAGAGACTCACCGACCGATCAAACAGCAATGTATTATTTTAAAAGCTGAGGGGGGTTGCTAGAGAGTTGTATTATTCTAGCGTTCATTCACTACTACTATTATTATCATTATCATTATTGATATTATCAGTGCCATTGCGAGAGCTGGAGAGAACGCAAAGCGTTCTGGGGCTTTTGTGCAATACACAGACTCTGATGAAAGCCTGAACAACAACCATCATTGTTTTAAAGAAGAGCATCCTAACCCACAGAGAGGGAGGACATAATAACAAACTATTTTTATAATGGTTGTGAGGATTAAAGGGCAGAAGGGATGGAGGGATTTGCTCTTCTTTCTCTAGGGGGTGACGTTAGGGGTGGTAGAAAAGAAGGGGTGGTGGGACTCACATTCCCATTGGTCGGGAGCAGTAAAGGGGGAGGGGCCATTTAAGCAGAGATCAGTATTTCTCATCATTGACCATATACCAGCCCTACCGGCCATCCCTGCCCTCTTGTATGCAGGTGTGTAAAATTAAATGTAGCTCCTTTCTCTTTTTCTAAATATGGCTCCTCAGAAATCAATCTGTACACATATCAAACTATACAGTCTGCACATGTCAGTGTCAGGTGGGTGTGGCTATACTCAGAAGTGGCTTTGGGTCACCCGTTAGACGAGGGATCAATTTCGGTCTTTTTCATCTTCATCAACGATCCCCCTCCACTTCCTCAATCCTTCGTTGTCTTCCTGTATCGAGCATTTCACCACATCGCCACACTCACAATGACTCTTATGATTTGAGTGTAGTGATTTTTTCAGTTTTCTTTTTTCTCTTTTGTCCTTTTTGACCCTCCCACCCCCCAACTCCCACCTCCCGGTCCTGGCTGCTGAACCATCGCACCTCACATAAAAAGAGGGCACCGTGAATGGAGGATGGACTGACAGCGCTTGGTAGAAGAACAGAACGAATCAATGACAAAATGAACAAAAAAGGCAATATACATATATAGAAATATGCAATGTATAGAAATATATTTGTATCTATGTATAGTTAATCCTATGGAGATGTGCTGTATGCTGTATATCTGTGGCACACATGGGAGTTATGTGGTTTTGTGTGCACAGACATGCATCTACCTCTGGCCCAAGATGCAAGAGTGCCAATTCATCAGAATTACAGATCATTCCTTTCTTTCTCACTGTTTTCTGGGGGGTTGAAGTGTTGAAGGAGGACAAATGTTTTCCCTCCATACCAGACATTAGAAAAAAAAGAGACCAAAACTTCTTAAAATCATGATTTCTTTTGAAATTGTTTGTTGAAATGTAGAACATGACGGTTATAGTGACAACGTTAAAAACATCCTATCTTGATATACCCAATGTCGACATTTCAATTATTGTCATTCTTATGGATTGTATATTTTTCATTTAAGCGGTTGATTTACACAAATGTTTATTTTTGTATTTTCCAATGTTACCGTCGATTTTATTATTGATATTTATTGGCATCGAATGTTGCAATCTATTAAGGTAATGCTTATGTCTCTAACTGGTTGCATCCAGTTCTGTTGCTTGAAATTTGTCCGTTTGATTTAATGTGATTTTTTTTTTGGTTTGACATTCCCATTTCTCCCCCTCCTCATCTCTCACTCTGCCACCTGCTCTTCTCTCACTAGAGACAGAGGGTTGTGTAAGGACTGAAGGTGACATCTTTTCACATTTCGCAGAAAGTGCATTCTCTATGACCAACATTAGCATTAGCCATATACAGGTGTGGACTGTATACACTCTAGATAGCGTTAAGCTAAAAAGCCTATTAGGGCAACCTCGTTAAGCGAGCGAAGCAACAAAAAAAATACAATAAGACAAAACCGTTAGATAATTCAAAGCTCAAGACTCATTAAGATGAGAACTGTATCCTCTACAGGCTCAAGTGATGCTGTGAGGAGGTTTAACATTTATTAGATTAGAATATGAACTGTTGTCGTGAGTCACATGACATAGCTCCATATCTGCACTTCATATCTGTACTTATCCGATAGTAGCCTGATGGCCAGTCGGTTCTTGCTCTATTAACAAGTCCTTGTCACTCATTGTCACATTAGCTTGCCAATGACATAGGAGTTGGCTAGACAGCACAAACAGATCTGGGACCATGCTAATCTAATAGTAGTGGGCGAGAATCTGAAAAGCCTTCATCTGTGTAGAGTTTGAGGTGGGAGTGTCAGGGAGGGTGACAGCTTGATCTATAACTATGGTGGGTGTGGATTCCATTTTGATTGCAGTCAATTCAGGAGATGCATTGAATCTCAATTAATTAATTGAAAATTGCCTGTTATATTAAATGTCGGATTGTTTTCAATTCATGGTTTGCATTTTTATTCACCTCCAGAGTTGATATAATATAAATGGAATTCACCCCAACTTGCACTAGTACTCCACACCCAGAGTAATAAATATGATCATATAGTTGCATATATAGTTGCAACATTATATATGGTAGTATACATAGATATATTCCATATATATGATTTTGCTGACACCCAGACACCAGTCTACAAACTACCAAATCAATATTTTCTAATGTTCTCTCTTCATCCCTACATCCCTCCTTTCCTCCCCTGTCTTCTCCCTTAATCTAGTGCTTTGGGTGTTTGTTCTTTAATTATAGGAATTCTTCTTATACCTGTTATTGGTCCAAATGTTCTGTACAGTTGTAAAGTTTTGACTTATTTCAATCTGCATGGGGTTTCCATTGCAAGCAATAAGGAATTGATATGTCTATATCCAAAATCAAGGAAATATGATTTGAGAAGACATCAGATTTGATCATGAGCTTAATGATTGTGTATATATTTACTGTATATATTAAGTGCATATGAATGTGTATATTTCTATACACAACATATAGACTAACAGCATGCTATTAGGGGGGGAAAGCACTCACCTCTCACAGTTTTGTCTGAGAAGAGTTGAGCTTATATATATGCATGTTAAGATGTTATAGGGTGGAAGAGACCATTGGTACCCAAATGGGGAGGGGGTTTGGGAAAGTTGTATTTTTTAAGGATGGGGAAGGGTAACCAGTGGTCTTGTGTAGCTGCTCTGTTATTTCTTATAGACCTTACCAGACTAACTGGTAATAATAATTACTTTATGATTTATAATTTTTGTTATCTTTTTACAGAGAACTATTCTGAGAGCCCAGTGCTTCTCAGGTATATGCAAAAAGAAGCAGTAACTGTGAATTAATACTAGAGAAAAAAATGATCTACTTCTTCCTTTTTCCATGTTAATCAGAACACGTCTTCAAAACTCAAAATGTTCCTCCGTGAAACCACATTGGCCAAAGCCCACCCAAACCTTACCGACTTTTCAACACACTTCATCACTTTCTCTCCTCTCTGTTCTCCCTCTCTCTTGTTCCATCAATCCATCCTGTCCTGGCCCCCTCTTGCTTGAAATATCCTGAGGTACAGTACATACCCAACATTTAGGGGTTTAGCATTTGAAAGTAACAGAATTTACTAGTTTTGAGCAGGTTCCAAATTCCCCTAACCTCCCCTATGGGGAGGGAAAGCTCACACAACATTTGCATTATTAGTGATCCTTTCTTTTGATAATAAGTAACCACAAGGTGTAGCAAAACGAAGTAGCATTTAAATGCACATCATATCCAAGGTTACAGGTTATTAGTTTATGACACATATTGAGTCAAAGCAGATAGCAAAATTAACCTCAACTGTCACTAACAATCTACAAATAGACCCCCCTGGAGGTAGAATTCACACGTAACCAACCGTAAGCTACAGACAGATACACGACTCATTGTTGAGCAAAAATACTTATGCTAGGTCCTTCTGCATCCTGCACATTTTTAAAACTTAGGTTGCATCTGAAATGGCACCCTACTCCCTATTTAGTGCTTTGCTGCATCTGAAATGGCACCCTACTCCCTATTTAGTGCTTTGCTGCATTTGAAATGGCACCCTGCTCCCTATTTAGTGCTTTGCTGCATCTGAAATGGCACCCTACTCCCTATTTGGTGCTTTGCTGCATCTGAAATAGCACCCTACTCCCTATTTAGTGCTTTGCTGCATCTGAAATGGCACCCTACTCCCTATTTAGTGCTTTGCTGCATCTGAAATGGCACCCTACTCCCTATTTAGTGCTTTGCTGCATCTGAAATGGCACCCTACTCCCTATTTAGTGCTTTGCTGCATCTGAAATGGCACCCTGCTCCCTATTTAGTGTTTTTCTGCATCTGCAATGGCACCCTAATCCCTATATAGTGCACTACTTTTGACCAGAGCCCTATTATAGGGGATAGGAATAGTCAATGCCCACTGGGCACAACGTGTAATAGATATTGAATTGACGTCTGTGACCGATGGGTGGTGACTTTTCCCCCATTGTCACTGGGACAGGAGGGTGCTGCTCTTTGACAAGCAGTAGGAGGCGAGCATGTGACATTCTAGAATGGATCAGTAGAGGTTGTTGTGATAGGTGGTTATTTTGCTCATTATTGATGGGCAAGTTGATGGTTTAGTTAGTGGTTTCAGTTAGTGGAGTGATGTTCAGGTCTGTGTATCATAGCATGTTTTTGTTCAATCATTGCAGGTAAAAAAAAAAAACTCTGGGAAGAAGTTCTTCAGACACTTTTTTACCAATCCTAAGAAGGGAGAATTACTTTAAGATGCTAAAATGGAGAATGTTTGTAGTCTAGCCATCAACTGACGTAGAAATGAATTTAATAATATCATCAGTGCAATGTTTTTGACTACACCTCTATCTTCCCCATTTTCCACATTTCCCCTTTCCCTCTTTGTCAGTCTCCCTCCATTCACAACTCAGGTATATTTCTCTCTATGTTGGTTTAAATCAGTGCTTCCAGACGTAATGTCTATCAGAGCCGAACAGAGAGAAGGTTTGAAATGTTTTGCTTCCTCTCTACTGTATGTATGGACCTGTAAATATTGTATGTCCTCATCCCAGCTCACCTATGTACCCTGTTATGTGATTCTGAGATTGTTTTGTTCCTCCACTCTCCTCTCCCTCCGACACACGTTTCACCCCATCTCGACCTCTCCACCTTCTCTTATTCTTTTTTTTAATTGGTATTTTGAGATGTGCTATCTCTACTGCTTCCATTACAAAACCCCAAAATGAAACAACCCCCACCATAAACGTTAAAGTTCCATCTTCCCTAAAGGTGGATTACAAACGTCTCCAGAGGATAGGAAATGGACAGAAAGACTGTCAGACATTACGTATGATGTTTTTGGGGGGGTAGGAACTGTGTATTAAAAAAGGATTGTCATCAAAGGAAGAACCATGAAATGGAGGACAGTTTGAGGAAGAAAGAAAAATACTAAATGAGAGGAGGAAGGCAGCTGATCACTTCTCAGTGTAAGAATGTGTTTTGTCTACTGTGTGCTGTTTCGCTCTGTGCTTCGCGTGCTGCGTTTTCGCAGTGTGTGTGTGTGTGTGTGTGTGTAACTGTGTTTGCGTGTGTGTCTTGTGATTCCGTGCTTCGCCCTGTTTCATGTCTCATTTTGTCCTCCATGTTGCCTATCTGTGTGTGTGTGTGTGTCGGCTGTAGGCTGCCTTCATAAAGTATTCACACCCCTTGATTTATTCCACATTTTGTTGTTACAGACTGAATTCAAAATGCATTAAATATAAAGAATCTCACCCATCTGCACACAATACCCCATAATGACAAAGTGAAAACCTGCTTTTAGAATTTTTTTGCAAATTAATTTCAAATAACTTACAGAAATATGTCATTTACATAAGTATTCATACCTCATGAGTCAATACATGTTGGAATCACTTTTGGCAGCGATTACAACTGTGAGTCTTTCTGGGTAAGTCTCTAAGAGCTTTGCACAACTGGATTATACAATATTTGCAGATTATTCTTTAAAAAATTGTTCAAGCTCTGTCAAGTTGGTTGTTGATCATTGCTAGACAGCCATTTTCAACCCAATTTAATCCAAAACTGTAGGCCACTCGGGAACATTGAATGTTGTCTTTGCAAGTAACTCCGGTGTATATTTGGCCTTCTGTTTTAGATTATTGTCCTGCTGAAAGGTGAATTTGTCTCCCAGTGTCTGCTTAGCTCCAGTCCATTTATTTTGATCCCCCCCAAAAAACTCCCTAGTCCTTGCCGATGACAAGCACACCCATAACCAGATTGCAGCCACCACCATGCTTGAAAATGTGAAGAGTGGTACTCAGTGATGTGTGTGTTGGATTTGCCCACAACATAGCGCGTTGTATTAAGGACACAAAGTACATTTCTTTGCAAAATGTTGTGCAATTTTACTTTAGTGCCTTATTGCAAACAGGATGCATGTTTTGGAATATGTTTATTCTGTACAGGCTTCCTTCTTTTCACTTTGTCATTTAGGTTAGTGTTGTGGAGTAGCTACAATTTTGTTGATCCATCCTCACTTTTCTCCTATCATATCCATTAAACTCTGTAACTGTTTTAAAGTCACCATTGGCCTCGTGGTGAAATCCCTGAGCTGTTTCCTTCCTCTCCGGCAACTGAGTTAGGAAGGATCCCTGTTTCTTTGTACTGACTGGGTGTATTGACACACCATCCAAAGTGTGGTCAATAACTTCACCACGCACAAAGGAATATTCAATGTCTTTTTTTTTACCATCTACCCATTTGGAAAACCTCCCTGGTCTTTGTGGTTGAGTCTGTTTGAAATGTACTCCTCAAACTGTGGGACCTTACAGATAATTAAACCCTATTATTGCACACAGAGTGAGCCCATTCAACTTATTATATGACTTGTTAAGCAAATGTTTACTCCTGAACTTATTTAGGCTTGACATAACAAAGGGGTTGAACACTTATTGACTCAAGGCATTTCAGCATTTCATTTTTTATTAATTTGTAATATGTTCTAAAAAAATCATTCCACTTTGACATTAAAGGGTATTGGGTGTAGGCCAATGACACAAAATCCCAATTTTATCCATTTTAAATTCAGGCTGTCACACAACAAAATGTGGAAAAAGTCCAGGGGTATGAATACTTTCTGAAGTGCTCTCAGCTCTTGGTCTGTGTTTAGCTAAACTAACATTCCTGGTGGGCTGTAGTTCTGTATGGGATTGACCTCCAAAATCACTGACTCAGTCCTCTTTCCTGGAAAAGCACCCTATTGGATTATGACTAACCAATGAATTAAGAGGTAGACAAACACCAGCAGACCTAACAGCCCACAAGAACTGAAACCACCCACGCCAATTGTATTGGTGTCTGTGCGTGTGTCTGTGCAAAACTTACAGGCTTTCCTGCCTTTTCGTATTTTGTGTACATGCATGCCAGATGTGCTTTGCAAAAAACAGGTATTTTGTTTGCTTTATCGTCTATCAATCAGTTGAATCATTTGATTTGCTTTGAACAGTTGTACTCATCATAACGAAACCCATCCAGTCATAGAATCAAACACGTGACTATAAACAATTGAGAATGTGAAATGAATTCAAACTCCAATTCAAGCTCATGTTAGGTTAATCATATCAACTAAACTACCCTGGATCATGTAGGTTTTTAAACATCTAGTCATAGCTGGTTGATTTTCTAGGTTTGCTGGAACTTCCACTGATTCTTCTCCTTGTTTCTCTCCTCTTTTTTTCCAGTGTTGAGTTTCTAAAATTACCCTTTCTGTCCAAGAAGAGGAACAACCTTAGGACACAATTCACCCAGAGCTCCCTACTGGATTCACTGTAGAATGAAGGGATACGTAACCAGAGAGAGAGAGAGAGAGAGAGAGAGAAAGAGAGAGAGAAAAAAAAGGAGAGAGAGCGAGAGAACGAAAGAAAGAAAGAGAGAACTGAAGGTGATGATGAGCGGATGATAGAAGACAAAGAGAGTCAAAAAGATTAGTTCATCCCTCCACACCAGAAGCATCCTTCGTTCCTGTGGACTCCTCAGTCAGCACCATCCCTTAGAAAACAAAACTCCAGACCAATGTGACAGACTTACAGTGACTCTGAGTACCTGGAAAAGCATCACACTGAAACACATACCTTATGTCAGCATACTTTACAGAGTCTTATTATACTAAGTCATTGACATTGAAATCCCAGAAATAATAAAAGAAACAAACAATAGAACAGAATGCCCCTAGGAAAGAGCCAAAGGGTTAAGGGATAGTAGGACAGTGTTCCACAACTTGGTTGTCATCCTACTGTGTCATAGACCATGTATGCTTTTAACCACTGTCAAATGTTCCCATAGACAAATTACATCTTACCGGCTCTCAGATACAGTATATTCAATTGTTTTTAAATCTTCCTATTTAGTACTTCAAAGATCGGACGTACAGTAGGGTAGGCTATATAAACAAGCTACTGCAGTGGTCTGAGATGACTCAACAAAGTCAGCGTGGATGTGACTACAGAAAACGAGAGCCAGGTGCTAGCCAACGGCCAAATACATTTACATCACAGTAATTGTACTGTTTTACAGCCAAACACTATGCAAAGCTATGAGGCTGAACAACCATTGCATCCAGTGACTCTTGAGTCAGCCCGCTATGGTGACACTACCTTCTTATGTTCAGTCAGTCACACCTGTTGGACTGTTTTCATCGATTTTACAGCCCTCCTCTTACCTCTCACAAGAGACACACTTCAGAAGATACTGAATTATGGGCCCCAATAGTAGAGCAACCAGGCATATAGTATACCAGGCCATTGGGCATTTCATATAAACCTGTGCGTAGATCTGAAATACGATACACTCCCTGACTGACTGATGCTGACGCACGCGTGCTGCATGAGAGTGTGTCGGATGACCCTAACAGATCTACTCATCGACCACTTTTGAAGGATTTGGACCTAAAGAAAACCAGTGTGCGCGTGTGAGAGTGTGTGTGCTGAAGAGTTGAGGAGGACGCCAAAGGAGAGAGACACTGGAAGCATCCGCAACGCGCATGCCAAGAACGGGAAGCGACTGCTGGAAAACAAGGACATACATGGCCCTCACCTTCTCGCTCTCAATCTCTCCCTCTCTTTATCTACACCCCTCTGCATCTCAGCATTGCTCCTCCTCCGTAGCAAACTGCATGGCATGATCGGGAAATAAACCTGAAGAACGAAACGTAGAGAACAAAAGGATGGAGAGAGAGACCAGAAAGACTTTATTTTTTAAAACCAAACAATCAAACAATCATTGTCACATCAACTTTTTTCAAAAATATCCAATTGGTAACTATTTGCAAGTGTCAAGATAACAAATGGTCAACTGCTCGCGGAGAGAGTGGCTACTGTAAAGGTCGCTTTCCTTTCTGTAGAAAGAGCACTGCACCTCTGGGGGGATCAGAAAGATTTGCAAGGAAGTGCGAGAAAATAGCGGGAACAGGGTGAACTTTGATAAACAATTCTGGGGAAAAAAAGTGAAAATGCATTTTTATTCCTTTGTTTACCAGCATGACTATTCTGCATGAGTCTACTTCTGCAAGCCCTCACCCCACCCCCTCCGTAAAAAAAGAGGGCTAGGAATTGAAAAAATGAACAAAATCGAGAGGAAACAAAAAATATTTATGTTATATGCAACTAATAAAAAAAAGAAAAAGAGCAGGATTATATTAAAAAAAAAGATCTATATTTTGTTTTGGGATAATAAAAAAGGAATAACGAAAAAAAAATAGGATTGCAAGATACACATTGAACAATGTTTTCTTAGATAAATAAAATACAAACACCACCAAATCTACCAGAGATGAACTATGCGATGAACTTCCCCTGATACTACAACTACTCTACTACTACTTTGATGACTACTCTTCTTGTGCTCTGCTACTTCTTCTTCTACTGCTCTCACTCTCTGGTCCTACCGCCCTGATTGTGTCCCCTGCTGCCAATTCTCTGTCTTCCACCCCACTGTCCATCCAGGTCCCCTCTCCACTGTCTGTATAACTATGTTTAGTTGGACTGTACTCAGATCCGATGGGTCATATTCACTAGGATCCAAACGGAAGCAAACTGCCCGGAACGGGAGGGACTATCCCTGAACTTGTCTAACACGTTTTCCGCTGCAAAGCTGTTTGCTACGGTGTGCACTAATGAATACGACCATGATCGACTCTGTTGTTGTTCTTTCAGTCTCGTGCTCAAGGTGGGAGATGGCAGTTTCACCACCGGGACGCGGTTGTAGACTCTATAAGGTCTCGGCTAACTAAAGCAGTGTAGCGATACCTAGCGGAGATCAGACCTCACACCGTCCCCAGGCTAATTGCCTACAGAGCAATGGGTGAAAGTATCTGATCAAATTAACGAGATTCGCGATGACCTAATACAATAAATTACATCGATTGGATCGTGTAGCCCAATAACACTGTAGCTAGCTAGCACCTGTAGCACTGCACTGACTGGCCAGATAGTGTCATATTAGCTCAGCCCTGATATTGTACTTGTACGATGCATAGCTTTGTACTGCTATGACATAATGTACTGTAGGCCTATTTCCATGATTATAGGGATGTGCATAACGTGTCATTGTGGCATTTAACATAATCCCTCCCCAAGCTCGATAACTCTACAGCCCTTGTGACAACAGTGTTTGTTTTACACATACTGGTGCCCCCTGCGTTGGTGAAGCAGCCATCTTTGCTCCATTTCCTCAGGTGGGGATAGCATATTTCCAGGAAAATTGCTGTTCAAATATGCATGAAGGGAATGCCGAACGGTCTATCTATGCCATCATATTGAGCTTATCTAGATGAATTGTTGTTGTTTCTGTTGATGAACAAAAGCTCATGTTGACCTTCCACCTCCACTGCCTGTTTTGCAGTATGGCTGGATGC
Source organism: Oncorhynchus tshawytscha (assembly GCF_018296145.1). Lineage (NCBI taxonomy): Eukaryota > Metazoa > Chordata > Actinopteri > Salmoniformes > Salmonidae > Oncorhynchus > Oncorhynchus tshawytscha. The sequence goes on along the minus strand of NC_056429.1, from coordinate 45,489,233 downwards.
ATCACACCAGGCACCACCGCATGCTAAACAACAGATTGTGGGGTTTTATTTCCCCCTGTTTTTCCATGTTTATTTTCAAGTGAAAACTAATGTTGCTATGTTCAGTTTCTAGGCCTGTATGTATAGGTCATATCTCGCCAGTCACCACAAACCCTCTAGCTAGGCCTACATCAGAGTTTGGATAATATGCTGCTGATGTAGCCTACTCGTTGTCGCCCTCTACTGGGCTCCAGTGCGTTGCAGGGGATGTAGTTTATCCCCAGTGAAGAGTGTCATCATCTGAGCCGTGGTTCGTCTCTGGTGACACTGGTCTAGCCGAGGGCCAGCAGAGCAGGGTTCATCTCAAGGGTGGTATTTAATGTTACAATGGAGGAGGCGTGTTAATTATGTTTGGGGTCACATTCATTGACCGTGTCAAATACAATTTGGGTCACATTCATTTGCATATTGCTAGTTCATATTTTTGTCTCAAATGAGTGTTAACTTGCCAAAACTGTTGCTTTGTTTCTGTTTGTTTATTTGTTATTACGCAATGATGAAGATTTTGATGATGTTCCAGAGATGCTGGGGGCTAACTGTACTGAGAACTGAGCAACTACCTATGCAAGAGTTTGACTGTAGCATATGATTATACGTCAGTGTTTCATTGTGCCAAAGGAGTTCAGTGTGTTAGGTCTGTCTGTTATGTGGGAGGGTAAGAATGGTAATGGTGGAAAAAAAGGGGCAGCTACTATATCTAGCATGGTGCATTGTTTACTGAAGTGTGTGGGGGTTAAAGTAATTAGAATAGGGGGGTCAGGGGTCTCCCCTGGAGTTTGCCACTCAGGATATGTCCCTGTACTCGCAGTTTTCATTTGATACACTGGATCTTTGTTATTCATCACCTTATGTCTGATTCCTCCCCCTTTCCTTCTCCTCGACCCCCATCCCTTTCATATTCATTCCCTCTCTCCCTCTTTCAACTCCTGCCTACTCCTTCTTTCACTCTCTCCCTTTCCAAAAAAAGTGTATTATGGCACTATGTTTGTTACCAAAAGGATGACTTGAAATGATAGAGACATAAGTAATCATAGATTATGGAAGGATGCATCACTACTAGACATTTCATTCTGAAGATGGAAATGATTGTTTGTGGGGTAGAGAAAGAGAGGGATCGGGTGCAAGGTGGATGGGAAGAAGAGGGGAGGGGCACAACTGGCTTAGGTACAGCTAAAGACAGAGGTGAATGGATCATTCATCCCCCCCCATCATCCTTCTGGTAGCACAACCCACACAGACCGTTCCATTTAAAATGTTGGGGGGGGTATTGTCAGAGCAATAATTTCTTCCAAACCCTCAATTTTGTGGGGGAGTCCAATGCCATTTTACTTAAACTTACTGTCAAAGTAACCTTACCACCTCAAAAAAAAAAAGAACACAAAAAAAAACTCTTAATGTTTCCATCTTGATTTTATAGCATGCATACACACATCTAGTCTCTGAGTTTTGGGATGGGCTTTCACAAAACAGGTGGTGAATATACTGTGAATAACCGCCACCTTATGTGAATGGCTGTACTACCACAGTTGTGAGTCTGACTGTGTGTTAATAGGAATGTGTGTGTGTGTGTGTGTGTTTGTGTGTGTGGGCTACCTGAAGACATGTGAAGGTGGGGGTGTGTGTGATCCAGCTCCTGAACTTGGCCACACCCACTTTAGAGGATTGACAGCTCAACACTTGCATAACTTTACTTGAAACCCAAATACAAAACATATCAAGAGAGGAGCAGAGTAAAGCCAGAAAACCCGCTGTCATATATTCTCTTTCCCCGACGTCTTCCTCCCTCTCATCCCCGTCTCCTATCCCCTTCTCTTTCTCTCCCTCCACACATGTTTGAGGAAGAAGCTCTTTTTGCATCCTTGTTCTTGTGTTTTTCTAACATATTGTTTGAAGTTCAATTCTAATGCATGCGTGGGAGAAAAAAAAGACGACTTATTTGTGAATGGCCAGAATGAAGTAACTCTCTTTTCGCCGGCAATCTCTGTCTTCCTCTTTCTCTGTCAGCCAGTGGTGAGAGGATGGGGGGGGGTATACTCTTAAAAAAAGAAATCTATATCACTTTTTATTATGTACATTTTTTTGTTATATTTTTGTTTTACTGCAGTGTGGCTTGACTGAATTGGTAGAAATACACTGGCTATCTTTCTGTGTATTGCACGTGGGAGGTGAAATAGGCTCAGTTTCATGAGTCCGATATCTTTCCTGATACACACAACAGTCCGGGATATCTCAGCAGTGCTAGTAGCGTAGCGCCAATCTGTCCATTCTGTTACATTTTTACATGTCCATCTGTCTTTTGCATCTGTACATCTCTACATATAATTTTGCCTGTCACTTCTTCTGTCTATAACAGTAGATTATTTATGTACTAATCTACCACTCCAGATACAGATATGTCAATATCATTGCTTTACTTAAATTTGTATCTGTTATTTTTTCTTATGGGGTGCTTTTATTTATTTTCTTATCATTTGGTGACTTGTTTACTCTTTTGTCTGATTTGTGGTTTTGTTGCTGATTTGTGTTATGATTTTTACATTTGAAAGAACATTGCACTACTAGCGCAAATGCAGCTAATGTTTCTATTGGTCCTGCCAACTGTTGTGACTACATCACCGCTAAGGGAATAAGGCACTGGGTGCAGCCATGCCACTTTCCTATCAGGGGAGAAAGAGAGGGAAGACAGAGATGGAAGAAGAGAAGGCTACTACAATAACACTGAATGGGATTTATGCTATAAAGACTGATACTGGATACAATTTTAATGTCATAACACAGAAAGAAAAGAATCAAGAACTGTATAAAATATATTTCAATGGAATGTTTATAATTTACCTTTTATATTTTTGAAACGTGTAAAGAAAAAAAGATTAATAAACAGTAATAATTTAACAAACAAGTTTGTGAAAAAAGAGACTTAAACACAGTTCTATTATTAAAAGTATGAAAGTTTGAAAGTGAATGCTAATTAAACTGAAAAACTCTTCTCCATTGCAGATAGGAAAAATAAAACAAGAATAATAAAACAAAAAAACCCCCCACAAAATTAACTGGAAAAACAAGCAAATCCAATTCAAAGAGAAAACATCAAAAACTCTATAAAAATATTAAAAGCTTATGCCAAAATGTTCTATTTGTGTCCTGTGCATTCTTTGTACATCTAGCTAACAATTCCTATCACAACTGATATTATGGAGCTTACTGACTGACGCTCATGTTGAGGACATTTAGGGGTCATAGTTAAAACATGATTATTACAGCACAAACACAGTCAACTCATATTTATTTTGTTTATCCTAATAAAATGGCACATTTAATACATTACATTCAAGTCAAACATCCCAAATGTTTTTTATTCAAAATACATGTTTCATACATTTTTATAAACTTCAAAAATATCAAATCGGTATTCATGTGTTATTTCTGTAAAATATTGTATTGAAAAATAATATGACCTTTCTGTAAAAAAAACAATCACATAACATGATTGGCTGTCTGTTAGGCTTACACTGGTTTCTCATTTCAGGCACAGATACCCTAGTCTAACAGGATACCAACAAACATGATGATATACCCTTATGGGAAAAACCACATGATTTCACATGTGAAATTTCCACATGTAACATTTTAACATTTGTAACATTTGAAACCATGTGGTTTTGGAACACTTCATGTGATGACATACAGTTTTATTTTATTTGCAGTTTCACATGTGAAAATCATATTTTCACATTTGAAATCGTATATACACGTGAAATAACTGTTTACATGTTGAGCTGAAATGTTCACCTTTGAAAACAAAAGAGACACATGCGAGGACAGTTGTTCACATGTGAAAACATTTGTTCACAATGTATTCAATACAGAGTTCACATGTTAACACCACCTTTCACATGTGAGAATAACATGTTTTCACCACACATGTGAATTGCAGTTTCACATGTGAAAATCAAATTTTGACTTTCACATGTGAAAAACTTTCAAATGTTGTGAGGTATAGTTTCATGGTATCACATGTTGAAATGTTGCAAATGTGCAATTTCATATTATCACATGTTGCTTTTACATGTTGTCATATTAACTTCCCATAAGATCACATTAAAAACGTGAAATTCATGTTTTTTCCGTAAGGGTAGTGACGCAAAATGTACTGAGCTCTGCCCCAACACTTTGGTTTCATGACTGTAGGTTAATATATACAGTGCCCTCAGAACGTATTCACATCCATTTATGTTACAGCCTGAATTTTAAATGGATTACATTGAGATTTTGTGTCAAAGGAGAATCATGTTTTGAGATATTTTGTTTTTACAAATGAATTAAAAATGTCTTGAATCAATAAGTATTCAACCCTTTTGTTATGGCAAGCCTAAATAAGCTCAAGAGTAAAAATGTGCTTAACAAGTCAAAATAAATTGCGTGGACTCACTCTGTGAGCAACAGTAGTGTTTAAGAAGATCAATAATCAAGAATAATCAATCAGATTAACTGAAAACTAAAATAGCAGTGCAGATGGCTCTCTTTTTCCAAGTGCAGAGATGTAATACAGTATTTTGTGTTGGATTTAATACTTTTCCCCATTTTAATCCCACTTTGTAACAACAGAATGTGGAAAAAGTTGAGGGGTGTGAATACTTTCTGAAGGAACTGATAAAAAAAAGAGTTACATTTTATTTAAGTTGAGGTAAATTGACTGAGAACACATTCTCATTTACAGCAACGATCTGGGGAATAGTTACTGGGAAGAGGGATTAATGAGCCAACTAGAAGCTGGGTATGATTAGGTGGCCATGATGGTATGAGGGCCAGATGAATTTAGCCAGGACACCGGGGTTAACACCCCTACTCTTACGATAAGTGCCATGTGATCTTTATTAACCACAGCGAGTCAGAACACCCGTTTTAACATCCCATCCAAAAGACGGCACCCGACAGAGGGCAATGTCCCCAATCTTTGCACTGGGACATTTTTGTTTTAGAGCAGAGGAATGAGTGCTTCCTACTGGCTCTCCAACACCACTTCCAGCAGCATCTGGTCATCTTATTTATCCGGAGCAAACCAGAAGGTAGGTAGGTAAACAAATGTATTTGTGTGTGCGTGTGTGTGTGTGTGTGTGTGTGTGTGTGTGTGTGTGTGCACGCCCACACGTTTGCATGTCATGTCAAACAATTGCGTTTGAACCGGAGTGGGACTGTGTATGTGTGTGTGTCAGGTCCTCCTGGCCAGTTTCCAGGTGATAACACTACCCATTATGACACCTCCGAGGAAGACCAGGATGAGCCCTGAGGACCGGGCGCTCATAGAGGATATCCTCTCCACCTGTACACGTGCCAGCGCAGCGAAACTGTTCATCTGGGAAGAGAGAGAGTTAAAGAGGGGGAACAAAGAATGATGAGGAGAGAGAAAGTGGGAGGAGAGAAAGAGGGGGGAGAAAGTGAGAGAAATCAATGACAATCACAGTTCAGTTTTCTTTAACAATAGTTAATACCACGTCATACACAACAACCAAGACCAAGTTTATATTAATATAGAATATTGCCCATTCTGTTAACTTTAATACAAAGGGGAAACACTACGGGGACAGCCTCTGATGGAATCTATATCTTACCCATCCTCCATGTTTCTGGATCCAGTCCAGTAATTTGCTTCTGAAGTACTCCAGAGTCCACTTCAGAATGTCCTTCACTAACTCGGGGAGGTGAGCAATCACCACCTAGCAGAGATGAAAAGAGTGATTTAATACACACACAGTGATTGTACTGTATATTCAATAACAATAACAAAGTAACAAGAACACTGTATAACATACCTTGACAGCTATCCTCCCTGCTACGTAGAACAGCACAGCAATTCTCTCCCAGGTGATTTGACCGTCCTCAAATACCTTTTCTACCAAATTCCAGTAGCTGGTCTTGCTGGTCATTTGCCCCACCATTCCATCTATCACACTGTTGCTTGGACAGGCGGGTTGAGGGAGGTAGGGTAGTAATTAGACTACTGACTTAGACCATTGTAAACTAACACACAGATAGACAAGCATACTCTATATTCATATTTGTTTAGCTACCCAGCAAAGCAAAATTGATTCCGTGAAAGTTCCCAGAACATTCGTTAGGTTGCGGCAAATGTTCTCATTACACAAAAAAAAATGTTCAGTTGTGCTGATAATTAAACAATGTTTGTAATAAAACATTTGCCTGATGTTGCAAGAATGTTCCCAGAACACATTTAGTCTGTTTTTATTATTACATTAACTGGAAACTTAATGAGAACATTTGGGGAATGTTCTGTTGTGGTTATTACAAATGTTGTGCATAACATTTTAATGAATGTTAGAACATTCCAAGGACACTTCATTTAAATTGTTTTCTGAAGAAAAAAAATTCTAATGTTAGATAAAACCTTAACTTAATGCGAATCTTCGATAATGTTCAGAGAATGTTCCCAATTTGCTGGGTAGTCTATGCATCAAATTAATCAATGTGAATTCACATAACAACAGTTTGAGAAATGTAACAGGTACTGTAAAACACAAAACAATGGCTCCAATATCAACTGACTCGTCCAGCTCCCTGTTCTCCTTGAAGGCGTCTCCGATGGTACGTATCATCACAGCCAGCTGTAACACCATCTTCTGCTCCTGCTCACTCTCCAATTCCTGGGTTTCTGCGGAGACCACTACCGGGACCTCTGATGACAACATCTCATCCAGCTGCTCCTGCATCACTCTGGGGACGAGAGAGCATTCTGGTCCAGAACCACTCCTTCTTAGAGCACATACCCTGCTGTAGCCTACTGTGTGTCAAACTAAACAACTGTTGTCACGACACACGGTGTCTGACGGTTTTCATTTCTTCCTTTTGTCAATTCCCAACCCCATGGAAAGTGCACACATGCATAAACATCCAAGCAAGAGGTTGGAAGCAGCCAGTGGTATTAAGTCCTTAAGTAAAAATATTTAAAGTACTACATAAGTCATTTTTTGGGGGTATCTGTACTTTACTATTTATAATTTTGACAACTTTTACATTTTACTTCATGACATTCATAAAGTTTTTTAAAAACGTTTTACTCCAATTCACACACTTTTCAAGAGAACATCCATGGCTATCTCTACTGCCTCTGATCTGCTGGACTCACTCAACACAAATGCTTTGTTTATAAATTATGTCTGAGTGTTACTGTGCCCCTGGCTATCCATAATAAAAAAAACAAGAATTGTACCATATGGTTAGCTTAATATGAGGAATTTGAAATGATTTCTACGTTTACTTTTGATACTTAAGTACATTTTAGCAATGCATTTACTTTGATACTTAAGTACATTTATACCTGAATATTTGTAGACTTTTACTCAAGTAGTATTTTACTGGGTGAGTTTCACTTTTACTTGAGTAATTTCCTGTTAAGGTATCATTACTTTTACAAAAGTATGGGTACTTGGGTATTGGGTACTTTTCCCACCACTGGAAGCAGCCACAGGTTTACAGCTACACTACCGGTCAAAAGTTTTAGAACACCTACTCAATCAAGGGGTTTCCTTATTATTTGACTATTTTCTACATGGTAGAATAATAGTGGACATTACAACTATGAAATAACACATATAAAATCATGTAGTAACCAAAAAAGTGGTAAAAAAATATATATATATATATTTCAGATTCTTCAAATAGCCACCCCTCACCTTGATGACAGCTTTGCAAACTCTTGGTATTCTCTCAACCAGCTTCACGAGGTAGTCACCTGGAATGCATTTCACTTAACAGGTGTGCCTTCTTAAAAGTTAATTTGTGGAATTTATTTCCTTCTTAATGCATTTGAGCCAATCAGTTGTGTTGTGACAAGGTAGGGGGTTATACAGAAGACAGCCCTATTTGGTAAAATACCAAAGTCCACATTATGGCAAGAAAAGCTCAAAAGTTTCTTCAAGTGCAGTCGCAAAAACCATCAAGCGCTATGATGAAACTGGCTCTCATGAGGACCGCAACAAAAATGGAAGACCCAGAGTTGCCTCTGCTGCAGAGGATAAGTTCATTAGTTACCAGCTTCAGAAATTGCAGCCCAAATAAATGCTTCACAGAGTTCAAGTATCAGACACATCTCAACATCAACTGTTCAGAGGAGACTGTGTGAATCAGGCCTTCATGGTCGAATTGCTGCAAATAAACCACTACTGAAGGACACCAATAAGAAGAAGAGACTTGTTTGGGCCAAGAAACATGAGCAATGGACATTAGACCGGTGGAAATTTGTCCTTTGGTCTGCAGTCCAAATTGTAGATTTTTGGTTCTAACCACTGTCTTTAACCAGTGTCTTTGAGACACGGTGTGGGTGAACGAATGATCTCCACATGTGTTTTTCCCAACGTAAAGCATGGAGGAGGAAGTGTTATGGTGTAGGGGTGCTTTTCTGGTGACACAGTCTGTGATTTATTTACAATTCAAGGCACACGTAACCAGCATGGCTAGCACAGCATTCTGCAGCGATACGCCATCCCATCTGGTTTGGGCTTAGTGGGACTATCATTTGTTTTTCAACAGGACAATGACCCAACACATCTACAGGCTGTGTAAGGGCTATTTTACCAAGAAGGAGAGTGATGGAGTGCTGCATCAGATGACCTGGCCTCCACAATCCCCCGTCCTCAACCAAATTAAGATGGTTTGGGGTGAGTCAGACCGCAGAGTGAAGGAAAAGCAGCCAACAAGTGTTTGGCATATGTAAGACTGTTGGAAAAGCATTACAGGTGAAGCTGGTTGACAGAATGCCAAGAGTGTGCAAAACTGTCATCAAGGTAAAGGGGGGCTATTTGAAGAATCTCAAATATAAAATATATTTAGATTTGTTTAACACTTTTTTGGTTACTACATGATTCCATGTGTTATTTCATAGTTGTGATGTCTTCACTACTATTCTACAATGTAAAAATAGTAAAAAATAAAGAAAAACCCTTGAATGAGTAGGTGTTCTAAAACTTTTGACCGGTAGCGTAGGTGTGTCCATATGATGCATCTTTGATTCGTTTTGAGTATCTGTGAAAGTGAGCTCACCTTTTCAGCAGGACCTCTCCTACTCTGTCATCTGTTGAACAAATAAAACAATTAAATCAAAATCGGCTTAGGTCGTCAACATAAAAAACAATTCTAAATGTCAAATAGAACAGAATCTTGAAAGCTAGCAATAACAATGTACTGATAACTTGGATGTGATGAGACATTGCACTGGCAGAACTAGCTACCTGATGTCTCTACACACGCCATTGGCAGTCCACACCCAGCCCGAACGATAACGTTAGCTAGCGAGCTGTAACTTCAGAAAACTTCAGTATAGTAACTGTAGTTATTATCTTGTAAACAGGATACAACTATTCTAGCTCTATTTGACAGACGATGGTTGTTGCTGTTTTATCTCTATTAAGAAAATATGGCATTCCTTTGAGATAATATGCAGAATCAAAAACACAAAACAATTAGGAATGGCCTCTGACGACAACAAGACTGAACAGTCGAATGAAAGCGGAGAGCAGACGAGCAGCCAATCCGCGCGTGCGCATTGTCAATATGAGTCCTCACGCTAATGTGTCCGTATGGAAACTGACTACCATACACAACTTGCTAACTGATAGCTTCTTTAGCTAGTTGATTTTTGTCCGGCAAGCTGAAGCAGAGAGGGCGGCAACTAAGCTAGTGAGGGTGGGGGGGTTAGCGCGACAGGGCAGAACAACCTTTCTTCAGGCAGCTCCCCTCCTTTGTAAAGGACACCAGCAGTATGGTCTCTATCATTGAATCTCTTGATCCTCTCCCTGAGAATACCTTGTTAGTTACTTTTGATGTTGAGTCATTATACACTAATATTCTACACGAGGGCGGTATTGAAGCTATGGAACATTTTCTTCTGCAATGTGACCCTAATGAACTACCTTCCAGTGCATGCATTGTAACATTGGCTGAAATAGTACTTAAGCATAACTAGTTCATGTTTCTGAATGATTTCTTTATTCAGACGAAAGGTACTGCTATGGGATCCCCCATGGCTCCTAACTATGCTAATTTGTATGTGGGTTACATGGAGAAACAGTCTATTTTCAATCCTCTCAAAAATGTTTTCTTGCCTCACATCATTATTTGGAAACGGTATATTGATGATATTTTTGTGGAGGGGTGATGCAAAACAGCTCCTGGGGCCTGTTGCACAAAACTAGGATAAGGGATTAAGCCAGGATATCTTGGTGATCCTGGCTCAATTGATCCGTAATCCGGTTGCACTAAAGATGGATAGGGGGCAGGAGGATATGTTATGGTATAAATTACCATGGAGATTTATTCTGTGGAGCTAGCCTGCTCCAGACCAGGCTAAATTCCAGGATCTATTTAATCTCATCCCTAATGTCAGTCAGCAGTCACCACAAATGGAAACCAATAGTTATTTCACTGCTCACTATACATTGTTATCACATATAACTAGACCCACTGTTATTATTTAAACGTTTGTGATCATTAATTTCAATGATTTTGGATAAAAAATGATTTTTAGATGTTGCTATCATTAGATAATTTACAGTTTCCCATAGACTATAAGGCTATATATATAAAATGATAGAATATTAGGGCCACAGAGGGGAAAAAAACACAAGTCATAATATTGTAACCAGTTGTTTTAAAGGAGGACAGTTGTTAAAATGACAGATGTGGGGCATTTCGTGAAATTGTACTTCAGTATGGTTTCATAAACAAAGACATGCTGATGTGCCAGAATATTAAGTATCACATTGTCATAAGTATCAAAACTGTAAAAACAATATGTAGCTTTTCTGCAGAAAGAACCAGCCTCATAAATTTATGACTTTATCCTTTTTCTTCAGTGTGGCCCTAGTACTCTGTCATATAAACAAATACACATTCCATATGAATATAAAAACACAATGTGTAACATTATGTTCCTTTATTGAATAAGGACAAAACAAAGCAGGTAAACCATCAGCTCCTTTCGAAACTGAAGTCACAGTGACTCTACAAGATGGAAAGCACAGAATCCAAGCATATTATACAAAATGATACATACACATTCAAAGGTCTGTATATAACACACCCTGCATGTCTGCACACTAAAATAAATGCAGGACAAATCCATACACATCAACTGAACAGACAAATGAATGGATGCAGTAGCCTCCCTGCAGCCTTATATTACACACAGTATACCGCACAAACATCATAAGAGGCCAAATTCGTCAAAAAACGCACCCAAAAAAAAACAAATTCCTCTGCCACCGCAGGACATATTTAACCAAAATTGAAAGCACACATACTAACTAAAATAATTCAACACATATTGGTCCCTCAGCAGCCGACCACTGTCGTCATCAGGGAAGATTGCCGGATTGTCCCAGTCCATGGCTGGTGGCACTCTGGGGGCCCTCTCCTTCCTCAGGCAGGCCACATTGTGGAGGACAGCACAAGCCACAGTAATATCACATGCCCTAACAGGGCTGACCCTTAATTTGTGAAGGCAGTGAAAGCGTGCCTTCAGGAGGCCAAAGGTCATTTCAACTCTGGCCCTGGTCCTGGCATGGGCATGGTTGTAGGCCTGCTGTGCTTCCTGGGGGTCTGTGAAAGGTGTCAGGAGAAAAGGCTGGCAGCCATACCCCTGTCTCCCAGCAACACACCAGAGAATTCACCTGTCAACACAAAATCTCATCATTACTACCTCATAAACACAGTGATATTCTTGACACAGCCATGATGGTTATAAATAGGGGTTGTGTGGCTTACCTTGTCATAGGCACTGATAGATTTCAGAGGCCCGAAAGATTCTGGAGTCATGGACTGAGCCAGGCCATTTTGCCACAACATTGCTGATCACACAGTCAGCATTGCAGACCATCTGAAATCATAAGATGAGGAATATTACACCAATCAATGCACATCACTGGCAATGCAGAGTGTTCGTCAATGGACAATATCAAAAGTTATGTTCACCTGAACATTAATGCTGTGAAAGGATTTCCTATTCACAAAATCGGCCTCATGGGCACCTGAGGGGCTTTTATCCTTATGTGTGTGCAGTCCACTGCACCAATGACATTGGGGAAACCTGTCACACAAAGTAATGAGTATCCTACTATGTGTTAACAGTTGTCCTGTAATTTGTAGATCCTCTTACCTGCAATCCTATAAAACTCCTCTTTGATGTCACAGAGTCTTCTGTGGCCAGGGAAGGAGATGAAGACATCTGCTAATGCTTTGATAGCCAGACACACACTCCTTATTGTGCAGCAAATTGTGGCCTTGTTCAGCATCCCCCACTGAGTACAGGAAGGCTCCACTAGCAAAAAAGCGCAAGGCCACACAAACCATTTGCTCCACACTCAGTGCATGGCTCCGTGCAGTGCGGTGCTTAATCCTGGGACCCAGTAGTCTGCATAGATACCTGATGCCATCTGCAGAAAACCTGTATCTTTCATATAGATGGTCATCAGGGAAGGCCAGTGGGTCCAACCGGTCCCTGAAGACCCTTTCTCGCCTGAAGGCTCTCCTCAGCACAAGTGCTTCTTCATCCACCACATCTCGCACGAATGGGCATGCCATTGTCAGAGCAGAAAGGAACACACAATTTTGGGCCTTCATATAGGCTAGTGGCCACACCTGGTGCTGGGGGGTGGGCAAAAGAGGGCGATGCCTTATAACGATGACTTGGTTGTACTGATTGCTGGGAAAATAAAAAAACCTTAGAAAGATGCCACCGTCCTGTGTGCTCACAATAAGAGCTCATATGTCATGGCTCACTTGACTTTACGAGAATATACCTAATTTTTATTTTGAGCTGTGTCATCTTCTTGGAGCTGGGGGAGGAAAGAAAAATAATGATTAATACATTTGTGTTACAGTTAGCATACAGTGTACATTGAAGGCATATCTCACCTCCCTCTCAAGTTTTTTTTATTTCAAGGTCCAGTTTCCTAATTGTCCTCTTTTTTATTTCGAACTCCAGTGCAAGATTTTCCATCTTTTTCTTCTTGTACTGAATGTCTATGTCTGCCAGTTCTATTTGGCGCCGGAGGTGGTTGCCATACAACTTTCTGATAGCTTGTGAGCTCTGTGAACACAATACAATTAGCGCAGCTGGAATTTGGCAGGATGTGGTGTCCTTTTATTAATACGCACTATGTTGCCAGGCTGGTTTTCCCACTGTATAGCATCTGGGTCCTGTAAAAGAAATTAGATTTTTTGATTTTGATGAGGACTCCTCACCATTGTAGAGTAAATAGTACTTTCACAGTCTTAACATGATACCTCATGCCTTCTGGAATCCAGAGAGATGGTCTCCTCCTCATCATCGTCTCCATCATGTGCTGTTGCTGCTGCACTGGGGCCTTCACCCTATCACATTTAAATCGGATTCATATTGAAGCTAGTAGACAAGACATGCCAGGCCTACAGTATGCCTTTGATGGAGTACTCACTGGATCAGCATCGTCTGGTGCTTGTGCTGGTGGCTCTAACAGGAACACAGTGCTGCCAGACACTGCAAGGCAATAGGTAAACCAAAGTCAGACAGTCCAAATTGATTCAATATGAATGTGGTTGTATCCCATGTAGAGATGGAAGGACATACCTTGAATGAAGCGGGTGGCATCTTGGGAGGAACCTATGCTCGTCTCTTTCCCCCAGGGATCCCCTCTAAGACGGGCCTGCCTTTATTTAGCTCCAAGGCCATGTCCTCTGCTGGGGTAAGGTCAGCCTTTGGTGACCCACCACCCGTGCCTTGTCTGTGGGTATTCTTTTTCACTGCTAAAACAGTACAGACAATGTGTGAGCAGGCACCTTCTGGGTACAATATATGCTTGTGCTTTGTTAAATATTAGTCAGGGACCATACCATTCTGCAGAATGTTCTTGTATTTGATTTTGACCTGCTGCCATGTCCGTTTTGGCCCGTTCATGTTTAATCTACACACACACACACACACACACACACACACACACACACACACACACACACACACACACACACACACACACACACACACACACACACACACACACACACACACACACACACACACACACACACACACACATTTAATGGAGTCACACTGCAAAAATTACTTGGTATTTTTGTCTTGTTTTAAGTAAAAATATCAAAAAATGTATCATAGCTTTATACAGTGTGATGGAGTTACTTTACACAATTTCACTCATATCTGCAGTGCATTTCAATAAAAAATTTAACCGTTTCATAATTACAGTACAACTGCATTTTTGGAGATGTGAATTAAATATTTGAATTGTAATTGTGATGTTTCAGCGGAGCGGTGAGTGTGTAATTGTGCACTACTTACGCATTCAGGCGGTCTGCAATACTTTGCCACGCTTTTTCTCTTTGCTTTATCACTGTGGCGGTGTTGCCTTTCTTCTTAATTATATCTTTTACCTCCTCGTATGCCTCCATGAGGATTTGTGCTTCCGACGGGGAAAAGTACGCGGCTCTAGTTGCCATGGTAAATCAGTTAATCTGTGATCTGTGGCGGGGTCTATTTGAGTGAGCCGTGAGCGCGCACCTATCCAGGATTGGTTTCACCTGGCTTTAATGAATCCGTGTCTGCTCATCCTGGCTTGGTCTTTGTGCAACCAATTAAGCCTGGACGCACATGTTTTGGCTTCATTGAGCTCAGCTGAGTCATTTATCCCGGATGTCTTAATTCTACTTTTGTGCAACAGGCCCCTGCTCTGAGCATCTGAGATTTACTATGCAATCTGATACACGTCAAATCAGTTTTCTTGATCTTCTGATCTTGTGTGAAGATAATGTTCTATACACTGATCTTTACAAGAAGCCTACTGATCGTAACAGTTTGTTGAGGGCTGATAGTTGTCACCCACTTCCCTTGAAAAATAGTTTGCCCTACAGCCAATTCTGTCGAATCAAAAGAATTTGCAAAAAACAATCCGATTTGAACAGAAATATGGCTGAGACGCAAAGAAAGTTCAAGGAGAGGGGTTACAAGAATGATCAGATTAATATTGCCATTGAAAAAAATTCAAAAACAAAACGAGACATGACCTTTTTCAAGGTCAGTCTCGCAAAAAGACGCATTCTTGCGTTCTAACTACCCGCTATTCAAAGTGCTCTGAAAAGGGAATTGTTCACAAACATTGGCACATCCTAAAATCCGATGATAGTCTCGGTAATGTGTTTTCGGACCTTCCCTTGGTCGTATTCTCGCGGGGCAGAAATCTCAGAGACCAAATTGGTAAACTCTGATTTACCACCCCAAGATATTCCTGAACAACGTCTATTTGCGCCCCTACTGCATGGAAATTACAAATGTAATGGCTGTGCTCAATGCAATGGCACTTATAAATATAGATCCTTCAAACACCCACAAACAGGGAAATCGATCCCAATAAAAGGTGTTATTACGTGCTCCACTAAGGCAGTTATTTATCTTGTAACTTGTCCTTGTGGTAAAAATTATGTAGGTAAAACAAAGCGCGAATTAAAAGCACGTATCTCAGAGCATCGTAGCACCATTAGGTGTAAAAACTTTACTTATCCAGTTGCGGCCCACTTCTTGGAGGCAGGCCACCCGATTTCGTCTCTGCGTTATATTGGCATCGAACATGTCACCCTCCCTAGGAGAGGGGGTGACCTTGATAATTTATTGTTAAAACGAGAGGCTGCCTGGATCTTTCATTTAAAGACACTTGCGCCCTTCGGTCTCAACGTAGACTTTGATCTGAAGCCATTCTTGTCATTATTGTGATTTTGCCATTGTAATTGTTTGTAAACTTGTGTAGTTAAATGAATCTATGATCGTATGCTATCCATTTGTTTGTATGCTGTTCTTTGTTTGACATTTTAATATTTGATTATTAACCAATGGTATTAGGCCACTCTTGGCCATGATTACAAACACCTGTGTCTTTTGACACTATATAAACGAGTCATCCCGCAGTGTTTGTGATTATACCCTGATGAAGACAGCTTGGCTGTCGAAACGTTGGTATTACATTTTTGCATCTGAGCTCCTAGAGTGTGCGGCTGTCTTTTATTTTCAAGCACTTTGCAGTTCGTCATGGGGAACTTTTCTTTGGGTATCTGAACTCACAGATTTAGCGAAGTTAGCTAGCATTAATTTTGGTTAACACGCTGATGGACTACAGAGCAAGAAAGCCAGTTCTGATACATAGTATCATGTTGATGATCAACACAAGTTAAAAGTTACTTCTTGCACCATTGTATCATGACTGGCAGCACCACCAACACAATGCACGATATCTTTCAATCAATGGAGTACGGACCGTGTAGTTCCAGCACTGTGACTGCTCAGGTAAAAACAACACCAACATGTATTTGTTGCATTAGTGTCTAGATATTCTTTGCATATGTTTAAGTATGACACAAAATACATTGAGGTGATTTTACTCGAAATAAAAGTGTTAGCATATCAATGATATCACGTTTTTCTTTCTTATCACGCTTTACACCATGTTTTAGATAATAGGATTTCTGTTAGCAGGCTATTACCATGTGAACTTTATTACTGTAACTCAGGAGGCAGACACGCCTTGGGTCAAGTTAGATAATATTTAAAAAATATATATTTTGCTAGATTATGTGCTGTAGGATGTGCTTGTAAGTGGGGTGGGTATAATTTGTTACATTTCAACGGGAATCTGTTCCAGAAACTTCGTAAAGTACAAGGTTGCCAACAAACAACGCATACACAATAGCGCGATCAATTCACCTAAGCTAACTAGCTGCCGAATAGGCATCCACTCACCACGTAGTTTATTCTTAATATATGTCCATAGGTTACCAAAGTGAGGACAGACATTTTTCGGAATTAACATGGTGAGTGAAAAACTTAATGAAATGGCCCACGTCCCTACCGACATCTTATTTGCCCGCTATTCAACTTTGTATGTGTTTGTTGGCAACATTGTTATTTACAAAGTTTTTGGAACAGATTCCTGTCGGAATGTTCCACAAATTATACCCACCCTGAAAAGTGTACCCTGACCTCACTACTCTGTCAATGGTTGATACTCCCTAGGGGCACTTTTATTTGATTGGCTACTGTGTTGGTGTCAGTCTCTGCAGCCAATCAAATGTGAGCTCAACTCAGAATTGGTCATGTATTCCCAAAAAAAACAATTTGTTCGTTTCTTTCTGTTTAACTTTTAAAAATTTGTTGTACATAATGTTGCCGCTACAGTCTTATGACTGAAAATAACTTCAAATCAAATCAAATCAAATTTTATTTGTCACATACACATGGTTAGCAGATGTTAATGCGAGTGTAGCGAAATGCTTGTGCTTCTAGTTCCGACAATGCAGTAATAACGAGCAAGTAATCTAACAATTCCAAAAAAAAACTACTGTCATACAGTGTAAGGGGATAAAGAATATGTACATAAGGATATATGAATGAGTGATGGTACAGAGCAGCATAGGCAAGATACAGTAGATGATATCGAGTACAGTATGTAAACCAAGTGGCATAGTTAAAGTGGCTAGTGATACATGTATTACATAAGGATGCAGTCGATGATATAGAGTACAGTATCAACGTATGCATATGAGATGAACAATGTAGGGTAAGTAACATTATATAAGGTAGCATTGTTTAAAGTGGCTAGTGATATATTTACATCATTTCACATCAATTCCCATGATTAAAGTGGCTGGAGTAGAGTCAGTGTCATTGACAGTGTGTTGGCAGTAGCCACTCAATGTTAGTGGTGGCTGTTTAACAGTCTGATGGCCTTGAGATAGAAGCTGTTTTTCAGTCTCTCGGTCCCAGCTTTGATGCACCTGTACTGACCTCGCCTTCTGGATGGCAGCGGGGTGAACAGGCAGTGGCTCGGGTGGTTGATGTCCTTGATGATCTTTATGGCCTTCCTGTAGCATCGGGTGGTGTAGGTGTCCTGGAGGGCAGGTAGTTTGCCCCCGGTGATGCGTTGTGCAGACCTCACTACCCTCTGGAGAGCCTTACGGTTGAGGGCGGTGCAGTTGCCATACCAGGCGGTGATACAGCCCGCCAGGATGCTCTCGATTGTGCATCTGTAGAAGTTTGTGAGTGCTTTTGGTGACAAGCCGAATTTCTTCAGCCTCCTGAGGTTGAAGAGGCGCTGCTGCGCCTTCCTCACGATGCTGTCTGTGTGAGTGGACCAATTCAGTTTGTCTGTGATGTGTATGCCGAGGAACTTAACTTGCTACCCTCTCCACTACTGTTCCATCGATGTGGATGGGGGTGTTCCCTCTGCTGTTTCCTGAAGTCCACAATCATCTCCTTAGTTTTGTTGACGTTGAGTGTGAGGTTATTTTCCTGACACCACACTCCGAGGGCCCTCACCTCCTCCCTGTAGGCCGTCTCGTCGTTGTTGGTAATCAAGCCTACCACTGTGTCGTCCACAAACTTGATGATTGAGTTGGAGGCGTGCATGGCCACGCAGTCGTGGGTGAACAGGGAGTACAGGAGAGGGCTCAGAACGCACCCTTGTGGGGCCCCAGTGTTGAGGATCAGCGGGGAGGAGATGTTGTTGCCTACCCTCACCACCTGGGGGCGGCCCGTCAGGAAGTCCAGTACCCAGTTGCACAGGGGCGGGGTCGAGACCCAGGGTCTCGAGCTTGATGACGAGCTTGGAGGGTACTATGGTGTTGAATGCCGAGCTGTAGTCGATGAACAGCATTCTCACATAGGTATTCCTCTTGTCCAGATGGGTTAGGGCAGTGTGCAGTGTGGTTGAGATTGCATCGTCTGTGGACCTATTTGGGCGGTAAGCAAATTGGAGTGGGTCAAGGGTGTCAGGTAGGGTGGAGGTGATATGGTCCTTGACTAGTCTCTCAAAGCACTTCATGATGACGGATGTGAGTGCTACAGGGCGGTAGTCGTTTAGCTCAGTTACCTTAGCTTTCTTGGGAACAGGAACAATGGTGGCCCTCTTGAAGCATGTGGGAACAGCAGACTGGTATAGGGATTGATTGAATATGTCCGTAAACACACCGGCCAGCTGGTCTGCGCATGCTCTGAGGGCGCGGCTGGGGATGCCGTCTGGGCCTGCAGCCTTGCGAGGGTTAACACGTTTAAATGTCTTACTCACTTCGGCTGCAGTGAAGGAGAGACCGCATGATTCCGTTGCAGGCCGTGTCAGTGGCACTGTATTGTCCTCAAAGCGGGCAAAAAAGTTACTTAGTCTGCCTGGGAGCAAGACATCCTGGTCCGTGACTGGGCTGGGTTTCTTCCTGTAGTCCGTGATTGACTGTGGACCCTGCCACATACCTCTTGTGTCTGAGCCGTTGAATTGAGATTCTACTTTGTCTCTGTACTGGCGCTTAGCTTGTTTGATAGCCTTGCGGAGGGAATAGCTGCACTGTTTGTATTCAGTCATGTTACCAGACACCTTGCCCTGATTAAAAGCAGTGGTTCGTGCCTTCAGTTTCACACGAATGCTGCCATCAATCCACGGTTTCTGGTTAGGGAATGTTTTAATCGTTGCTATGGGAACGACATCTTCAACGCACGTTCTAATGAACTCGCACACCGTATCAGCGTATTCGTCAATGTTGTTGTCTGACGCAATACGAAACATCTCCCAGTCCACGTGATGGAAGCAGTCTTGGAGTGTGGAGTCAGCTTGGTCGGACCAGCGTTGGACAGACCTCAGCGTGGGAGCTTCTTGTTTTAGTTTCTGTCTGTAGGCAGGGATCAACAAAATGGAGTCGTGGTCAGCTTTTCCGAAAGGGGGCGGGGCAGGGCCTTATATGCGTCACGGAAGTTAGAGTAACAATGATCCAAGGTCTTTCCACCCCTGGTTGCGCAATCGATATGCTGATAAAATTTAGGGAGTCTTCTTTTCAGATTAGCCTTGTTAAAATCCCCAGCTACAATGAATGCAGCCTCCGGATAAATCGTTTCCAGTTTGCAGAGAGTTAAATAAAGTTCGTTCAGAGCCATCGATGTGTCTGCTTGGGGGGGATATATACGGCTGTGATTATAATCGAAGAGAATTCTCTTGGTAGATAATGCGGTCGACATTTGATTGTGAGGAATTCTAAATCAGGTGAACAGAAGGATTTGAGTTCCTGTATGTTTCTTTCATCACACCATGTCACGTTAGTCATAAGGCATACGCCCCCGCCCCTCTTCTTACCAGAAAGATGTTTGTTTCTGTCGGCGCGATGCGTGGAGAAACCCGTTGGCTGCACCGCTTCGGATTGCGTCTCTCCAGTTAGCCATGTTTCCGTGAAGCAAAGAACGTTACAGTCTCTGATGTCCCTCTGGAATGCTACCCTTGCTCGGATTTCATCAACCTTGTTGTCAAGAGACTGGACATTGGCAAGAAGAATGCTAGGGTGTGGTGCACGATGTGCCCGTCTCCGGAGTCTGACCAGAAGACCGCTTCGTTTCCCTCTTTTTCTGAGTCGTTTTTTTTTGGGGTCGCTGCATGTGATCCACTCGGTTACACTGGTTGTAAGGCAGAACACAGGATCCGCATCGCGAAAAACATATTCTTGGTCGTACTGATGGTGAGTTGACGCTGATCTTATATTCAGTAGTTCTTCTCGGCTGTATGTAAAGAAACCTAAGATGACCTGGGGTACTAGTGTAAGAAATAACACGTAAAAAAACAAAAAACTGCATAGTTTCCTAGGAACGCGAAGCGAGGCGGCCATCTCTGTCGGCGCCGGAAATTAAGACTTCTGTACATCAACTGCGATTACTCACTATGGCCTGGCAGAATCCTTTTTTCCTTTAACGAGCCCGATGTGAATGATATACTGCTATCCTGGGAACAAGCCCATATCCCTGTCATTTGCATGAAGACAAGCAGAGGGAAAAAAAGGGGTAAGAGGGCGGGCTGCCTTCTGAGAATTCTTAGGCGATAGAATAAACCCAACTTCCTTCCATTCTGCTAGCAAACGTGTGATCTTTGGAAAATAAAATAGATGACCTACACTGAAGATGAAACTACCAATGGGACATTCAAAGCTGTAATATTTTATGCTTCATGGAGTCGTGGCTGAACGACAACATTATCAACATACAGCTGGCTGGTTATACGCTGTACCAGCAGGATAGGACAGCGGCGTTGGGTAAGACAAGGAGCAGTGGACTATGTATTTTTGTAAATAACCGCTGGTGTATGATAGCAATAGCTCAAGACTTCCTTACTTATCTCAAGATAAGTTGTAGACCACACTATCTACCTAGACAATTGATCTGTATTTTTCGTAGCTGTCAACATACCACCACAGACCGATGCTGGCACTAAGACCGCATTGAATGAGCTGTATTCCCGCCATAAGCAAACAAAAGGCAGCACTCCTAGTAGCCGGGGACTTTAATGAAGGGAAACTTAAATCTGTCTTAACAAATTTCTATCAGCATGTTAAATGTGTAACCAGAGGGGGACAAACTCTGGACCACCTTTACTCCACACACAGACTCATACAAAGTTCTCCCTTGTCTTCCATTTGGCAAATCTGACCATAATTCTTTCCTCCTGCTTACAAGCCAAAATTAAAGCAGGAAGAAACAGGGACTTGGTGTCTGATGAAGCAGATGCTAAGCTACAGGACTGTTTTGCTAGCACAGACTGGAATATGTTCCTGGGATTCCGCCGATGGCATTGAGGAGTACACCGCATCAGTCATTGGCTTCATCAATCAGTGCATCGACATCGTACCCACAGTGACTGTACGTACATACCCCAACCAGAAACCATGGATTACAGGCAACAACCGCACTGAGAAAGGCTAGAGCTGCTGCTTTCAAGGAGCAGGACTCTAACCCGGAAGCTATGCCCACCAACGAACCATCAAACAGGCAAAGCGTCAATACAGGACTAAGATCAAATTATACTACACCGGCTGTGACGCTCCTCGGATGTAGCAGGGCTTGCAAAGGGAAGCACAGCCGCGAGCTGCCCAGTGACACGAGCCTACCAGACAAGCTAAACTACTTTATTTAATTTTGGAGGCAAATAGCACTAAAACATGCATGAGAGCACCAGCTGTTCCGGACGACTGTGTGCACTCTCCGCAGCCAATGTGAGTAAGCCCATTAAACAGGTCAATGTTCACAAGGCTGCAGGGCCAGGTGGATTACAAGGACGTGTACTGCGAGCATGCGTTGACCAACTGGCAAGTGTCTTCAGACATTTTCAACCTCTCCCTGTCTGAGTCTGTAATACCAACGTGTTTCAAGCAGACCACCATAGTCCCTGTGCCCAAGAACACTAAGGTAACCTGAATGACTACCAATCCGTAGCCATTAGGTGCTTTGAAAGGCTGGTCATGGCTCACATCAACACCATTATCCCAGAAACCCTAGACCCACTCCAATTTGCATAACGCCCTAACAGATCCACAGATGATGCAGTCTCTATTGCACTCCACACTACCCTTTCCCACCTGGACAAAAGGAACACCTATGTGAGAATACTACTCATTGACTACAACTCAGCGTTCAACACCCAAAGCTCATCACTAAGCTAAGGACCCTGGGACTAAACATCTCCGTTTTCAACTGTATCCTGGACTTCTTGACGGCTGCCCCCAGGTGGCAAGGGTAGGTAACACATCCGCCACTCTGATCCTCAACACAGGGGTAGGCCTGATCACCGACAATGAGGTCAGAGACCTGGCCGTGTGGTGCAAGGACGACAACCTCTCAAGACAACGGAGATTGTGGACTACAGGAAAACAAGGACCATTTTATTTTTTGTTTAATTTTACCCCTTTTTTTTCTCCCCAATTCTGTGGTATCCAATTGTTAGTAGCTACTATCTTGTCTCATCGCTACAACTCCCGTACGGGCTCAGGAGAGACTAAGGTTGAAAGTCATGCGTCCTCCGATACACAACCCAACCAAGCCGCACTGCTTAACACAGCACACATCCAACCCGGAAGCCAGCCGCACCATTGTGTCAGAGGAAACACCTGGCAACCTTGGTTAGTGTGCACTGCGCCCGGCCCGCCACAGGAGTCGCTGGTGCGCGATGAGACAAGGACATCCCTACCGGCCTAACCCGGACGACGCTATGCCAACTGTGTCGCCCCACGGACCTCCCGGTTACGACAGAGCCTGGGTGCGAACCCAGAGTCTCTGGTGGCCCTTAACCACTGTGCCACCCGGGAGGCCACGCCCCCATTCTCATCGATGGGGCTGTAGTGGAGCAGGTTGCGAGCTTGAAGTTCCTTGGTGTCCACCAACACGCTAACATGGTCCAAGCGCACCAAGACAATCATGATTAGGGCACAACAAAATCTATTCCCCCTCAGACTGAAAAGATTTGGCATTGGTCCTCAGATCCTCAAAAGGTTCTGCAGCTGCACCATCGAGAGCATCCTGCCTGACTGGTTGCATCACTGCCTGGTATGGCAACTGCTCGGCCTCTGACCGCAAGGCACTACAGAGGGTAGTGCGAACAGCCCAGTACATCACTGGGCCAAGCTTCCTGCCATCCAGGACCTCTATACCAGGCTGTGTCAGAGGAAGGCCCTAAAAATTGTCAGACTCCAGCCACCATAGTCATAAACTGTTCTCTCTGCTACCACACGGCAAGTGGTACCAGAGTGCTAAATCTAGGTCCAAGGGGCTTCTAAATGGATTCTTGTTTCAAGCCATAAGACTCCTGAACATCTAATCAAATGGATACCCAGACTATTTGCATCCCCCCCCCCATTATGCCGCTGCTAGTCTGTTATCTATGCATAGTCACTTTAATAACTCTACCTATATGTACATACTACTTCTACTAACCGGTGCCCCCCCCCCCATCGCAACTATAAAATAACACATGGAATCATGTTTTAAAAATGAGTAAAAAAATAGGTTACTACATCTAAATTTATTTTATATTTGAGATTCTTAAGTATTTGATGGCAACCAATTTTTCAACCCTTGTATTTGTCAGCCTGTTGCGGGCTTTGGTGTGTGTTCCCAAACAAGCACCAGTTGCGCTCTGAGGCGGCTGATCTTGGTGAGATTTGGAGAATGATGGAGGCAACAGGAGAATGAGCCTCATATCCACAAAGTCCCTTCCACCAGGTGGCTGAGCTATGGTGGCATGACTGTCATATTGCATCTCCATCCAAAAGCCCTTGCTTGGAAGTGTACTTCGCCAGACTGCCAAGAACCTTGCCCTCATCCAGGCCAAGGTGGCGAGACACGGTAGTGATGACACCATAGGCCTTGTTGATCTCTGCCCCAGACAGGATGCTCTTGCCAACATACTTGGTATTCAACATGTATGCTACGGTGTGTATGGGCTTCAGGCAGAAGTCTTGATTCTTTTTGATGCATTTCAGAACTGCAGTTTCCTCTGCTTGGAGCAACGGTGAAGTTGGCAAGGCAGTACAGATTTCAGAACAGAACATCAGACAGGATGGCATTGTCTCAATCTGTGCAATGGCTGCTGCTATATGTTTCAGGTTGCTTACCACTCTCTCCCAAAATACATAATCCAGGAGGATCCTCTTGATGGGGCTGTCCATATCGGCGGACTGTGATATGGCCATTTCTTGGCGATATTCCTTCCCCTCCAGGAGACTGTGAAACATGATGACAACACCACTCCAACGGGTGTTGCCGGGCAGCTTCAATGTGGTGCTCTTATTCTTCTGACTTTGCTTGGGGAGGTTGATTACTGGTATAACTAGTCGACCCTTCACATACCTAACCATTTCCTTGGCTCTCTTGTAGAGTGTATCCATTGTTTTCAGTACCATGATGTCCTTGAGGAGCAGATTCAATGCATGAGCAGCACAGCCAATGGGTGTGATGTGATGTGAGGGGGGGGATCTTCCACTTTAGACCAAGCAGCCTTCATTTTCGTAGCATTGTCTGTCACCAGTGCAAATACCTTCTGTGGTCCAAGGTCATTGACTGCCTTCAGCTCATCTGCAATGTAGAGCCCGGTGTGTCCGTTGTCCCTTGTCTGTGCTCTTGCAGAATACTGGTTGAGGAGTGAAGATGTCGTTAATTATTCCTTGCCCACGAACATTCGACCACCCATCAGCGATTGCAATAGTCTGCTTTCTCTATGATTTGCTTGACCTTCACTTGAACTCTGAACTCTGCATCCAGCGAATGAGTAGATAAAGCATGTCAGGTTGGAGGGTGTATGCTGGGTGAAGAACATTCAGAAATCTCTTTCAATACACACTGCCTGTGAACATCAGAGGTGAACCAGTTGCATATACAGCTTGAGCAAGACATTCATCAGCATTTCTCTGACTTCGTTACTCCGTTGAGTCAAAAAAAACTTCTGATTCCAGGAGGACCATGAGCTGTTGCTATCGATAAGGTGCCTGATTCATAATTTTCACCTTGAATAGAAGTAGAGCGACTTTTGTCAGAGGTTGCTTGTTGTGAGCACTGAAGGAACTTTATGCAATTGGCCAGAATTCTGCATCTTTGTTGCATTCTTCACATGATTTGGCACAGTATTTGCAAATGTACACAGCTTTTCCTTCTACATTAGCTGCAGTGAAATGTCTCCACACATCAGATGGCATTTTCCTGTAAAATTAGAAGAAAAGAGTGAAATAATACAATTCCATGTACAGATAAATAGTTAAGCAGTAAGATTAAAGAACTCATTTGAAAGATGTTTAAAAATGAAACATGTATAGAAACTGGTGAATTAACACTCAGTTAGCAGGCTCAAGCAAGCTAAAACCCACATGTTAGCAGAAATTACTAGTTAACAAAAAATCATTTACACTACAGTTCAAAAGTTTGGGGTCACTTAGACATTTGCTTGTTTTTGAAAGAAAAGCGTTTCCCCCCCCCATTTGAAAGCAACATCAAATTGATCAGAAATTCAGTGTAGACATTGTTAACCTCTCTGAGCACGGAACTCTGTAGCGGGCTGAAATTCCACAACATACGGTGATCGCTACATAAATAGTCATATTAAACATTCATGAAAATACAAGTGTCTCACATGTATCGAAAGCCTAGCATCTTGCTAATCCAACTGCGTTGTCAGATTTAAAAAAAGGATTTACTGCGATAGAATACGATGTGATTATTTGGGGCATAGAGCCCCATAAATACAATTTCAACCAGCACAGGCGTAACAATCACATACTGCATTAAAATAAATTGTTTACCTTTGACGATCTTCGTCTGTTAGCAATCCCAATGCTCATTGTTACACAATGAATGATCTTTTGTTTGATAAAAACGGATTTTATATCTTAACACTTAACTGCTTGTGTCGTGAATTCCGTCTCATTCCGTTTGACACATTCCAGGTAAATAACCCACACAGAACGTGACTTTTCCATTCATGTTTGGTTTCATTGCAATTAACTGGTTTGTTTGTAACACAACCAAACCTGATGGGCCATTTCGCGGGACGTATTGACTGAAGAAACCGATTTGAAGACAAGTAATGACATCACTGTGCACAAATGATATGACCACTGTTTCGTTGATTGTATTTTAACCCAATGACTGATCGTCTTGAAATCTAGCTGGGTAGATGGCCAATGAGCTGAGGTAAACTGCAGTATGTAATGGTTGTGTGTTGGAAGACCAACCCATGTTGTAAACTCCGTAAAGAGTCAGTCGCTATTGAAGTTTTATTCCGGAAGGAGCTACGCATTTTACGCACAGCGTTGTTTTGGTAAACGCGCAGATTCAGCTGTTTATATATCAATCAGTATGGCGACTAAGTCAGGGAAAGCTAAATCTAAGTCTAGATATACAGATGTACACAATTTGGAAGAAATTGATCGGAAAAGTGAGTGTAGGACTATTCATTTAGCGATTCCCAAGTGGAGGAATATTTTCTGAACGGAGAGGACACCGTTGTAGCCACTGTGTATAATCTAATGTGCTTGCAGAAGAGGAACAATGTCCCTGTTTTGGACTGGTAAGTTCTTCTCATGCTAATGCCCTTGTTTGAAATTAATAATATGTGACTTGTGATTTTTTTTTTTTAAATTTAGAAGCAATATATATATATATATATATATATATATACACAGTGGGGCAAAAGTATTTGGTCAGCCACCAATTGTGCAAGTTCTCCCACTTAAAAAGATGAGGCCTGTAATTTTCATCATAGGTACACTTCAACTATGACAGACAAAATGAGAAAAAAAATCCAGAAAATCACATTGTAGGATTTTTAATGAATTTATTTGCAAATTATGGTGGAAAATAAGTATTTGGTCACCAACAAACAAGCAAGATTTCTGGCTCTCACAGACCTGTAACTTTTATTCTTTAAGAGGCTCCTCTGTCCTCCACTCGTTAACTGTATTAATGGCACGTGTTTGAACTTGATATCAGTATAAAAGACACCTGTCCACAACCTCAGTCACACTCCAAACTCTACTATGGCCAAGACCAAATAGCTGTCAAAGGACACCAGAAACAAAATTGTAGACCTGCACTAGGCTGGGAAGACTGAATCTGCAATAGGTAAGCAGCTTAGTTTGAAGAAATCAACCGTGGGAGCAATTATTAGGAAATGGAAGACATACAAGACCACTGATAATCTCCCTTGATCTGGGGCTCCACACAAGATCTCACATGGGGGGACCTAGTGAATGAGCTGCAGAGAGCTGGGACTAAAGTAACAAAGCCTACCATCAGTAACACACTACGCCGCCAGGGACTCAAATCCTGCAGTGCCAGACGTGTCCCCCTGCTTAAGCCAGTACATGTCCAGGCCTATCTGAAGTTTGCTAGAACATTTGGATGATCCAGAAGAAGATTGGGAGAATGTCATATGGTCAGATGAAACCAAAATATAACTTTTTGGTAACTAAACTCATGTTTGGAGGACAAAGAATGCTGAGTTGCATCCAAAGAACACCATACCTACTGTGAAGCATGGGGGTGGAAACATCATGCTTTGGGGCTGTTTTTCTGCAAAGGTACCAGGATGACTGATCCGTGTAAAGGAAAGAATGAATGGGGCCATGTATCGTGAGATTTTGAGTGAAAACCTCCCATCAGCAAGGGCATTGAAGATGAAATGTGGCTGGGTCTTTCAGCATGACTATGATCTCGCACTGCCCGGGCAACGGAGTGGCTTCGTTAGAAGCATTTCAAGGTCCTGGAGTGGCCTAGCCAGTCTCCAGATCTCAACCCCATAGAAAATCTTTGGAGGGAGTTGAAAGTCCGTGTTGCCCAGCAACCGCCCCAAAACATCACTGCTCTAGAGGAGATCTGCATGGAGGAATGGGCCAAAATACCAGCAACAGTGTGAAAACCTTGTGAAGACTTACAGAAAACGTTTGACCTCTGTCATTGCCAACAAAGGGTATATAACAAAGTATTGAGAAACCTTTGTTATTGACCGAATACTTATTTTCCATCATAATTTGCAAATTCATTAAATCCTACAATGTGATTTTCTGGATTTTTTTTCTCATTTTGTCTGTCATAGTTGAAGTGTACCTATGATGAAAATTACAGGCCTCATCTTAAGTGGGGAGAACTTTCACAATTGGTGGCTGACTAAATACTTTTTTGCCCCACTGTAAACATGAAATGTGAGATGCGTGTGTCTGCCGTCCCACCCCAACCCACATGAAATGGCCTATTTGAGGCTGTTGAGGGGAGGGCAGGCCCACAACAATGGCCAAAGTGAAATGGAGACAGATCTAGCTGGTCTGTCATAATATAATAGACAGATCTAGTTGAAATGTCATAATATGAGACAGATGTAGCTTGTCTCTAATAATATATTCAACCTTATGTTCCCCGTACTCATCTGTTTATACCTCCGTAGCACAATATTGTGTAGAGCTTTGACAAAGTGGGTGATATATCCTTCCTGTTTGGCCCTGTCTGGGGGTCTCATCGGATGGGTCCACAGTGTCTCCTGACCCCCTCCTGTCTCAGCCTCCAGTACTTATGCTGCAGTAGTTTGTGTCGGGGGGCTAGGGTCAGTTTGTTTTATATCTGGAGTACTACTGTCTTATCCGGTGTCCTGTGTGAATTGAAGTATGCTCTTTCTAATTCTCTCTTTCTCTCTCTCGGAGGAGGACCTGAGCCCTAGGACCAGGCGTCAGGACTACCTGGCATGATGACTCCTTGCTGTCCCCAGTCCACCTGGCCTTGCTGCTGTTCCAGTTTCAACTGTTCTGCCTGCGGCTATGGAACCCTAAACTGTTCATATTTACTCGAGGTGCTGTCCTGTTGCATCCTCTACAACTACTGTGATTATTATTATTTTGACCCTGCTGGTCATCTATGAACGTTTGAAAATCTCGGCCATGTTCTGTTATAATCTCCACCCGGCACAGCCAGAAGAGGACTGGCCACCCCTCATAGCCTGGTTCCTCTCTAGGTTTCTTCCTAGGTTTTGGCCTTTCTAGGGAGTTTTTCCTAGCCACCGTGCTTCTACACCTGCACATCTGCATACCCATGTTATTTTGTAAGTGTGTAAAAAAAAAAAAATCCAATTTTTTTTTTTTTTTTGGGGGAGGTGTTAGAAAACCACTTTGGTATTTTGTGTATAGTTTTGTTTCAAAATGTATACCTTCACCAATTTGGGTACATTTTGGGCTACTTGTGTGGGACACCTGGGTGACTTCATGATAAATGTTGTCGCACACTCATTTTGGAAGTTATCATTCTGAAACTTTGCAAGTACTGTTGCCCTCTTCTATTGTTCACTGAAATTGTCCCATCCGATCTGAATGTTTTATCTTCATTTTAAAGATGATAATACAATTTTTTTTTACAACCAGATCTATTGTGTTATATTCAATTCACATTTACACCAACTTCAGTGTTTTCTTTCACATGGTACCAAGAATATGCATATCCTTGCTTCTGGGCCAGAGCTACAGGCAGTTAGATGTGGGTATGTCTTCAGGTGAAAATTTAAAAAAAGTAGGGGGGTAGCTCTAAGAGTTAATGATGTAAATGACAATTGTAGCTGGAAATGGCTGATCTTTATTTTTATGAAATCTAGAGGCCCATTATCAGCAACTGTCACTCCTGTGTTCCAATGGCACTTTGTTAGCTAATCCAAGATCATCATTTTAAAAGTCTAATTGATCATTAAATCATTTTGCAAATATGTTAGCACAGCTGAACTGTTCTGATTTAAAAGAAGCAATAAAACTGGCCTTTAGACTGAGTATTTGGAGCATCAGCATTGATGGGTTCAATTACAGGCTCAAAATGATCAGAAACAAAACTTCTGAAGCTCGTCAGTATATTCTTCTCAGTAATTAAGGCTATCCCATGCTATTGCCAAGAAACATAAGATCTCGTACCACGCTGTGTACTACTCCCTTCACAGAACAGCGCAAACTGGCTCTAACCAGAATAGAGTGGGAGACCCCGGTGCACAACTGAGCAAGAGGACAAGTACATTAGTGTCTAGTTTGAGAAACAGACTCCTCACAGGTCCTCAACTGGCAGCTTCATTAAATAGTACCTGCAAAACACCAATGTCAACAGTGAAGAGGCGACTCCGGGATGCTGGCCTTCTAGGCAGAGTTGCAAAGAAAAAGCCACGTCTCAGACTGGCCAATAAAAAGAAAGATTAAGATGGGCAAAAGAACAGACACTGGACAGAGGAAGTCATCCCAGAGTCGGCTCTTCGCTGTTGAGACTGGTGTTTTGCGGATACTAACTTCCAGTTGAGGTGTCTCTTTCTCAAACTCAGACCCCAAACTTTTGAACAGTAGTGTATATGTAAACGCGATCTTTGTCTCCTTTTCTCAGGCTTGGCCTGAGCCTCAGTCTCGTGCTCTCGGCTTGTTCATCGATGGAAAGTTTGTTCGCCGTGCAGACAGACATGCAATGTGACTGACTCTTCAGGTAAAAAGAGAACCTACTGGGGAGCTATCCCCTCAGTTTAATATTATTGTTCTCTCTTTCTTCCTCCACTAGCCACGGTTTTCTTGTTATATTTTAAATGCCTTCATCAATATAATACTATTGACATCTTTCTCTCCCTCTCCCTCCTTAGGTGGTACTGTGTATAGTGCTGTGGATGAGGATGTGTCCTCTGGGGCCAGTGGCTTCAAGGCCTGGAATGCTCTCCCCTGTCATCTCAGAGCCAAGACTCTACTCAGGTAGCTACACACTGCACTCCTTTACCTCTGTCTATGGTTCACTGACACACTTTTACCTCTGTCTATGGTTCACTGATACACACCATCTTTTCAACTCGCTCTAGGGTTGACTGAAATACACACTCATAATACTTAATTTAAAGTGTTTCTTGAAAATGATATATCAATTATGATAACAACTATCCAAAACACAGAACATTGTAAGCAGACAACAATCAAAGCTATGTACAGGTGTCGTCAGGAGAACGGAATTAACATAGGTCCTTGAAAGCCTTTCTGAACAGCTCAGTCTTTAGCATGTTCCTTAAACGAGGCCAGAGACTCTCCAGCCCTGACAGTGACTTGAAAGCTGGACTGAGGTTGTTGTGGAAATTTCCTCTATTTACCAAATCATGAGAGCAAACCACACAAGTCAGTTATCACAAAGTCTCTTTAATTATATGAGCTCTATCACAACCCTGTGACTCTCAGATCAATTCAGTGTCTCAATGAATTCTGAGTCCCTTCCACATTTCAACTGAGATCCTTTATAGCAAAGACACACACAGGATAAGACGGCATCGGCATAATTCATCGTTCAGCTTTGTCTCCTTTCTCAAACTCAGAACCATAAACCAATCCTCCATATCAAATCCATCCTATCTTGACAAGATCACAGACACACTGACTGGCACACAGACATTGTGGAGCCAAGAGATACACGCTTGACCTCTCCCCTCTCTCCGGCCCAAGCAACTTAGTCTTGACAGAACAGATACTGCAACCCTGCCACAGTATTATACAAACACAATCTGATGAGAAGTAACTTACAAACATATGATGAAATATAAAACATCTTACCTATGTTACCAACTAATTCTGATTATTCCCCAACAAGGTCCAGCACTGAGGATGCTGGCAGCCCCAGAGTCAGCATTCATGAGGTCATTGGCGACCCTTACCAGGGTGCAGTCTCTGTGCTGTGCTGTGTAGCTCTGATACTCTACTGGAAGGGCTCGAAGGTTATGAGTGGCCAGATGGCGTTGAAGTTGGCTAGACACAGCATGTTCAAGAAGCTTACTCAGAAATGGCAGGTTGGAGATGGGCCTGTAGTTCTGGAGGTTGTCAGGGTCAGATCCAGGCTTTAAGTACTGTTAAGACTGCAGCAAGTTTGAGCTGAAGAGGGACACAACCAGTGGTGAGGGACTTGCTGATGATTTCTGTGAAGAAAGGCTCCAGTGCAGGTAAGCAGGTCTTTACAAGGGAGGTGAGTCAAGTGAGCAAGTGGTGGACCTCATTGTTCTAACCAGCTTGGTTACGTCAGCTGCAGTGAAGGTGGAGAACCTTGACTCGGGGAGCAGAGGACTGGCTAGATCAACTACAGAGGCTGGAGAGGACAGGATGGTGTTATGTTTTCAATTTTGCTTTGGAAGAGGCACAGGTATTGATTGCATCGTTCTGGGGAGGCTAAGGCTGGAGGAGCTTGCTCACAGTAGAAGACGGCACCCAAGAGTTTCCATTGCTGATCAGTTGGGAGTACTTTGATGTCTGAGCTTTAAGGCCTTTTTTTTGCCTTTCTGATGTTGCCCAAACATCTGCACATGTACAGTTCTAGACGACGGCCAGTTGCTTTGAGAGAGCGTAAGTGTACCAGGGAGAAGATTTGGGGAAAAACACTAGGCACGTTTTCAAAGGAGCAACTTCATCGAGTATGGAAGCCAAGGCAGTGTGGTATTGAGCCACAGAGCCAGTAACTGGCAGGTTGGAGATGGATTCAGTAAGATGGCCTGTGTTTTATAGTTTTAAGACTCCTAAACTGAATAGAGTTTCTTGTGCTGAGTGTGCAGAGGAATAGGTAGGGTGAAGGTGATGAGTTTGTGGTCGGACAGGCCTGGCATAATTCCATCCACGCCTGTGATGCAGACCAGGTCCAGTGTATGGCCTTTGTTGTGGGTGGAAGAGTCCACATGCTGTTGGAGTCCAAAGTTTTCCAGGACATCAGCCAGGCCAGAAGAGAGACTGCAGTCAGGGGAGTCGACATGTTGAACTCACCAAGCGCTTGCATTTATTTTATTACATTTATTTTTTAATTGAACCTTTATTTAACTAGGCAATTCAGTTAAGAACCAATTCTTATTTACAATGACGGCGTGGCAAAAGGCCTCCTGCGGGGACGGGGGCTGGGATTAAAAATTAAATATAAGTCAAAACACAGATCACAAGAGACAACACTACATAAAGAGAGACCTAAAAGACAACTACACAGCAAGGCAGCAACACATGACAACACAGCATGGTACCAACACAACATGGTACCAACACAACATGGTAGTAGCACAAAACATGTTGCAAACATCAGATTTGCCACCAATGCTCCTTATAGGACACATCACTGCACGCTATACTCCTCTGTAAACTGGTCATCTCTGTATACCTGTTGCAAGACCCACTGGTTGATGCTTATTCATAAAACCCTCTTAGGCCTCACCCCCCTAACTGAGATATCTACTGCAGCCCTCATCCTCCACATACAACACCCGTTCTGCCAGTCACATTCTGTTAAAGGTCCTCAAAGCACACATATCCCTGGGTTTCTCCGCTTTTTAGTTTGCTGCAGTTAGCGACTGGAACGAGCTGCAACAAACACTCAAACTGGACAGTTTTATCTCAATCTCTTCATTCAAAGACTCACGTGGACACTCTTAATGACAGTTGTGGCTGCTTTGTGTGATGTATTGTCTGTACCGTCTTGCCCTTTGTGCTGTTATCTGTGCCCAATAATGTCTGTACCATGCTTTGTGCTGTTATCTGTGCCCAATAATGTTTGTACCATGCTTTATGCTGCTTCTGTGTTGTGTTGCTGCCTTGCTATGTTGTGGTCTTAGGTCTCTCTTTATGTAGTGTTGTGTTGTCTCTCTTGTTGTGATGTGTGTGTGTTGTCCTATAATTGTTTTTTTATTTTATCCCAGGCCCTGTCCCTGCAGGAGGCCTTTTGGTAGGCCGTCATTGTAAATAAGAATTTATTCATAACTGACTTGCCTAGTTAAACAAATTCTTATTTTCAAAGACGGCCTACCAAAAGGCAATCAGCAAAAAAAAAATGTCCTCTCACTGTCAACTGCGTTTATTTTCAGCAAACGTATGTGTAAATATTTCTATGAACATAACAAGATTCAACAGACGTATTTTCTGGGCGGAATGGCCCTAGCCCTCACCCTCCGATCCAACAGGATCCGGGCTCTTCGCTGGCCATGGCAGAACACTGACATTGCTGCTCGTTCTGTGCGTGATTTCCTACAAGACAGGATGACTGGTGGCATTGTCATGCTGGAGGGTCATGTCAGGATGAGCCTGCAGGAAGGGTGCCACATGAGGGAGGAGGATGTCTTCCCTGTAACGCACAGCGTTAAGATTGCCTGTGATGACAACAAGCTCAGTCTGATGATGCTGTGACACACCGCCCCAGACCATGACAGACCCTCCACCTCCAATTCGATCCCGCTCCAGAGTACAGGCCTCGGTGTAACGCTCATTCCTTCGACGATAAATGCGAATCCGACCATCGCCCCTGGTGAGACAATACCATGACTCGTCAGTGAAGAGCACTTTTTGCCAGTCCTGTCTGGTCCAGCGACAGTAGGTTTGTGCCCATAAGCGACGTTGTTGCTGGTGATGTCTGGTGAGGACCTGTCTTATAACAGGCTACAAGCCCTCGGTCCAGCCTCTCTCAGCCTATTGCGGACAGTCTGAGCACTGATGGAGGAATTATGCATTCCTGGTGTAACTCGGGCAGTTGTCATCCTGTACCTGTCCCGCAGGTGTGATGTTCGTGTGTACCTATCCTGTTCAGGTGTTACACGTGGTCTGCCACTGCGAGGACGACCAGCTGTCCGTCCTGTCTCCCTGTAGCGCTGTCTTAGACGTCTCACAGTACGGACATTGCAATTGATTTCCCTGGCCACATCTGCAGTCCTCATGCCTCCTTGCAGCATGCCTAAGGCATGTTCACACAGATGAGCAGGGACCCTTGGTCACCTTTCCTTTGGTGTTTTTCAGAGTCAGTAGAAAGGCCTCTTTAGTGTCCTAAATTTTCATAACTGTGACCTTAATTGCCTACCTTCTGTAAGCTGTTAGTGTCTTAATGACCGTTCCACAGGTGAATGTTCATTAATTGTTTATGGTTCATTGAATAAGCATGGGAAACAGTGTTTAATCCCTTTACAATGAACATCTGTGTTATTCATCAAAGTTATTTGGATTTTTACGAATTATCTTTGAAAGACAAGTTCCTGAAAAAGGGATGTTTATTTTTTTGCTGAGTTGTGTGTGTGTGTGTGTGTAAATAAATCCCACACACAGTTAAAAATCCAGGCTATCTAATCAACATGACCAAATGTTAATTTCCAAAGTCATGAAAACAAACAGTTTCAAAATGGACCCGGTCACATTCTACCCTGACAAATATACCCTTCCGGAAGGTAAAGATTTACTCTACCTTTTATGACCCTAACGTTTCTGTTTCCCAGGCAACACAGTGGTTGCGATCCCTGGCGTGGGGACAGTGCCCCCTGTTCTCTTATTGGCT
This sequence comes from Oncorhynchus tshawytscha, assembly GCF_018296145.1. Taxonomy (NCBI): domain Eukaryota; kingdom Metazoa; phylum Chordata; class Actinopteri; order Salmoniformes; family Salmonidae; genus Oncorhynchus; species Oncorhynchus tshawytscha. The sequence goes on along the minus strand of NC_056429.1, from coordinate 45,453,553 downwards.
CAGCTGTTTGTGGAGGCGGGACTGCCTGCGGGGGTGCTGAATGTGGTGACTGGCAACATTTTGTCACTGGGTTCTAAAGTGGCTCAAAACCCCCACGTCAGCTATGTCACTTACAGTGGCAACAAAAAGGTGGGCACACACTCAGACCAATTTTTTTGTCAATAGGGGTTATGCTTCCTTTTTGATGTATTTTTCACGTGCATCTTCTTGCACTAACACTTGTCTCTTACTAGCACAATTTTTTTCTGATAGCTTCTTTATTGATGAATGTTTTTACGTGCTATGACTGTGGTATGCGGTTGTTTTTTCTTAAAGTAAGTCGCTAAACCACTTAACCACTTACCAGGATTCTATGTAAATGTAATGGGACCGTAATTAGCTGTGTGAAGTGAACATTTTCTGTTGGCGCAGCAGTGAATTGACAGTTGTCCCACGACAATCGTGTGTGCTTTGGATTGTGAACTTCCTCGTTTTCTCTCTCACACTAACTAAAACCTTTCCTCCAATCTCTTTCCTTCTTTTTCAGGATGGAGAGATTCTGTGCAGGGCCACAGCAGGCATGGGTGTTCCCGTCTCTCTCTCCCTCACCCTCGGAGCCACCTGTCCCTTCATCTTTGAGTCTGCCGATATCGACAGCGCCGTGGATGGAGTGATAGAGACCGCCTTTAAGAAGACCAGAGAGGTGAAACAGATGTCTGTCTTTTCTCAGTTGCTTTTTGAAGCCAAATCAGTGAGTCAAAAGATTCCAGTGAAAGAATAAGATGGCCAAAGGTGGTCAGTATTGTACAGTATAACCAATCTCTACCTCTCCCTCGCTCTATAAACGAACACAAAAATATACACATTTTAAAGCCTTCTCTCACTGACTCAGTTGGCCTATATATGACTTATCTGAACAGTAGACTAATGAAATAACCTGCCTTCTCCCCCCTCTCCATCTTCATTTTGCTCCCTCTCTCTCTTTCTCACCCTCCCTCCTCAGTGCCAGTGGATGCTGTGTGTCCAGGAGTCAGTGTGGGACAGTGTTGTAGCCCGTCTGAAGGTTCGGATGGCTGGGATGAAGAGTGTTCCTCTCCTGGCCGAGGGGGACCGAAGGCTGGTGGACGCTGCAGTACAGGAGGCCCAACAGCAGGGGGCCACGGTCAGTCACTATATTTACATTTAACATTTTAGTCATTTATCCAGAGCGACTTACATGAGCAATTGGGGTTAAGTACCATGCTCAAGGGGACATCGACAGGTGTTTCACCTTGTCGGCTTGGGGATTCAAACGAGGGCCCTTTCGGCTACTGGCCCGATGCTTAACCGCTAGGCTACCACATACACTGAGTGTACAAAACATTAGGAACACCTTTCTAATTTTTAGTTGCACCCCCTTTTGCCCTTAGAACAGCCTCAAGTTGTTGGGTGTCGGACTCTACAAGGTGTCAAGTGTTCCACAAGGGGGCCCATGTTGACTCCAATGCTTCCCACAGTTGTGTCAAGTTGGCTGGATGTCCTTTGGGTGGTGGACCATTATTGATACAGAGAAGAATGTTGAGTGTTGAAAAACCCAGCAGTGTTGCAGTTCTTGACACACTGGCACACATACACAATAGCACACATACACAATCCATGTTTCAATTGTCTCAAGGCTGAAAAATGCTTCTTTAACCGGTCTTCCTCTTAAATCCACTTCAATCAGAGGAAGAGGAATTAACAGGTGTTCAATAAGGGATCATAGCTTTCACCTGGATTCGCCTGGTCAGTCTGTCATGGAAAGCGCAAGTGTTCCTAATGTTTTGTACACTCAGTGTGCAAACTATAACCTGTGAAGTAACCGCCCTTCCTCTTTACTTTATGGGCTTGACGATTCTATCATAACGTGTGAAAACGCGGTCATTTTAACATATACAATTATATTAGTGTTTTGTGGAGGAACTTCTCCAGATGCCTTTTATGAAATATTTGACTTGAAGACCATTCAAAAAGCCTACAGCATTTAGTAAACTACAAGGCTACTTCCTGGTAAATGGCGTGTCACTTTCATAGCGTATAGCCCTTAGCACAGGTGGGGGGGGGGGGCGGCATCAGTCACTCAATACCGCATAGGCAAAATGCCTATGTACAAGCACTGCAGTGGGCAAAATAATCATAACATTTCAAAAAGACCTGAAGGCAGTAAATCCAATCCAAGTTCCAAATACTGCTTCTCGGAATGAAATCTCTTCACTATATGGATTATTTCCTCTTTATTTTTGTAATTTGCTTCTTTGTTTTGTACCACCATTTTGTTAGATGTGGTGTTGAGCACAATTAATAAAAAGTACCTTTTTTTTTTTTTCAATAAATGCTTGTATTAGCTGATCCAGCCGTGTCCCCCGCCCTCCTCCAGTACTGCCTATCCCCCCACGGTGCTGTGTGGAGTAGCCTGTGTGGTGACCCCATTCCCCGGCCCTCTGCTACCCCTCTCCTTCAGGAGCCACGGGGAGGGCGTCACTCTGGGTAAGGAGGACCACACCATACTATTTATATGACCAAACCACACTCACACTAATGAAACACTCACATCTATCCATCTGTCTATCTGTCTATCTGTCTTGTCAGGGAACCACAGCCCTCACGGCCAGGCTGCCTCTCTCTGGACTGAAGACCCAACTCTGGCCCTGGAGGCTGCCAAGAGGTACAAGGGACACACGCACACAAATGCACCCATACACTATCTTGATCTCCCAATATTAATCTCAAGTCACCACGACTGAAAGCATTTTGTGTGGTGTATCCTCTCTGCATTAGATTGATAATTCCTATCACCCAGAACCCACCTGATGAATAATGGACTATGAAATATAACACACACACACACCTTATTAACCCTTCCTCGACCTCTCTCCCCAGCATGTCTGTGGGTCAACTCCCACTCTGTTATGGACCCTTCCCTGCCTCTCTCTGGCCACAAGGAGAGTGGCAACTGCATCGATGGAGGGAAAGAGGTATGGACAATAGCCATTTTTTTTGTCCCTGTCCAGAGGGAATTTTGTCTTTTCAGATCTTCATACATGCCTTCTAGCGTGTCGGGCTATAGGTTTGTAGACAGGGTTCCTTTATATCTGATTGTCTCCTAAATTACAATTTCCTCCTTTTTTCTAGGGTCTGTTCCAGTGTCTCCGACCTTCCTCCTGGATTTTTATCAACCAAATGTCACCGACAGTGTCGGTAAGGTCATATGGTACTGGGGCAGTATGGAGGTGTGTTTGACCCCTGTATAGACACACACCAACAAACAGCACTTAATTGTATTCCAGTAGAGTATGTAAGTGAGCTGTGTTTAATGGTTATCTAGTTTTGTCTCTTGGTCTTCCCCGCACCTTTTTGATTCAGAGGGGTTGGGTTAAAAGCGGAAGATACATTTCGGGTGAATGCATTCAGTTGTGCAACTCACTAGGTGTCCCTCTTTCCCTTTAATACTAGCAAGCACCACAATCTCTTTGCAGAGCCCTCGGAGTAAGAGGAGTAAGAGTTCCACAGGGATGCTGGCCCATGTTGACTCCAATGTTTCCCACAGTTGTGTCGAGTTGGCTGGATATCCTTTGGGTGGTGAACCATTATTGATAGACACGGAAACTGTTGAGTGTGAAAAACCCCAGTAGCGTTGCAGTTCTTGACAGAAACCGGTGCGCCTGGCACCTATTACCATACCCTGTTCAAAGCCACTTACATTTTTTTTGTCTTGCCCATTCACCCTCAATGGCACACACATACAATCCATGTCTCAGTTGTCTCAAGTAGAGGGCAACCGATTGATCGGCATGGCCGATTTTAATTAGGGCCGATTTCAAGTTTTCATAACAATCAGTAATCTGTAATTTTTGGGCGCCGATTACATTGCAATCCACGAGACTGCGTGGCAGGCTTGACCACCTGTTATGCGAGTGCAGTGTCAAAAGGACCTTGTGGTTGCATGGAGCCAAGGTAAGTTGCTAGCTAGCATTAAACTTATCTTATAAAAAACGATCAATCTTAACATACTCACGAGTTAACTACACATGGTTGACAATATTACTATTTTAACTAGCTTGTCCTGCGTTGCATATAATCAATGCGGTGCCTTCATTTATCATCGAATAACAGCCTACTTCAACTTCGCCACACAGGTGATTTAACAAAAGCGCATTTGTGGAAAAAATACAACGGTTGCACCAATGTACCTAACCATGAACAGCAATTTGCAATTTGCAAATAAATTCATTCAAAATCCTACAATGTGATTTTCTGGATTTTTTTTCTCCTTTTGTCTGTCATAGTTGAAGTGTACCTATGATGAAAATTACAGGCCTCTCTCATCTTTTTAAGTGGGAGAACTTGCACAATTGAATTTCCAAGACCGTGTCCCTATACTAAAACTATTTCTTATTTGTTTTTTTCCCCACCTGTTCCTGCCATTTCCAGTGAGATTGATCAGTCATCACTGAAAAAGTCAGTATACAGGGCATTCGACACCATGCTAATATTTCCTCTCCCTGTCCTTTCCCTGTCCTACTGAAACTATTTAAAAACCTTTCAAAACATTTCCATCCTACTACATACCCAATTTAAAACTGAATTGAAAATAAACAATCCCAAAACCCCTTTCCAGTAATCTATCAGTTTAACCTGTTGAGTTATTTAACAAATGTAGAACCTTCCAAAAGTTGGTGCTGTCTAATCAGCTTGACAGTCAATACTCATTTAATTCTACTTGTATTACTGGACACTGCTCCACGTAATGGAAACAGATGATCATTAACTTCCTGCTCAAATTACCTAGCTCATACTTCTCCAAATGTCCTGCTTGCGTTCAACCGCAGCTAATCTTTTTTTAATTCTCAAGGTTCAATCCCTCTACTCATCGTTGAAACCTTTTACTGAAACCTCAGCTTTTCAAATTACTAAAATATCGCATTGTTAGAGTGCTACAAAAAGGCACTAACTTCTTACCATTCACATACTGTCATCTTCTCCCACTTCGCCCTCTGGTGTTCATCCGGTGTCGTCTTAACCTGCAATTCTCCCCTGTTCTCTCGCTCTCTCGCCAAACATTATGTTTACATCAATCCTCCTTATCAATGACTATATTTTTCTCACTAACCACTGCTTCGCACTCATTAAACATCTCTTATTTTAAAATACATCAGCCAATTCTTAATCAATCCAAACAATTACATTTTGAGATTCCTATTTTCCAATTGACTGTCTTTTGTTTACCTTCACTAGTCTATATCTCTTCCCTTAAATTAATTGGAGTTTGTTCTGACACTAGAATAGGGAGTATTGCTGATCTACCATCAGCTGTTAAGACGAACTGGAGTTGTCATTGGAATTAGCTGCGTTAGTCCCGAGAATCCTATAGTTTTGGCATAGGTTCTTGATCAGCTCTCATGGATGTCATTGAAAACTGACCCTCCCCTGTAGGATTCTCTGGGCATCCCTAGTATCTGTGATTAGGCCCCGCCCATGGCTTCACAGGGCCCTGTGGTTGTCTCTGATTATTTTGCCAACCACCACAATGTTCATAAACTAACTGAAACATTTTAAAGTTCATTTTAGGTTTAGTAACCTCTTTGCTAATTCATCTTTACCCCTCACTTCTATAATACACACCTTCTATTAACTATTTTCCAAGGTAGGGCTACCCACTTCCCCGGATAACAATTAATTAGTCACGGCATACCTTGTATTATATAATATAATACCTTGTATTAGAACCTATACTATAACGTCTGCAAATCTGTCACTGGATAATACAGATGACTTAATGTCTTCCAGTATAGCGCCTCAAATATCACTATTATTGATAACCCACGTTACCAAAATCATTCACACTTCTCTTCCTATTTCCACAATCTTTAGTAACAGTTAAACTTTTCTGGGTTCCTTCCTGCACCTTGCTCAGTCTCCCCTGTCGTTTCCAGGTCCTTTTCTTTTACTTAAGAGGGCAGAGAGCGTCTCCTTATCATCTTCCACCTCTGTCTCTCTTTATTTCCACCACTCCGGACACCAGGGAGATTTACCCACTGGTGTATGGTGAAGGTTTTGGAAACCATTCCACCTTCTTCCTGTCTGACTTTTCATTGTTTTTCTTCAACATTCCTCTAGCTGTCTTTATACTTTTCAACAATCCTTCTCCTTTTTCGTATGTGTTCTATCACCTCAAACATCATTATGTCTGTTTCCCTGTACTGTATATTCCTCTACCTTACACCCCAGTATACAGTTTCTATAAACCTTACTGGACACCCGCCAATGATTTTTATACACCTCTATATGATTCATAGTATTTCTTCCTAACTTCTAGTATTGTGCAATTCCACTAGTCATTCATATATCATTTACACTCCCCTCTCCTAGTGCAGGATCAAATGCATCCTTTCTGCCAGGCCACACTTAAGTGACGTCTCAGGAAGGGTGTGCAATCCCTCCCCACCAAGGACAGGCAACTTTCACACTCACTATCACACTTGTACTCACGGTTTCCCCAAAACAACCTGCGAATTCAGCCAGTCCCTGATACACTTCCCCAAACACCAGGAGGTGTTATTATACAGAATTTGCACCTACCAAAACAGTGCTTTGCCAAATCGGGTCAAAGCGTTATTGTAGGCTATACACTCCCCCAGGCAGACCGCTAAAACGAGTCGGAGCGGTATCTGTAGGATTTTCTATTTATTTGTGCTGACAATGACAGCTGCCACTCCAAACCGAACCAAGCAGATCAGCCAGCCAGGGCAAACAGATGCGCCAAACCAGAGTGAACAAAATCTCCAGATGAGCGGTCCGGCTAGCAGGACAAACTGAATGACACACCCAACTCGGACCTACTGATGAAGGTGAATGGGCCGTGTTTGTGCATAGACCCAGACAGATCCTGAACAGACTAATCCGGCCGAATAGAATCAGACAAAACAATCCCAACTCAAACAGGCCTATCATGCGGTTCAAATGAATCAAACAGCCCCACCCAACTGAGCCACCCGACACCAATGAAGCACAACTCCCAATTCACAATGCCCACACAAATATTAATACTTATTCTTTAATTAATCATGTGTTCCGGTAGGATAACATTTCAGAATAAATTGGTAGGATAACTGGTCCCCTTGAGTACCAGTACCCAATGCCAGCACAGTCAGTAAGAAGGTTAGAGACCTCACAAGTCTAATTGCTATTGAGAACAGCGATAGGAGTTAGTAGTCACTCAGATTGCAACACGTGTAAGGGAATCTTTTTTGGGGGGGATTTTACCTTAATTTAACTAGGCAAGTCAGTTAAGATCAAATTCTTATTTTCAATGACTGTCTAGAAACAGTGTTAACTGCCTTGTTCAGGGGCAGAACGACAGATTTTTTTTTTTAGACTCTAACCGCTAGGCTACCTGCCACCCCTAATCTCCAGAACTCTCTTCTGATGGTTTACACATATGCCATTAATAAATATAACCCTCCATTCAGGAGGAAAGTTATTAGAAGTCATGAACCATGATCAGACCACATACGACTGGTTCAGTGCTTAAAGAGCACTTCCATTGTGAGGTTAGCTCCTCTGTGGTGTCATGTCTTTGGCATCATTAAATTGAAGCCTTTTATTTTATCAAATCAATTCTCTAATTATTATTACGTGATTAAACTAATCATGTAAATGTAGTTAACTAGGAAGTTGGGGCACCAAGGAAAATGTTCAGATTACATAGTTATAATTTTCCTAATATCTCTTCAGATATTTTAATATCTGATCAATTAGTCTTCTAATTAATCAGATTTTAATATCTGATCAATTAGTCTTCTAATTAATCAGATTTTAATATCTGATCAATTAGTCTTCTAATTAATTAATTATTCTTTACCTCACGTTAGTCTCATTCCAAACGTTGTAAATGGTTGGTTATCTGCACGAACCCAGCCTTTACTATGAATCATCCATACATCAATTGTCTTGATTATTTATTTACTAACTACATAATCACAGAAATGCACAATCAAACCGTAGATATGGTTACAAGGAAATGATAGGAGAGGTTCCCTAGTGGGCTAAGCAGATATGACGGCTTGGTGGACAAAGGGAAGTGGGTGTGGACTGAAGGGCGGGAAAGACCCGAGTCACTACACAGTTGATAATTACATTAATTGAAATGCTAATCCTTTGCACATGAACGCTCACTCATTCGGGAATAATTGTAATCAATATTTACGCCCAGTGTGTCGTCGATCGCTGTTGGAATCGTCAGTACTTCTGTTGGAAGGTTCATCCGATCGTCTCTCTCTGCTTCCCTGAAGTATTTCATGGTTAGAATGGATACTTCAGAGTACCATTCAGAAATGTTCTCATGGAATAGATGCTTTGGCGGTTGTTGGTCTTCGCATCCCAGGTTAACAATTTCTAGCTGCAGACTAGTAATTAGTTTCTAAGATTTGCTCTTATTCTGTCGGAATTGATAGTCTCAGTTTAACCATTTCCACCCGTGTAGCCAGTGCTCCATGTGGTATGGTTAGGAATAACACAACCATTATAACCTTAGCTTATACTGAGGTTTTTGTGGTCTCTACTCAAACCTTTGCTCGCCCAGCTGACCGAGGTACGCATGGTCTGAAGAGGATTTTTTTCAGGTGGGGTTTTTATTCGTAACAGTAGAAAAGGGCTGTCCCATGAGACTTATGGGGGCGGGCCAATGACTTAGTTAAACTTTAAAGGGAATCCATTTCTTTCACATTAACGGTTTAACATATCATTACATAATTTCACAAATAGTTTAATCTTTACTCATTCGTTTTATACAATATTTAGACGTAAACCTCATAACGGAGGCACCTGTATAAACAAAGTTATGGTAATGTGGCTGTATTGTCTCATGAGTACACAAACATGAAACAAAACGGATTGGGTCGTAGCTGGCTTCTCCACTGACCTTTTGCACATTCTCCATTCTCCAACTCATTTTGCCAAGACCTTGGACGTATATAGAATACAGTCCAATTAGACTATTAAGGTGTGATAACTATATTTTGTATACCTTTTTGTTTATGCTTTCTTTCCTTTTCATTTAGTTTCCTTTGAAACTTAGGAAGTGAGAGCCATAAACAAGTTCCCCATACAATCATCACTTAGTGCCACAATGCCACTCATTTGGGTAGAAATGTAATTATGTATTTTGTGAGTGTGTGTGAGTTTAACATTTGCCTAAGTTACTGCCTAGATCCACCAGCCTGGACAACCAGACAACGAGCCAAGAACGGCGATCCCAATCTGGACATCCGCTGCCCATTCTTGTGGTGGACTGCTCTGCTTTCAGAGAGCCTACCCGGGTAAACCACCAGAAGGGGACTGCAACAATGATCCACCACCAGGACATCACATGGTCATTTTTATGTTGGTTTGCAACTTGCAGGATAATCGCAAAAGTCAACCACCAAAGGGGGACTGTCATGACAGCCCTTCGGGGAGGATCATAGGTGCCCCCCCCTCCTCCCTCTCTCTCCGAAGTTTTATGACTTATTCGTTAATTCCTTGAGACCCTCTCCCCCTTTGGACATGCAGTGTGGAAGAGAGGATTTTACAGTGGAACAATGAAGCTGTTCCCACCAACTCCTTGGTCCCCAAAATTGGAGAATTAAACATTGTTTATAATTTTGAGATTTTTGGTCTTAATTTAAGGTTAGGGTTAGTCATAAGTTTAGCAGTGTGGTTGAGGTTTGGGTTAGGTTTAAACACCTTTTAAGAAGATAAATTGTAGAAATAGGTGGGGTTTATGTGGCTGTGGTAACTAGTAGCGACCCGTGTTAACATCCAAAAGCGGAAGTTGCGTCACAGGTTCTCTTTTCATTTCCACTGAAAACCGGAACTTCCGGTTGTTGGGGACTCAGCAGAGACTAAGTCAAGGGTAAACACACACAATTGTTTATGCACCTTTTTATTTGTGAAATAACGCTAACTCACCTTTTTATTTAATTAGCATTTACCCACTTATTACTTTTCCAGCGTTGATCAAAGCTCAGAACGCTTCACGCCAGGCTCTTTGCGAACGAGTGGAATCATGAACAGTTGTTTGTTCGTTATGTTTGCCTGCGGTATGTTGCCCCCTGGATTTTCCTTGTTAGCAGAACATTCACCACTCTCTCAAACAGCTAAACTCCACCCTCTCACAGGTCGGGGCACAGGGTGAGGGCCAGTGAGACATTAGAAAAAGTATAGATAACTTAATAGAAAATGACTCAAGTAAAAGCCACCCAGTAAAATACTCCTTGAGTAACAGTCTAGTTTAAAAAGTACTCAACTGTCATACTTTAGTAATGTTAAAAATAAAAGTAAATGCTATACATCAAATTCCTTATATTAAGCAAACCAGATGGCACTATTCTTTTTTACTGACAGGCGGACAGAGAGGGGCTCACTCCAACCCTCAGACATCATTAACAAACACAGTATTTGTATTTAGTGAGTCTGCCAGGTCAGAGGCAGTAGGGATGACAAAACGTTATATTAATAGGTACAGTGGGGCAAAAAAGTATTTAGTCAGCCACCAATTGTGCAAGTTCTCCCACTTAAAAAGATGAGAGGCCTGTAATTTTCATCATAGGTACACTTCAACTATGACAGACAAAATGAAAAAAAAAAATCCAGAAAATCACATTGTAGGATTTTTTAAAATGAATTTATTTGCAAATTATGGTGGAAAATAAGTATTTGGTCACCTACAAACAAGCAAGATTTCTGGCTCTCACAGACCTGTAACTTCTTTAGGAGGCTCCTCTGTCCTCCACTCGTTACCTGTATTAATGGCACCTGACCACAACCTCAGTCACACTCCAAACTCCACTATGGCCAAGACCAAAGAGCTGTCAAAGGACACCAGAAACTAAATTGTAGACCTGCACCAGGCTGGGAAGACTGAATCTGCAATGGGTAAGCAGCTTGGTTTGATGAAATCAACTGTGTGAGAAATTATTAGGAAATGGAAGACATACAAGACCACTGATAATCTCCCTCGATCTGGGGCTCCACGCAAGATCTCACCCCGTGGGGTCAAAATGATCACGAGAACGGTGAGCAAAAATCCCAGAACCACACGGGGACCTAGTGAATGACCTGCAGAGAGCTGGGACCAAAGTAACAAAGCCTACCATCAGTAACACACTACGCTGCCAGGGACTTAAATCCTGCAGTGCCAAACGTGTCCCCCTGCTTAAGCCAGTACATGTCCAGGCCCGTCTGAAGTTTGCTAGAGAGCATTTGGATGATCCAGAAGAAGATTGGGAGAATGTCATGGTCAGATGAAACCAAAATATAACTTTTTGGTAAAAACTCAACTCGTCGTGTTTGGAGGACAAAGAATGCTGAGTTGCATCCAAAAAACACCATACCGACTGAAGCATGGGGGTGGAAACATCATGCTTTGGGGCTGTTTTTCTGCAAAGGGACCAGGATGACTGATCCGTGTAAAGGAAAGAATGAATGGGGCCATGTATCGTGAGATTTTGAGTGAAAACCTCCTTCCATCAGCAAGGGCATTGAAGATGAAACGTGGCTGGGTCTTTCAGCATGACAATGATCCCAAACACACCGCCCGGGCAACGAAGGAGTGGCTTCGTTAGAAGCATTTCAAGGTCCTGGAGTGGCCTAGCCAGTCTCCAGATCTCAACCCCATAGAAAATCTTTGGAGGGAGTTGAAAGTCCGTGTTGCCCAGCAACCGCCCCAAAACATCACTGCTCTAGAGGAGATCTGCATGGAGGAATGGGCCAAAATACCAGCAACAGTGTGAAAACCTTGTGAAGACTTACAGAAAACGTTTGACCTCTGTCATTGCCAACAAAGGGTATATAACAAAGTATTGAGAAACCTTTGTTATTGACCGAATACTTATTTTCCACCATAATTTGCAAATCAATTAATTAAAAAGCCTTTGGGTGTCAGGGAAAATGTATGGGAGTAAAAAGTACACTTTATTTAGGAATGTAGTGGAATGAAAGTAAAAGTTATCAGAAATATAAATAGTAAAGTACAGATGCCCCCAAACGACAAGTAGTACTTTAAAGTATTTTACTTAAGTACTTAGACCACTGCTTTTGGAGGATGAGTGCAGGACTGATAAATAGTCAATTATGGATAGGTCAGTCAGTCAGTTGGCTAGCTACCGGTAGTGACTTATTTTAGTATTGCAGTAACGTTAAAGGGCTCTGGCTAGTGTTAGCCAGCTAGCTAGAAGGATGAAGTAAGAAGCAAACGTTAAACAGAGCTTGACCTCAGCAAGAGAAAAAAATAGGCTACTAAGTTCTCATCATAACTTTGCTTTACAGAGAGTACTGCTGAGGCAGTCTACAATGCATGCAGGAGGAGGCAGAGGAGACCGAGAACCTTTGTGAAGCTAGACACAATAAGGATTAGCCACAATGGTGGAATTTGCAGTTGGCCTTCAAAATAAAAGGCCCTCATTGAAAGTGATGCAAATGGTTTCAAATAGAGGGGTCGTTACATATTTGGACTAAATAATTGTATAGAAGTTTGGAATGTTTTTATATAAATGGAACAAAATACAATAATTTGTTAATTTGACAAATGTTGAAATCGCACTGTGGATGTTTTACACTTCAGAATTGCATTGGGGACATACTTATATTTCACTGTACAGCCTGACCTATGAATTGTAGATACATTAAATGGGGTATCAGTCTACTCAGTGGCACCCACAGAAGACAACTGTGAAGAGATTACACTAATATTAGGGCCATAGTTCATATTGCCAGTCTCCGAAACCACAGTGAAATGAGCCAACTTAAGCTTACCAGTGAAATTACTATGTGTATTGGACATAAATATTGCACTGTACAGCCTTACAAATGGATTGTGGATCAATGAAATGGTCTACTCAGTGACACCCATAGAGCACAACAGATAAGTCTAAACAAATATTAGCATCATAGCTCTTATTGCGGAACTTTGACTGGGAAATCACCTCCCCATTCAGCCGACTGTGCATACTGACGTTCATATTCAAATAAAATTGTATTTGTCACATGCTTCGTAGACAACCGGTGTAGACTAACAGTGAAATGCTTACTTACGGGTCCATTTTCAACAATGCAGAGTTAGAGATTAAATAACAAATAAAATAAAACATTGAAATAGTGACACAAGTAATAAATACAGGGAATAAAAAATAAATAGTCAAAATAACATGGCTACATATAGAGAGTAGAAATTAACATGGCTATCAATATACAGGGAGTACCAGTACTGAGTTGATATGCAGGGGTACGAGGTAATTGAGGTAGCCATGCACTGTACAGCCTTACCTATGGATTGTGGATAAATGAAAGGGGGTATCTTGGCCATGTTCTGTTAAAATCTCCACCCGGCACAGCCAGAAGAGGCCTGGCCACCCCACATATGCTCTCTCTAATTCTCTCTTTCTTTCTCTCTCTCGGAGGACCATGCCCCAGGACTACCTGACATGATGACTCCTTGCTGTCCCCAGTCCATCTGACCGTGCTGCTGCTCCAGTTTCAACTGTTCAGCCTTATTATTATTATGACCATGCTGGTCATTTATGAACATTTGAACATCTTGGCCATGTTCTGTTATCTCCACCCAGCACAGCCAGAAGAGGACTGGCCACCCCACAGACTGGTTCCTCTCTAGGTTTCTTCCTAGGTTTTGGCCTTTCTAGGGAGTTTCTACACTTGCATTGCTTGCTGTTGGGGGTTTTAGTCTGGGTTTCTGTACAGCACTTTGAGATATCAGCTGATGTACGAAGGGCTATATAAATAAATTTGATATCAGTGTACTCAGTGACACCCACAGAACACAACTATTTAGAGATTACACACATATTAGCGTCATAGCTCTTATTGCAGGACTTTGACTGTGAAATCACCTCACTATTGTGCATATTGGTTTGTTTCAAACCTGTCCACATGCCCATAGCTGGCAGCACACATGTAATCATAAATTCAGAGTGCAGCTGCATGAGACCTGATCGTAATGCCTGAGGTAACTTTGGATATACCTATAGGGCTAGTTAGGAACCATAGGTAAATTACACATTGTACATGACAATATGTTAAAATTCCAACCGCTCCAAATTTCAATTACTTAAAAACCTCAAACCAACTTTAAAGTGTAGAAATTCATATTCAAATATTGAAAGCATTTAATGATAAAAACTGAAAGGTGTGCAACATAAAAAATATTTTCTAATTTCCATTGTGTAATTATTGATGGTCCCTAACTAGCCCCTGAGACAGGCTATCCAAAGTCAAACCTATTTTGACTCGGTCACACAACAGAAGCTAATTGGCTAAATGATTTGTCTAACTCTTCCCACCCGTGAACACACACAGACGAGACACCCACATCAAACCACAACCAACTCATGTTTGAATTCAGTCATGGCCCATAGAGATAGACAGGACTCATCTTTAAATCTGCAACATTATAGCGTCTTTGACAGCTTAGGCAGCACCATTGAGGCAACAATCCATTGGAATCCCCACCCAGTTGACTACTTTAAAATTGTGGAAGTATAGTGGAAGCTTTCAATGGCAATGTCTATGCTAAAATTATTTATATCCATTATGAGTCCTCTATCTATCTCTATGTCATGGCCGCTAGCATTTTAATGAACCAAATCTAAAACGAGGCCAAATCAGAAAATTCAGCCGTCCTTTAAAAGAAAAATGGGGTCGAGAATGGGCTTCCATACTAACACAATTTTGTTAGACTGTTGGTTTTGTATAACGCTATACACTGCAATCCACACATTGATAGTTGTGCGCACCGTTACTCCAGTCCGTGTTTTCCTACATACCCTATCTGCCCCAGCTGACTGGTAGTAGTTGTTTACTGGTGGATAGACATGGAGAAAAAAAGGTGGGAACCTGAGAGGTGCTTTATACGGTAATCGAAGTTTTTCCCACATAGCAGTTTATTATGCCATTACGTTTGTTTACCTCATATTTCTGATTCTGACAGCGGTTATTTACTTTATTTAATTGCCGGTTTTGAAGCTTCGTTGTTTATATGAGCTGTTTTGCCATGCCAGATAATCTGAAGACGGGAGTTCTCACACTTTTTAGCAATGTGCTGGAAGCGG
Organism: Oncorhynchus tshawytscha; assembly: GCF_018296145.1. NCBI lineage: Eukaryota > Metazoa > Chordata > Actinopteri > Salmoniformes > Salmonidae > Oncorhynchus > Oncorhynchus tshawytscha. The sequence goes on along the minus strand of NC_056429.1, from coordinate 45,438,455 downwards.
GGGGATATTTGTTTAGTGGCTAAACGTAATGTTCGCTGGATCCATTTTTTTGGGGGGGGTTTCATGTTGTCGTGGGCTGGCTGTAGCGACTGAATCAGTTCAGAGGAAGGTCGTTCAAATATATCCACGTTTTTCCTGCACGTATCCAAATTTCATGGGATGTGTTCACATTTTTTCCTCTCACGTTTTAAAACTAGGTGTTTTTCCTGTGATACCGCGAAGAAGTGCAATATTGGAGTGCATGAAACACTCAACGACCTGTGGATTACAGCAAGCTAGCCAACGTTAGCTAGCTTCTTGGGTCTATAGAAGTTCGGCTACATAGCTGGATTTTTGGAAAGAAGAGGACACCCAGATTTCTAAATGATCATGCATTAATCTTAAAGAATTGCTTTATAATACGGAAATACGGTATCTGAGTGCCTTTCAACAGTGGAACCTCGTTTATCGTGGAATGAGGCCGTGGCTAGTTACTTTCTAGTTTAGCTAACGTTAGCGGTGTGGGATTTTTTTTTTCTCGAATCGGAATACTTTAAAAAGAAAAATCAAACATTAAAGTGAACTATCCCATACAATTGTGGGAAATGACTATTTTTATTCGCAAATGTGTCGCCAGAACACACGACCAAGCTATTTAGTGGTCATTTTCTTCAGGGAGAACCGAAATCCCAAAGTTAGCTGAGAAGATATTGCTGTTAATTAAGATACAACCACGTTGGACCCCTGGCCCCTTTTTAAGGGTGCTAACTGGACTAGCTAGCTTGATTTATCTTTTCCATTTGAAAACTTTGTTTGTATTGGATTTTTTAAACGAACTTTGGATATCCTCAAAACACACACAGAGAACACACTCGAAGTTACAATGCGGCTTGGGACTTCAGCGGTTGTTTTGGTTACTTTTATCTACATTGGATGTCAGTGTGTCCTAACAAATGGAGAAAGTAAGTAAAGCTATAGTTGTAATGCAATGTTGCTGACTATACACGTCACATTATTCTACTAACGAATTATTTGTTGCACATTTCTTTCTGCACAACATTTTAAAGTGAATTTATTGAAAACTAATTAAGTAAAGGATTATTTGCCCGTGGTCAGTTGAACAATATGGTTGTTTCACCATTTTGCCACGACACAATTGTACCTTAGGGTGGAAATGTTTTTCCCATAGTTATGTTTCTAATATTTGCTTGCAAAATTATTACAGAATACCCACCGCCTCTTAAAAATATAGTATTGAGGCCTGGCGTTGATTCGTTAACCGGAGGGCCAGATTAGCTCCTGTTACTGGACTATGGTGGTCTTTTACAGCGAATCTAAACTGAAAGTTGCAGGATTCGCTTGCACAAATAGGCTGGCCTCTTCGTGGCGACTTGCTACACACAGTCTCGTTGTAGCAGGACATGTAAATGTATTTAGCCATCTTTAAGGTCCCTGAAAACCCCATAAATTCAGGTTTAGCCTACATTCTGGGTTTGCTCTAGCTAACTTTAGCGATTGAAGAACTAGGTTTTCTGTTATGACGCTAATTAACTATCGCGAGCCGTATGGATGTTGTGCGTTCGATTGAATTATTTACCGAAGGTAGAGGCGAGCAAAACCCTATCTAGTTATTGACTACGGTGTTTATATAGCTTGCTAGCTAGCATCGATTGCTAACATCGCTCCCAAATGCCTAAACGACTATATGGGTTAGCTGCGTAGCTAGATGATATTGTTTACGCTTGTCCATCCCTCAAAATAAATGCCAAAAATAATGTTGACATTCACACCGTCTCATTTCACCATGTGCCAGACAATTACTGTGAGGATGTTTACTACAGAGTGATTTAGTATTGAAATGGGAGAAACAAAACAAGATTATAGCTGTATATCCTATTCCTTGTGTTATGAGAAATGTTATTCCTTTTGTTATGCGGGACATTTTGTATGGAAAAACCAGGCAAATCAGTGTTTTTAAATTGTGGCTTGTAGCAACATTTGCAGCTTATTGATAGTTGTTGGCCTAGTCTTTATCACAGCTTTATTTGAACTATCCACGTCTGAGAGAAATATAAACCCCACAGTCCCTGTTTTGATCCAAACATTTTCAGATCATGATGAAATCATTTCACAGCATACAATATGATTGTCTCTAATCTTCCATGTTTGCATGACTCGGAGCCATGCATATTATGAAGACCTGGTACAAGATAAGGTGCTATTCCATACCTTTTATTTAATCTACACTATATATTTATTTTCTAGCAATATGGAATATTTTCTAGATGAGTGGACCTGGAGTAGCTTTTTTCAGACTTGACTGGCAATTTTGTGCTGCACTGAATTTTGCATAATGAAAATGTCTAATTTACAGTCTTTGCATATTTCTCTTGCTACAAGACAGTCAGAATTATGCTCTGTTTGCTTCCTTGTAAAGCTGACACATCTCTAGAACGTTTTATCTAGAACATATGAGGCTGTTTGTAAACATTAAGGAAATAACTAGTAGGCATTCCTGTGATGGCCGCATGAAGTGAAAGCATCTGTATCACATCCGGCTGGGATTGGGAGCCGGATTGGGAGTCCCATAGGGCGGAGCACAGCGTCCGGGTTTGGCCGGGGTAGGCCATCATTTTAAATACAAGGGGCGGCAGGTAGCCTAGTGGTTAGAGCGTTGGGCCAGTAACCAAAAGGTTGCTTGATCGAATCACCAAGGGGAAAGCATACCTAGCCCAGAACATAGCCCAAGTGACAAATTATTACAAACAGTAACCAGCCAAGCAGAAGTGTTACAAAACTCAGAAATAGAGATAAAATTAATCCCTTACCTTTGATGACCTTCATATGGTGGCACTCAGAAGACATTCATTTACTCAATAAATGCTCCTTTTGTTCAATAAAGTCTCTTTATATCCAAAAACCTCAGTTTTGTTTGCCCGTTCAATAATCCATAGGCTCAAACAGTCAAAACAGGCAGACAAAAAAAATCTAAATTGCACCCGTAAAGTTCATAGAAACATGTCGAACGATGTTTATATTCAATCCTCAGGTTGTTTTTTGCCTAAATGATCTATAATATTTCAACCGGACAATAACATCGTCAATATAAAAGGTAAACAAGAAATGCACTCTCTCGGGATTGCGCATGAAAAAGCTCTGCGACATGGTAGGGTCCACTCATTCAGACTGGTCTTACTCTCTCATTTATAAGAATAGCCTGAAACCATTTCTAAAGACTGTTGACATCTAGTGGAAGGCATGGGAACTGCAAATTGAGTCCTAAGTCAATGGATACTGTAATGGCATTGAATAGAAAACTACAAAACCAAACAAACTAAAAACTTCCTGAATTGATTTTTCTCAGGTTTTTGCCTGCCAAATCATGTCTGTTATACACAGACACTATTTAACAGTTTTGGAAACTTTAGTGTTTTCTATCCAAATCTACCAGTTGTATGCATATCATATCTTCTGGGCCCGAGCAGCAGGCCGTTTAATTTGGGCATGCTTTTCATCCAAAATTCAGAATGCTGCGCCCTACCCTAGAGAGGTTAACCCATTGTTCCCCGATAGGCCGCCATTGTAAATAAGAATTTGTTCTTAACCGACTTGCTTCGTTAAATAAAAGGCTAAAAAAATTATAAATGCTACAATCTCAAAGATTTTACTGTGTTACAGTTCATATATGGAAATCAGTCAATTTAAATTAATTTGGCCCAAAATCTATGGATTTCACATGACTGGGTATACAGATATGCATCTGTTCGTCACAGGTACCTAACTTTTTGTGTGACCACCATTTACCTCAAGCAGTGCAACACATCTCTTTCGCGTAGTGTTGATCAGGCTGTTGATTGTGGAATGTGGACCACAATGATTGTGCGAATATTGTCTGGAACACTGTCGATCCAGAGCATCCCAAACATGCTTAATGTGTGACATGTCAGGTGAGTGTGCAGGCCACGGGGACATTTTGTGGAATCCAATTGGTAGTTAGTCTTTTCCCATAGTTGCAGCTCCGCTACAGACTCGGGGGAGGTACAGCTTGAGAGCTATACGTCCTCCAAAACATGACCCGGCCAAGCCGCATTGCTTCTTGACACGCTGCTCTTTTAACCCGGAAGCCACAATGTGTCGGAGGAAACATGCGGCTCACCACAAGGAGTCGCTATGGGAAATTCCCTAAACCGGATGATGCTTGGACAATTGTGAGCAGCCTCATGGGTCTCCTGGTCACAGCCGGTTGTGACCCAGCCTGGGCTCGAACCCGGGGCTGTAGTAATGCCTTAGACCGCTGTGCCACTCGGGAGGCCCCCAAGATGAACCTCCTTGGTCAGAATGCCAAGTGTCACGTCTGGAGGACACCTGGCCCATCCCTGGTGAAGCATGGTGGTGGCAGCATAATGCTGTGGGGTTGTGTTTCAGCTGCAGAGACTGGGAGACTAGTCGGGATTGAGGTGAAGATGAACGGAGCAAAGAACGGAGAGATCCTTGATGAAAACCTGCTCAAGACTGCCGACTGGGACGAAGGTTCACCTTCCGACAGGACAACGACCCTAAGCACACAGCCACAACAATGCAGGAGTGGCTTTGGGACAAGTCAATGAATGTCCTTGTGGCCAAGCCAGAACCCGGACTTGATTCCAATCGAACATCTCTGGAGAGACCGGAGAATAGCTGTGCAGGTTTTCTCCCCATCCAACCTGACAGAGCTTGATAGGATCTGCACAGATGAATGGGAGAAACTCCAAATACAGGTGTGCCAAGATTGTAGTGTCATACCCAAGAAGACTTGAGGCTGTAATCACTGCCGAAGGTGCTTCAACAAAGTACTGAGTAAAGGGTCTGAATACTTAGTTGAAGTCAGAAGTTTACATGCACTTAGGTTGGAGTCATTAACAAAAAAAATTCAACCGCTCCCCAAATTTCTTGATAAAACCTCCCCTACTTTGTGCAATTTCTGCCTGAAGACATACCCAAGTCTAACAGCCTGTAGCTCAGGCACAGAACCAAGGATATGCATATTCTTGGTACCTTTTGAAAGAAAACACTGAAGTTTGTGTAAATGTGAATTGAATGTAGGAGAATATAACACAATACATCTGGTTTAGATAAAACAATGGAAAAAACCATATGTTTTTTATTTTTATTTTTGTATCTTTAAAATGAACAAGATAAAACAAACATTCAGATCGGATGATGGGGACAATTTCAGTGAAAAATATAAGAGGGCAACAGTACTTGTGCAAAGTTTCAGAATGATAACTTCCAAAATGAGTGTGCTACCCAGGTGTCCCACACAAGTAGCCCAAATGTACCCAAGTGGCCAAATTGGTGACTCCCCCCCCCCCACAAATAAAATACATTTGGGAAAAATATAATTATTGATTAAAAAAAAATATACATTTACAAAATAACATGGGTAACTATTTACACACTTTCAATATTTGGAAGACCTTCAGTCCTCTAACAAATCAAATCTATTTATATAGCCCCAGCCTAAAACCCCAAACAGCAAGCAATGCAGGTGTAGAAGCACGGTGGCTAGGAAAAACTCCCTAGAAAGGCTAAAACCCAGCCAGTGCTCTTCTGGCTGTGCCGGGTGGAGATCAGTGGTTGTAGTGTGTGCAACAGGACAGCACCTCGAGTAAAAATGAACATTTTAGGGTACCATAGCCGCAGGCAAAACAGTTGAAACTGGAACAGCAGCAGGGCCAGGTGGACTGGGGACAGCAAGGAGTCATCATGCCAGGTAGTCCTGACGCATGGTCCTAGGGTTCAGGTCCTCCTCCGAGAGAATTAGAGAGAGCATGCTTAAATTCACACAGGACACCGGATAAGACTCCCATTCGGAGTCAGTGTCACTGTGAAAGAAAATGTTCAGTTAGAATAGTTTCACATATGAGCCCTTATTCAACAGGTATAATAAACATATATATATATGGGGTATAGGGAACATAAGGTTGAATATATTATTATGACCTGCTAGATCTACTGTCTCTTTTATATTATGACAGACCAGCTAAATCCCGTGCCTTTATTATATTACAACAGACCAGCTGTATCTACTGTCTCCATTTCACTTTGGCCATTGTTGTGGGCCTGCCCTCCCCTCAACAGCCTCAAATAGGCTATTTCGTGTGGGTTGGGGTGGGGCGGCAGACACGCGCATCTCACATTTCATAACATTACATGTTTATATATTGCTTCTAAAATAAAATAAAAATAAAATGTTTTATATTATTAATTTCAAACAAGGGCATTAGCATGATAAGAACTTACCAGTCCAAAACAATGTCCTCTCCCTTTCAAAAAATATTCATCCACAATCGCTAAATGAATTGTCCTACAACAATCTCTGTCTCACTTTCCCAATCAATTTATTCTAAAATTGTGTGTATATCTGTATATCTAGACTTAGATTTAGCTTTCCCTGACTTAGTCGCAATACTGATTGATATATATAAACAGCTGAATGTGCGCGTTATATGTGCGTAATATGTGTTTCTCTTTCCGGTATGAAACTTCAATAGCGGATGACTCTCTTTATGCTGGAGCTTACTACATGGGTTGGTCTTGCAACACATGAACTTGACCTATTGCCGTTTACCTCAGCTCATTGGCTATCTAACCAGCTAGATTTCAAGATGATCAGTGGTCATTGGGTTAATAGACAGTCAATCAACGAAACAGCGGGCAAATCATTGGTGCACAATGATGTCATGACTTGTTGTCTTCAAATCGGTTTCTTTCAGTCAATACGTCCCGCGAAATGGCCCATCACGTTTGATTGTGTTACAAAACAAACCAGTTGATTGCAGTGAAACCAAACATGACTGGAAAAGTCACGTTCTGTGTGGGTTATTTACCTGGAATGTGTCGTCAAAAATGGAATGAGACGGAATTCACGATAAAAACTGATTTTATTAAACAAAAGATCATTCATTGTGTAACAATGAGCATTGGAATTGCAAACAGACGAAGATTGTCAAAGGTAAACCATTTATTTTAATGCAGTTTGTGATTATGTTACGCCTGTGCTGGTTAAAATAGTTTTTTTTATGGGGCTCTATGCTCAGATAATCGCATCGTATTCTTTCTCAGTAAATCCTTTTTTAAATCTGTCAACACAGTTGGATTAGCAAGATTCTAGACTTTAGATACATGTGAGACACTTGTATTTTCATGAATGTTTAATATGACTATTTGTGTAGCGATCACCGTGTGTTGTGGAATTTCAGCCCGCTAGCGGATTCCGTGCACAGAGAGGTTAACAAACTATAGTTTTGGCAAGTCGGTTAGGACATCTACTTTGTGCTTGACACAAGTCACTTTTCCAACACTTGTTTACAGACAGGTTATTTCACTTATTCACTGTATCACAATTCCAGTGAGTCAAGTTTACATGCACTAAGTTGACTGTGCCTTTAAATAGCTTGGAAATTCCAGGAAATGGTGTCATGGCTTTAGAAGCTTCTGACAGGCTAATTCACATAATTTGAGCCAATTGGAGATGAACCTGTGGATGCATTTCAAGGCCTACCTTCAAACTCAGTGCCTCTTTGCTTGACATCATGGGGAAATCAGCCAAGACATCAGAAAAAAAGTTGTACACCTTCAAGTCTGGTTCATCCTTTGGAGCAATTTCCAAATGCCTGAAGCTACCACGTTCATCTGTACAAACAATAGTACGCAAGTATAAACACCATGGGCCCACGCAGCCGTCATAATGCTCAGGAAGGAGGCGTGTTCTGTCTCCTAGACATGAACGTACTTTGGTGCAGAAAGTGCAAATCAACAGCAAAGGACCATGTGAAGATGCTGGAGGAAACGGGTACAAAAGTATCTATATCCACAGTAAAACGAGTCCTATATCGACATAACCTGGGAAGCCGCTCAGCAAGGAAGAAGTCACTGCTCCAAAACCGCCATAAAAATGCCAGACTACGGTCTGCAACTGCACATGGGGACAAAGATTGTACTTTTTGGAGAAATATCCAATATACAATGACCCCAAGCATACTTCCAAAGTTGTGGCAAAATGGCTTAAGGACAACCATGTCAAGGTATTGGAGTGGCCATCACAAAGCCCTGACCTCAAGCCTATAGAAAATGTGTGGGCAGAACTGAAGAAGTGTGTTATGAGCAAGGTAACCTGACTGTTACACCAGCTTTGTCAGGAGGAATGGGCCAACATTCACCCAACTTATTGTGGGATGCTTGTGGAAGGCTACCTGAAATGTTTGACCCAAGTTAAACTATTAAAGGTCAATGCTACCAAATTCTAACAGTCTATGTAAACTTCTGACCTACTGGGAATGTGATGAAAGAAATAAAAGCTGAGAAAAATAATTCTCCTATTATTTGGACTTTTATCATTCTTAAAATCAAGTGGTGATCCTAACTGACCATAGACGGGGAATTTTTACTACGATTTATTGGTCAGGAATAGTGAAATGGAGTTTAAATGTATTTTGCTAAGGTGTATGGAAACTTTCGACTTCAACTGTATGTAAATGTGATATAAAAGTTGTTTTTTTATTACATCAATTTGCTAAAATGTATATAAACCTGTTGCTTTGTCATTATAAATTGAAGAGGGACTTTAAAAAAAAAAATCAGTTTTAGTATAAGGCTGTAACATAATGTGCAAGTCAAGGGGTCTGAGTACTTTCTGAATGTACTGTACATAAGGTCATCTTCTGCAGAAAAGTATTCTGTTTGATGGCATTCTAAAAGAAGACCATGTTCTGTGAAATGTCTTTTATACAAACCCATAGCTAGGATTTATAAAAGAGCCCTAAGCCATTGCGATGCAAATGTTTGTCTGAGAAGTTGTTTTCCCTGGCCTTTGTTTTGTACCTTTTTTTGATTCTGTATTCTATACAAGTATTTTTTTTGCATTCTGTTTATTAGATTAGAATATGGCAAAATGCCACAGATTAACTCTAACAGGCAATAGTAATCTCAAGTTGTGAACAAAAGGATTTCCGTGTCCTTTTGTCTGTAAGGTGTTTCTGGGGAAGCAGGCAATATGCACTGTAAAATAAATGAACGTCTCGTTCCTCTTCCTAAATGTTTCAGGTTTTTTCCCTCTCAATGTAACCTTTTCAGTCTCTCCCCTCTCGCTGTCACAATTTATAATCTGGTTTGTATGTGTTAAGTGAGCTCTTCCTCTCACACTCAGTGTTCACAAGGGATGCAATGGTACAGTGGGCCCACAGTTCGGTATGTATCACATTTTGTGGGTAACGGTACGGTTTCGATCTGTCATTCTCATTGAAAGCAAGTCTAAGAAGCGGTAGATCTGTGTGCTATTTCTATGCTTCCCGTTACGTTTTTCACAGCGGTTTAGATGGTGCAATGATTCTCTACACTGTACTTGCTTGTTTTGTCAAACTGAAATTAGGCAAACTATTAGAATTTTAGCAACTAGGAAATGGTGGCGTAATTTCTGCATAGTGCGTCTTTAAGTGACTAAAACTTGTCATTATGTTTCAAAATCTGTAGTAGAATGACTGAAAAATCTGAACAGAATGACTGCAATGACTGCAATTGAATTGGAAATGAAAGTAATGACAATCCACGGTTGGGTCACCTGCTTCTGTCCTCCCACTGGCCTACTGTTATGTTCAGGGGAGAGGCTATACGGACACACCTGGTGGCCAAAATTGATGACGTATGTCGCGAAGCAAGAGTCTTTTTTTATTTATTTTTTAACTACCTCAAGATTTCTAAAACAGTAGCAAGACAAGTTTTCACCAAATGAGCTTACACTTTTATTACTGGTGACTGACTGGCTCATTCCCTGGCCTGTCTGTATGCGGATAAATGCAGACTGGGAGCTTGAGCCCAACCTCACTCTCTAGGACTGTTATCCATGTGTTAATGGACCCACTGCATGTGTGTGTTATCAGTGGTGATGGTGAGTCCTGAAACAAGTGTGTGTGAGTGTGTGAGACCCATAACAAGGTCTGGTGGTCTACTCTACCCATACTGTGGCGATGGCCGCCCCTTAACCTCTAGTGACACCCCATCCCGTGAACGGGACCGTTGTCATCATCTGACACTAATTAGCATAACGCAACAGACATAAATATTACTAGAAAATAGTCCTATTTATGCAAATCACAAGTGAAATATATTGAGACACAGCTTAGCCTTTTGTTAATCACCCTGTCATCTCAGATTTTCAAAGTATGCTTTACAGCCAAAGCAAGACAAGCATTTGTGTAAGTTTATCGATAGCCTAGCATAGCATTATGCCTAGCTAGCAGCAGGTAACTTGGTCACGAAAATCAGAAAAACAATCAAATTAAATCGTTTACCTTTGAGCTTCAGATGTTTTCACTCACGAGACTCCCAGTAAGATAGCAAATGTTCCTTTTTTCCAAAAATATTATTTTTGTAGGCGAAATAGCTCCGTTTTGTTCTTCACGTTTGGCTGAGAAATCGCCTGGAAATTGCGGTCACGACAACGGCGAAAAAAATTCCAAATTAGCTCCATAATATCGACAGAAACATGGCAAACGTTGTTTATAATCGATCCTCAAGGTGTTTTTCAAATATCTATTCGATAATATATCCACCGGGACAATTGGATTTTCAGTAGGACCGAGAGAAAATGTCTACCTCTGTATTTTACGCAAGAATCACTCTGAGAGCCATCAGGTGACCACTTACGCAATGTAGTCGCTTACGCTCATTCTTCAACATAAAGGCGTGAAACTACGTCAAAATGCTGTAGACACCTTGGGGAATACGTAGAAAAAGGAATCTGGTTGATAGTCCATTCACTGCTCAATAGGGACGCATCGGAACGCAGAGCTTTCAAAACATGAGTCATTTCCGGATTGGATTTTTCTCATGCTTTCGCCTGCAATATCAGTTCTGTTATACTCACAGACAATATTTTTACAGTTTTGGAAACTTTAGTGTTTTCTATCCTAAGCTGTCAATTATATGCATATTCTAGCATCTTGTCCTGACAAAATAGCCCGTTTACTTTGGGAACGTTATTTTTTCCAAAAATGAAAATACTGTCCCCTAGTTACAAGAAGTTAACTTTGACGATCTTCATCAGAATGCACTCCCAGGAATCAGTGTTCCACAATAAATGCTTGATTTGTTCGATAATGTCCAAGTAGCTACTTTTGTTAGCCCGTTTAGTACACAAAGCCAAACGTTCGTGCAGGTCCATCTGAACGTCGGACGAAAAGTTCAAGAAGTTATTACAGGTCGAAGAAACTTGTCATACTAAGTATAGAATCAATCTTTAGGATGTTATCATAAATCTTCAATAAAGTTCCAACCGGAGAATTCCTATGTCTGTAGAGGTACCATGGAACATGGTACGCTATCATGTACTATCGCTATATCATGTGTAATGCGCGTGACCAAGACCTGGCTCTCTGCCAGACCACTGACTCAAAGAGCTCCCATCCGGCTCCACAACACAGTAGAAGCCTCAATCAAGTTTCTAAAGACGGTTGACATCCAGTGGAAGCCCTAGGAAGTGCAACTTTATCCATAGCCCACTGTGTATTCAATAGGGGCTGGGTTGAAAATAGACCAACCTCAGATTTTCCACTTCCTATTTGGATTTCCTCTCAGGTTTTTGCCTGCCATAAGAGTTCTGTTATACTCACATATATCATTCAAACAGTTTTAGAAACTTAAGTGTTTTCTATCCAATACTACTAATAATATGCATATAATAGCAACTGGGACTGAGGAGCAGGCCATTGACTCTGGGCACCTTTCGTCCAAGCTACTCAATACTGCCCCTGCAGCCATAAGAAGTTAAGTACTGTATGTATGACCGTTAAGGCTGGGCAATGAAGTTATCTACCGCAACCCTTTACAGACACAATGCAGCTACAGTAACATGTCGATTAGCGACAATTAAAAAAAATATATATAATAATGCTGCATCTGTAGCGTTGATCTTTTCAGACAGTCCGGCATAGAATGGTCTATTGTTTCCCTGACAACAAATGTTGCTGATTGATGTTTTTTATGTTGTTTTTTTAGGGTATGGTAGCTAGATGTGTTTCATTTCTACTAAATGGCTTGGTAAGGCACGGTATTTAACATCCTTTTAAAGTACTATTTAAAAAATATATATATATAATTTAAAGAGCGACTGGTCTGTGCCAGATTTCACTGGATGTTTAAATGTGAAGCATCCAATTGGCATTTACAATTAGAGGAAACCTAGTAGCTGGCATTGGGAGAATCTAAAGCAAGATGGATTTTCCATACAGTTTTCTGTTTCCAAAACTGGAATCTGTAACAGTGGACTGCGTTTATGTAGACTATACCCTTTGCCAAAGTTTTGAGTTATTGCACACGCTCACTTCAGATAAGGCATTCGCTAACGGAAATATGCAAATAAATGGTAGAACGCGCCAATAGAATCTCACTAGCTCGTGTTTGACTGTCCACCTCCTTGCTTGGACTGCCCACTATGATTAATTCGCTACCATTAGAAATTACAGACCAGAGTCGATCTAGGGTTAGTTATACAAATCTTTGGTGTAGCAGTTTGAGATGATTTGATTGACAGTCCTGGTCGCCTAGTGATTGACCGTAGTCCCGCTTCGGAAGTGGCATTCTTTTACAGACAAGTAAAATGCCTCTCCATATCTCCAGAGAAGGTTTCATGTCAGCATTTTAAAAAGACGTAGTGTAGCCTACCCTATTACCCTTGACGTAAAGACTTTACTGTATGTTGCCTGTATAGACAGCCCACGTCATACAGTCCCGTTCTTACCACATTCTTGCCGGGATAAGCCTTTATCTCCCTTGCGAATGCCGGCAAGTTTAGGAGTGGGAGTAGACGTGGGCGGACATCTATTTTTAATAAATCCATTGAACATAAGTCCTCTCAAAGAAATCCATTATTTGTTATAGGCAGGTCCTAAGAAACAGGACTAATATTTGGGGTTTAATTATGTTACCGATCTGTGCAGCATATAAGATGCATAGTGGCGCCATGCACATGAAATCAATAGTTATTTTGCTAATTAAACAGACAAGATACACGAGGTTACCCTGATGTCAACGCACACAAACTCTCTCACTAGCTACTTTATTAGGTACACCCAGTACCAGGTCAGACCCTCCCTTTCCTCCGGAACAGCCTATATGCTTCAGGGCATGGATGTTGGAAACATGGTGTTGGAAACATTCATTGCTCAGTTGGTATCAAGGGACCTAACATGCCAGGAAAACATTCTCCATACCAGTACGCCACCAGCCTGTGTGATTCTTGTCATTTTCCTTCGACCTCCCTCATCACCGAGCTGTTTTTGCCCACAGGACTTGTGCTGACTGGATGTTTTTGTTTGTTTGTTGCATCATTCTCGGTAAACTCTAGACACATGTGTGAAAAGCCCAGGAGAGCGACCGTTTCTGAGATACTGGCGCGTCGCGCCGAAGATCATACCATGCTCAATGTCGATTAGGTCACTTTTGCCCATTCTAACATTCAATTGAACTGTAACTGAATGCCCCGATGCCCGTCTGCCTGCTTTATGTAGCAAGCCACTGCCATGTGAATCACTGTCTGTAGGCGTGATCCATTTAGTAGGCTATAGAATATAATGAAATGTAACAAAATACAAATAATAATTTCCCCATACAATTTGAGTCACGGCAACATGTGGAACCACTGTCATATAAAAGTTATATTTTGAAAAAGGCACATATGATCCACATGGTCCATCGCTTTCCTACCCTCACTCCGCTTTGTTAGGGAGCAGTCATAGGGTATTACATTGAGAGTATCTTAATCATGATACCAATAAAAAAATTTTTTTTATTGAAATCTATATTTTCAAAAGCGTTGTCTTGTGTTCATATTTCACAACTTTCTGGTGTTGCCTTTACGCGATTTAGCAAAATGATAGGCATACACTTGATTTAGACTACATTATTGCATGCTAAATGTTTTTCTTATTTGGCCAGCCAGAAAATTAACCAAATATACAGATGGGCCTCCTGAGCAGCGCAGTGGTCTAAGGCACATCGCAGTGCCGGGCTCGATCCCGGGCTGTGTTGCAGACCCATGAGGTTTGGCCAGCCAGGATATCCTTGTCCCGTTGCACTCTAGCGACTCCTGTGGGGCGCATGCACGCTGACACGGTCGCCAGTTGTACGGTGTTTCCTCCGAACACATTGGTGCGGCTGGCTTCCGGGTTAAGCGAGCAGTGTGTCAAGAAGCAGTGTGGCTTGACAGTGTCGTGTTTCAGAGGACTCATGGACAAAATTATGAAATAACACACATGGAATCATGTAGTAACCAAAAAAGTGTTAAATCAAAATATATGTTAGATTCTTAGCCACCCTTTTGCATTGATGACAGATTTGCACACTCTTGGCATTCTCTCAAGCAGCTTCACCAGGAATGCTTTTCCAACAGTCTTGAAGGAGTTCCCACATATGGTGAACACACGTTGGCTGCTTTTCCTTCACTCTGCGGTCCGACTCATCTCAAACCGGGTGATTGCAGAGGCCGGGTCATTTGATGCAGCACTCCATCACTCTCCTTGGTCAAAAAGCCCTTACACAGCCTGGAGGTGTTGGGTCATTGTCCTGTTGAAAAACAAATGATAGTCCCACTAAGAGCAAACCAGATGGGATGGTGTGTTGCTGCAGAATGCTGTGATAGCCATGCTGGTTAAGTGTGCCTTGAATTCTAAATAAATCACAGACAGTGTCACCAGCAAACCACCTTCTCCATGCTTCACGGTGGGAACCACACATGCGGAGATCATCTGTTCACCTACTCTGTGTCTCACAAAGACACGGCAGTTGGAACCAAAAATCACATTTGGACCGAGAACCACCGGCCTAATGTCCGTTGCGTATGTATCTTGGCCCATGCAAGTTTCATCTGATTAGTCTACTTTTAGTGTTTAAAAAAATATTTGCAGCCTGATTCACGGTCTGCTCTGAACAGTTAATGTGTCTGTTACGTGAACTCTGAAGCATTTATTTGGGCTGCAATCTGATGTGCAGTTAATTGCTGATTTTCTGAGGCTGGTAACTTGAATTAACTTGTCCTCTGCAGCAGAGGTAACTGGGTTTTCCCTTTCTATGGCAGTCCATAGTGCTTGATGGTTTTTGCGACTACGCTTGAAAAGTTCTTAATTTTCCATATTGACTGACTTTTGTGTGTTAAAGTAATGGACTGTCGCTTCTCTTTGCTTGATTGAGTTGTTCTTGCCATAATATGGACAAGTTTTAAAAACAAAAACAAAATAGGCCTATCTTCTTAATACCATGGGGAACTGATTAGCTGAAACACATTAAGAAGGAAAGAAATTCCAGAAATGACCTTTTTTAACACCTGTTAATTGAAATGCATTTCAGGTGATTACCTCATGAAGCTGGTTGAGTGCAAAGCTGTCATCAAGGCAAAGGGTGACTATTTGAAGAATCTAAAATGTAAAATATGTTTTGTTTAACACCCTTTGTTACTACACGATTCCATGTTTTATTTTGTAGTTTTGATGTCTTCTCTATAATATAGAAAATGGTCCAAATAAAAACCCTTGAATGAGTAGGTGTGTGTAAACTTTTGACTGGTACTGTATGTGTATCTAATCACACAGACAGCTATTCAGTGAAACAAAATCACATTGATTAAGACAAGTCACAGGCTTTTGGTCAGAAGATGGCCTAGGCTAAGTTACATAACATTCTGGCAAAATGTTGTGATCTGTGCTAGTAAATAAGCCAACTAGACAATATGATCATGAGCAGCACTCAACTTAGGTACTATTTCTACAGCCTAATTGCAGCCTAACCAATATCCAAATGGAGATTCCGTGAAAAGGAAACATCTGACGTTGATTTCTCAAGACGAGTCCCCACTTTTGTTTCTAAGCAGCCCGAAATGGTGCTGAAATAGTTGACCACGCAGGTAGGCTATTGCTTAGGATAGTAGTAACAGGCGCTGCCTAGCAAACATTAAGACCGTATTGTGTTACAATGCCCTCTCAGCATTACGGCTACATTTCATACCAAGCCGTAGGCAGAACTTGACCACAATCATGACTAGAGCGGTGTTCGAATACTCATACTAACCGTACTATTTGTGACTTAAATTGATGGTATATGTAGTATGCTTATTGGTCATAGTATGGATATAGTTAGTATGCCAAAAGTTCCTGAATGTCGTACTACATTAGCCAACATTTCTGTGCTTTTAGTGCATAATGTAATTCTTCCTCAAATGGGCATGTATTCACCTTTTCAGATTTGAAGAACATTTTGGAAATTATACAGCCAACGAGAGTTCATTCAAATTCATTGCTTTAACTAATTGGAACAAATGTTGAGTAAAGTAATGACTCCAAATAAGTTGTTACACATTATGTTTGCTGACAATTTGTTAGCCACGCTATCCTGACGAACCGCATATCATTACAGCAGTATGTTAGCTAGCTACCTAACTTTAGTTGGCTACTAATACATTGATCTTGCCAGTATAATAACTATCTAACTATAACTACCCAAAGATTATTCACGTCCTGCTTTGCTAAGTGGTATAGTCGTGCGTTCTCAATGGACATTGTTTGTTTGGGTGAGTTCGTTAAGTTGCTGATGAATTTACGAACGCTCAACGCCCGTTGAATGTTTCAGTAAAAATGTCGGCAAAAAAGCGTAATTATATTGCCAGCAGCACACGTAGTCACCAACTATCTGTATAACATGAAAACAGCCTAACCAGCTCTGCCAGGGTGAGAAATCGTCAGTGAGGTGTTCTCTCATTTGTGTCTGGCAGTAGCTTGTAAGCTAGCCAACGTTGGGTGGTCAGAATGCTCGGATCAACCCTCTGCAGGGCGGCAAGTAGCCTAGTGGTTAGAATGTTGGGCCAGTAACCAAAACGTTGCTACATCGAATCCCTGCGCAGACCAGGTAAAAATGTTTTGTTCTGCCCCTGAACAAGGTAGTTAACCCACTGTTCCTAGGCTGTCATTGTAAATAAGAATTTGTTCTTAACTGACTTGCCTAGTTAAATAATAATAATTTTAAAAAACCTACTTCTCGGCTCTGAAGATAATCTGACAATGCTCTACATTTACGAACATTCAGAGTGCACTCTAGGACTACAGATTGAATTCACGAACGCACCCGAAGTCGTAAGATGTCTAGCTAGTAATTTATTATGCTAACAAGCTAGCAAGAGGTTGCGTCGCAACAGCATCAACTTCCGGTAGACAGGTGTAGCGCTAGTATG